>NC_139921.1:25810570-26410570 GCF_963514095.1 Eutrigla gurnardus
ATCAGCAATCTGGGAGACTTTTTAATAATTTAGTTCATTTATTTGAATTTCAAATACTTCATTAATCTGTCTTCTTGTCAGGCCCGCCGACGGGCCGTTTTGCAGTAGTTTCGCATTCATTCTGTTTACTCGCATATTATTTTTATGTGTCTGAGTCATATTACACATCATTTGAAAGCTACGAGTCTCGCGAATCGAAAAAGTACGCCGTTTTAGGCTCACGGAAAACACATCAAAAGCAAACACAGCATGTGTGCAAGGAGTGCACAGAAAAATAACAACAACATGACAGGAGTTCCCTACCTTTCGAGCTGTCTCGAAGTCCATAAAGAACATGTTGCATGCTAATCCTTATATCCAGAGAACGGTAAGAGTCCAACGAACAAAAGTAGCTACTTCGTTTAGTCCCACGAGCACGTGATCTCCGGTAATCATCCATAACACGCCATGTGTTGACGTTGTGAGTTTCTGAACAAAAGATTGTTTATAGCTGTTTATCGCTAGTTATCGCTCTTCGATGACGGACTTTGCTAACTCCGTGTAGCGCTACTTCCTGGCGACAAAACAAGCCCCCTTCGATGATTCTGCGATCCCAATTGGCAGAACAATCTGTTCATCAAGAGAGCCAGTGCTTCACTGGGTCTCGGCTGACCAACCACGAGAATCCCCAGGCAGAGAGCCAATAGGCAGAGGAGTACATTTTTGACTGACAGGTCTTATAGCCAATGAGCTTACGATCCAAGCGGTATGTTACATGAGGGGAGGGGGCTTGAGGCTGAGAGCGCAGCAGCTCAGAAAGGTCAGACTGTGACCTGCAGATATGATAGTTATGCAGCGTCTCATTACAGAAGGCTGTTATGTAAAGAAACATTAAAAAAATGTTGGTTTTATTAGTAGTAGTTGTAGAACTGGTGAAATAAACAACAACAAAAAGTAGAATTATATACCTAAAAATACCCATAATCTCATCTGGAACACTTTGTTCCAGATGCAGCTCCGTCTGACATTGCCCTACAACACTGCACTTGCAAAGCTCATTTTTGGGTGTCTTTTTATCTACTTTCTACCAGTTGTTGGTCAGGCTTGTGGCTGTGGCTTCATTCAACTTTATGGCCTATATATAACAGCCACAGCTAACTTGTTTCATTCAAAAAGAAAAATAATTTAGGCGAGGCAAAAAAAATGCAATTTCCACTATGTTTGAGCTGCAGTAACTCAGTGTCAGTAACACTTAGAGTAAATCTGACACCTGCAGAAGAAAATTCAAAGGGTTATCTTTCAGGAATGCTCAGCTTTGTGCCTGTAGTCATAGGGGTTCAAAAACAGTAACCATTTTACTTTGGGTATGTCGTTTTCAGCCTTTTCTTCAAAAATAGGACGGCCTTTAGATTAATGAAGCTTTTCACAGCTTTTTACTTTTCCTCCCTACATTATAAAAAAAGTGTCTGTGCTTTCTACGCCTCATTTTTTCATAAACAGGCGTGTTACTTTATTTGTAATGCATTTAAAGGGAAATAATTCATTCTTCTTTTTCTTATTAATATGAAGAGAGATTCGGATAGACTTAAAAAAAAATAAAAATAAACAACAGCCAGTATAAATGTCCGTCATAGGAATACTTTTTAGTTTTTACTTTGAATACATTTCAGTATTTTTTCACTTTTACTCGAGTAAAGAAATAGAATCAGTAGGCTACTTCTACTAGTATATTTGAACACAGTATCTGTACTACAATTAAAAAGGCAAGAAAACTGTATTTGTATATAGCAGCAATTCATACACCGAGGCAATTCAACGTGTGATAGTATAATAATAATACAGACATGATTTGTATCCCCTCCTGTCGGAGTAATGTTCTCTTACATTGTACTGCTTGATGTATGTAATATTATGAACAAATGTAATTAAAATACATTTAAATTTTAAGAAAATATGATAAATATTACATTTAAAAACTAAATATTACATGTATAATAAAAACAAATACATCCGGCCTCCACGCGCTAGACGGCAGTAGTGTTTCCGCACCACTTCCGTTCCACCGCGCTAAAGACGAGCGAAGAAGAAGAAGAGGCGGAAGTGGTTCGTTCGTCGCTCGTAGCTGAACTCGCGTCGCGTCGCGTCGTTAAAATGAACCAACTGAACAAACCGCCGGAGGTTGACTCGTATGAGATCGAGGAGCCGAGCGACGAGGAGAGGGCCGCGAGCAGGTCGGGTCTTTAAAATCAAACAGTTAGCTTTAAAACAAGAAACAACCCGTGTAGCTTCTTACTGTAGCACCATGAGGCTAACGAGCTAACGGAAGCTAACATGTAAACAAACCAACAGGCTGGTTTTCCTCTACGCTTCGGTTTTTATTCAGTCATAATTTCTGATGTGTTACGATAAAAAAAAACCAATGATGACAGATAGTCCTCAAGGACTGGACACGGGGTTCGGACCGGTGCTGGAAATCCTTGAAAACACCAACATTCAAGTGTTTCTGTTGCTGTCTCCCTGCTGCAGTACCACTCCTCACCTGAGTCGGCAGTGGGGCGCTGCTTTACAGGACAAAAAGTCTTGTCACACGTCGTTGTTTTGTGTGAAATCTGGTTGTAAATATAAACTTAACTGTCAGACACAAAGAGACACCATGTCCATTTTTAATTAATACCAGGGTTCGTACAGGTCGTGGTGTGTTCAAGGTTTGAAAGGTGCTTGGATTTAGAATAAAGTGCTTGAAATGTGTGTTCTATGTGATGTCATATATGATAGAACAGAGAAAAGAAGATCTCCATATTTGAGGGACTGAAAACAGCATTTTCTGACATTTCTTTATGAAAAATGACTTTTGATGATGAACAGATGATGAAAATAGTTGGTGATTATATTTCTGTGGATCTGTTAGTGGAATTAGTTTTCCTTTCATTTGTGGTCCTTCTGTAAAAAGCTGTCTCCAAACATCATGTTGGTTGTTTAGAGGACAATAACATCTCATTTAATGTGATGAACAAGTGACATAATAAGTAGACTGAATACTGACCATTGGATTGATACAAATATGGCGTTTACCACAGCTGGAAGGTGCTGGAAAAGCATGGAAATGCACCTTGAAGTGCCTGAAAAGTCTGTCTCTTCTGTATTTCAGTTCGGAGGACGAGCTGGACGTCCTGCTGAACGGGACTCCGGAGCAGAAGAAGAAGCTGATCAGAGAGTACCTGACGGGGGAGAGTGAGTCGTCCAGTGGGGATGAGTTTGAGAAGGAGATGGAGGCGGAGCTCAGCTCCACCATCAAGACCCTGGAGGGAACCTGGGGACCATCTACTTCAGGTAACGCCCCCTCCCCTGCAGGTGTGGTGTTTTAATGAGATGCTAGATGAGTGAACAAATCCACAAGAGGACAGTTTGAGTCCCGGCTGAAATGCTTGAATTTGGAAAAGGTGTAGGAACCCTGTGGTCCGTTTGAACATGTTTTAATTGGTAGGAGGAGGAGGAGGAGGAGGAGGAGGCGGTGGTCCTGGTCTTCCTGGTCTTCCTGGTCTTCCTAACCCTCAGATGTACGATGAGGTGTACTTCGACTCTGACTCAGACGGGGAGGACACGCCAAGTAAGCATGACGGTTTTCCAAGACACAAGTTTTCCTTCCGAACGATGAAGTCGTGGCTCAGTTTTTTGCTTTCGTGTGCTCGGCAGGCGGCTCTGCTAGCCGGCGGCGGCGCCAGAAGGTCATGATGACCAATGACGAGCTGCTGTACGACCCCGATGAGGACGACAGGGACCAGGCCTGGGTGGACGCCAGGAGGAGACAGTAAGACACTCAGAAGGAGTCGCAGCGAGGGCGAGAGGTTGGATTTTGTTTTCTCTCTCCTCGTAGTCACTCAGTCGCCTCGTGTCCTTCCTGCGCAGGTACAACGGCAGCAGGAAGCGACCGGCTGTGGCGTCGCGGTCGACGCCCAGTCAGCCTCAGGGTTTGCCCCCGAGCGACGCCATCCTCAACTGTCCCGCCTGCATGACGACACTCTGCCTGGACTGTCAGAGGTGAGACCTCGGGGGTCCGTTTGTGTGTCTGTTCGGTATGAAGATATTTAACACGAGAAAATGTGTGTTTTTGTTGGTTAGAAAAAAGTCACAACTAATGAGAATCCATCATTACAGCAATGGGGCAGTTCGTTAGATTTGAGATATGTTGCTTCTAGCGGCCACTCTGTTGGTAGATGGAACTGCAGGCAAGCTTGCTTTAAAAGTGCTTGAATGTGACCTTGAAGAAGGTGTAGGAACCCTGTTCTTGTTTCCACTCAGGCATGAAAAGTACCGGACGCAGTACCGCGCCATGTTCGTCATGAACTGCACGGTGAAGAAAGACGAGGTGTTGCGCTACCAAACCCAGCAGGAGACGAAGCGGAGGAAGGGGAGGAAGAGGAGGAGGGCTGGACGAGAAACGCCACCGGACGAGGCTGCCGGGCCGACGCCGGCGGGGATGGACGCCGACGAGGTTTACCACCCGGTCCAGTGCAGCGAGTGCTCCACCGAGGTGGCCGTGTTCGACCGAGAAGAGGTCTACCACTTCTTCAACATCCTGGCCAGCCACTGCTGACGAAGACGAGCTTCTCTGATTCTTCACCTCACGGCAGCTTTTTTTTTTTTTTAAAGCTATGCCAGAAAAAGAAGAAGAGGCTTGCTGACTCTTTCCTTCTGGCTGAAGAGCGCATCGATGCTCGGCCGTTTCACTTTCTCAACGAGGAGAAAACGTTCTGGAACGTCGGCAGCACAACTTCGATCTGAAATATGAGGGCAGAAATCGGCACTGGTGCTCATCGCTGGACCGATACCGGCTGATACTCATTACTTGGATACTTCCAACATTTTTGTTTACGGCTTCCCGGTTTTCTGAACCTTAACCGCCCTATTAAGCGTTCATAAAAAGTAGAAAAAATATTTAGTAAATGGTTCAAAACACTGTAATATAAGTCATAAGCAGATGTAAATGTTTAATAATTTGATAATTTTTCAAACAACATTAACCCCCCCCCCCCCCCCCCCCCCCCCCCCCCCCTCCTATTCTATAGAATATGTCGCTATAGTTGTTGATAAATGCTGCACATTAAAGGGATGGTTTTGGGTGTCTTCTCCACAGCCGGTGTTTCCTGTGTTCGCCTTAGCTGTGGACGGATTTAAGGCGCCTAAAAAAATCAGTATTTAAGTGTTTACGACATATTTATAATATTTTCACCACTTTGGTGAATCTAAACTGAACCTTCTAAAACTACAAAGTCACAACAGCATCACAAACAAACTGACCAAAGGAGGCAGCAGTAGACGAGCAGGTCCTGTCTTCTGTGAGGTTACAAATAGCTGTTTTTGTCAATGGAATCTGGTGGTTCTAAATATGGGGGAACACTTAAACTCATATTGATTGTTCTATGTGTTGAATATAAATCTGCTCCGGTTCTCTACTGTAGGTAACAGACTTGACTGTGGATGAAAACACCTCATTCAACAACACTACAAAACATCCCTTTAATAATAAGCACATAAAAGTGACCTTATAAGCTGCTTACAACTACATTATATGGAGTTCTAAACCACTCGTTCAATGTTTTAATGAGTGCTGCTTAATAGACGTGGTTAAAGTAAAGTATCACCAGCCGGCTGACATTTGTTTTTGTTTTTTTTTAAGATTGTAAATAAACTTGAGTGCTTTTCTTTTGAAGGCTTGATGTATTTTTGTTTTATTATTATTTATCTGAAGATATAAATAGTAAACCACGAGCCAGAAATATATAATAATTAACTAACTTTATTTAATAATTTAACATATACAGCAGATCAGACATGTACTCCACATAAAATTGACTGACAATACATTGAGGAAAAAAATAAAATAAATACATCTGGGACTAAAAAAGAGTTCCAGTACATTCAAGTCAAGAATTTAAACAATTATAGGATACGTGTGTCAAAGATTCTGGTTCATTTTTTTTTTAAAAGAAAGAAAACTAAAAAGTATTGATAACGCAAGCGTTTTCACTCTAAACACTCTTATTTTGAAATCCGGATATTGGAACCCCCTTCGCCTGCGTCAGAGCCGTTGCGCCCCGACGCGATTGGCTTAAAGACGAACACCTTATTATGAGACGTCATACGCAAACCCGGAACAAGAGACCCCCCGACCGGGAGTAAGGGCGAGAAGTCGTCGGCGTTCGTGAAGTTGGAGCCATGGCCCTGGGAGACTGTTGGAAGCAGTTGTCCTGGTTTTACTACCAGTACATCCTGGTGACGGCGCTCTACATGCTGGAGCCCTGGGAGAGGACGGTGTTCAGTATCCTTTTCTGCCCGCATGAAGCTACTTCGGGGCCGGCCAAACAGGCGAAAGCTAATGGTGCTAACGTTAGCCAGAACGCCAGCAGCGCTACACTTTTCTCTAACTTCACTTAAGGTGTTTTTTTTAATCACACGCTAAGGTTTTAACTTTTTTTAATGAAGCCGAATTAAGAGGCCATACGTGTAGTTTCATTAAAAGTTAAAAGATATGTGCGTGGATTAACGTGTACGTAAAGGATGGGTAAATCCGTAGAATTTTGAAGGAGGATTTGCGCCATTGACTGGATTTCTCGGCAAGTTTGTCGCCGAACTGTTTGGCGGAAGAAGAAAGGGGAGGGGGAGAAAACTCTTATGTGTAACACTAATGGCTTTATGTTTACGTGCCGAGTTAAATACTTGGTATTAATGGGTCGGATGGTGCTGTGAAAACGTCGTTGTAACGTCACTATCGTCGTAGCTGTGCCTCGCGTGTTAAATACGCAGAATTGTCAACGGAGTTCAGCGTGTGCTCGAAGTTGATGGGCGGTGTCGAGGTTTAGCTGGCCGCGAGGGGGGCGGAGCTCCTCCTCCGCAGTCAGGTGACTCGCGCGCGCTAGTCGACATCATTTACGCCAAATTGTAGTTTTATTTTAGATAACTTTATTTATATAGCACCTTTTTTACAAACAACTGTATACAAAGTGCTTTTGACAGCATAATATAAATATAGTCAGATTCACAAATACAACACATTAGCAGAGATGAGGTAAACAACAACAAAAATACAATAAAATATAAATAAATAATATAAGCATATGATAAATATATTTGCTCAACTAAAACTTTAAAACGGCTCATAATTGGGTGTTTTCTGGTTCATGGTGGCTGGTCTTCCTACAGTTGGTGTCTCCCCTGAGGGTCGGCTGTGTGTTTGTTCTACAAGCTAATTCCCCTCAGCTGCTCAGACATATTGGATATTATTCTGCGATAAACCGGTTCATTTGGCTGACAATCGGGCTACAACACTTCTTATCTGTAACCAGAATTTTTAGGGATGCACTCATTTCCTAACTAGTGTCCTGAGATGACTTCTGTTGTGATATGACATTATGAATAAAATTTGAATTTGGGTTCTTGCTGACACCGATACAAACACCCGATAATGCCATTACAGTTCTTACAGCTATTCTTAGAAACGCTTTTTATTTGAATCAAATGTTTTAGTCACATTTACCTGAACATACATGACGCTGCCCTAAATAGTTGAGGAGAGAAGTCGCCTACAACTCCCAGGGTGCATTTCTGTAAGAAACGTAGAAACCTAATGAAACGGAAGCCATTTGATTCAGATGAGGGTTTTATTGGATACAAATATGTAGTTTACCACAGCTGGAAGGTGCTGGAAAAGCATGGAAATGCACCTTGAAATGCTTGAAAAGTGCTTGAATTTGACTTTGGAAAAGAGGTAGGAACCCTGAATAAAGTGTTTGTGTGTGTGTAAACCGAATGCAGACGTTTTGATTGGCCCGTCATTTCCTGTTGCTCCTCCTTAACGCCGCCTCCTCCAGATTCCCTGCTGATCTCCGTGGCCGGCATGGCCGTCTACACCGGCTACGTCTTCATGCCGCAGCACATCATGGCCATCTTGCACTACTTTGAGGTCGTCCAATGAACCCGTCCGCCCCCCACCCACCTCCCAACCCACCGGCCCCGTCTGCCAGGGCTCTCGGGATGGGGATCGTCTCTCCAGCCTCCTCCTTTCCAAAGCTGCTGGGAGTATCCTGTTTGAAGTCACGATGGACACTCTTCCCCAGGATGAAGAGGCGTGCTTGGTTTCTCCTGTTTCTGTTTTTATCTCTTTTATATCAAGCGACGACCTCGGTTGTGTGCAGTGATCGGACTACTTTTAGCTTTTATTCCTTTTTTTATGTGGGGAAACAAAATACCTTTTTTACTCCATTTTAGGAGCCAAACCTGTTGATAGAGGCCCGGTTTGCTTTCTTTTTTGTTTTAAGCCAACTTTTAACCTTCATCACTTTCTAGCTCGACAAATAAATCAGCTTGCATGAATTATAAACCGCTTTCTTTCCTGCACCGAGCTGCATCTTCTGTTTTCTTTCTGTGAGGAGGCCAGAGAGACGCTGGGGGGGTTTTTTGATAATTGAGACTTTACAGGAAATAGAGCCTGAAAAATGCCGAGGACGTGCTCGGTCCTCGCAGGGAAACGAGACTACGTTTTTAAAACCACACAGCAGGCAAATTCTTTTCTTTCTTTATTGTACAGAAATGATAAATGTTCAATTTTTATGTAATCATATTTTATGACACACCTCTACTGGTATCCCTTTTAGAAAAATGTGATTATTATTAATCCCTCCAAACTGTTATTTCTCTCAATTTTATGTATATAAAATTACATATTTGTAACATTTTGTAGTCATGTGTTGGTGTATAGAATATTAATATATATATATATATATATATATATATATATATATATATATATAATTTGTGGTTTTTGTGAACTACTGATGCCAAAAACGCATTAAAGGGATGTTTCACGAAGCCAAAGCAGTTTCATTTAACCCCGGAGTTACTGATTACTGATTCATCTGGAAATCAGCCATACAGCGTGTTCATCCCGTCGGTGCTTGATTCGTCGATTTCAAGAGCTTTTGTTTGAATCCACAATCAGAAAATACTCACATTAACATAGAGGTCCTCAGATACACTCACGTTAACGCAGATACTTTAAATTTTTGCTTTTGTTTGCTCTTCTCATAATAAACATTTGAATGAATAATAAATCAAGGAAAATACCAACATTCCTTACAATTTGACTTTTAAAATAAGTATTTAGCTAATTTTATGATGTGTGTGTGTGTGTATATGTATGTATATATATAGATATATAGATATACAGTATATATAGACATAAAATGAGCTAAACACTTATTTTAAAAGAAAGTTTTTAGCTATTTTAAAAAAGCAAGTAAAATTGCATAATTCTTAATAAGAGTCAGTAAAATCCTCAAATACAAAATCCAATGTTTTAATATGAACATTGGTTAATCACAAAATAAGCTGTTATTCTCCTTCTATAAACGTGTCCTGCTGCCAGAATCCAGTTCACAGCAATAAATGGCCGATGTGAACCACACGGGGGCGCTGACGTGACGTTCATATCTGACTAACGAGATGAAATTGGTGTGAAAACAGTCTGGTTTCTGATGTTGTTCCACATGACTGTGATTTATTCATTGTGGGGTTTTTAAAAAAAAAATTAACACCAACATATTGTCAACTTGGCCCCAGATGTGGTTCCCCAGACCTGGATATGCTCCAGATCTCCAGGTCCAACAGGTCTGGAACGTCTTTGTGCTTTAATCTCAGGATTCAATGGTTCAAATGTCACTAAAGTAGATTAAGTATTGTAACACAGAATGTTTCACCTTCATTGGAATGGAATGGAATGGAATGGAATGGAACATTATCTGCAGACACCCAGACCCGGGGGTCCGTGACCCTCCCTCCTCCTGGTAGTCCTTCAGACCACCAGGGGCGGGGCCACTTAGTGAAAACATGACAAAGTCCAGACCGGAGCACTAGGGGCAGCAAACGCTTCCTGCATTCGCAGCAGAGAGTAAAGGTTCGGGTTTCAGACGGAAGTGAGTGACAGAATTTCAATGTTTCAATGTTTGAAACGACTTAATTGAGCAAGTTTGAGGATTTATTACTGTTTCTTAATTTACCCTATTTTGTTCAGATTGAATATTATTGTTTTGGTGAAAGTGATATTGTTTGCTACTTTGTACTTCTACTTGAGTGATATTATTCTGAAGTACCAATACTGGTCCTCTCTACTCTAGGTACTAAATGTCAGCTTGTTTGCTGTTTTCAGATCTTTTGGTGCAGGACGCTGAACATGTGAAGTGTATGTTGCAATAACAGCTGAGTGGAAGGAAAGGCGTTTTAGGGAGGGAGGGCCTGGAGCTGCTGATAACGAGTTGCGCCAAGACAGAGTCCACACACACACACACACACACACACACACACTGCCACGCGTTACCGTGTGTCTCCAGTCAGGATGATGATGATGATGATGCTGCTGTCAGCCGTTCTGTTGCTCGGAGGTTATCTTCTACTTCGCCTGACCGTTCTCAAGTTGCCCCGATGTCAAAGTGCTGCAAAGTTACACGGGAAGACCGCCATCGTCACCGGTGAGCATCGAACACACGCACAAACATCATCCGCTCGGCCACAGAAGAACCCAATCCAGGACCTCATCACTCCATTCAAGGCTCATTCAACAGCCTCAGCACAAGGTTCATGACCAAGATCCTGGTAGACAGGCTTGGTACGGGTTCTGGAAATCCTTGAAATCGCTTGAATTTTAGTGTGGTGTTTTCAAGGTTTAAAAAGTGCTTGGATTTAGAATAAAGGTCTTGAAATGTGTGTTCTATGTGATGATAGAACAGAGAAAAGAAGATCTCCATATTTGAGGGACTGAAAACAGCATTTTCTGACATTTCTTTATGAAAAATGACTTTTGATGATGAACAGATGATGAAAATAGTTGGTGATTATATTTCTGTGGATCTGTTAGTGGAATTAGTTTTCCTTTCATTTGTGGTCCTTCTGTAAAAAGCTGTCTCCAAACATCATGTTGGTTGATTAGAGGACAATAACATCTCATTTAATGTGATGAACAAGTGACAGAATAAGTAGACTGAATACTGAGGATTGGATTGGTACAAATATGGAGTTTACCACAGCTGGAAGGTGCTGGAAAAGCATGGAAATGCACCGTGTCCAATCAGACGTCCTGGAAATCCATCCAAATAATAAAAACCTGTCCTTCCTCTCCAGGAGCAAACACCGGCATCGGTAAGACCACGGCCATGGACCTGGCCCAGAGGGGGGCCAGGGTGATCCTGGCCTGCAGGGACAGACGGCGAGCTGAGGCGGCCGTCCAGGAAATCATCCAGGTGAAGGTTTAAAAGAAAACAAACAAACAAAGTGTTGCAAGTTCTCCTGTGGGTGTAAATCATGTTTTCAAACGTCTGCTTCTCCTCGGGATCAGGGGACGGGGAACCGCCAGGTGGTCTTCATGCAGCTGGACCTGGCCAGTCTGCAGTCCGTCCGCTCATTCGCTGACGACTTCCTCCAGTCCGAGTCCAGACTGGATCTGCTCATCAACAACGCCGGTGAGCCTCCGTCCTCACGACGCCATGTCCATCACAAAAACAACCACATCGATACGCTATGCTAACGATTGGAGTTATTATTAAAGAGTAACTGCACACTTACGTCCGTTTGTTACTAGCTTATGTTAGCTTGTTAATTCCACCATGTTTCCATGCTAACGTTACACCGGTTACTAGCTAATGTTAGCTTGCTTTTCTAAATGATGCAGTAGGTGGAGTCAGGCTCTGACATTGGGGGGTTAAGATAAACTTTAGAGAAAGTCCTTTATTTCCTATTCCACCTAATGTCCATATTATGTAAGTCTTTCTGCTAAGCTAAGCTAAACATGTTTCTGAATTGACATACATTTTTATGCAAATGAAGCTCATGTAGATAATTACACATCTGAGCGCGCAAAAATTACATGTGGAGTTCCCCAAGGCTCCATTCTGGGGCCTCTTCTGTTCAATATCTACATGCTGAAATGTAGGTGTAGTCCTGGACTCGCACCTGAACTTCAACAGCCGCATTAACACAGTTAACCATGTTCTCAGGTCTGATGAGCGGCGGGAGGACGGAGGATGGCTTCGGCATGATCTTTGGCGTCAACCACCTGGGTCACTTCCTGCTGACAGCGCTGCTGCTGGACCGGCTGAAGGCGAGCGGGCCGAGCCGCGTCGTGACCCTGGCCTCCAAGGCCTACGAGATGGGGAACGTGGACTTCGGCTGTCTGACCACGAAGAGGGACGTGAGTTCGGGCGACGGCGTCTACGAGCTCTTCAGGAAGTACTGCCACAGCAAGCTGTGCAACGTCCTGTTCACCTACGAGCTCGCCGCGAGGCTGCGAGGCACCGCCGTCACCTGCTACAGCGTCCACCCAGGTCAGCGGGCGGAATCGAACCAGCCACTGCGGAAATAACAATCTAAGATTTCAGGGGTGGAACGGGTGCTGGAAATCCTTGAAAACCCTTGAATTTTAGTGTGGTGTTTTCAAGGTTTGAAAAGTGCTTGGATTAAGAATTAAGTGCTTGAAAGTGCTTGAAATGTATGTTATATAATGACACATGATAGACAGGTTTCAGGTGCTGGAAATCCTTAAGATGAGCATTTTGACACTTTTATTAATTCATTCATTATTACTTATTACTAATTATGTACGTCTGACAGTATTAGTCTTCCATAACGCTGTAATGTTTGAAGACAGTTTATTAAATATAAATATTGGACGTCTTATGTTTTGATTTCACTATATCTAAATCTGATGGAGTGTTAATTAGTATATGACAATGTAAATATTTTGTTTTTGTCATTTCTTACAATTAATTGGATATTTATTTTTCGACGCCATGGGCTCACGTATATGTGAACTAAATATATTGCTATAGAATATAAAAAAATATCTATATTCTAATGTTTTTGACACACGTGAATATATATATAAATATAAATGTAAATCTTTTGACAGCATTATCGATCATATCCATGTCGATGTGAACTCTTTCCTGTTTTCTCTATCCAGGATTTATAAAGACCGAGATCGCTCGTCACGCCAGCGGCTGGTGGAAGACCTGCCTGACCCCCATCGTCTTCCTGTTCTCCGGGGACGCCGAGGCCGGAGCTCAGACCACGCTCCACTGTGCCCTGGAGCAAGGCATTGAGCACCTCAGCGGCCACTACTTCCAGCGGTGTGCGCCGAAGACGGACATCGAGTCGAAGGCGAGAGACGCCGCCGCCGCCAAGAAGCTGTGGGAGCTGAGCGAAGGGTTCTGTGGTCTGACCTGAACCCGGACCCGGATCCTGGTCTTACTTCTCTTAATGAAGCAAAGACGATGAAGATCTCCTTATAGTTTCTTTCAGTTGATTTAATTAAGTTTCCGTTACAAAAACACACAATTCACGTGTATTTTCATCCAAACAGAAACGTGTTGCACATATATAATTATTTAGTTTTGTTGTATATATCCAGATGTTAAACATTAGATTTGAGACTTTAATATGTTTATGGAAATATCAATCTATCCACGAGCCACTTCAGGACAATATCATTAATGAAACATTATATTATGTAACTCTCAAGTGTGTTTGGCAAAAATATTTGGCAGTAAATTCCTTGTTTTATGTGTTTACATTGCACAGTTTTTTTGTTTGTTTTTTTAAAAGTGCTATACAAAAGACCATAATAACAATATTAAATAAGAATAAAATACATTTGAATTGACGTTTTATTTTGTATTTATTTTATATGATTTTATATCAATGTAATATCATTAATGCATGTACACAATGATTAAGTATTAATACAATTAAATATATTCTTTTGTCCTCCATTTCCAGGTGATATCACGTAGACGTGTCGCCGGGGCTTTTATTTTGAAGGCTGCATCAGTGGGTGAGAGTTCACGCTGCAGCGGGAGTTTCACTTTAACGTCATCTCTGACGGTGAGAACCGTGCAGGACTGGTCGGACCGGATCCCCCTGTCTTAGGGGCTGGGTCCAGGGGGATCCGGTCCAACAGGTGAGTCTCATAAAAGGCAGCCGGGGGTTCTCGGGGACCAGACCCGCTGCTCGCCACCATGCTCCCCGCGCTGCTGCTGCTGGCCGTCCTGCTGCTGGGAGTATACGTCTTCCTCACACAGACGCTCTTCAGGAGATCCACATGTAGAGGGACCGCGTCCATGACCGGCAAGACCGTCATCATCACGGGTGAGTTTCTGAGCAGTGTGTGGATATGGTTTCACCGGGGGGCGGGGCTGACACACACACACACACACACACGAGGAGGTTAATAATGAATGAGTCGACAGAAACGTTCAGAAATGAACTGATTCACAACTCAAAGTGAAACTTAACCGACAGATGCGCTGACTTTAGGAAGTCAGGGGGTCCAAGGCTGTTATTTTAAAGAGTGGGTGGTATATTGTGACTCCTCCATAAACATACATTTCAACATTGTCAAAGAGAATTAATAAAAAATAAAACGAAAAACACGGAAAAAAGATATATATATATATATATATATATATATATATATATATATATATATATATATATATATATATATATATATATATAGTCTGGAGGACTAGGACAGGACCACCAGCGTGGCTCCAGGCCATGACGTTGTGATGCCTTGCTCCTGCAGGAGGGAACACCGGCATCGGGAAAGCCACGGCTCTGGACCTGGCCCGTAGGGGGGCCAGACTGGTCCTGGCCTGCCGAAACCGGGACAAGGCCGAGGCCGCCATCGCAGACATACAACAGGTAGGATCCGAGAGCAAGACCCTCTGACAGGAGACCATGCTGATAGCAAACATGCAACGTGGTCTTCACCTGAGGCTGATCTGGTTCCAGGAGACAGGAAGTACCAACGTGGTCTTCATGCAGTTGGACCTGTCCAGTCTGAAGTCCGTCCGCTGCTTCACAGAGACCTTCCTGAAGACCGAGTCCAGGTTGGACCTGCTGATCAACAACGCCGGTACACAACCACACACCATTCTTTCTGTCTCTGTGTGTCTGTCTGTCTCTACCTGTCTGTCTGTCCTTCTGTCTCTACCGGTCTGTCTAGCTGTCTCTGTCTGCCTGCCTGCCTGTCTGTCTGTCTGTCTGCCTGTCTGTCTGCCTGTCTGTCTGTCTGTCTGTCCTTCTGTCTTACCGGTCTGTCTAGCTGTCTCTGTCTGCCTGCCTGCCTGTCTGTCTGCCTGCCTGTCTGTCTGTCTGCCTGTCTGTCTGGCTGTCTCTGCCTGTCTGGCTGGCTGGACTGGTGATGTTGTGTTCAGGTGCAACGAGTCAAACGTAAATGTGTCTGCAGGTCTGGTGGCCGACGGGCGGACAGAAGACGGCTTCGGCATCGAGTTCGGGGTCAACCACCTGGGTCACTTCCTGCTGACCAACCTGCTGCTGGAGCGTCTGGAGGAGGCAGGGGGGGGCCGCGTGGTCACCCTGTCCTCCATGGCGTACCGCTGGGGCCACATAGACCTGCAGGTGAACCACGAGTCCACGTTCAGAAACACCAACATGATGCATTCAGGGTCAGGAACCAGACACTGTCTGTGGTCCCCCAGGGGTATAGATAGTAGCTCACATTAGTCCAGAGACCAGACCAGACTATGTGGAGGAACCAGAGACTCTCTGTGGTCCAAACAACAAGGTCTCTGCTGTATTTATGTCTAGATGACCTTATTTGGAGTGTTGATGGAGCAGCTACAATGTTAGCGTAGCCTAGCACCCATCAACCAGACTCCATTCAGAAAACCAGCGTTTTAAAAGTCCTTTCAGTATTAGTTAACAAGCTGATCATATCGAGGTGTGTCAACTTTACCTTCACTGTCTTCGCTCACATTGATTGGAACAAACCAATCACACACCATGGATGCAGCCAGTTACTCTTTCTTTAGTGTTAACCTGTTGTTGTTGTTGTTGTTGTTTGTTCAGGCTTTGACGGTGAACAAACATCTGGGAACCGGCAGGTACAGCTGGCAGTTCTTCCAGGCGTACTGCAACAGCAAACTGTGTAACATGCTCTTCACCTACGAGCTCGCCAAGCGGCTCCAAGGATCCACCGTCACCTGCTACAGCGTCCACCCAGGTACCCACACTCGGGGTTGGTACGGGTGCTGGAAAGTCCTTGAAAACACTTGAATTGTAGTGTGGTGTTTTCAAGGTTTGAAAAGTGCTTGGATTTAGAATAAAGTTACAGTTGAAGATACTGAATACTGAGTATTATGTATTATATATATATATCTATACACGTATGTAGTTTACCACAGCTGGGAGGTGCTGGAAAAGCATGAAAATGCACCTTGAAATGCTTGCAAGGTGCTTGAATGTGACCTTGGAGAAGGTGTAGGAATCCTGCAGACCCAGTCCCGGGGATCTTTGGAGGAAGGGGGCGTGGTCTTAGGTGGCGTTAAACGAGTCTCTCCCGTCCTGCAGGTGTGGTCCGGACCGAGCTGTCCCGGCATGTGGGCCTGTGGCAGAAGGTCTTCATCGAGCCCGTGGCCCGGCTGCTGTTTCTCGACCCAGCCACCGGGGCCCAGACTACGCTGCACTGCTGCCTGCAGGAGGGAATCGAACCCCTGAGCGGGCGGTACTTCTCCTGCTGCGATGTGCAGGAAGTGACTCCCTGGGCCAGGGATGACGCCGTGGCCCGGAAGCTGTGGGAGGTCAGCGAAAGACTCTGTGGACTCTCTTAAGGTGGAATGACGTCCACCTTAAAACGTCTTCATATAAACTGGTTTCAGGGCTGCTGTGTAGCATCTTCTCATGATGTTGGTCGACAATATTCATATAATAAATGATATAAATAATGATAATGACAAAAAAACATTACAACAAATAAAGAAAGAGCTTTTACACAAACAATGCATTGATACATTTGGTCAAAACCAGACAGCAACTTCAGGGTCTGGAGGTCCTTAAACTGTCATTCTCTCTGCTGGCCACTAGGGAGCGACTCCTCTCTGGTTGTATAGAAGTCTATGAGAAAATGGTCCTACTTCTCTCTTGATGTATTATCTCAGTAAACATTGTAAACATGAGTTTATGGTCTCAATCTCTAGTTTCAAGTCTTCTTCAATCCAGCATGACGTTAATTTAGTAGGCCTACATTATGGTCCATTTAGAGTCCACCAGACCAGAAAGCAGGGGATGCTTTAGGGGCGGGGCTTACCTGCTGATTGACAGGTTGCTACCATGCTACCAATGCTAGTTAGCTACTAAGATGACTTCAACACTTAGCTGTAAAGTTGACCTTGAATTATGAAGCTAGCTTTGTTAGCAGCTTCACACCAGAATCCACATGGATCCAGATCTAGATGATCCATTCTGTCTGACACTAAATAAACTACAAGTTTGAGAAACGGCGTTTCGGGCTGTGAAGAGGGTCTCCCCGCTCCAGCCCACCAATCCTGGCTGTCTGACGTGCTAGTCATTTGCATATAATTCCCATCAGCCCCCGTGTGTCCCTCAGCAGGGCTGGCGGATCCTAATGTGGATCACACCCGGTCCTGGTTCCACTTTAGATACAGGACTCACAGCCCGGCACCCCGATCTCTGTAAACCGCCTGTTTGAGTCTAGATGAAGCCCCTGAACCCGGTCTCTGTCCCGTTCTGGTCTCTACGCTCTGTGGCACCATGACAAAGGCTGCTCGGGTCTCAGACCCCTATAAATGTCTCGTAGGACCATTGAACTATCGTGTTATTTCGATAGCACATATACTAAAATTGGAACGATACAGAGAAGATTAGCATGGCCCCTGCGCAAGGATGACACGCAAATTCGTGAAGCGTTCCTCATTTTGAAAAAGAAACAAACGTCTGCTGGTTTGTATTGATTGTTTTGGGGCCGACGGCGGTACTGCAGCGGCAGAGCGGAGTCCTCTTCACCCAAAACGGATCCTACAAATCAACCGGGAAAAGCCGGGACTCGTTTTCACAGCAACACTTAAGTCCCGCCGAATTAAAGAGCAGCTTGGTGTCGGTTCAGGGAAGTCCTCCAGTTGGTTTTCACGATCAGGTTCGACTGTAAAGCAGCAGGTTGTTTTATAATTCAACTATTTTTGAACGGAGTTCTGTTTCACTCGAACAATCAGACAAGAGATGCTGTTAAACACAGACTGACTGATCTTGTATACGATTTTTTTTAAACAGCAGAGTAAGACAGTAAAACTTCCGGTGACATCCTTCGGAGTAAAAGCCCGGCTCTGACATGGATCTGTATTGGGCACACAGGGACGCCACTTTAAAAGGTGAAGTGCTGTTAAACGTCGTGTTCGTCTACCAGATATTTATTTATTGTGTCTCACACTGCTGTAGCCTTTAAATATAGACCGTTTGAACGGAATGACGTGTTCAATTCATATCCGTTTCTATCTTGTAGCCGGAAATGAACTGGGACAAAATAAAAAACAAACAAGGAAAGTAAGAGAGGTTTTCTCCCAACATTTATTAACAAAGACATTAAAATATAGAAACGTTGCAGACATGTACTCAACATACAGAGGAACAAGAACATTAATTTAAATACAGAAACAGATCATTATTAAAACACAAGGGAATTAGGGCACTCAAAGTTGTGATATGATTAATATGAGAGCTCAGTGGTGTGTTGGATGAGTGCCGAATTTCCGAGTCTAAACTCCCGAGTTAATAAAATCCCAATTCACGTTTGTCGAGGTGAGAGCTGTTTATGTAAACGCAAAACAATCGTAGATCAAGAGATTTATTAATGGAGTATGGTTTGGCGATTTCTCCGCATACAATATAACGGAATATTACGTATTACGCTGACACCTGCTGGTGAGGCTGTGGAACTGCACCCGCAGTCTCTGGATCAAAACAGGAAGTAGGAAGAACCGTCATGAAGTAAAAAACTAAAATAAAAGTGACTTTTTGACTCGAATCCAACGGTCCTGGTTGTGGTTCCCTAATCCCCCGACCCTGAACAGGAACTTTGGGGGAGGCCTGCCGGACGAGGAGCTGTGAGGAAGTATCTGGGTCTCTCCGCTCCAGCCCACCAATCCTAGCTGTCTGACGTAACAACTAATTTGCATATAATTCCCATCAGCCCCCGTGTGTCCCTCAGCAGGGCTGGCGGATCCTAATGTGGATCACACCCGGTCCTGGTTCCACTTTAGATACAGGACTCACAGCCCGGCACCCCGATCTCTGTAAACCGCCTGTTTGAGTCTAGATGAAGCCCCTGAACCCGGTCTCTGTCCCGTTCTGGTCTCTACGCTCTGTGGCACCATGACAAAGGCGGCTCGGGTCTCAGACCCCTATAAATATCTCGTAGGACCATTGAACTATCGTGTTATTTCGATAGCACATATACTAAAATTGGAACGATACAGAGAAGATTAGCATGGCCCCTGCGCAAGGATGACACGCAAATTCGTGAAGCGTTCCTCATTTTCGAAAAGAAACAAACGTCTGCTGGTTTTTATTGATTGTTTTGGGGCCGACGGCGGTACTGCAGCGGCAGAGCGGAGTCCCCTTCACCCAAACCGGATCCTACAAATCAACGGGAAAAGCCGGGACTCGTTTTCACAGCAACACTTGACTGACTGATCTTGTATACGATTTTTTTAAAACAAGAAAGGGGGCCAATCTTTGAGCCCCCCACGCAAGTGAAAAACACGGGAAATAAATACGGGAAAAAAAATAATGATGCAATTACGGTAAATATATTTCTCCGTGCAGCAATATTCTGGCGATATTCCTGTGCATTATTTGACGTTTTGAGTTATGTAGTCTTCCCGTCACCTGTCGTGAGTTGGATTCGATCCAGCGATCTGCACAACCAGCGATCTGCACAGCGCTACAATAAATACAATTATCAATTACTTATGTTTATTTCTGTTTCTGTTAATTACAATAAAATGTGTCTTCAAAGTTTGAGACAGTATTGGAGTTTTGTAATGATGCACAGAGTCTTAAATGTTGTTTTGATCAGATTTAATGTAGCTGAACAAAATATTAAGTATTGTGCTCTCTCTCTCTCTCTCTCTAGGAAAACAAGATGTAAAACAAACAAGTATTAAAAATGAACGCACACTTCAGAAAAAACTGTATGCATAAAGGAACACTATATACACACAAGTACACTATATACACACAAAAGTACCTACACTATATCACTATATACAAGTATATACAATATATACAACTCCCTGCCCAGGGACCACAGATTCACAGGATTTTATTTCGCTGCTCTCTGTTCTGCCAACCACTCATCGAGGGATTTGCCATGTCCGGCACGTGGGCAGAAGGTGGCACTTGCTCCTTCGGTGGTGGAAGCTGGACAGGTGCCACAGGAATCGGGTTGGTTGGAGCCACTCCCTGAGAAAGGACACTCAGCTCCTGATTTTTATTATGGCGTTGAAACCTGAGAGAAGATCATTTGTGTTAGATATGTATTCAATAGAGAACTATTCAGACACTTTGTGGTAAATCATTTGTTAAACAGCAACTGTGTGTGTGCATGCGTCCATGTGTGAATGGGTGTGCATGTATGAGTTTAAGTGTGTATGTGGTGAAGATGTCATGCATATGATTGTTTCCTAATTGATTTTTTATATAACTGTATTTACTGTAACTATGTATACCTCTTGTGAAGCACATTGAGTCTGCTTTGTGCATTAAAAATGCGCCTTATAAATCAAATTGAATTGAATTGAATTAAATAATGTGCCTGACCTACCATTGAACGAGTGTCCGTTGATTAATCTCAAAGAGCTGGATCTTTGTCCCCTGCATTACCCTTGGACAGGTGAGCACTAAATCCCGGATGTGGTGGTAGTCGCGGAGAATCTTGGACCATCTGGGGGTGGAAACTCCTGCCTTCTTGGTGGTTGTCTTGTGCAAAGTGCACAGCGTTTTGCACATGGCCTCCACCAAGCGGCTGGTGCTGGGCCACTGAGCTGGCCCCCCAGGATGTCCTATCAAGCAGCGCTTAACGCTCTCCACACCCGGCGTGACTCCAGACCGCTTGGGAGCTTTAAAACGGCCATGTGGCAGTCGCTCCTGATGACGAGGCTGGTAGTTGACCCGCATCTTGTCACAGTCAGGGAGAGCTGTCCACAGCTGGATGACCTGGGTCACCTGCGGTTCAGTGAGGTAAGATGCCTCACGGAGACCCACCAGGTAAGCAGCGAGATCCTGGACTTTGTCCCACCCAGCGACCCCATTCGGTCCAATGACTTCTCCCTAATAAATGGATTGATTAGTAGTATAGTAGTACCTGCAAAAACAAAACAGAAAATAGAGAGTATTATGAATATTTGTAAGCAATATAGCACTCATGATCGTGGGGTCGGTGATGGATAATCCACCGATGTTGATACCTCTGGCCTCGTGGATATATAATATCTATTACATTAAAGGTTCATTTGATTAATAATGAATAGTCTTATTTAAGAACAAATTAATTACGTTTCTCTCTCTCATGCTGAATAAGGAATTATTTCTTGCCTGTGTACACTCCAGGGGTGCGATAGCGCTCATCCCAGCGTGTCCCTAGCATGCCTAGCAAATGAAACACACACATAGACATGCCAAACGATTATATATGTGAGGGCTGGCATCTACATTCAAAGCACCGCCCTGTCAGGCGGGGCCAGAGGTAGCTCCCCGCCTTTATAAGGACAGGTGTGGGCAATTGGTGCCTCTTCGTTTGAGGCCTGGTTGTGTGGCAGGGTTGCAGGTCTATGCAGGTAAGGGAGATTGAAGGAGAACGATGTGTTATATTGCCTTATGGGAAAACTAATGAGGCCTTTTGTATATTTAGTTGTGGTGTGACTGTCCTGGGGTGATCCAGATTGAGCTCTGTAGTCCTGTGCTGAAGAGGTATGTGTTAGTGAACTAGGCAGAACTATAGGCAGAGGGGTGATCCGCGGGGAGTCATCGTGGGATATGCACCCCTCCTTGCATGCAGAGTGATGGGTGTGAAGGGTAGTGGTCACTTCACTGGATTGTAGGTTGCTTGTCCTTGCAGTGTAAGTTGAAGTGGTTGCAGTGATTGGTGTGCACATGTGGTGGTGGTGGGGTCTGTGATAGAATCTCCCTGTGTGAGTAACCTGTCCTATTGTTGTAGCCATTTTATCTATTGTATTTCACGTTATGCCCTTTGCTCTTTATATATTGGTAGTTTTAAGTATTTTAGTATTGTGAAATGAAATTCCTTGGACTAATATGAAATCTGTTTTCCTTCTCAGGTCCGTCGCCGGTAGTTTTCCATTCCAAATAAATACTCTTTGAATTGAACCCACGTCTCCCGCACTTTCTGAACCCTGTAAAACGTGTCAACACTCAAATGGTCTGTGTTTAGGGCTAAAATAATGTATTTTTTGTCCCATAGATTACCGTCATTATTTAGCAGGTGCTATAGAATCGATGTGTTGTGTAGCAGGTGCTATTATAAAATGGCAGTCCTTTAAAGAAATTTGTTGCCAAAGTCTGTACGGTGCCTACACTTATTAAACACATCAATATGACGGCACATTACAACAACTTACCGTTTGGAAGCTATCGGGAACGTCAACGCCAAGGAATACAGCAGAAAGATTCTCCTACGAAATCCGTAGGACAACGTGATTTGGTCAAAAGTAAGCCCAAGGGAAGAAACGTGATTGGTCAAAAGTAAGCCCAAGGGAAGAAACGTGATTGGTCAAAAGTAAGCCCAAGGGAAGAAACGTGATTGGCTAATTTTGGGCTTACTTTGGCGGAATTAGGAGAACACAGCAAGCGAGAGGAAGCGGGATCGATGCCCGCATCCTCCAGACACGCTTTTCCTGCTCAACCACAAGGCCGACGGTTTCCAGAGCAATCGTGGACCATTTATTACTTTTAAACGGTTGTTTGCCAACTCGACCGTCCCCTGTTGGAAGGACAGCTTGAGGAGACGATCCTTTCACGATAGCGGCTACTTTTTTATTTATTTTTAATCAAACTACAAAGCGTTCGTCGGGCTACCGGTGTCAAGTCGTTGAAAGCTAGGACACCAAACCAAGCACATACATCTTATCTACGAATAGCACATTGCAAAATGAACACGAAGGTTGAAAATCTGAAGAACTAACCAGCAGACTGTTGGCTCCATTGACGACCAGGAGATGGCAGCAGAGCGTCATTGGTTGTGTGTTGGGAGCTGCAACGAGAGGGCAGGGAAAGTTACACCAAAGAACTATCTCTGATTAACCTTACGCTGCTCCGTCTGCGAGTAATTGAACACGAATGAACACCTTAATGGGTTGTATCACTGCCTGTAGTTGTTTCGGGGAGTCGGGGTAGCTTAAATTACTTAACACAAAGATTAGCAGTTACCTGTGCCAGGTAACCCGCCAATCAACCGCGGAAGGATACCAGTCAGTCAGAGCTGCTTTTTGCCTGCCGTTGTGTCCCGTGTTGGATGCTATTCACTTCTTAACCGAGCTAACAAACGTTCCAGGGATACCACGCTAAAAGTTTTCACTTACAAAATCCAATCTAAACTGCAAACCGCGTCAAACCAGCTCTGCCTCCCGTCACTAACGTTGTCTAGCTCCTGTATAACGCGATTTTCTAGCGTTTGAAGTTAGCTCATTGAGACCAGAACGTTCCAAAGTGGACAGCCAATCACATCGCGAGCGAAATTGATATCAACCAACCAGAGGGTTGGTTTCTCCCGCCATTCAAGACAACGCGGAAGTACCTTTAAAGCTGCATTCTCTCTACCGGCCGTTAGAGGGCGACTACGTCAGATTGTATATAAGCCTGTGAGAAAGCGATGCAACTTCTCGTGTGATCACTTTCACTCAGTAAACATTGTAATTTAAACATGAGTTTATGGTCCTAATCTTTAGATTCATGCTTTCTTAAATACATCTTGATATCCTTTTTGTAAATCATCCATTTATATCCCATATTCCATTTAGAGTAAACTCGATGATATACCTTCTGATTGACAGGTCGCAAGCAACGGAGCAACACTGGAGAGCTTTATGCGGCAGGTACAGGTGAACAGATGACTGGACAGATTACGTTAGCATTAGAAAGGTTTGTAGTTGTTTACTTTATTCACAAAGTCAAATGTCAGACAAATACTGCACGCTGTTGACAAACTGTTGATTCACAAGAAATCAGCACAAAGGTGACGGCTTTACCTTGCAACAACCACAACAACCACAAGAGCAACAATAATAATACTAATAATAATAATGTAAGCCAGATAAAAGTCAATGTCATTGTGAAATAATAACAAATTTGCACCACTACATTGCAGTAATGGATTTTAGTGATTACATGTCAATATGAGAATAAGCTTGGCTTATTTTCTACTGTAGCCATTCTGATTCTTATATTCTACAATTTGTTGTCTTCTGTCAAATTACAGAACAAAAAAAAATCAAGAACAAAAGGGCAACTTCCAAGT
The DNA here is from genome assembly GCF_963514095.1 of Eutrigla gurnardus. Classification (NCBI taxonomy): domain Eukaryota; kingdom Metazoa; phylum Chordata; class Actinopteri; order Perciformes; family Triglidae; genus Eutrigla; species Eutrigla gurnardus. The sequence goes on from NC_139921.1 coordinate 25,834,944, forward strand.
GAAATGATTTCTTTGTGTGCGATATAGTAAAAAGCCAGCAGACATCTCAAGCGCCCAACATTTTCTTCACCATGTAACCAGGCATGTTGTAGAGGAACAGAGCCAAGATGGCCAGCAGCAGGAGAGCAGTGACGATCTTGATGGTCAGCCACCTGTACTGGTCACATATCAGGTGTTTCGCAGCTTTGAACGGGATGAGGAACCAGAGGAGGGCGATGTCTGGACGGCTGGTGGAGCACAGAGACAAACACCGTGTTAGAAATGTGATAATCTAATTTTACAAAATCAATTAGTTCCATATGCAACCTTTGTGTCAGAAGTGGCGCGGTAACAAAGTACTGATGCAACCCGAGGAAATGATCATTTCCTCTCAACCAGGTTTGAAAAATCTCAAGGCCTTTCCCGACTGCAGTCACTGGATTTCTGATGAAATAATGTACTTAACTAGTTTGAAAGGCAACAAACCACAATGGTCTTTTGTAATGTTGTGATTAACTGAGAAAAATACTTTTTAGCGTTTTAACCTTTGACTTCTAAATAAAAGATAATCATCACTTTTTAGAGCACCACAAGAATCAGTTGGATGTATTGTACTGAAATGAATACAGGGTTGGATTGATTTAACTTTGAATGTCACCAAGTAACTGTTTGAGTTGTATCTATTCCTTTTATTTGTCATTTAAAAAAAAGAAAGCTTGCTTCTAGTTGATTCTATGAGCTGAAATGCCACTAGACCGAGTCCGCATGTTCCCAAGTCCATGCAGACTCATAACTGAGGATACGTTACTAACGTACAGTACGTAGTCTTCTTTCAGTTTCCAAACACATTCACATACATAGCACACAAACAACGACAAGAGACGGGACAACCAGAAAACTGAATGGTTCAGATGTCAATTTATGCACAAATGTGAAATATCATACATAAACACATACATGACGAGATGTCATGAACTCCAACACAAGCTTACTCATAGGTGAGCATTAATTCATTAATTTAATGGGAATAAAGAAAACCCACTTTCTAGAAACAAGAAAAACTGCACACCAAACACTAGCAATGTGTTGACAAATGGTATATTGCAAAAACATTCACAAAACCTATTGCTGAACGCACACCCTTGGAAAAAGTGATCATGTGCTGGTTTGAGCTCAGACGCCCATCATTTTCTTCACCATGTAACCAGGCGCGCTGTAGAGGAACAGAGCCAAGATGGCCAGCAGCAGGAGAGCAGTGACGATCTTGATGGTCAGCCACCTGTACTGGTCACATATCAGGTGTTTCGCAGCTTTGAACGGGATGAGGAACCAGAGGAGGGCGATGTCTGGACGGCTGGTGGAGCACAGAGAAGTAAACACAATTAAAAAGTGCCAAAGACAATCAACAACCTACAATACACAGAAGGAGGGTCGTACAAAGAACCCCATAGCACCGGAGGGAAGACCTCCACATAAGGCATCGTATTCCTTATACAGAGGTCGAATGAAGAGAAAACATTTGATATGTGCTGAGCCCTGATATGCATGTATCAGTAGTGTCGGGATCAGGACTGAAAAGGTTGCTTGTATGTTGAGAATCATCATAATCATTCCTCTTGTCCATACCGGTCATAAAGAAACCTTGAGAAGCATTCTGTTCGTCCCACATTCTTTCAGTGGAGTCGTGTTAGGAAGGCATCAACTCACAGCCCCAGTATGGAGAGGAGGAACGATTACAGCCACCAATAACCCTTCCAACGTACATATGGACTCATGCGTATTGTAATAAGATAGACTTAACAAACCTGACCTTTAAGATCAGTTCGATCTTTCTCAGATACTTTATTTTCATATTCACACACTGCTTAGAGGTAAGACGATGTCAAATTTTGTTAGCGACAACCTTCTGCACGGGTTGTCTGAGCAACATCTCAAGCTCCCAATATTTTCTTGACCATGTAACCGGGCATGCTGTAGAGGAAAAGGAGCAGCATGGCCAGCAGCAGGAGAGCAGTGACGATCTTGATGGTCAGCCACTTGTACTGATGGCAGACCAGGTTTTTTACGGCCTTGAAGGGAGTGAGGAACCACAGAAGGCTGGTGTCTGGCCGGCTGCAAGGACAAAAACAGATGTTCAGTCACAAAGACTTTAAGCATTATGGACCATTATTGTTGCTCTCTTTCTAAACCAAATTTAAATATAGCCGACATTACTGGAACTAGGACACAATAAAGGTTAAGACAGAGAAACAATTACAGTATTTAGACAACTGATTCTAGGTAGAAATACACAAAAGAGATGATGAAACAGCAACTTACCATGTAAAGAAAGAAGATCCTAGGTTAAGTCCAGAACTTGGTTGAAGTAAATTCTTAAAAATGTCTTTCCTCATATTCCGGAAATCAGTTTATTATTTTGTTATGTCATTTTATAATAGTTTTATAATATTGTTATGCTCGGTTTATGTTTGAGAATTCACATTTTTTTGGGGTTGTTTAAATGTTATTCATGTATTTATTATCATTTTTTTATCATAGTATTTATTTTGTTATTTCTGACCTGCTTTTGTCATTTTTAGTTAAGCTGGACTTGACGCAGCTGAACAGTTTGTATCCTGGCATTTCATTGAGAAACATAGATCAAAAGAGCGGTCCTGTGGGTGACAGCAGAGCATCCTTCATACTTGGGTTTCTCCAGCGGCTCTGGTTCGTTGCGTCCTTCACCAACTGGGCTCCTCTCTGCTTCCTCTCCTGTCAGGAGGTGCAGCTCTGCTTCCACTTTGCCCTAAAAAGATAACAAAAAGACACTCAGTCACCATGAGGTGTTCCAGGTGTAGGATATATGCAGCAGGTTGCAGACCTGCGGAGTGAGGAGGGATGCAACGTCAATTGTTTAGACGTAGATGGTGATAACTTTGACCTACCGTGAGTTCAAACTCGTCATCTTCATTTCTGGCCACAAATGGCCACCAGCCTTTGATCCTCTTCTGTTTGAAGATGGAGACCGTGGGCATCTCCGTTTCGTTTGTCACCATCTCAATGGTGCACTGCTTGGCAGTCTTAGCGCCCCGCGGGAAACGGTTCAGGTCCAGCTCGATTGCACCTGTAAAACGGACATCGTTTAACTCGGAAAATGCAAGAAAGATTAACTGGCACGGTGGAATAAACAAGGAGTTAATAGACAGATCCATGTCTCAACCAAAAACAACACACAGTTTTTGTTTCCCCGTAAGCAGCATTTGTTTTAATTGCACGGTCTACTGCACCTAAGAAGTCATCTGCAGAGAAATGGTCAGCGTCCCACACTTGCAGATTCAGACGAGCTGGGATCTTGTATTCAGTCTCATCCCAGGCAAACATGGACTCTTTTTTTGAGATCACGATCTTCTCCTCAGCCATTAGGTAGTCAAAGGGATAGACGAAGCGCCAGTTGAAGTTGCCCTCCCCGGTGATGGAGTGGTAGTGGACATCTGTGTCCTGCTTGTCCTCCTGCTGCCCCTTCAACCAGCTGTTACAGGAGGGAAAAAAGAATCAGATAATTCTGCGTTTCAAGGTGTTATGTCTGGGTGTAGTTGTGCCCCAAAATGTAAAGACATATAGGGCGGATAATTACCCTCGCACAAATATGTCACTTGATTTCTCGCCAGTGAAGATATCATCGTCCTCTAGAACGACCTCATCTGTGTTCCATATGATCACCCTCAGCTCAAACCTGGACACAAACAAAAATGACAGTTCCTTATTTAAAGCAAACATGTATTGAGATAAAAGCTGAAGGCTGCTGGCCATACATATATATGTGGTGTATGTAAAAGCTTTAACTAGAACATACTTCTTTGGTTTCCTTGGTGAAATATCAAGAGCGGGGCCGGGTGCAGTCATATCCTTGGGGAACATATCCACCCACATCTCAATTCTCCCCTAAAAGCAACGGAACACAAGGGAATAAAGTATGAATTCATTAAAAGGTGTCCAAGTAGAACTTTGAAGAAAAAAATATCTGAGGCACTCAGGAAGGTAAAAATCTGATATCTAATCAGATTAGCCCTGTACCAATAAAGGCTTTCTATCATTTACCTTCCTGAGTGCCTCAGATATTTTTTTCTTCAAAGTTCTACTTGGATCCCCAAACTGAAGAGCACCAGAGGGACACCTTTTTCCACACCCAAGCAGCACTCCATGCATTCTGTTTTTTTGATTGATGATTAAAAGGTGTACTTAGCTGAAGTGTAGCCAGCATGAGTACACTGACTGACATACTTGTTCGATTCCTGGTTTATCGGGGTGGAGCAGTGGTCTGGTTTCCACATGTTCTGGGATCAGTTTGCAGCCGACCCGTGGGATTTCCTCCCAGTGCTTCAAGACGGTCAGAGCCAGATGTTCTTCTGTCTGCTTCTTCAAACCTGACAAACATCATCAAAAGGCGGTTTAATCATTCAAATATGACTTTAGTATTTTTTTCCTTTGAGAGAAACAGAAGGATTTGAGTGAGATTAACACCGTTTTCATCCTCTATCTCAGTCTGCGCCATGAAGACCCGGTTCTCCACCTTCACTCGCCCTCCAGGGCCGTAGTGAGGCCCGTCCAGTTTGCCGTCCTTACAGAGCTTAGCAAGGATCTGTGTCGGTTTCATCGGGTCCCGCCACACATTGTAACCATGGCTAAAGAAAAGAGCAAACGCAGTCATGATAGAAACAAACATTGTTAATGAAATAGATTAGGACACTCCATTCAATGGTGTGTGTGTGGTTGGTCTTCTGATTCTTACATGGCATAGTTACATGAAAGACCACACGTGGCTCTGTGTTTGCTGTAGAAACGGTTCTCCAGGTCAAGTTTAGTTTCTCCAATCAGATCGTCGGTTCCCACCAGGTCCCAGTCATAAATTGACACCGCGAGTGTGGAATCCATTGGGAACGTGGCCTCCACGTCGAAGGATCTGATAGGATGAGAGAAACAGCATTTGTCCGGTTTTTAAGGACATTTAGAACGTGCATAATATAGTCCAACCCTGTAAGACCATACACAGTTAGTAATGATCGTATTAAACATTCATACTTACTTGCCAAACAAAGGGTTCAGCTGTTTTGAGATGTAGTTCTCTTTGTCTCTGATCTCTGTCTTTCCCAGTTTGATTGCAATGTATGGATCAGCCTTCCCATTAATGTCAGCTGGATGCAGGTCAGTTGCCTACCAAAAGAAAAATGCATTCAGCAGTCCTGTATTGTATAATGACAATTATAAATCCTTCAAGTGCAGAAACACATAGCCCACCCGAATAATGTAGATGCGGACGAGGATATTAATGGGGTCGTTGTGAGGAATGTTCTGGAACATTCCCATGGTGGAGTCGAAGCTGGAGTCTCTGAGCATGTCGTCCGACACTTTGTACATGCACAGAGAGCCCTGAAGGGACACCGTCAAACAAAAGAATTGTTATATTGCAAAAAAAATATATTGGAAAAACCAGCAATTGACTATTGTTTTAGCTAAACAAAAAGAGAAATCTATGACTATTGACTCGTTTTCAATACATGTCAATGGTTTATACAGACAATTGATGTAACAGAAGAAGAAAATATGTATTGTACTGTAAACATTTGGTTCTTACTTTGAATTTTCCAACAATTCTGTCCTCGTCCATCACGTTTTGGTCGTCGTCATCGCCACCTTTTCCCCGAAACAGATTAAAGCTGTGGAGCCAGTCTTCAAAGCTGTCAAATTCACTCTCCAGTTCTTTTGGGTACACCTGGTTTCAGAGCACACATTTAACAAAACGTACAATTGGTTTTCAGTGGTATCTTTTTCTCAGAATGTGGCACTTTATATGTATATATATACACACACACACGAGTAGAGTACCTTCAGCTCATCCAGCTTTGGCTTCTTCTTCTCAAAGTGATCGATTCCCAGCTTCTTCTTTTCTTTCTTTCCTTTTCCTCTCTTGGTGCCTTTCACAGGAGAGTCATCGGGTTTGATATCTGAGTACAGGTTAGCGGTGGGGACGAGTGAAGGGGGGGGGGGGGGGGGGGGGAGCAAAGCACTCGAGACATGAATTCCACATGAAAGTTGCCAAAACCAGCTGTGTACACAACAAGCATGCCATTGAACTGTATACGAGTGAAGTATAGAGTTCAGTGGGGATACTTGGTGGGGGGGGGCAGGATCCGCCAGGCTGTGTAAAGACGTGACTGGTTCTTGTCATCATCATCCACTGTCAAGTCATGTCAAAGTATATTTACACTAATATGCACCATATAATATAGTGTATAATGAATTTGCATACATGATATATTTTGTCATGTCATTAATGAGCACAGAATCAAACGCGTTTCAGATCTATCACGAAAATAAATACTCATCAAATTGCCCTGTCTGTAATTCTACATTGACAACTTTCATGGCAAGCATACAACGAATATGCAAATATGTGAGAGAGAAAAAAAGCGGTCGTCCCACGTATGGAAATTTAAGATTCATGTCAGGATCTACACGGAGGCATTCTGGGGCTAGGAGGGCTACATGGTTCACTACAGCACTGTAGAGGAGAACAACAATCAGAGTTAGTGAGGTTATAACACATGGTAACTACATGCTTGTACTGTGGCTTTGGGTTAGATGTGTGGCGCTTTCATTTATGACCTAACACTTGGTTTACGGTTGACAAAAAGGTACACGCAAGCAAGCTGGATCATAAAACAACGTTTCAAAGTAAGTAAGACACAACAACGTCTTGTGTGTGTCTTGTTTGCCGATCTGGTTTTTACCTCCGCCGTCAGCAATGTCCGCGTCATCTTTGTCCTCTGAATCTGAAAGAGCAGCTTCTTGAGCCCTGAGAGCCTGCGGGAAAGTCATTTATCAACTGGATTTATCAACATCCACATTCTCCAGCATTTAATGTCAGCTGCCATCATACTCTGTAGCTCAACTGTATCATCTACTGCAGTCAGTAAAGCAAGGAAGAGTCAAAATAGCCGTTTTTCCCCCCCGTTACTGACCTCTGTCAAAGTTTCAATGGAAGCAAAATATTTGGACCACCAGTCCAACATGCTCTCGTCTAGTTCCTCCTCTTCAATCTCATCGCCCTTCTTCCTCTTCTTCTTTTTCCCCTTTCCGTCCTTATCGTCGTCCTTTTTATTCAAGATGCATTAAATATGCTCTCAGTGAAGATTTGCAACAACAACAAAAAATCCTTCAATTTTGATTAATTAAGTGTAAAGTACTTTGCTTACCTCAACTTTGACCACAGCATCAGAGCACTAGGTAGAAAAGCAGATTGCATAATGTCTGACTCTTTGAAAGGGTTCTGGTATGGAAATGCTGCCTGTTTTAACTGTGTCCTCTATGTAGATTAATATTCAAACAGGATCTTACTCTCTGAATGAAGGTTACACAAAATTGACAAAAAAAGAGAACTTACAGAGTCTAGTTTGACCACAGTGTCCATCTTCTTAAAACCAGGCTCAGGTTCCAAGTTGACGACAATTATTTCCTCTGAAAGATGAATGAGAATGTGTTTATCTCTATAACTGCCAGTTATTTCAGGTGTAAACGGATACTGTCTTCACTCAATTTGGATTACCGTATGTCGTTCCTTCGTAACAATAATGTAAAATGAATGCACTACAATGTAATATGCCTCCAGGCTTTAGTCCGTACCTGTAGTGGACCAGTTGTTGGCCTGCTTGTCTGTTGCCCTGTAGATGAACTTTCGCAGGCTGGTGACAGCGATGGAGCCGACCAGAGTGTAGCGGCCGAAAGCCCTGCAGTCCACCACGCGGATGTTCAGTGGCGGGTGGAGCAACTCATTCTCAGGCAAATCCTGACACACAAAATCAACCAATTAGTTCGATTGACGAGAATCATTTCCCAGAAATTACTTTTTTGGATGTCATGTAAACACTTTAATTTAAAAAGATGATGTTAAAAAAGTAATTAAAATGATTAAATACCACTTCAAACCACTTCACAAGGGTGCTGAAGTTGGGGTTTTTCTTGTAATTGGGGATGAGGGCCGACTGTACTCCCTTTCCAGCACATTCAATGTCCACACGAGGCCGATCCACCTGGGCCAGATTCACCCTCTTCAAGTCCCTCAAGCCCCAGAATAGAACCTGAGGGATGGGGGTCGTCAGTGGTTGTGTTGTTGTTATTTTCTGTTAAAAGCTCAAATTAAATCTGCACCTCAATCCTGTATTTGCTGAGCACTGGTCTGATCCCCAGAGGGACAGGCAGGATTGGGCCGCGGTCCATGTCTGTGGGACCGTCTATGGGAGGCAGGTCAGCTTTCCCATTGGGGCCAATCTAACAGAGGACACACGGAAGAATTATAAATCACTTAGTCCGACATAATTACAACTTGAGTGTGGTGAACAACAGTATCACACAGGCTGACCTGCAGTAGTTCAAAGGCTGCCAGCATTTCTCCGGCGGAGCAGTTCCCGCGGTAGATCTGATAGTACTCCAGCTGGGGAGGGAAGCGCGGGGGACCATAGTGCTCATCCGCCATCTTGACCACAGGCTTGGCGAAGGTTCTGCCCATGAAGTCAGCTTTACCCTGGAAGCATAATTCATGTTTGAACCTTAAAACATGAATTACAGTTTGAATATTTGAAAGAAGAGCCTAACATACCCAATCCATCGGTGTTCATATTACAATAGCTTTATTATAAAACATGTTATGATGGTGTAATCGTGAGTTATTTGATTTGTCCTGTCAGCAGGAAGAAACATGCCTTGAGATGCACATGTTTCTAGGCAGACTTGGTTAAAAAAAAACCCACTGAAGATAAGAGACCAAAAGAAAAAAATAAACAAAAGCAACATACCTAAAATAACCAGTGACTGCAAAACAGATATATGTATTTATGTGAAAAGATCATTGAAGTATTACTCAATGTTTAATATATATATATATATAATATTAAATCTCTCTCTTGCAGTTAGTGGTTATGAAGATTTGAAATTCTCTGTTGGCCACATACAAAAAGCACAAAATGTCACTTAAAGGAATGCATCAGGTATAAGTTCATCTCTCCTTATGGACGTATCTTATGCCTCTTGCATGCCTTTCATAACAATCTACTCTGCACATTACAGTGCGTCTACAGTACATCAAGCCATCAGAATCCACACTCTACTTATCCAAAGGGTCATCCAAAACAATGGTGTTATTGACAGGAGCAAATATAGAAGTGTCAGTCAGCAAAAGCATTCTTTCAGATAGATAATTCATATCACGTTGCTAACGACAAACTCATAAAGTGACACGTTTAATCTTACGTTTCAAATGAAAGACAGGCAGACTCTTAAATTACTAGGATGATACGGGTGGAGGAGAACGGTGAGACAGTTGCTATCTGGTAATACAAGCTGGGTGAAGGTGGACTGATTGCTCACATTCATCTGAATGGGAAAACAGAGGCATCTCTATTTCAGAACAACCCTTACCACTGTGTCTTGATCATAGATTTCAATGACGATAATTGGAGGGTCGTCTCTCAGTTCGCTGGCCTCTCCGAACAACTCCACATTCTCAAAGACCAGCAGCTGGTCCCATGTGGGGCACAGAGTCTCAGCCAGGACCTGGAAAGGAAAGAGAACGTTCGATAAATGCAGGATGTGCCGTTCAATATATCTTAAGCTGGGAGTTGACTTTCCTAAAAAGCTCTTGGAGCGTGCTCACCTCCGTGACCTGGCTTTGTGTGGAGAAGAAGACTCTTGCAAAGGGATCCGACAGACCTGTGCTGTCAGCAGCAAACAGGCTGCGAGCTTGGTACATGTGGACCCTCAGCTGGAAGATCTGTTTCACTGTTGACAGATGCACACATGCATACATTAATGAATTAGCACTTATAACTTTGAACCACATGAACACCAGTAAATCAGGTGTCACCAAACCAAAGCAACCAGGAGTTCTGAAGGATTACCACCTTAACATATTGTAAAGGAAATCTCATTTTATTCGGGAAGCTTTTATATGAGCGTCCAGTTAAGATGGATGAATTGGTTGATGGTCTTACTCATGTAGGTGAGGCTGATGGGAGGTGAGCATGGCATGCCAGGTCCTTTGGACAACTTGTTTTCCTCAAATCCATTGGGTAGACCGCTCAGATAGTCTTTGCGCTGTCTGGTCAGACCCAGCCACAGATAAATCTCTATCTTGGACTGGACTGTCCAACCAGCAGGCCCAAAGCCTTTCTTACCAGGGATCTTTATTACAAGAGGGGGAAATAAATGATTTAATCATTCACACAAAGTGAAAGGGGATTTGATGCAATGCACAAAATACGTGTCAGATTGGATCAACTGCCATTTGATTGATTAGCTTCCTACATTTTTGCATAAACTCACCCTCAGGAAGATTGTCTTGACTTTGCCACAGTCCTTTCCTGTCTCCTCCCCTGTACTGGAATAAAGGATGTCTTTGGAGGGAACACGTGCGTAAGCGATGCGTTTCCCATTACTTATCATCCATATGAAAATGTCAGGAACGCTGTGTTGAGGCTGCAATAAAAAGACGCTCAATGAAACATGGAATGACCACAAGGAAACAAGCATGTGCAACAAAGAAAAGCATTTGTGGACGGTAGACGTAATATTGTGGATCTCACTTCATCTGCCAGGAAGCGCAGCCTTGTGAGGAAGTTCTGAGCCAGCTTGATTTTATCTCTCACTGTGCTTTTCTTCACCTGTGACCTCATCGCTTTAGCTTGCTGGCCGATGCTTTCCTAAAAACCCAGAAACAGCCCAGCATTCAGCAAGACGGTGCCGATATTAACAATCAACAAGTAAAAAAAAACGATACACAGCTCCCCCCTGAATTGACATACCACTTCTGACATGCACAGCTTCAGTCTCTCCCTGTCAAGTTTGGTTCTGCCAGACTGATTCTGATCCTTGTTTGCCAGCGAAAGAAACTGACTGAAAGAAGTGGAGCTCAGTCAGAGTCAAAGGTCATACTGATCTATTAGACTCATCGTTCACGACTGCTAGGTTTACGTTTGTGGCTACGGACCTGCAACCCTGGCTGAGTTCCTCCAGGACGCCCCTCAGTCTGCGCTCAGGGTAGCTCTTTTCTGTCTTGATGATCTCTTGCACGTCATTCAGTCCGTCCTCCTGTGGCAGCAATAGAAGATGTTTAGGATCATTCAGCAAGAAGTCAGCATTCAACTGCCAATACTAAAAAAACGACATATCGGTAAAGTACATGACTTGCCAGTTTATCTGCAATGTTGTCTATAATGTTGGCATTGTACAGCCTCCTTCTCTGGTCCTGCCACCAACTCTTGATGTAGATACATGGCTTCCTCTCAAAATACGGCAGGTGGAAGTAGTTTCTGAGGATGCAAATAACACATTTCCTCAAAAGAAAGTCTGAGCTGATTAAACTGTGATGTTGATTGAAGCACATCTAACAGAATGAAGAGACTAATATGTGAAGATTTACTGAATAATCTTTCTGTTTTAGTAAGATATGTATATTTGCACAGGATCTTGTTTTAGCTCTGACCGGTCAGTGATGACAGGTTTCATGGGAGGAGTAGTTGCCACTGAAGTCAGGTCTCCGTCCTCATCCAGCTCATCCTCACTGGAGTTGTGGATCAGTTCAGTTTCCTCCTCGTCACCGTCTCCTCCCCCCCTTTTCCCCTGCGTTTTTGGCCTGGCAACCCCGTCAATCTCGTTTCCATAGTAACCTGGCACACAGCAGCAATGTTAACAGTCACACCCTTAAATATGATGTACATTCAACTCCTGATGATACTACTTGGTCTCAAACACTGCCTGCTTACATGAATTACAACACTTTAACGTTAATTCAGACTCAGATTTGAGGCTTAAGACGGGTCAGTGGGAGACATTAAGTAAGACAAAAGAAGAGGTAATGGAAATACCTATGGTGACCTCAAAGCTGATGGGCTTATCGCCAATCTTTCTGTCAATCATTGTGGCCTCCAGGAAAGACCCAAAGAGGAAAAACTCCTCAACTTTCCCGGTAGCAGTCTGTGAAGTAGACAATAAAGTGTGAAAAGTGGGTAAACGCTGTAAAAGTTAGAAACCAAACAAGACACTTGAATTCACCAATGAAAGCTGTAAAAAACACTTATGATATAAAAAAACAACGTGGTAGTGACGGCTCTGTAATACAAGCTGTCGGACAGTGAGAACTGAGTCCCCGAGGACTCGGAGTTATGATCCCGGGGTGCTCAACTGGATTAGCTGTGTGACTTACATTGTCCACCAACAAAAAAGAAGCCACATTAATGCAAACAGCATGTTAATAATGCACCAGGTGGGCTAAATAAAGACAATTAATAATTCACGACTGCAGCACAATGCCCTGTCAGCAGGAGTAACAATAGGCCTCCTCTGCATGGCTGCCCATCCAAACAGGGACCCACCTCTGAGATGTTGGGTATTCCCTCCAACTGGACCTCAGTGGAGCTGGAAATGTCAGGTGAGGAGGGGTCCAGGATCTCCACACCCAGGCTGATGAGCAGACGGGCCCTGAAGGACACTCCCTCTCCGAGCCCTTCGTTTAACTCCTGATACTCGTCCATCAGGGAGTAGGTACGCGTGGAGCCGTACATGTTAACCCAGGCAGGACCCAGAGTGGGAAGGAACCCTGAGATGTAAAGAATTAACATCATTCGGATCTGATAATTAGCTAATCACGGAGCGAATGGCACTACTTATTGTCGTGTGCAAATGGTACATCACCTTTGTCCCCATCATTGGAAATGTTCCGTAGGTCCAGGAAGTGTGTTCCCATAGCAACATCATTCACTTTATCGGAGTCACGGATCTGGATCTTCATGCGCTTGCACAGTGGTGGAAACATCTCCGTGAAAACAATTTGTTCGTTCCAGATAGGCTCATAGCAACTCTTCTGAACCGATGTTTTCCCCTGTAATCACACGTTACAATCAACAACACAACTCAGGGATTCTACTGTCCGAGATGAATCAGATACAAAAACAGAGCGCAATGCATGGTTCGGATCATCACTACTACTCACCTTCTGCCCGGCAAAGAGTACTTGGACATAAGGATCAACCAGGTCCTTATTTTCTCCAATGAAGGCCTTCTTGACGTTGGCCATGATGCTGGTGTTCATCCTGGGGAGTCCCTCGGCTCTGTAGATCTTCAGGTAATAACGAGCCCACTGTCGCTCTGCAGGCACCCCCTCTGGTATTAAGAGATTACTGAAGCAGAAATGGCACGCACGTGAAATAAGCTAACAAACAAGACACTAACATCTGAGCTGAAACAAATGTAGCAGGATTTTTTTATATGCACCATTAATAAATAAATCACGATGATGTACTCATCACCATATCAACACAAATACTGGATTTAAATTCTGAAAAAAGCTCAGCAATCTCTTTGTAAAGTCGACTCAGAGACAATTTATATTTTTGGAATAAAGAACCGTGCACAATAGAAATCGAGTTACCCCTCTATGTCATCTTCATCTGATTCGTTGGCCTTGTGTGGAGTCTTTATGGTGTCTCCTTTGGCCACAACTGCAACATCACACTTAATGTAGCCTTTGCAACCCGCTGAGATGTCATCAGGATCAGACAACAAGGCCCACTTGTGGTAAAACTGGTGTTCTGCAAGACAAACGAGAAGACGGATTCATCGATTGATAGTTCATGATGAGAGAAGTTGATCTGCAGCGATTCTTTACCAGGCTGGAAGTAGATTGTGCCAACATCCAGTTTAAAAGTTCCAACCAGTGTTCCACTACGCAGAAGGTTTTTGGAGTGAATTACCTAAGGGTTGGTTCAGGGACATAAAACATTAAATACACGTGTCTTGCAGCAGACAAGAAAATGATATGAATCCCTTTTATGTTACGCTGTTGTGAATCAAACAACTTACAGACAACTTCAGGATTTTGTCGAACATGACATCCGGAGGGACGTGGAAGTCAAACACAAAGTACTGGGAGGAGAAAAGAGTTAGCAATGGTGATGTTAGGACATCATATTTAGACACAGAGCACGTTTTTCTCCCCCAAACTGAAATGAATGTCGATACAATATGTCGTCATAGCAGACTCACTTCGTTGTAGTATGGGCAGTTGGTGGATTCCTTCATTGAGGTGTACTTTTTATCTTCTCCAATCTCCACACAGACCAGTGGATCCATGTTCAGTCCGATCAGCTGCCTGGCTTCAATCACTGTCACGCTGATCTGGAAATGATCAAGTAAGTGATTTTTTTTTAAGTGAATGATTATAAATCAAGTGTGTCAGACAAAAGAAAGGAGATTAACCTGCACAAATACAAACACATTCACACATTCCACAACTACTAGTCAATAATTCATCACCGCACACTAGACAAATTAAACTGGGCCGATAAAATGATGGGTAAGTTTGCTCTTACTTGGTAATCTACTGGTCTTCCAGAACTTGGCTCCATTTTTATGTCTGGCTTTGATCTGTAAGAAGATGAGGTGTCAGATACTATTTCATCAGATTCACATGATTAACGCTCCTTTGTGTTTTTTAAATTAATTTTTAAATTAATAAACTACAGAATCAGGCTTGCCTCTTATTTGATACATTGGTGGTGACGGCTGTGACTGAGGCCAGTGAGATGGTGTCTGGATCTGGGCCTCCTCCCATGAACATGCCCTGACGATCCAGATCCTCCGTCTCCAGAATAGCTGGCTCATCTGGAGATCGTATGAAAAGCTTACAATGTTGTTGCTCAAACATTGTGTTTTATTGTGTGTTTCATCATGAAATATACATCCTGGGAGCTTTGACATGTAAGAAACCGCCATACACTACATTTAAAAGCAGAAAGAAGGTAATACATTCTGGATTTAAGATGGTTAATAAGGGCCTAAAATGCTATGATGCCATTTACAGCTCAACAACTTGATAAAAACATGAGTTTGACAAAATGTTCTTTAGTGGGCTGACGTGGGCCGTAAGCCAACAGGAGTTTGTAATATCAGCCAGGATTTCCTGTCTTATTTGTCATCCATCTTAGTTAGTGATACCTCCGTTTCTGTCTTCCTTGTGTCCGCGGTGCTTACTGCGCTTCATGGTTCAAAACAATTCTTTGTGTGCTCTGTGAAAGAAACATAAAGGGATTCACAATTTAACAGACATCTGCTCTTTTATGAGGAAAACATAGGGGTAGATTTTGCTGATGTAATTACATGTAACAACTTTCC
Organism: Eutrigla gurnardus; assembly: GCF_963514095.1. Taxonomy (NCBI): domain Eukaryota; kingdom Metazoa; phylum Chordata; class Actinopteri; order Perciformes; family Triglidae; genus Eutrigla; species Eutrigla gurnardus. The sequence continues at coordinate 25,850,121 of NC_139921.1, forward strand.
ATTACTTAACAACCAAACAAGTAAACTATTTTTATGTATATTAATCTCATTTTCTATGCATGTTCTACAAATCTCACTTCTTCTGTCTTGACAGCCACAACAGACTAAAACATGAAACTCCACTCCAACGTCTTATAGACAGAAGGAGGCCAACAGCTAGAATTAATAATAATCCACAAAAGGATCCAAGAGCAACTGGAAAACGCCTAAATTATTAAAAGCATTTAAAATATTTAATGCACATGTATTCAAAACCAAAACCTTTGACTGAGGAAACATATTTCAAAGTGCCATGACAGAACTAAAGTACAGCATGCATGCTGTAATGTTAAGAGGGGTGTCTGTATGCTACTAAGCCCTTGATTAGCCTTCAAAAGGGGCGTTTAATTATTCAAATCAGCTGACCTTAATACATCAATTAAATAGGATTAATTTCACATGCATTGTGAAAAACAATATACTCAAAATAATAAGTCTGCAAAGTGCTCCTTCCACAGAAACACCGTTTTAATCTAAAAATGACCTATTTTGACATGAAGTTGTTGTTTTATTTACATTTTCTCTACATGCTCAAATTTGCGATTAACAGTGAAAACAACCAGAAAACAAAGTGGAACACATTTAAACTGTGCACCATACATTTTAAACACATGTCCCAAAGCTTGAACTTAGTCAGAACACAGCATCCGGCAAAGTAATGAAACCCCCTTATAAGTTGCATGTTGCAGACATTAAGGATAACCAAAAAGCATGCAAACAGCAAAAAACCTTGAATGCAAGATTCTGCTTATTTTGTTATCCAAATGAAAAAAAACATTCATATATATATATATATACATTTCAACTGAGCAAATAATTAACCTGAGCAAGTCCCTTTCAAGTATGCTGCAGAACACTGAGGCCTAAAGGTTTGCATGTTACAGTTGATCTTTGTTTGACGTTCTCACACAATAATACAATGTTATAATACATACCATACAAGAAAAAATGCTCTTTTCTCCTTCCTCTGAGTAGCTCCAAGAGGTTCCCTGCAACGGAAACCGCAACTTATTTCTGTCTCCGAGATGGAAGCAACACTACGTAAACATTTTAGACCTTTACACAGCGGCAGGGAATAAGGCTTCAAAGTAAAGTTGCACAGAAAAGAATTGGGTTTGTCCAAGTCTGAAGTTGGGCAGGAGTGATGTGATACGCCAATGAATAGTGCATGAGTGTTGAACCCGAGACTGGTAACTATAACTAGGGACTGCTGAGAGACGTCACTGTGAGCAGTCTGCCAATCTGCATTGGCTGTGCACAAAACAAGAGAAAATATGAAACTTTTTAAAAGTCTTAAATTGTGCTTGAAGAGGATGAAGCCAACCAACAATGTTTACGTAAGACAAGAGGCCATCCCATTAATCCAATGGATAAATTGTAATAGTCATAGTGATTCTGCACAATAGAGCTCAAAAAGCCTCATCTTAACTAAACTAATGAAGGAGTAATGTGCATCTTGAGTCATCATTGTAAAGCATAAGTGTGTGCGTATATATTGGTACCGACATCATGGAAAAGCTTTGAAATGTGTGAACATGAGGTAATCAATAAATTGCCATGTAAACAGTGATAGAATGTAATGGAGTTAAACAAAATGTCAGGCCAGCCTAGTTTATTTAACCAGGTAAAAAAAGCCCGTTGAGATCCAGTATCTCTTTCACAAGTTGGAAGAATGCTCCCTTTTAATCTTTCATAGCGTGCGGATCCAAACTGGGTCTTCGTGCAGACACACTGCTTTTTGTCACGGTATCACCAAATGGTGTCCCGTCCTATTTGCAACGCCTTGTGTTTTCAAATACCTTCAGGTTTGAGCCTTAAGGTCTAAAAACTGACCTTTTCATTTGATCACACGTGCTGTACACATTGGTCTCTGTTTCCCAGTGTTAAAAGTATGGATTATGTTGCATTATTTCACTAAATTGAGGCATGCTTTAGCAACTTCTATTCAACGCAACTTATATTGAACGTTGAAGTACGACTCATCATCTCATCAATTACACATACAGCCAGTCTGTAAACCATACGTCAAAGTCTTAAGTTGCTGGTATCCGATGAAACTAGGCTCTAAATTATTTAAGCGCTCCAGTCAGGGTTGCATGTGGCATCCTCATTATGTGGAGGTATCGCTGTTCACAACAAAAGAAATAGATTTAGCTTTGAGGGAAAAACAGAGAAATATGTTATCGTTATAATTAAATTGTAAAAATATCTTTGTTTGCTACACTTAAGGAACTTTTAGCCTTTTAAACTTCTACGTTGAATGATACATATATAAACCGATAGTGAGTAGATATGTTTCAAACTAAACATCATGTTTTACTTCATACAACTACTTCAATTGCTTTCCTTGTCTTCACCTAGAACTGTAGAGGATCCACCTTTTCCTGCCCGCTAAGCTGGAAGTGTGTGATACTCTCAGTGACACCAACCTGACCACTCTGCTGAGGGATTCTGCCCTTAATTACATGATTCACTACCGGCTACGAGGGGTGGAGGAGATCCTAGTTCCTGCAGGATGGCCGGGAAACCATGTCAGCAATGGTGCAAAGTTACGAGTTGCCCCTGTAGTCTAATACACTGACTGTATTCTCCGATGGGTGTTATCATGAATGGCAACTTTAAACACTTTGAAGTTGACAGCAGCAACTAAACCAATGTCCCATGGTTGACTTTTCTGATTTGATAAAGAACAAAAAGTAATAAACTTGATTAAAAAAACAATTCTGTGCAAGCATTATCCACGTCAGTAGACTCTCAGACGTCTCTGGTGCAAAATCAGGCATAACAAAATGTAATATATATATATATTTATGCAATAAAAAATAGTTCTACGCATGAGCAAGCAACCAAGCCTTTAAACTGACACCTTTGACAATGTCGTCTAGGGTGAACCACACAATGACTTGATACCAACCATGCAATCTTATCCCATGTAGGTCCAGTGTCCAAAGGCCTTTTTTGGCTGTTGGTTGTAGACCGGTTATCACCATCTTGTTTGTGCTCCAGTGACTCTGTGGGCTCACCAGCTGACAGCGGTGTCTTGTGTCATTATGACACACTTCTCTCAAAACTCTCAGATGAGGCAGTTTGGCGAGCTTCATCCCTGAAACACAGCCAGAGGGCCTTGTTATTGTTGGGGGGGGGGGGGGGATAGAAGGGCCTGACCTCAAGGGACCCCAGGCACTTCCTAACAATCAATTAGTTAATTGTTTATTTTATTATATGGTTTGAAATTGCCTCTACTGCAGCTATGTCATCATATCATTATACTGTACTCCATGCTAAGCTAGCTAGCTCTACAGCCGGGTAAATGTTAGCCATGACGTGACTAATGCTAAAGGAACTTCTCCGGTTAACGCCACATGTTTCTTACACTGCCCAGAGAACTGCGTGTACTTTTACCGACATTCTACGGAAACAACGTCTCACGTTAACGACACAAAGAAAGATTACGTTATGTAGCTTCGCAGTTAGCTTAATTAGCTAACACATTAGCCGTCACCGTTCGCGTAGACGGTTGCTCAATGAAATATCTATAATCTCTGCAGAATGAGTTGCTTTGCTGTGGCCGTTGTAGTAGGTGGAAAGAGTTTCATTGTTATTCATTTGTCTGATGGCATTGAGAGGCTAGACCAGGCATTTTAGGGAGATGTTAATGATCCTTTTCAAACTGGCGAGGCAGGGACGTAGTGTTTCCTTTCTATGGGTGCCAGCACATGTTGGGGTTGAGGGCAACCCCGGCATGCAGGCAGGTGTAGTGTAGATGTGCAGGTGCCTTTTGGTTGGATGGAGTGTGGCGGCATCATCGGTGAGAGACTGCAGCAGGAGCGGGATGCAGACAGCAGAGGATGGCAGTTATACAGCGTCCCACCCTCGGTGAGACCTCACAGTAGAGTGAACGTGCCCTGGGAGATCACTTTGACAAGGCCAAGGCCGGGCATTGCTGACTAGACAGTGGGTTGGTGCTAGAGGGGAACAGACAGCACTGTGGCTGACCTATGTCTGTCCTGATGCACTCCCCGGGGAAAAGAGGGTTTTATTCATTGACTTAGACAAATAAAACATTCAACCCTGAGAAAGCTGCTTGGGGGTGTTTCAAAAAGAGAGAGACGTGCTTAGTTTCACTCAATTCCTGGATGTCTGTGGGGTCATGATTATGTTAAATGCATTTATTAGTTTCAGACTCCGGGAAAGTAGGAAAACCATAGATGTATCTCTGAGCAACAGGCCCCTCTGGGGAGATGGAAACCAGTAACAGAGACCAGCATTATGTCCAAACTCTTCATCATTATAGTATATTATAATTGTGATGTACTTCATTGGATAAGTGAAAGATTTGGCCTGCTGGTGGCATTAATCTTCTGGGAATCTACACATTTTCATGGAAATCCATTCTTGTTGAAACAACTTTGTTAAAAACAATGGTTTGGCTATACTTAAAGATATCATTAATTCGCTCACAGGTGATTTATGTGAATGTAGCTGAAGCCATTCAAAGGCAAAGACTTCAGCTTGTTCTCCAGGAAGAAAGACCCCCATCTAGTGGCCATACCAGATCATTTATCAGGGAGGGATGAGTACAAAAAAAAAGAAAGACATCAAATTGTTGCCTCATCTATTCAGAGCACCGACTCCATCAGAGCTAGTTCATGTACAAGCAATGTATGTCACTGAATATAACACCACAGTTGTCATGGTAATTATTCATGAAGACAGGCTTCAGCCTTGCCTCCATTTCTTCCGTCTCCATGAAACGCTGCATCCCTTTGCCCACATCCATCCAACCAGCAGCCAGTGTGGTGGGGGCATTAAAGTGACACAGCTATTTCATGTGAAAGTAAAGCAGAGCAGCACACAAGGGTGAGATCTTTAAAGGGGGAGTTGCCTTTTTATAGATGTGACTGACCGAGGAACACAATCCCTCCAGACATCCATAGCCTTAAAGGGGACAGGAGTATATTTTGTCTAACCTCCTAATGTATCTCTAACCTACAGGGTGGGGGGGATAACTGGATGCCTTGTTTTCATGCTTCTCTCTTGGTTAATAAGGCACAGACCAACAAGCAGCTGATGCAGAGGGCAGTACTCTGCACAGCCCACTTGCAAAGTGAGGACCCAAAGGCATCTTGAAATAGAAATTCTAAAGAGGAGGAGGAAGAGGAGGAGGGGAGAAAGGAGGGGGCTTTAGAGTGCGAGCATTGGCATTCCAGCCTCAAAAGCTAGCATGGCTGTGCAGAACAAACACAGGGACATCCCTCCATCGCAGGGACCCCTTTCTACTCGTACCATCGAGAGCCAGAAGAAGAAGAATGGATTTGAAAGATCGGGAGGTTAGTAGCTTTTCATCTATGCTTTTTTGTTCTTAAAATAACGATGTGTATGGTGTTTAATCAAAAACCAGCCTTTCCTTGAGGCAAAGCCAGAACGACTAGATCACAAAACACAGGATCATCTGATCACATTGATGACGCAGGAATATAATATACAGATTTCCATTGAGAAATCCGTTAGCATTCTGTGATTGGCTTCAATAAACACAAGGAAATAGGAGCATCTGTGGACATAATACACACAGCATAATCATATTATATCCTTATTTAATTCTAAAGGTATACATGTGATTGCCCATCAGTCTTGCCTCTCTGTCTTGATGTTTTTTGTTTGTTTGTTTCATCTCCATGAGGACTGATCAGGTGCTAGCGTGTTCTCTTCGCCTTTTAAATGGCAGCAGTTTATAATGGCTCTTTCAAGTGCAGCTGACCCTAAGGCCATCCCAGTCCTCAGTAGCTACCATTTGTAGTACTATACTAGCTACTAACGTTTTCAAGCTGATTTGTTTTTGGTATAAAAGATTCTTTACAGATAGAAAATATTGAGTTTCAGATGATCAAAAATGAAACCTGGAAGACGTCAGACGTATCGCTATATTGTTTTTATAACCGTATAACTTGCTGTTTTTCCCCCACACTTTTAGACAATGGGGTTTATATCAAACCAAATTCACGCCCAAAGAAAACATTGTCCTCTGTCGACAAGGCTGCCCAAATCTGCAACACGGCCAGTGTGCGAGCATCTGCAGGTTTGATACAGCTCTAACCTCCTTCATTCTGCAAAGATAATCGCATATTTATGGCATCAAACCAGTGACCACAACGTATTATCTTGGCGTTCCAGTGGCCAATGGAGGAAATATTGATGAAAGGCTGAAAGCTGCACGGGAAAGAAGAGAGGAGCACCAGAGGTTAATTGGTATGTGACGCTGTTAATGGCTTGTCCATTATTTCGAATAAAACTAACCTGCAGGAATCAATTTATCCTGGATCACTTTTCCCCCTCAGCCTCTCGGGAACAGAGCAGGTTGGAGCGGGAGCAGCGGGCCAGGCAATATTATGAACAACAGCTGCAGGAGCGAAAGAAGAAAGTGCTGGGCCAGAGGCTAAAACAGGAGATGAAGCGTGCCGCTGTGGAAGAGAAGCGCAATCAGAAGCTGAAGGAGGAGAAAGTGGGTTTTGAGTGTAGAAATCAACGTGTTTAGTGAAACTGATGCTTTCCCAACCTCTGGGTTGAGTAACACTGACTCTGAAGCTTGTTTTCCCAAATTAAGGAACGAAATGAGTCTGCAGTGCGTAAGACGGTGGAGAAGAGCCAAAGGGTCCATGTCAGCAACGGTCAAAACCCGAGAGGAAGGAAACCCATCAAGAACGGTTAGTAGAGGACAATGTGCTTTCTTTTTTCACTCTCTTTTAACTTTTTAGAACATCATAACACCATACTTAACCGTATCTGTTCTCCATGTAACTTGCCTTAACGCAACAGTTCTTGGAGTGCCTTATCTTCTTTGTTTTTGCTGCACTTAAAACCTTATGCTGATCAATATGGATAGTTCCACGTCACTTGCCACTGTCACCATGGGAGAAGAACTTGGTCAGTCGGCTGCTTACCCCCACATGCTCTTATCTGGCCCGGAGCAAGAGTGCTGGTTGTCAGTCAGGAGAAGAAGGTACTCTCCTCCATGCTAACAGAATCCTGCGTTAACATTATGGCAATGCAATGCTACTTGTTTGTGGTGCTTTTGTAAGACAGCCTACTACTACAACTAACCAACTGCTCATTTTCCTCTCTGTTTACGCGCTGCTTCACAATTCCATCACTGTTTCTACCATTTTGTCATATTTTTTTATCCAATTTCCTATAATAATGGCACAAATCACTGGCTCAGTTGTTCATATTTGTCGCCGTGCAGTTTCATTCCACTCCATGATTTCCACCACCACCACCACCACCACCACCACCAAAACCCCTCCCAAACCCCAGCACAAGTCTGGTTCAGTCCACCACATGCCATCTGCCTCCCCGAGCCCCAAGAACAGCCAGCAACGAAGCATCAATCTGGCACAGGTAATTCTAGGTGTTCCTTTGGATCACCCAGCTGTCAATTTTTCAGTGTTTACTTTTTCCGATGTTTGGACTGAAAGAGGAGAAACATGTAAAAAAAAAAAATATGATAATTGTTTCTTTTTTATTCTAATTGGTTTAGATCAAAGTAGCAAGAGAGCTTGATGCTAAAAAGAAGAACTCAGTTATCAGATCTCCAGCCGTCGCCACCAGTGTGAAACCAGCCAAAGTGAAACAGAGCAGAACGACGTCCCCCTCACCTGACCGGTAAGTGCTCAAAGACATCCACTGTACATGACGGTAACAGTGATCTGAACAAAGTGGGACATCTGCTCTCTCTACTGGATCTTAAAGGACCCCCCGAAGATCAAACAGCAAGAACTCGGCCCCGCTGCAGCCCGAGCTCCCATCGGTCCCTGAGGAGGATGTTTCCGTTTGTAGTTCTGCCCTCTCTCCTGGTAACTCCAGGCCGGTCAGGAAATCAGCTGAAGGTCAGCGAGTGAAATTGAGGGACGAAAATCCACCGAAGGCTCCATGTTCAAACCTGCCCAACAAAAAGACAGACGCTATAAACAGAAGTAAGCTCGATAAATGCTTCAAACTAAAAGTGCTCTTTTTAAAGTGGTATTTTAATGTTTTGAAATTGTTATTTCTCTTCAGGTCCTCCTCAAACGCCTCCTCATACAGCTCCACAGCCTCCAGAAGTCACCTCTAGACCTTCAGCTGGGACTACAGACCCAGAGGAGGCGGCACGTCTCCTGACAGAAAGAAGAAGAGAGGCCCGACTACAACGGGAGAGAGAGGAGCAGGAGCGCCTGCAAAAAGAGGAGGCTGAAAGGTAACAATGCCTACCTATGAGGCAGAGACATGCAGTTCACGGTTATTGGACCTAAATGTATGAATCGTTCAGGCGGAGATGTGAAGATCTGGAACGCAGGAGGGCAGAGGAGCGAGAGCGACAGCAGGCCGAGGCTCAGCGTCTCATAGAGGAGAAGATGAGAAGGGAGGAAGAGGAGCAGAGACGAGCTGAGGAAGAAAGAGCTCAGGCGATGAGGGAAGCCGCCCTTCTGCAAAAACAGGTGGGAAATGCAAACATGTGCATCAGTGCATGTAGGCATTCACAGAAGGGACCGTTTCTGCAATCACAGGCGTCCCTGTGGGAGCTTTTAGTGTTTTTTTCTCATTTATTTTTAACAATCAATCACAGTTTGCCCTGTTTGTGTAGAGAGAGGAGGAACAAGCCAAAGAGAGGGCAAAGGAAGAGCAAATGAAACAAGAACGAGAAGCACTCGCACAGAAAGAGGATGCAGCACGCCTCGTGAGGAAGAAGGTGACATTCAGACGGTGTTTCTAAATAATCAAACCTGCAATCCATCATATAGGTTACTATATATGTATACAACAATACATTATCTGTGTTCATAACAATAAATTATATCAGAGGGTGTCTCTCTCAGCCTGAATGGTTTCACTGAGACTACTCTGAGAGTTTAATAAAAGCGGTTTTCTTTTCCAGCGACTTGAGGAGATCATGCGGAGAACCAGAAGGACCGATTCTCCAGATACGGTGACATTTACTGTTTTTTTTTGTAAAAGTACATGGCCCCAGGGCTCTTATGACGCACATCCAGTATCCACTAATAACTAAACGGCTCCATTTCTAAGAACCTGTCCATGCCAAATTGGTTAATCCCTTTCAACACAGAAATCTGTACCGGCGAGGATTTTGCCAAATGAAGCCCAACCAAAGGAAAACACAGAGCCTGTGCACAGTAGCTCTATAGAAGTCGCCATCAAGTTGCCAGCGGGGACAAGAAGCTCACAGCTGGGGCTGAAAGATGAGGAGGACATGGTACCTGTTGTGGCCTTCAAAGAACGCAGATCCCTCAGGACCCTCACCGGCCTGGAGGAAATCCAAGCCCACCAACGAGCAGGTGAGGCAGATCACCTGAGAACCTTGTCCTCGGGTTGGGGGGGCATTAACACCGATCACCAGACAGATTCGGATAACTTTAGGTTTGGGCTAGACTTATGGATGTAGCACTTACTGACACGCTCCATCGGCCTCAATGTGGGCTCCTAATCAGCTGTTTAGAGGCATGGCAGTGTTTTCAGACCACACAGTTCAGACCATTCATTCATCTTGAACTTTGAGCTGTGTGAGTCTTGTGAATAAGCCTTGAAAAAAGAGCAGCTGTCCAAACACTGAAGTTTGGAAGCCTCCAAGATATGATTATTATGAGGTCTTCGTCACGCTGATATCATTAAAAGTGCCTGCGGACGGCCTCTCCTTTGCCGGTAAACTATACCCCTTAAGGAAAAGTCTGAACATTTATCACTAATTTCATCTCCTGAGCTGCGCTGCAACTTTTGATTTAATATTTCTTTTTCTTTTTTTGTCTCCCTGCTGGGCATTCTTCAGAGGTCATCTGATCACCTGCAGAGTGGGAGCAGACGTTGAAAGACTTTGTCGGAGAGCTGCGATTTCTCCGTGAGACGCAGGAGTTGCAGCAGTACAGCCAAATCAGCACCTTGATAGAGCATGGAAGATCACAGCCTCGCTTCTCACCGAGGACGTCAGCATTTGGTCACTTTTTCCCGTGTAACCAGTGGCACAAATATTGGGCAACGTATTTATTACTTTCTGCAGTACAGCAGGTTTCTGAACTAATAACGACTATGTGTAGACAGTGGTGATGATAGTTTGCGGGTGAGTGTTGCCTCTGTGAAACACTAGGAATAGCCGTTCTAGCAATCACAACATATGTTAGCCATATGCTATCTGCTTAATCGTGATATTTCTTGCAATCGATGCACTTTTCCCTCCCCAGTTTTGTCACTGTGGAATAAGGATGGCTCAAGTGGCTGTTTGCAAGAACAAACAAGAGTTTAGGTTGTCGGCGAAAGTCCACTTCCTGTCTTACCCTTTGGTTTTGTGAAGTATAGCAATCACATGTTTCTAAGCTGCTAAGGAATTTAAGTTCCAAAGACTTTGCTTCAGTTTTGTGAGTGTTGTTTTAGAGACACGATGCACAAAGCCTTTATTGCACTTACCAAAGCAAAGTTTGAGGCATAGAGTTCAAGTGAGTTTATTATCATTATAAAAGCATATAAAAAAAAATGTATCGGATCGTCAATATTTGATCCTATAGTTTATGTATTGCCTATAACTATCACTTGTTAAGCTGTTCAAATATATGCCATATTTCATTAAAGTTGATACTATGTCGCATCTCTCGCCTTGTTTTTCACTTAATTTGTGGACTGTAAACATAAAAATTAAAACACCATATAAAAATGCTGCCTGTCCACACGATGCATGAATGGAAACACTGTTAACATCTCTCAGTGTTTGTTCTGAGGAAGCGGAGGGTTTACAGAAGATGGAGAAAGAGGCTGGATGGTTTGCAGCAGCCGCCTGGTTTCTTCCGTCTGCGCATGCACCTTCCAGAGCTGAGCCTCCAGCTCACTGCCAGCCAGCAGAGCGGAGAAGTCTCCGTCTGTCGAGGGAAGAAGGCACAAAGCAGGCTCAGAATTTGCGATGCCTGACTTGTTCAAATATGCTTAGGGACATCTAGTATGATAGCATAATTGGCTGCAGTACCCTCGGGTGCTTAATAAGTAGGGGGAGGCCAAATACAAACCTTTCTTGAGGTTGGATATTGCAACTATGCCAAGCTGCTGGAACTTAAAATCGTTCATTTTGAGGAACGCCAACAGGTACTCCAACATGGCGGCGTAGTGAGGTCTCAATAACTGGACTACCTCCCCTAAGTGGATAGTATGAAAACACAGAATATAACAATATTTAATGACTTTAAAACTACATTATGTGATGTTTTCTGTCAATACTTTACATTACCAGTCATTTCCAGTTTGCCAATGATGGACGCGCTGTTGTATGACACCTGAGGAGGTTGTGTTTGTCCCGACAACTTCACGAGTCTTGAAACTTGCTCCGACGTTATTGTCACCGATAAGGTGGACTTAAGTTGATCTGAAATAGAAGGAACAAAATGTCATACAAAAGAGGGATCTGTTAGAAATTCAGCAGGACAAAAGCTAATTCATCATTCACCCCGGGTCATGAGGTGATGCAAGCATGACGTCACATGCAGCCAGATCTCATCTGAGGGGGGTGGAGACAGAAGGGCCCTGAGGAGTCCTGGTAAACACAGACTTTCCATCACAGCCTACATGACAAGGATTAAACACCACTTTAAATGTTTTTAACTAAAGCACGACACACAAACACATCGTGTATCTACTCCAAACATGTGACATGAAATCAATAATTGTAGCCTCGGTGTACCTGCTGACCCGTGCTGGAGCGACACAGGTCAGTGATTATCTTGCAGCTGTGTGTGAATATGACGGAGCTGGTTGTGTGACGATGAAGCAGCTGACCGATTTCCTCCACCAGGCCGTCACTCACCAGGACTTCCTGGATTAAACCGGAAACATTATCAGGGATACGACGTACAGAGCAGTTGTGTGCATGCTGTCGGGACACTTTTGTAGGAAATCGTACATTGTTTGGTGGGTGTGCCGACAGCGCGGACAGCAGCGTTATAGCCGATTCCGCCCACAAAGGAGAAGAGGATTGCAGTAGCGCCTTCAGAGGCAACACGCAGCCGAGCTCCATCAGCTGCTCCTGGATCAGAACTAAACACACCAAAGGAAATGACAAACAGACTCTGCTTCGGGTATATTATCCATTTCTGGCCCCGTTGCTCATAGTTACCGTTCTTTGAGAGAATGTGTAGGCATCTGCATGCCTGGGTTGAATTCTGAAAAAATATAGATTTTTTATCGTTTCTGATTCAACTTCAAACTCATCAGCCACCAACGTTCACATTTACCTTTTGCACAGAGGAAGACACGAGGGTCAGAAGAGACTTTAACAAAAAATGACCCCCAGTAGCGAGCAGCTTTGGGTGCTTCTCCTGAACAGCAGCGATGCTGCACAGAGCGGTGCAGCTGTAGAACTGAGCCTCTGAATCCGAGGACTGCAGCAGAAGCACAAAGACGGGAATGGCTCCCGCCTCGCATAAGATCCTCGCTGACCAATCTGAAATTATTTCCACGTCCTATTGAAGCAAAGTAACACTGAAAACACAATAACTGCTGCTTCTGGTTTTTATGAAAATGACCCCACCTGACTGTGCGAGATGTGACAGAGCCCAGGTGGCGTTCTGCTGCACCTGGGGGTCGTAGGATTTCGCTAAAGCCAACAGTGGCATGATTCCATCCGCCATGATAGCTTCCCAGTTTGATTCTGTATTAAAAGGGAAGAAAAAAAACTCCACGTGTGTGCTCAGCTGGTCCAGACAGAACTACAATGGCATGTTGTGTCTCTGCAGTCACACATGATTACACTGTTTTTCTCCATTTGACCAAATGCATTTTGCACTGTCAAACTATACTACTACAACTTCACCAAAAAGGTTATGCTTTTGTTCTGCTATTAAACGTTCCCATATCCTACAAAGTGAGTCTTTATTCTATTATAAAGCAGGTCTATGTGGCATAGAAATACTGTGAAAGGATTAAAAAAAACCTCAATCCAAGGAGAAATACACACAGCCCATATTCAGAAACGGTGCTTTTAGATGAGCCGATTTATTGTGCGGTTGTGACGTTACAACTACACAATAAATAGACAATTTCACAGTTTTAGATGCACACAAATTGTTCCCAGTTTATTTCTGGTTGCAGTGGATGCAAATTACATAAACTGGCAGGAAGTAAACATGGACCCAACCTGTTGCCTAGCAACATAATTCCATTGAAATTTGCTAAGACGGAGCGAAACAGTTTGTTTCCCTGTCCCCCAAAAAAAAGGTATAAGCCTGGAAAATGAACATGAAATGTCTCCTTAAGACTTGAAATAAAGGTCCTCCTTGTCTGTACGAACCTGAGGAGGCCAACATGGTGACGCAGGCACACGAGTGGCACTGAGCGGTGGCATCACCGGACTGGAACAACTCCAGAATGGGCACCAGCATCCCCATTTCAATCACTAACTCTTTGCACACTGAAATCAAGAGTGCATGGACAGTAAATATGACCATCTGATCCAGAGATAATGGGATTTCATGTGGATGCATTACGTTTTTAAACAATTAAAACACTTTAATAAAGACGGGCTCTGAGGGTTATGAATCCACAAAAGACAATACCCTAAATACCTTGATTTTTTATCTCTTACCTACCATTTTTCTTGACTAACAGGTTGACTAAGGAGAGAGAGATGGTCTTTTGCACCTCGAGATCCGCTGATAGAAGTAAGGACATGACTGGCTCCATGAAGGCATCCGGTAAGGGGGATTTCACTGCAGCACATACAAAATAATAAAATGAAAGAAAGACAAAGCAAAAAGTTAACACAGGAATCTGTCAACTGCCACGTTTATGCAGAATAGCATGAGGTCCTACGTTTGCATACAGCTGGATAACCTGTACTTATCAATACAGAGATCTCACAAAAGAGAATATTGGAATACAAATCATACTTTATATGGGCTTGTGTATCATACTGCAGGATTTCAAAAATAAATCTATGTATTATGACGTCAACCTGACAATAAAGCACACGCATGCTGGGAATTATCTGCAAACGCTGGACAAAAGAAAAATACAGTTCAACATTTGCATGAAACCCTCGATAGAGAGCTTATCTCCACGGTGAACGCGACCGTCAAACAACAGTCCCGTCCTTCGCATCTGCAAGACATGAAGACAGTCGAGCAACATAAACTCATATGTTTGTTAGTTCTACTCACGATGATGACTGAGATGTAAATAACACATGGCTGCAGTAGTTTGTAGATCAGTGTCTTCTGAGGTTGCAAGTCTGCTCAGTGCTCGTAGACTTTCCTGATCAAGTAGTGGACGTTCATCATCTAAGAGACGAAACAGGTGAATGATGAATACTACTATGTACAGGTGTGTTTGGCCTCCACGACACAGAAAGCTGTCTACAACAAAGGAAACACTGTTCCTACCATGCAGCAGGCGTGAAGACAGCAGCTCCTGCGTCCTCCCCTGCAGACAGCTCCTCCCAGGTGGCTTCCTGCAGCAGCAGGTGCACCGAGAAAGTTCCCGAAAAACCTCCCTTACTTTTTGCTCAAACTCTCGCCAAACTTTACTCAAATGGAGAGCAAGTTCTTTGAGCAGTCGGGAGCAATTTTCACAGAAGCCAGAGGCCATTGCCACATCTTCAGTGGAAAAGCAGCACGACGGCACCTGCCTGTGCCTGTCACACACGTCTCCACGCAGACACGCCCACTGGCTCGTCACGTGACTGCCAGGTAAAGGTCGTTTTTTTTTTTTTTTTTACATTTAATGTATGGAAGTCCATTTTGTACAACGTATTCAGTTGCAAAGTAAAGTGGTTTATTATGTTAGCTTACATTGTTTATTTCTTTTTTTAAAGTATCATTATAATTGTTGTAATTGTAATTTGCTCTTTCTTTGTTGGTAAAATAATAGACAATATAATTTAAAATGTTTTTTTTGCAGCTGCGTCACGTTAAACCGTTTTTAGAGACTATTTTGAAGGGGTAAAAAATTAAACGTTTATTTTATGACAGCTCTTGTTATTGCCATGGTTACGGTTGTGAGACGGCTCAGCCATCGCCGGTGTTGTTGTTGTCGGCTACGTCACAAACATGGCCGCCACGACCCGCCCTCATCCCTGAAGTGGTTGACTTGGAAACCGTCGCAGCGTCGTCGGTGAAGTTGGGAAGGAAGAACAATAATCACTGCGGGTAAATACGCGCCGTAGCTCGTTTAAAAACCCAGCTTCGTTTAAAAAAAAACAGCTTCGTTAAAAACCCAGCTTCGTTTAAAACCCACAGCGTCATCTAAAAACGCGTTTGTGGTCACTCAAGCTGGTTGTTGAAGAAGCTAAATCCTAGCGCGCTGTATCAAATGTAGTTAGCATTGCTACTGTGCTAGCTAACGTTAGCACTTAGCAAGCTAACGTTTTAGAGTCTCACTCCGTCGCTTTTCACGGATCGTTTCCGCTTCAGCTTCACACAGAAACCACAGAAACGCGACACGGGTTCGTTCCACAGTCTTTCACCCAACCATGCTACACTAGCTGCCCGTTTTTGCACGGTTAACGTTCACGGGTTGCCTGTTTTGTATTTGAAGGATGGAAGCTTCCTGCCTGGATTATTTACTCCCCTTCTGCTCTCAGCATGAGAGACATAGCGCTGCATGAGGATGCCGGTTGGTGAGTTTCCTTCTGTCTATGTTGTTGTATAATGAGTGATATCACAGCGTACAAAGGCCCCTCCTGCAATACAAGTACAGAAGGAAAGTATCAAAAGTAAAAGTTGTTATAATGCAGAATACCTCATTTCAGGGTTTGATCATATTTTATATATGAGGATTGTTTTTAATGATATAGTTCATCAAGGTTAAACTCTTTTCTATTGTTTACACTATTTGGTTGTTTAATCTTCACCATTTATACTCAAGCAAAAGTACTTCAACGTCATATTATTATACAGTAGTAGTAGTAGTAGTATTAGTACACTCTGTTGGGGCGCCGAGCATTAATGACAGTGTCACCGTTTCACAGGTGCAAGTGAAGACCGGGCCAAGACCCGGGAAAGATTCAATGAAGTCTTCAAAAAGTACTCTGAATCAGAGAAGAAAAAGTTAAAGAAGAAAAACACAGAAACTCAGGAGACTATTGCGGTATGTTGTAATAGTTTAAAATGACAGTTGGTTTGAAATCAAAGGAAACATATGGACTGACATTTCTTTGCTCTCCCTTCTGCTGTTTCTTTTAGCTTCAGAATCTCAAAAAGAATCTCAACCTTGAGAAGGACACGGAAGGTGATGAGACCATCCTCCAGAACACATATCACCCTGAACAGGGCAGCCCTCGCTACACCAAGAATGAGCGCAGAGAGAGGGAAACAGCAGAAAAGGTTAATGTCAACAACAGTAGGAACCAAGAGGAGCCTCCAATAGCCAAAGGCAAGAAGAAAAGTAAGAGGGAGCTTCCCTCCCTCCCAGTACCCGAGGATGCCAAAAGTAACCTCCAGGATGCCGATGCTTCCAAGTCTGACGTCGCTTTGGAGCCAGACGATGTCGGCGGTGGTAAGGAACCGAAGCGAAAAAGTAAGAAGGGGAAAGGCAAAGGAGATCCAGAGGCTCAGCCAGAGAATCAGGTGGAGGATGCAGAGGACAAGCTGCTGCATGAATACCAGGAGCAGATTGTACAGGAGGAGGAGAGGACTTTAAAGAAGACGGGATCCAAGACTGAGGACGAGAGTGTTGTCTCCCACGGTGTTTCGCTTAATAATGATGTTGGGAAGAAGAAAAAGAAAAAGCTGAAATCTGTGATCACACAGTCGGATAACGGGTGTGTATATCTACTAGTAATCAAGCTACAGGCTATAGTTTTTAGCAGCATGTTGAAGTAAGATTTAATACGTTTTGGTCATCTAGGGATGAAGAGGAAGATGCTGACCAGAATGCAGACGTAGATACTGAAGCAGAATCCAAAGGAAAGAAGAAAAGGAAGAAGAAAAAGCATGGTAACTGGATGTTAATTGTCAGCCTCGCTATTACCAGGAAATAATTTGAAAAGTCTGTACAGCGTTGATTCATTCTACTTTTTAATTTTTTTAATTTTTCAGTCGTCAAAGAAGAGAGTGAAACGGAGGCAGAAGTTCCACAGAAACCAACATTTGATGACAGCCTCGTGCTGGGAGTGTACGTCCACAAAACAGATCGACTCAAGTCGGACCTGCTGATCTCACACCCGATGGTGAAGATACATGTGGTGGATGAAGTCACCGGACAGTATGTGAAGAAAGAAGACTGGTGAGAATGGACACTCAGACTAATCCAGTAATCCTGTTTATTACTGGGTAATTTCAAAGGGAATAGAAGGTGGTAAAACCTTTGAATGGTCACAGTTTACTGTCCCATCTTTATGACTTTCTGCATTTTTACAGCATGTATTTGCTTGAACATTAAGTCTTTGTCTTGTTTTCATAGCCATCGGCAGGTCTCCTCGTTTTATGAGCAAGAGAACGTCGACCACATTCTCCCCATCATGACTCAACCTTTTGACTTCAAGAAAAACAAATCAATCATCCCTGAGTGGCAGGAACAGATCATCTTCAACGAACGCTTCGGTTACTTTGTTGAACAAAACGACGACAGCCCCAGGGTTATACTCCTCTTCGAAGTAAGAGAAACTTCACTCAGACATATTTGTTTATTTTCAGTTTAGCCGTCAATCATTCTTTTTCTATATATATATTTCTCGTAAAGATCCTGGACTTCATCACCATGGAAGAAGCAAGAGCAAATGTTGATGTTGACAAGCGTGAGCGAGGATTCAGAAAGATTGCATGGGCATTCCTCAAGGTATTATGTTTGGCTTGGTCTGACTTTATACTTTTTTAATTGCTCTTATTAATAGTTATTTTACAATCTTCACTGTGTCCTTCAGCTTGTAGGCACAAATGGTGTGTTGAATATCGACAGCAAGCTTCGCCTCCAGCTCTTCCGTCCTCCACCTCGGGCAAAGAGACAACCTAAAACAATTGAGGTGGCCGAGTGGTGGAGGAGGTACCCCCGAGACAAATACGCATCCACCCTTTATATCACAGTGAAAGGCATTAAACTCCCTGAGCATGTAAGTCAGTCGCCCATTTTATGGCCACTATTATTATTTTATGTTATTATCTTTTATAATGAAGTCTTCTGTTTTGCATCTGTACTATAGGTTAAAGTAAAGCCAAGCGGATTGGGTCGTATGTTGGAGCTGAGATGGTTTTTGTTCTGCAGGTGGACCCCTGTATTCGCTCCATGATGGCGCTGCAGGAGGAGAGGGGCAGCACCTCTTACAGCGAACTGCAGAATGAGGTCACCAAGCGAAGCATGACTCAGCCTCTAGACAGCAAGCCACCAGCCTTGACATGGAGCAGGCTGCCTGGACAGGTTGGTGGAACTAGGAATTATTATTATTCATTATTATTAGTCTTAGCTACTCATTCTTCACTGCATCAGCACTGTGACAATTCCTCCTGTCCATAGAGGCTGTGAAGTGATCCCTTCCTTATGGATTGCCAATGTAATGAGACGGGAGATCCACAGTCCCCGTTCTCTGCATGGGCATGTCACTGTTAATGTAAACCAGAAATAATGACACTTGGTTGACTGTACAAACACACCGGAGTTTCTCTGTTAAAGGTGTGTCGGATTCCAAACAAGTCCATGCAGTCATTCCGTGGTGGTCAGATGGGCTGCCTCACCGTGCTCTTCTCTCATACCGGCACCATGCTGGCTGCCGCCTGTGCCGACAGAGATGCTTTCCCTGTCGTAGGTAAGCAACACCATGTCTGTGTAAAAAAAAACCCCAAGCAGAAATATCCAGCTAATTAACTGGCTGTTTATACATGAGCAGCTCTGGGGATGACCTCAGGGCTCCAAAACCTCCATGCATATTTATACATCCCATTCATTTACAGTGTATGAGATTCCCTCCGGCCAGGTTTTGGCTGCCTTCGGTGGTCATCTCAAAATAGTCTATGATCTCTGCTGGTCCAGAGACGACCGGAGCATTTTGTCTGCCTCCTCTGATGGAACTGTCAGGTGAGTTTTTTGGCTTGAAAAATAAACACTACTCATCGGGAGTGAGTGAAAGAGTTGATGTCACAGTTAGATGTCACTGCTGGGGACTGAATTGCTGTAATAGCTGTTTGCTGTCGCGCCTCTAGGGGGAGTAAGAACCATTTGTATTGAGTGGCTCACTTGTTACCAGTGACACAGCATGTTTTGGGCTGTAGTGGTGATTGACTGACCCAAGAGTATTATTTAAAGAACATAATTCTTTTTGCATTATTACATTGTCTTGCTCTCCTCCGTCAGAGAGTGGAACGTGGAGAGGCTTCAGGCAACGGCCCAGAAGGTGCTCCCTCATCCGTCCTTTGTGTACTGTGCACAGTACCACCCCACAGCCCAGAACCTGGTGGTGACCGGGGGCTACGACTTCCTCATACGGGTGTGGAGGCTCGACGTGGACGATGTGAACGGCCAGCTGCTGCAGGAGTTTGAGGGCCACAACAGTTTCATCAACTCAGTCTGTTTTGACTCTGAAGGTATCGTGTTTTCAATGTTGTGTGTGAACCTTATCATTAAAAATAAACCTCTCACCTAATGCATTCTGAGGCTTTAATATTTACCTGAGAATTGCTATCAAGATGGAATTTGATATACAATTAGTCATCAACCAAACTCCACACAGTCAACGGCATTCAGAGAAAGAGTAGGCTGCTTTCTACTTCTGAGGACCTGAGAGATCTCCCAGTATTACGCTCAGTTAAAAGAAGAAAAAAATGTTCATAGCTAATCTCTTAATCATAAGCTGCTGCTGCTGCCTTCACCCCCACACACACACACACACACACACACACACACGTACATTTTCAGTTCGTTTGTGAGCATGCTGTGCATTTAAGTACATTTCTGAGGGGGATTATATTTAGTATTTCTGCTCTTACAGTCTATTGTAAAGCAAAGGATGTTCTCTGTTTATGATGTGAAGAAGGATGTTGTACTCGTGCCTTCGTATAACTGGTTTCCCATCTGTTGTAATCAGGAAAGAGAATGTTCTCTGCAGACAACGCAGGCCTCATCCTCGTGTGGAAAACTACAGTAAATGACAGCAAGCGTCATCCGCCATGTCATCGCTGGTGTATAGAGATGGTAAAGTAGACATTTGTCATGTTTGATACATATACAATATGCTTTAGATTTCTTATTTTAGCAGTAGGAAAGACGTTGGAAAGAAATGCATGTTTTGTCTCGGCAGAAAATTGACGAGAGTGACCTCAGTGGCGTCCCCATCAACATGCTGCAGCTCCATCCAAACGGGCGGTGCCTGCTCATTCACGCCAAAGACAGTGTCCTGAGGATGATGGACTTGAGAATGTAAATAAGACAAGACATGACTTAAGAAGCACTCTCTGTATTCACAGGAAGCTGTGACCTCTCTTCTGCATTTTGAGTGCCGCTGCTGGTTTTGTGACTTAACATATAGCCGCTTTAGTGACCCGGTGCAAAAAGAAGCTGAGTCTGCAGGATAGATTGGAGAGGAATATATGAAACATGCAGCTTTGTTCAAATTTGAAATATCCATCATGTGTCTGGCCCCTTCAGCCTGGCTGTAAAGAAGTACATCGGAGCCACAAACTACAGAGAGAGAATCTATAGCACCTTCACGCCATGCGGGAACTTCATCTTCTCTGGTAGTGAAGACGGGATGGCATACGTGTGGAACACAGACACAGGTGAGATTTTCATCTTCATTTTCTGTGGGTTTTGAAAGTAGTCCTTCCGCCCTGTGGCTCCAGCTCTCTGTCGTCCTTGTCTTCTCAGGTGACCACGTGGCGGTCTACTCTGAGCTGTGTTACCCCACCGCTCTCCACGGCGTGTCGTTCCACCCTCACGAAAACATGGTAGCCTTCAGTGCCTTCGGTCAGAGCCAGCCCATCCGCGTGTACCTGTTCGATCGCAAAGGTTCGTGAAAACATCTGACGAGAGCCGTTTTTTCCGAATGTTATTTCAGTCAGCAAAGCCGTTCAGTTGATACACACATTTAAAATACAATCTATGTGATGCTGTATCACACAGTTTCCCAGCTGGACGTGCACAATATAAAAGCTACGAGCAGATCGGCTTCTACAGTCCCCAAAACCACCAGAACCACACCTGACCCCCCAGCGCTGCAGGACATGTCCGCTGCTTCAACCATGGATCAATTTGCCCAAGTAACGAGACTTGCATTGAAAATGCAGTTTGTTAAGGAGCAACTGGATTCAGTACTCACCGTAAATACTCTCCCTCTGTTACTTTGATAAGTATATATAAATACAGAAATTCAATATATGTCAAAATTCACCTTTTCAAATCATTTTAGGAACCACATCAGAGGTCTTCAACTTCTGGATACACTTATGAGCAAGGTACTATATATATCTTTTTATTCTTATATAATGAACATGCTGTGGTGCGTTACATCTGGATCTCTGTGTTTGCATGGAAGATATTCTGTTTCTGTGTGTTTGGTTTGCAGACGGAATGAGCAGAACTCACACAGGGAGGAGCTTCACGATAGATTCTGGCACAGTGAGTTTTTGATTCGTACGCCTTTGTAAACACACCGTAGTGCACTTAAATAAAGGTGAGGTCAAACCAGCTTGTTCTGAGGTTTCCTCTCACGTGCCGAGGAAGGAAACCCACCTCTTAAAACCTCGATCTATTCTATCTTAAATCTTTATTAGCATAGCATTACAGAAGGGTATTGCATTTTCACTGAGCTGCTTTATTATCCTGGCTGCCTTGTGTATTTTTGTCACATTAAACTTTTTAAACTCTCAATTCAATCTTGATGTTATATTGCATTAGGAGGCCTGACCTCACCAGAGGCCACGTATACATCAAGCGGACAGTCGTTAACATGAGTTTAATTTGAAACATTACTGCTCCTTTGAAACCAAACAATGCAGCCTTTTCTTTCCAGACGGGATTAGGTGCTTCGTTACCACCTCCGTCGCTCCTGTCGCCACACGCCCAGCTGCAGCTCTCCGGCGCCCTGGCGGAGCAGCTGATCCCTCAGGCAGCTCTGAGCAGCCAAAACCGTGAGTGGCTTAATCGACACCGTTATTTGTCTTTAACCCACGAAAGGACTTCACCGCTGCTCTGTGATAGGTCAAATATTTTTGCAAGATTATAGTTTCTCACGGGATTCAATCTGGTGCACTATGAGAGCAAAATGAAGAGGCTGCTCCAGCAGTGGTGTGATGTAACTAAATACATTTACTCCACTTAAGTACTGTACTTCAGAACAATGTTCAGGTACTTCTAGCTGAGAAGTGTAAAAATAATTTCAGTTCCTCGTGAAACTGAAGCAGGCAAATTAGACTTTATCTGAACAAGGTAGAGCTAGATCATACTTCCTGCATTCTGGTTTAGTCTCTTGAAGCAGGTTCACCTCACTTGTCTGGAAGTCTCTGGATTGTGTTACAGTCCACTATGAGATATTTGGGCCTGGTTTAGTTTTTTTTCTTCCTTGTAACTCCAGGTGGGTTCAGTCCAGTCGGTCAGCGTCTAAAAGGAGCGTCACCTTTCAGACTGCAGGCGGTAAGGCTGTTAAAAGTATAATATGTAGCTTTCAGCATATTTTCAAACCCAAAGAATTGTGTAATCAAGGTAACCGTGTTGTGGGAGTAACTTTGAGCTCTCAGGAATTTCTTTTAAGCCACATTTTTACCATACACTATTTTTAGATCTGTCATTTTTCATTATATATTTTTACCGGATGATGGATTTGAATCATCAGACGTCTGTATCTTAAGTTATCGGTGAAACAAGCTGAGCAAACAGCTGTATCTGCCAAAAACTGCTTTTTAATGTGGAACTTCTTTATTCAGTTATATTCCATTCACCGGTTTTAATCTTGGGATCAGTTTGTTTTGGAGAGGAGACGCATTCGGCAGCCAGTGAACGCTCTGAGCGATGAAGACTCGTGATTCCATGCTAATTCACCACGTCGGCCTTTTTGTTTTCACAGTCCCAGCGGCGTCACATTACAAATAGACGGTCTAGCAGTTTTCAAAGTATATTTCTTGATTTGCTGTTTGTGATTCTTTTCTTTGTCGGCTGAATGTTAAACAGATGGATGTGACTGTGCACATTAGAATGTAATCTACAGGATTACATCTCTGTTCTTTTCTCCATCAGAACCTTCCTGACTACATTTCTTCCGGCGTCCACGTGGAAACGGATTCGGCCCCCATTCAACTAGTAAGTATCCATCGTAGCTGCCCAGCTGAGTCGCATGCTAGCGCCCCCTCTTATATGCCACCTCTCCACCCGCTGCCTTCCTCTTCCAGGTCGTCTCACTCCGTGACTACAGAGCCAATCGCTCTGATGAGCTCACCATACAACGCGGTGATGTCATCCAAGTGTTGTACAAAGACAACGACAGCTGGTGGTTTGGGCGTCTGGCCAATGGGCAGCAGGGATATTTCCTAGCTTCGCATGTAGCAAACGAGAGTAAGTGAATGGCGATGTCTTGTGATGGATGCCGAGCGCATGACGTGTATGAAATTCTGAAATGGGTTATTTTATATCGTAGGAGATTACAATGAAGAGGTGACCGAGTCTGTTGAGGCGCACACGGCCTTGTCTGAAGGGCCGGGCGAGAGGGCAACGCCAACCAGGGTGAGGAGAGGCAGGGTCCTCCCATTCGAATCCTTTCTTTTCATCAGTGTATATCGGCTAAAAGGTGGAAGTGGGTGTGGCTGTGTAGGGCTTCTCTCTAGTGTCTATGGTGCCTGTTTCTCTTTGGTTAAATTAGATTTCACCTCAATCTGTCTCTTGCTCACAATTCACAAGTACAGCCTCGTGGAACCTTCAAATCAAATCAAATTAAATATGATGATCATCTATCATAAGGTTTCTCGGTTTCTATATTTAAAAATCGGCTCCATTTATCTCTCCTCTTCCATGATCGCGAGCTGGACGGCTGTTTTCAGGTTACTTGTGACGATATATCATCCCGATCATGGAGATACACCACTATGAACTCATGTATGCTACGGTGGCTTTTCCTGTCATTTCATCTTTTCTTCCTTACTGTTCCAAGGTGTCCGCTGCAATTAGTTCTTCTGGGGAACTTCGGTTTCTTTCTGAGCCAACCCTCTCCGACACCGAGCCTGAGTTGACTGATGCCAAGTGAGTGGCTCGCTGTGCTTAAATCCTCCTCCTCCTCCGACTACATTCACGGGGTCGTAGTTCCACTGCATGGGGCTCCAAAACGTCGCTTTTCTTAATACGTATTCAATTGTTTCTTTTAAAAAGCAGGTTTATAACCGTCGTGTTGTATTATGGTTTTAGAAGTGAATTCTGATTGGATGATTTTCCTACAGAACTAGAAGGAAAAAGAAGGTGAAAAAGCCAGGAGCGCCTTCGTCTTCGTCTCAAGCCACATTTTCGGATGCGGATGCTCCGGTGATGACGAGCACCAGGAGGAGAGGCCGATCGACAGACAGACCCCTCCCAAAGAGACCCACGGGCCGGACTAATGGTGCCTTTGAGCCCGACACATAATCTCACAGAGGTCATTGTTTTCAACTTGACTGTCTTGACCTTTTCTCTTCTTTTCACGTTTTACACTTTTTGTATCGACTGTTTTTACCGTTTTTTATTTTTATATTTGAACAGTCAGTAAGTCTGTATTGTACTAAATACAGGTTGATCTATGTAATGTAAAGATTTGTTTATAAAATGTCTTTGCTCAAAGAATTCTTGTACATTTTACATATTGATTGCATAGACTATCGTGTACATTTTTACTGATGCTATAGAAAACAAGATGTTATATTGTAGTTTGGTTAGCCTGTAAGAGATTCACAAAGTTTGTATAAGTCACTTCTTCAGAGCTATATTAAAAAAAACAATTGCATTTCCAAATATTTTGTTAATCGCTTTCTATGAATCATGTAAATTCTACCACAGATTTTATTAGGTTTTGAATGAAATTGGTCATAAATCCAGGTCATGTGATGCAGCAAACATCACAAGATCGTTAATACATCAGAGCTTCAGAACAAAAGGCACATTTAGTTTGTGGTCTGGCCTTTCCACTGGTCGACTAATCGTGTTACATTCATTCATCATCATGTAAAATATGAAATCTACTTAAATACTTATGCAATGCCAAAAAATTATACTTTACAAAACATTAAAGGCTATTAATTATAGCTGGAGAGGTGCACTCAGAATCACAGGTGGGTCGCCCGTGTGTGTGTGTGTGTGTCATTGTGTGTGTGTCACACACACACAATGACACACACACACAACCCACCACATGATTCTCCTGGCAGAAATAATTAAACAATTTGTATAATTTGGAGGCGAATAGCCACAAGCAGCTGACACAATGAGACGTTGTTTTGTTCAGCATGGCCTCCCTCCACACGTTGGTGGGGTCTTCATTCAGCCAGGAGGGGAGTGCTTTCATCTGATCCTGGACCAGCTTCTCCAATGCTTACAATTCAAACACAAAAGTGAGTGTTTTGCGTCAAACAGGGAAACAGGGTCCACGTAGTAGTATTTCAGTATGAGGCATCTTAATACATGACAAGTTGACCTGATTATTTTCATTTGAGGTTGATGATTACCTTTGTTTTGGTGGCGGGTGACACAGGTAATACACAGCCAGGAGAAAGGCCTGAGGACAAGAGTGCTCGTTGAGTAACGTGTGTGTAACAATCACACGCATCATCACGCCCTTTCAATGCCACGCGTGTAAAGCATCAACTCTCCACTAATTATACATTTTTGATGGGATGGTCATAAAATGTAAAAATAGATTTTTTTCTTCAAATCCCACATTAGACTGCAAATATGCCAGAAAATGAGAATGCCCCTTTTCATTGCTTCGTGCATCCTTTTCTCACCTAGATGGACCTGAACCATAGCGACTTCACAGACTCATACTTACAGCCAGAAACCCCAAGAGTGCTTGGACTGCAGCTGCCCACTCAAAGCTCAGGTGATGGGTAATAAGGCCACCCACAATAGGGCCATAAAACATCCTGAACAAAGAACAGCAAATAAGAACCAAGTGAGAACATTGTTTTAATATCTACTGCATTTTCTAGGCAACTGAAAAACGAGTAAGACTTACCCCAAAGACCAAAAGGCCCCAAACATTCCAGACACCATCCCAAGAGTGCTCAGCGTCTCTTCATAGCCTTGATCGCTGCAAAGAAAAGACCAAAGTGTAGCATGTGATTCACTCCCAGTATAACTATTATAACTATAACTATTCATTATTACTATTAGCACTACGACCAGCGAGGACACTCACTATGCACATGCGATGATCTCAGGGAACGTGGCGATGCCAGTCATGCCCAGAGAAAAGCCAATTACACCAAGCATGGTGATCAGCAACCACAGCTGACTGGTCACACACACACACACACACACACACACACACACACACACACACACACACACAGTTATATAAGTAAAAGTAGCATTATCACAGTGGATGAATACTCAATTAGAGTCCTTTTATCCTTTAGCCAAGCTAGCTGTTTCCCCTTGTTTCCAGTCTTTATGCTAAGCTAAGCTAACAGGCTGCTGGCTGTAGCTCCGTTCTAAACGGACAGATAATAAGAGCATAGAATACGCTTTGTCCAAATAAATTGTAGGGGTTGTTCTTTTAAAGTGGAGTTGCATGTGTTTCGTGTTGGACGCTCACCTCGGGATGTGAAGGAAAGGGACGGGGCCGAGTAGACAGAAGCCCAGCGCTGAGGTGGTCCCTCCTGTCACCATGAACCAACCCCTGAGGGACTGACACACACACACACACACACACACACACACAGGATTTAGTCAAAAATGACAAGCTTAAAATTCTGGCAGAATTACCCCATTTTCTTTCATACTCACAGGATATTTATCAGTAATGTACCCAATCAGCGGCGACGCCAGGCAGTAGGGTAACGACAAGCCGAGCATGATGAGCCCCACGTAGCCCGGCGACAGATTAAACTGGACACAGCAGAGAGGGAGAGACTCGTTGACGTCAGGCACAACAAACTCTTTTCACAATGAGAGGAAAGGATATTACCGTCTCCATAGCAAACAGGGACAACGTAGCATCCAGGAGGCCCAGGCCGGAGCTGAGAGTGAACACCACAAAGCAGATCAGCATGATTTTCACTTTGGTGAGAAGTGGAATGAAGGAACCCTTCGAGGGGTCTGACTCTGTTCACACAGAAGCACAAAGTACAGCTCATGGCTACGATCCAAGAGAAAAACATTTGATTAGATGACTAGAAATGAAAAGGATAAACTACTACCGATGCTTGGCAAGACACATATGTTGAAAGGAACCATAATCAACAGGAAACCTCCCAGAAGTAAAAAAGGCACTTCATATCCAAATGACTGGTAGAGCCATCCTCCCACCGGCGGGCCCATAATAAGACCAAGCCCTGTGAAGGCCTCCAAACTGCCCTAAACAGAGAAAATATGCAGCTTTTACTACACATGCCAGTAGATATGTATTCGTTTCCATAACACTGGGAGAAATGGGAGAAACAAAACAACCCTAAACATAATGCTTTCTCTGTTTGTCTCGTGATTCAAAAATGTCTGCGCGTCACAGGAATTGTCTGCACTCACCAAAACAGTTGCCACCTTGTTCGGGAATATTTTTGCTGTCAGGGCGAAAGATGAGGTCATAGCAGCGGCGAAGCCCAGAGCGTCTACGCACCGCACTATAAAACACAGACTTATGAAAGGGGCGCCCGCAGGAACCCGGTTGAGTAACCTGCGAGAAACAAACGGCAAAAATAAATAAGAAATTAATGTCAAACAGGAGTCCGAATAGAAACATGGAAGCAAATGCAGAGTGGCAATAAAATAAAAAAAAATCTGCATTTATCCACATTAAAATAAAGTGACATTACATCCCTAAAGACCCATGGACATAAAAACAATACTGTAACAGCCTGCAGGGATTAAATAAACACTTTTCTGCTTTTGTCTTAAATGGTGAGGTGTTATTCTATACTTTTCTCACAGTCAACCAAATCCAATTAATTTTTAAAATCCTCTTAAGATTCAGCACCAATTCCATTCATTCAAAAACATAGTTAAAAAAAGGGGGAAATAATTTCCTAACAGCTGAGTACTGCAGTTTTTGAGCAAACGTTACTCAAAAAGGGTTCAGAACTACAGCGTCGCCCATGAAGTTGGAATAATAAACAAATGTCTTGTCTTTTATTGCAGCAAACAAATGTGATGCATGAATTAATATCACCTGTCACATCATGTAATCATTGCACCTGGTCAAAAGTGACTACTGGTGCATTTAAATAGGAATAAACAGAGGATTTTGTCTGAAAACAAGATATTCCAACTTTATGGGCGACAGTGTATTTTCATCTGCGCATTAATACACAGTTTGTCAAGTTTAGTCTTTGCATTAGATTTGATGACTCCAGAATAAGAGTGTTTTTATATCAGGATGTTAGTGATAATCTCGGTATCAGGGTGTCTGTCTGGGTGCTTTGAAACGCTCTAAAACCTGCTGAAATATGTGACGATCCACTTTCGTAACAGAGCTGCGTGACGTCGCATGTCATCACATTAACACACTCACCCGAACAGAATGGTGCAGCCCGACGACACAAAGAGCCCCGTCACAAGCATGAACTTTGCACCGATCTGGACAATCTGATGCAACAAAGGGAGTAAATGAGGGCGGCGGATCACACTCCACACACTGATAAGAGTACATCCATGTACTCACGTATTTCCCCATGACTAACGAGCCAATTAGATTGACGATGGCGTAGCTGCCGAAGATGAGGCCGATGACAGTCTGACTGGCGCCCTTCTTCACTGCCTGTGTGGAAACGTGCAGATCGTGCTTTTATCAGTCCGAGGAGTTGATTTCACACATCAACAAGTCATATAAAGTGATTCATACAATACATGTTGAATATATGGAGATAAGACGTTCTTATACAATGAGGCCTGAAATGATTGAGCTCATGATATTTATGACTCCCTAACCTTTAGCAGCTGGAGTCAGCTGACCTTACCTGAGGGTTTAACAGAGTTACTGGCCCTCAGGGAAGGATGTCTGCCACATGATTACTCATCGATTCCACCCAAAACACACTGATGCCATTCATCAGGATAAACATCTCTTTGTATCCATGACAACGGTCATCAGCTGTTGTTTCACTCGCTTGTATTAGTCCACTTGTTAGCAGCGATATCAGTGGTGAATAGTTTTAAAGACCAGAGTTCAGACATTAATAGAAACAACATTTCATTTGACTGTTTGGACCAAATTCATTTGTGGAAAAGGGGCAGCAGAAATAATAATTCCTCTCATCGAAACATTTATTAGAGGAACTAATTAGGAGGCTATTAATGGATTATCAAGTGTTGTAACAGCATTATCACCAAATAGAAGGTTAAATCTATAAAACAAAATGATGTATTAAAGCGATCCTAGGTTACTTTTGTCGAGGTCAGGTTGGTTTATTTCTGTGACTTGATTTTCTATTAAAAGTAAATGAGCCAGTTAGTTTGGAGGCTAGTTTCCACTGTGGTCTCGGGGGCCTGATGGGCCTCAAAAACACGAGACAATTTTAAAAAATGAGGAAAAACCTTACAATAGTGTAACAGCATGACTGTTTGGAAACGGACCCCTGAATGCAGTATAACAGACACATCTGTGTAAAATGTTACTGGTCATAACAGACCAAGTACCTGCACATTTAAATGAAAATACAGAAACAAATAATACATTATATTTTATATATATTTGTAAAGAAAAGTACATTTAAATAAAACCACATATCATTGCTTGCTTTTCAGTCAGAAAGGACAATCTACATGGTTGCTCTAATAAAGCCAGTTAACACGTTATAACTGGGTTATTATTCATTGTATTAATATTCTTCTTACCTCGTCGGGGAAAAACGGGCCTAATATTGAGTAGCAGGTCATTGAACTGAAGTTGACGGAAGCCATTGATATCAAGGTGAGGGTCTGCTGTCTGCTCATCCATCGGTCTGGCGGTCCGCCCGGCGGGCTGCGACCTTTCAGGGGAACATAAAGTCACCGCAGCGTCGGGGCATCGATGTCGGATATAAGGTAGGGGTATAAATTATTATATTTATATTAAAGTCACCAACCTGTTGGCTGCTCCTCCATTTCACACGGTCGGTTCGGTGCTCCGGTTGTTTCGGCAGAAACTCGGACGGTGACGTAACGACACGGAGCGGAAACCTGAAGACTTCAACAGCGACACACACACACACACACACACACACACACACACTCAACACGGAGATTCAAGTTTCCTTCAATGAAGTTAAACGTCAGCATCACACAACCCTTCAAAATAAAACCCCCTTCACGCAGCTTCCGGTCTTCCCATCCAACGTGAAGTGAAGTTTGGCTAAATCTTAAAATGAGTAACACAATTAATCATTCCACACTTTATGATTTACAATGTAATTTATTTTTTTGGTTTTTTTATTCGCATGGATATATTTTGTTTCCGTTTTTTAATTTTAAGGGTTTTTTTTAACATGAAATATGGGTAATTGAACTATTTGTAACACAAAGTCAATAACAAAACTTAACTTCCTTCTCCATCCTTGTAGACCTTTTGAGCTTTATACTGCAGGACTTTTCCTGCAGGGACAAAGTTTTATTACAATGATATCCTTTTGAAATAAAGGGAGTTTATATGTGATATCAACAATAATTTAGTTATTGCATGTTTAATACAAAAACAATAATCATGACTAAACTACTGCTATAGCAATTATTACACACATAATATACTGTATATTTGTACATGAAAAAAATATTAAATTTATCACATAAACCATGTATTGTAATATTATAATGTATTGTAGGACCTAATCAGTACAAACAAAATAAAAGACTATTTAACATTTTAGATATTTTCTACAATGTATGCATAAAGATTCCTTATAGTAATAATTGTTCAATTAAACAACACAATACATCTCAATAAATCTTATCTAATAAATTTGCAGCGTGTCAATGAAACACAACAACAAAAACATCTGGAACAATGTATTTATTTATTACATTTTGGCCAGCCTATAGGTCCATGTAAACCTATGGTCACATCATATTTGTTTCTTTCACAAAATAAGAGAAAATAAAATCAGGCAACCAACTATTCATTAGGCAGTATTGCTGATAAATGACACGCCGACGTCTGAAGCTGCACCAAACGAAAAGCTCTTAAATTAAAACTCTCTGTAGACTCTCTCAAAATACTTTCTTCGTGTAACTTTACTATAACCTTCTTTTAGCAAACGACAAACGTCCACACGTTTCCACATTTGTTTCTTTATACATTAGCACCAGATCTACATGAACCTCACACAGTTACAACTTATGAATGTGCTCAATTTAATAATACCTTTGCAAGTTCGTTGTTCTTTTTTTCTACAGATGTAACATCATGTCACCATGTTAAAGCAAATGTGATGGACATAATTACTGGAATCCGCAACATAAAAGCACAATTTTTCCAAGCGAATGTTTGGTCGTTTACTAAATACACTTTGCAAGCAGCTTTGTATTTTCTTTTGCAAGTTCAACATCAGTTCTATGTAGGAAGCGTTACTGCACACAAGCTCTATCTATCTAAAGCAGCACTGGTTCCAAGAGGAAACTACTGACGTAGCAGCATCAGAAACACCCAATGAAAACAACACCGAGCCAACCAAGGGGTGGGACATTTTCTACCATCTTCCCGCTAACTTACTCTCAGCCAAATGCATTTTCACTACTTGACACATAAGATACCATTTGTAGACAACGTGTACATATTCAAACTAAATAATGATTTGCAGTATTTTGGGCCAAATGAATATGGTTTATGTTCATTGCTTCACTTCACAGAAGTCATGAATAGAAAATATACAAACTATCAACTGGGGTCCAGCTCGTCATGATGCAGTTGCAGATCAATATATTCTTCTATTGCATGTTCAGCAATTTGAGCATAATAATGTTGGACATTTAAAAAAACAAAACGGACTAAATCTCAAATCACGACTTGAACAAAATGGGATTTGAATGAAGAGCAGACACACAAATACAGTTTTTGAAAATGAAATAACAACAATCAATTTGATTCTCATAATAAAAACCATATAATGAATTTACTTTATTAATTAAAACTGTAAATAGTGCAGTGTTTATATCACATATGGTATGGCTTTGTGAAAATGTATTTGCAACTTTGAATGCCATCAAACCTAACAATGTAGGTATTTGCCGTATATCTTTTTTTTAATTATTAACAACACAAACATAAATCAAATATTTAATAATTAGAAATACATTAAATTAGCCATCATTTTTATGAGTAGGGAGTATACTTCATTATAATATACTCCACCTACACACTGCTCTGAAATCCATTCCAACATGTACTTAGTTAACCTTTATATTAGATCTTTTTTTTTTTTACTTCACTCAATAACATTTGAACAATGAATAAAATTAGCTTTAGTACATTCAACATCTTAACTAGAAATGATGGAGCAACTGGTGTGGCCTCCATGACCGCTGACCTACGGCGACATGACCTTCAGACTGATTGTAAATTGTCTGCCTGTTATCTTACCTGTGTATCAAAAACACTGACATTTCCCAGCTTTAGCCCCACACATGGGAGCGGTACGTCACTGTGGCTCCTTTGGACTCCGTCTACAACAACACAGAACTTTTTCACTTCAGCCTTTGAGTCACGTTGGCCAAGGCGACAGCAAATGCCTGCACTGCTGAGAAAGGATACTGGAAATCCATGATATAGCCGTTCCCATCTATTCGCCCAAACTGCATCACCTAAAAGAAGACAAGAGGAAGACATTCCAGAAAGCATTAATTTCCTTACATTGATGCATCTAGGGCTGCGACTAATGATGATCGCCATCAACAATTAAACTTCCAATGATCGTCTTTTATTTTGCACAGCGAAAACTGAAAAATGCAGATCACACTTTTCCAGAGGTAAGATATTTAAATAGCTTGTTTTGTCTCACCAGCAGTCTAAAAAGAAAAGAAAAGGTGAAAACCAATGAATATGACATTTTTGCTTAAAAACGAGGAGCTACATTTTCTGCCAATCAACCAAAAGAGCAATAAACCGATCATTTCACCTCTTCAGGATTTCGTATCTCATTACCTGTCGACCATCCAGCTCAATTTGAAAATTCTTTGCCGACTCCTGTGTCACTCGTCCTCCAAAATCCAGCTGGTAGACCTGGGTGGCTTCATTCCACAAAGGCTGTTTATTGGCCATGACGTAGACGAATCCCTGGCTCCCCAAGCTGCGGTCCTCTCTCTCGTTGGCCTTGCGGCACTTGATCTCCTCCAGCTCGCTGGCCATGCGCATGCTGCGCTTGTTCTTCCAGCTCTTCTTACTACTCTGGTTCTGGTTCATGAGCTCGTCGCCGCTGATGAACAGCTCCGGCTCGCTCTCCGAGCTGTCCTGGAACTCATTGGTGGTCCTGCTCATCTTCTTGGTTTTGTTGCTCAGCTGCTCCCTCTGCCCCTTGGGCTTCTTCTTCTCCCTGCTGCCGAGCCTCGGGCTGGAGATGAGGGTGTTGAAGTCAGAGAGCGCCCGCCCTTCCTTCCTGGATTTGCCCTCGGAGACGTTGGGCATGTTTGCGTCCTCGGCTCTGCTGTCCAGTCTTTTGCGGCTCTTCTTGTTGAAGCGCTCGGACTCCTGGGGCACAGGGCTCTCGTTCAGGGACGATGGCTCTAGGAAGTTGTTGGCAGATTCCGCTTGATCCTCTGAGGAACTCTTGGAAGGTGGTAGCTCAGTCGGTGGAGGAGGAGGGGGGAGAGGAGGCGGTGGGGGCGGCCCAGTGGGAGGAGGTGGGGAGAGGATCGGCTTCTCTAAAATCTGATGAGTTTTGGTCGGGAGGGGAGGTGCTGGAGGGTCTTGCATGGGAGGCGGGCAGGGGTAAGGGTTCCAGGGGTGGAGGTTGACGGGGTGCAGCTGAAGTCCGGCACATGAGCTGGCCCCCGGATACATCGGGGGGAGAGGGCAGCAGGCCAAGTTAGCCAGACTTGGAGGGTATCCTGGGGGCAAGACCAAATTGGGATCCTGCTGAGCAAAGGGGACCGAACCGACCACCTCCTGTGGTGGAGGGTTCTGTAAGGTCTGCAGTGGAGGACCGCCGTGGCCCACACTGGGGGGGAAAGGCGCGAGAGATATCTGGTAACCTGACGGGAAAGTAAGAGTGCTCGTGGTCTGACTGCTCGGCGGTTTAGTCGTGAGGACAAACGGTAGCCGGGTCATGTCCAGGTGCTGAGCCTGACTGATGATGAGCGGAGGCGGTTTATGAGGTCCCGGTGGAGGACCCAGCATGGTTTGCTCCGGAGTGAGCCAGAACTCCTCCGTGGTGGAGGTGTCCCACTGGTAAGGCGGAGGGCGTTTAACCGTCAGGCTGACGTCGCCGAGCGTCAGCTGACGTACAGACTTCTCCAGGTGACAGTGCTGATTCAAAGTCTCGTCCTCGGTGAAGGCGGAGTTCACGTACACCGTCCGGTCCCTGCTGTTGTCGACGGCGCTCAGCAGGCTGTAGGAGGACTGAGAGGCCATAGGCGAGGTGCTTTTGGAGTGCACGATAATGGTGCTGTGGTGGACCCCCTTCCCGGGCGGGAAGTCCTGCCTCACCACGGTGCCCCCCGCGATGCCACTACTCATGGTCCCGCCACCACTCACGCTGACGCTGGTGCTGCTGCTGTTACTGCTGCACTGTGTGCACGTGTACAATGCGGTGGGCACCCTCTGCTGGTAGGTGAGTGCTAGTGCGCTGTTCATTTTCGCCTTGGTGGGGAGGGTTCTGGAGCTTTCCATCATCTGTGGCACTTTGAGTCCGACGTCCCTGCGGTCGCGGCGTAGAGTGGCGTGGATCAGACTGTTATCGATCCTCTGGGGAGGAGGAAGTGTAGCAGTTACTTGATTGGCCGGATCAGGGTAAGGGGGAGGGTCTCCGCTAGGTATTGAGTATCGAGGGACGGACAGACGACTCAACGTGGCTGAGCTGTAGGGAAGCTGAATCTTTTTGTTCTCAGAGGAAGTGACCTTGAGCGTGGCCGAGCCTCCGATGCCGTGGACGGCGTATGCGTTCTGGTTGCGAACGAGGCGCCTGCGCGGCCGGCAAACCTCCTCCACGTTGCCGCTGCTGTCAAAAGTCGTGATCCTCTCGTAACCCAGAGGTGTCGGGTACTGCAACGTAACGGG
Organism: Eutrigla gurnardus; assembly: GCF_963514095.1. Lineage (NCBI taxonomy): Eukaryota > Metazoa > Chordata > Actinopteri > Perciformes > Triglidae > Eutrigla > Eutrigla gurnardus. The sequence goes on from NC_139921.1 coordinate 25,885,450, forward strand.
ATGAAGCAAAAACTCATCCTTCTTCAGGCAGGGGTCTGGCGACAGGATACTTGGGCTGTCACAGTTCGTGACGAGAGTTTGAGGCGTGGCGACGGCCTGAGCTGTGGCCGCCGACGCCACGGTGCCCGGGTACGGAGGAGGAGGATTCACCTTCCTCATCTGGATCTCCATAGATCCGTCCATGTCAGTGAAGGGAGGTAAAGTCCGCGGCAGACTCGGCTTGAGCGTGTGGCTGTGCTCCCCCCTGCTGAACCCCGGCTCCGTGGTCGGAGGAGGAGGCAGAAGATGAATCTGGTGCAGCGAAATAGTCGGATAGCCAGTCGGAGGAGGGGGCAGCGTCATCTGCATCTTCAGCTGCTGCTGCATCTGTTGGTGCTGCCTCTGCATCTGCTGATGCTGCTGCTGGATCTGCTGATGCTGCTGCTGGAGCTGCTGCTGCTGCTGCCTCATCTCCTGGATCTGCTGCCGGATCTGCTGCTGCTGCTGCTGCATCTGCTGCTGCTGCTGCTGCATTTGCTCGTGCTGCATCTGCATCTGCTGCTGCTGCTGCTGGATCTGCTGTTGGTGGTGGATCTGTTGGGGCGTCGGGTTCTGTTGTTGGAGCTGTTGGTGTTGCTGCACCTGCTGCTGATGCTGCTGCTGCTGCTGCTGGTGTAGCGTCTGCAGCTGCTGGAGCTGCTGCTGCTGCTGCTGCAGCTGTTGGTGTTGTTGTTGCAGCTGTTGCTGCTGCAATTGCTGCTGTTGCTGCTGCTGTGACTGGGACTGGTGGTGGTGTTGCTGTTGCTGTTGATGATGATGCATTTTCTGCTGCTGCGTCTGCATTTGCTGCGACTGCTTGGACGGCAGCTGGCGAGGCTGCTGCGAGTGAGACCGCTGCGGGTGAGGCTGCGGCGGGAGGTGATGAGGCGGAGGTGGCGGAGGAAGAGTACCGGGGAGAAGAGGAGCCATCTCCAGCCCATTGAAGATCACTTGGCCGGGGTTTGGGTATCTCGTCGGCACTGGGTATGGTGATGGAACTGCATCCTGCCCTCGGTCTGTAACGGGGGCAGAAGCTGCGGCCGCCGCAGCTGCAGCTGCTGCGGTGGCTGTCGGGTTCGTCAGGACGTCGAGCTGGATGTTCTGATTGGCCAGAAGAGACTGAACCAGGCCGATGCTCTGAGTGGGAGACATGGCCTGAGCCGGGCTGTGGATGGGAGCGATGGGGATGTTGACTGTACACGGGGGATTGTCTCCTGCCACTCCAGATGGCCCCATCACTTAAAAAAAACACACAAAGGAGAACTGTGTCAATGACTTTTAGCACATAGATAATCAGGTGCATTGAAAATAACTGCAATCTCACTCATTTCTTATTGTTATGGTGCTTGATATTCATCCACACCTGGTAAATCATCCTCATCCTCACTGAACACATTGGGGTTGAACACAGGCAGGCTCATGAAGTCGTGAGAAATCTTTCGCACTTCGGGAAGGTAGATCGTCATCTGTCTCGGTTGAAGATGCAGCAGACTCGTCTTATAGATGACTGAAACACAGAAGGTTTGAGTCATCCGACCGGCCGCTGCCATGTGAATGTGTGGGCGTTGTGTGAAATTTACCTGCACCGAGATTGGCAGGGAGAAAAGAAGCAAGTCCAACAATTTTGAATTTTGTCCCCCAAATGTTGGATGTGACCTGAGCAAGGTAGTTGTGCTTTGAGGCAGAAATAATGGAAGACAGTTACTGGCGTGACATTAAAAATTAATCAAGAGCTGACATGAGCCTACAGATGATTTATTATAGCAGGTCGTAAGAGAGAGAAATAGTATCTGGGTTTTTTAATCATTTAAGATGAGAGAACATATATCTTTTTACTGGAAAGCCTTGTGTGACATCACAGTTACTTAATGTACATTATCATTTTATTGTGAAAAACTAAATCATACTAATGCAGGAACAACAGTAGCCTTAATGGAAGATGCATATTCATACCTCTGTGATCCCATCCATAGAAAACTCCCGACGTGTCAGACTGGGAGAGCGAATTGGAGGCTTTTTTGGTAACCGTGGCGACCGTTGGCCTTCCTGATTGGCACGTGAAAGTTTGGGAGATTTTCTTGATTCCATGTTCAACCTTTGAAAAAAAAGGAGGTGCAGTTTTCAATCATCTCTTTCTTTTGAAATATCGCATTTTCAATTCACGCCACAGCCGTGACGTCGACGACTCGGTGAAACTATTAAAACGTGCGTAACGTAGAGTTTTTCCGACCTGTTTCCTCTGGACAACTTTGGCGACTTTTTCCCGACCCACTCGTCGCTCAACTCAATGTCACTGGAGTCGGAGCAGTTACAGCTGTCCGTGTATGAGATCATGGGATTCACACACACCTCCTCTGGAAGAAAAAAAACACACGGAACAGCAGGAATATTAATACAAGCGAGTCTTGTTTGGTGGGACCACAGGCTGGATGTGACCCTGGTGCAGCCAGGTCATGGTGCAGGCTATTCCTGGATCAGGCCTCGGACGATGTTACGTCAGAGAAGAGCCGTCATCACCATAGTCTTTCTCAAGGTGAATGATGGCCACAATACAAAATGTATTTTTGTCACCCACCACTAGTGCTATCAAGCTTTGGACTGTAACCCTCGACCCTGTAAGGTCCAAGCCCACCTGCTTTGCTGTCCATTTTCGGATCCATGATGACAAACTCGGGCCGTAGTTTACTGATGCGCCTCCCTTTGAGAATGGGCACCAGTCCTCCTAAATACTCCAGGTAGAGAGTGTAGCAGGGTCCGCCTGCCTCGGGGCTGTCCTCTGCTCGCTTCATGGTGCAGTGCAGCCTCTCATTGCCGGCGGTGGGATAGCTGACAAAGTCCCGGATGTTGTTGGGGTCAGGGATTGGGGGCTGGAACAAAGAGAGGAAAAGGGCTGTAGGATTGCCGGACGCTCAGATGAAAACACGCTTCAGTCAGCGGTTTTCACATTATCAACAGAAGTTGGTTACCGCACATAAATGATTGGAAGAGGGATCAGTGCACCTTGATGGTGGGTATGAAAGCGGTGGTGACGTAAGAGCAGAGCAGCGAGGGCATGTTCAGCTTCCCCACGTCTTTCTCCTCCCTCAGGGCGCTGGCGATGCCCTGCTGGCATAAGAGTTGGAGGCTGGCCACCCTGTGCTCCACGCGGACCACATACAGCGCCGGTCCACACGCAAGGAACAGGCGAGAGTCTCTGTGACCCCAGCAGATGGTGGTGATGGGTCTCTGAGGGACCATTTCACAATAAAAGAACCCCCCGCAGTGATCAGTTTACATGTATTGCTTCTTTTCATCACATCTCTCATACAGATCCCCTCATCTTTCCACTCCTGTCTGTTTATACATGTAATGATATATGATATGGCTAACCTGTGCCGGGGTTTCCAAAGTGTAGATGTGCTCTCCTTGGACATTATAGAACTTAACAAGGGCATTCCTCATGATGGACGAGCAGGAGGAGTCAACAGGAAGTCCGTGTCTCTCCATGCCGGCCACAGCCAGGAGGTCCCCCTGGGAGCACCACTGGGCCTCAACATCTTTGGAGTGAAGGAGCAGAAAAAACATGTTACGGGTCGTACGATCGATACGATGTATTGGCATGCTTGTTAATGTCCCAGTTTTATACCTTTCAGCCCTGAGCGAATTACAGCAGGAGAGAGGTCGTCGTAGTTGTTCATTAAACTGATATCTCCTGATAGGAAGGTGACCGTCAACAGAGGCTTGACTCTCCGCACTTGGAAGGACAAAGTTTATATATCAGAAAAAGTATATTAAAAGGTTGCAAGCTGTCATGAGTGGTTTTGGTGGGCGTTCGTACCGAAAGGCAGGATGTTGTCGTCGGAGTCCGTGTCGCTCTCTGTGCTGTCCTCAACCAGGAAATCGGGGCAGTTCCAGCACATGCTCACGATCCCATCGGACTCGTGCAACAGAACATGGGCGAGCATTCGTCCGTGACAGTCCATCACGATCACCTGACCGTCTGCTGTGCCAAACAAGACCTGAGGGGGCAGTGTACATTACGCCTGAATAGATGGGCGTGATGAAAAAGCTCTGGTTATCAAACTCAAGGCCATCGAGTGCTGCAACACTGCCCATCGCTTCACCTTGTATTTTTTAGGCATTCGAAGCATCCTCGTCCCATATGTACTTTTTCTTAATAAAGATATTTGTTATGCGTTATGCCAGACAGAAAGAAAGGTTAAATAAAACCAATAATTCATAACAGTTCAACCAATGTGTACCTGTTGATCATCGGGCGTCCAGATGCCACAGGTGATTTGACTCTCCAGGTTGATCTCCGAGGACCAGTGTCTCTGTCCGCTGACCGAGCCCACCAACACAAAGCCATCCCGGTACGCGATGAGGGCTTGGGTGCCGTCATGTGACCAAGTGAAGTCACTCACCTGGAGGGAAGAAGTGCTCACCTTCAAGATATTTGTGTATGTATACAGGATACTGCTAAAGTCAAGTACATTACAGATGTCTAGTAGTATAATGTGTTGCAGGCTTTTGTGATGATACCACAAAAACAGTGTCTACCTGGGCTCCTCTGTCGTTCACTAACTCCACAGACCATCTTCCCTCATACTGGATCCACACGAATATACCTCCTTCCATATCACAGGTGGCGAGCTTCTGAAAGGGTTCATTCCAACGCACCAAGACAACCTGCAAACCCCGAAACACCGTTAGCATTTCTCCCAAACCCAGGTGCCTTTTCTGCACAGAGGAGCATTCATGATTAATAGAGAGTGTGAGCTCAGTGCTAATAAAAGGTCTTTAAGACTGAATGTGACCTTAAAGTCCACTGCAGCTGGAAGGAAAGTCAGAATGCAGAGAAACGAGAGAGAGAGTTGATATTATCTGAATGTGAATCTGTGTATTTAATGAATTTGAATTAGGACTTTGGGGTTGTATGCCTCCATCAACCAGTCAAGTTGCTGCTTACGCCCATATGTGTTGAAAAATGCCATCATGACGTCACAGTGACCTTTGACCTTTGACCACCAAATTCTGATCAGTTCATCATTGAGTTTGTGCCAAAATTGAAGAAATGTACTTTCTTGAGATACCGTGTTTTACTACATCTATATATATATATATTATTATTATTTATTTTATTTTTTTATATATATCTATATCTATATATTGTTTTATCGTCAAAGACAGGAACACTGATGTTTGTATCAGGATGGAGGTTTCTGTAAGGATGGGTTAGATATAAATACAAGTCTTTTGAAAGTGACCGACCTCACTGTTGTGTCCTCGCAGATTAAAGTTGATTCTCTGAGGCGTGCTTCGGTCCCTCCTGCAGTGACTGGACGTAAACGTCACCCCGACCACTCCTCTCCCGTTCCCCGTGGCGAGCCAGCCCTCCTCGTAGTACCGCCTCCTGCACACCGGCTTGTCCTTCTCGCTCTTGGGGACTCTGCCCTTCCACGACAGGCAGAGGATGTTGGAGTCGCTGCAGAGGATGGGACCATGTTCCACGGCAGCCAACATCCCTACTGAGTGACCAGGCTGGCGGGTAGAGCAGAGGAAGAGGCAAGTTAAGGGAATATATACTTTAAAAAAAAAAACAAATTTGCTTAGAACTGACTTCTGTCGACATTTTGGGATTTTTGGCTGTGGAAGCCCCCCCCCCGCTTCATTGGCTCCACCCATCCTTCCCCATCACCTGGCTGCCCCACCCCTCTACACACCTGTTCCCTAGTCTTCCCTCATCAGCTCTGCCTTCCCTCCCCTCCTTCTCACCTGCATCCCATTCCCTCATCGGCCCGGTCCCATTTCATTCCCTGCCGGACCATCAAAGTGTCCATGTGCTTTTGCTTTTCAAGCTGCTGCCTCAAACGTCTGCGCTTGGGTCCCTCTGTTCACGACAACAAGAAAGAGGCAAACGCTTCGTGGGGGGAAATAAACCATCCGATAGATGAGACTGAACTTCTTTGGACCTTGTGGTGTCTCCATCTGCTCAGGGAGAAGTGATCAAAAAACTCGGCTACCAACTGGACCTCGTGGTGAGTCAATTGCCGTCTCCAAGCTCAAGAATAAATCTCCATTTGTTTATCCAAGGATGAGTCGTCCTTAACATGCTCAGTAAAATGGAGATTTCAACATTTACAATCCATGTCAACGGGGCAAACTGTAATATGACGTAAGCTGAGATCAGTATGTTGACACCCGTTGATGTCTGATAATATCTACTGGCATTGCCTTTACATTATAAAGTATATTAAATCCACCTTCCTTAGCTACTTCAAAAGGCATCTGTGATTGGAAAAAAAGGGACTTGTGCTCTCTCTGTTTGAGATGATCCATAATTTCCGACACAGCTTGTAACATTGAATCATCAATGTGCCGTTATAGCAGTAAAATCACCACGACTGCTGCTACAAAGTGTCATAGCTGTTGTCCTGTTATTCACCGTCCGTGGAGCAGCTCCAGGATCTGTCCCTTGATGAAATCATCACTACAGCCTGTCCCTTTTTTACTTCTTACAATCAGAACTAAAAGTATTACATAAATAGAACATCAATTCTATTTTAAGGCAAACGTTGGAAAGCATTAGTTTCCAACCTTCCAAAAGGAAATGTTCCAAAGGGCTCACACGTCTACTTTGGAGTAGAAATGTAGTATTTAAAAGCTGCATTATGTTTACAGACTCCATGTTTTTGGCTGCACAAATCCATAAAATGTAACCCTTTTCCACAGATATTAGTCTAGACATTATTTAGTATCTTGGGGGATCTCTCTGACAATATTAAAAGTCCTGTGAATCATATTTGACAGCACAGACTGGTTAGTGTCCGTGTTCTTGTAATGGGGAACGAATGCAAGGTGATCTGAAAGCATTCCAACGTACCTCATAGTTCCTGGACATGTTGAGTTAAAATCCCTCCATTGACTGTGTCCATATTTCCAGTCAGATGATGCACTGAAGGGGTAATGGCTGCTCTGCTCCTGGTGCTCACACAGTGGAATCTACGGGGACGTGAACGGCATCGTTGTGTGTCCCGCTCCAACACTCATCTAAAAACCAAGCACCTCTGCACTTTCAGAGTTTCTGCCATGAAATGAGGCGTCTCGGTGGTGTGATGTGGCTCTGCAGGGTAGTGAGATCCTGTTTCAATGGAGGGAAGAAAAAAAAACAGCCGAATAAAAGCATTATTCAACAAGTAAGATCATCTAACAGAGATGCAGAGAGACAGATGGGTGGGCTCCTGCTTTAAATAGCCGCCTTGTCATTCAGTGCATCAACCTTGAAATTCACAGTTTCCCCCTCAGTCTCTATGCAACGGCAACACCGCATTGGAGCTCAGGGCACTGGCAGTCTCCATGGGTACTGAGCCTGTTTTACGTCAAACAGCCGAGCAGCCAGGCGAGGATGTGAACTCTGCATCGAGCATTAACGCCTCATGCAGACGGTGAGGATAACACATTTAAACATGTCAGGATATATAACCGGCCTCATGCTTTCATGAAGAAAGTAGATCCACAGCATCTTGAAGTAAAAGACATCTCTGTATCTGTAATATTACATTTCTCATTCAAAGGCGCGTATTGAAGCCTTCATGCAGCATTCCGACATGACTCCCATCACCGAGGCTCGTACGGCCGTACTGTACCTGACGCCGGCGGACGACGTTCATCCAGGAGGCAGGTCGGCGCAGAGTGCGGTCGTGTTGCCAAGCGCTATTCCGCCGCTGGCGCACTTTGGGGTTGTGGCTTTAAAAGACGGGTTGCCATGAGGGAGGAAGCACGTAAAAACACATAAATAGACCCCAGTTAAAAAAAACGAAAGCGCCACCACTCATAAACGCCTGTGGACGATCACTGGTACGTACAGCTCAACCACGTATTCTAATATCACATTCTGATGTGGAGCCACAGCCTACTGTAATCTCTCCTCGCGTTGTTGCTGCATCTCAAAAGGGGGTTTCTTTCATAATGGCAACCTCACAAGGCGCACCGCAGCTTAATAATGTGAATTAAAGTGACATTCTTGACACGAGACCTTGGTGTGATGAATGTGTTGGTAGCGGACTGTCCTTCCCGCCACCGTGTTAACATTTGTGGATTAATTAATTTCACAATTAGCCAATGATGACACTACATTTGCTCATTTTAAATACCTAAACTGATTTCTGTTGTTTAGTTTATGCATAAATAAGCACAAGCACTGGAATCTCATCAACATCATAAATCTTTATTGTGATAATATGACTATCAGGCACAGTGTTTCCCTCAGCGTCATGTGAACTTCTACAGGTCACGGGGTCAGGAGATTTTGTGAACAAGTGTTTGCTTGTTACATTGGGTTGGGATTGGTTGCTCGTCTCTATTTTATAAATATTTTAAATATCGTTTGTTTGTTTTTGGACATAACATTTAGAGAAGTTACTTACATGGGATGTATTTGTTAATCTGTGACATTCTATAGAGAATAGAATTTATACTGATCAAGAAATAAACATGCAAAATAATCCATTATGAAAATGATCATTAGTTGTGCCCTTATCTATATCTTAATGCTGTGCTTTGACTTGGTGGTTGTGGAAGCATCGTATTCAGTATAAGGTAAAGCATCAGAAATGGTCTGATAACGAGCAGAGCACAGTCAGAAAGTCCTCCTGTAATCCCAGAATGTTCTCATTTCTTTCAGTTTCTCTTGTATTGATTCAGAGATCTTCAAGTGCAAGTCTCTTCAAAGGCGTGGATGACACTGTCATACGCGGGAGGAGGAGTCTGTGACGGAAGGAAGCCCTTAAGTCCATTGCCCATCCAGAAGGAATGTCTCTTGTTTGGCACAAGGGATGCTGAGTCCGATGAGGTCGAAGCCGGCGCGTCCTCGGTCATGATCAGAGTGTCCTCTCCCATCTCCAGGCCGGCTCGGCTTCTCTTGGCCACGGGGCGGAACGTGGAGCTCTCCACGCCGGGCTTGCTCCCCAGAGGGCCCACCGGCTCCAGAGAGGGCTGCCTGTAGACGCTCAGAAAAGTGCTCCTGTAAAGGCCCATGGGGTTGTCCGTGGATGTCTGTGACGTGCCGGATCTCTTTTTGGAGCGCCTGGTGATCCTGGCGGTGGCCTGGCGCCGGGATGCCCAGGTCAACAGAACGTAGACCAGAGCACCCAGCAGGAGGCCCACAAGCACAGATAAACAGAAGGCTAGAATCATATCGCCTGGAAAGTAAAAATCAATGCAGAGTGTCAGGAAAGGCGAAATACTGCGGGGAATCTAGAGGCAGGATGCACTGTGTTGGGGAAGGGTTATTTCCGTACATGGACGTTACAGCTGCATTTCAAGTTAGAGATCAAACCCTATTAGTATAGACGAGGAGCAGTTGCATCAAGTACATCTCATATGTGCCAGATTGTTTCAGGAAATCATTTTTATTTTATTGATTTGCCACTGGATGCTGCTATACTGGGCACAATGTTACATAAAGTCTTACATCATACCTGCGTGTGGGCTCACTGTCTAGGTAGTATCACTGTGTCGAAGCAGAAACTGGAAAAAGAACTTCACTTTTGTTTTACCATTTGGTTGCCAAGCTCTTCCTGCACTGGTTTCATACTAGAGAGAAAACGACTAGAAACGTTTCCTGACTTCTCAGATGTTCAGAGTTTATGTGAACCTTTCCAGAAACAAGGTAATTCAAATGTTTCACATCAGACATAAACAGAAGACATAATAGTAAAACAAGATGTACATCAATATACATTTTAAATAATTAAATGCAATGCAAAGACTTAAACAATCGTGGGGGTAAACAGAAGGGTTTCAAGCTGCTGTAAAGAACTGTGTTTGACTGGTTTTCAATAAGACACTTTGGGAGATTAAACAGAGTTTTATGTGAAACTCTTTTTGTATCACATCTGCATTTTACAATACAACAGCAGCTTTGGGGGGAAAAATACTAAGAAATACAAAGAAATAAATACATACACACTCACCAAGATTAAATGATTTGAGTATCTCCATAAAGGGATGTGTTTCGTTATGTGCCATAGTTCCACCATAGGCGGGTGTTGGATTCCTCACTGACTCCAAGCCGACGGACGAACATTAAGCTTTTTCCAAGACAGGCCCCCCCCCCCCCCCCTCAGTGTTTGGTACAGCGGAAACTTTGCTGTCATGCTTCCTTCCCTTTCTGGCTTTAAAATTAGCAAGTGCATTGCTTATCTGTGTGGGACACAACACTGGGAAACAGGGTTGCTTCCTTTTGCATCATTTCCTCTGGATCAATACACTGTTAACCTTTTGCTGTAATGTTTACAGTTAAATACTATACCAACCCTTTACCATGAAGCATCTTTTCAATTAGTTATTGTAATTTGCATGGCATTATGGGTAAAGTGCAGATACATTTATTATATGTATGTTTTTTCTCCAATTCAGAAGTAACAATAATTCATCACACTCTAAAGGCGCTATACAAGATCTGATTATTAGATTTCAACCATTTAATGTGACCTCATTTTGACTTGGTCTTATCTTAGCAGATGAGAATGAAATCATACAGACGGGGAAAAGTCGATGTTGCTCTTGGCACCCACAATCTCAACAGGGTTGATAAAGGAAGGTAAAGTATATTCTCAGGTGACATCATTTTTTGGGGGTCAAAATGTGTTTATATTCTGCTCTGTATTCATTGATAGGAAATGATCTGAAAAACTGTAAACTGTAAAAAAGCCTAAACAGTGTACAGTTCAATAATTGCTTTATTGACTTGAGTAGAAAGTAAGTTTCCTGTGAGAGGATAAGGTTAAATAAATATGAATCCTCACTATTTAAAATCCAACAAACTACGGATCTAAAAAGTCTAGCGTTTCCAAGTGTTGTGACAAGGTTCTGGATAATCTAATCCATGAAAAACTAACCATCCACCAGATCCTGCAGGCTATCCGGCTCTCGGCCTCAGTGGGGATTTCCTTCAATTGTTGCACTGTTCCCTCCAGCCTCCAGGCTGACATTCCCACCGCCAGCCTCCTGACATTCCCACCACCAGGTTGACATTCCCAGCCTCCAGGCTGACATTCCCTCTACCAGCCTCCTGACATTCCCACCACCAGCCTCCAGGCTGACATTCCCTCTACCAGCCTCCAGGCTGACATTCCCTCTACCAGCCTCCAGGCTGACATTCCCTCTACCAGCCTCCAGACTGACATTCCCTCTACCAGCCTCCAGGCTGACATTCCCTCTACCAGCCTCCTGACATTCCCTCTACCAGCCTCCTGACATTCCCTCTACCAGCCTCCAGGCTGACATTCCCTCTACCAGCCTCCAGACTGACATTCCCTCTACCAGCCTCCTGACATTCCCTCTACCAGCCTCCTGACATTCCCTCTACCAGCCTCCTGACATTCCCTCTACCAGCCTCCAGGCTGACATTCCCTCTACCAGCCTCCTGACATTCCCTCTACCAGCCTCCTGACATTCCCTCTACCAGCCTCCAGGCTGACATTCCCTCTACCAGCCTCCAGACATTCCCTCTACCAGCCTCCTGACATTCCCTCTACCAGCCTCCTGACATTCCCTCTACCAGCCTCCAGACATTCCCTCTACCAGCCTCCAGACATTCCCTCTACCAGCCTCCTGACATTCCCTCTACCAGCCTCCTGACATTCCCTCTACCAGCCTCCAGACATTCCCTCTACCAGCCTCCTGACATTCCCTCTACCAGCCTCCTGACATTCCCTCTACCAGCCTCCAGGCTGACATTCCCTCTACCAGCCTCCGGGCTGACATTCCCTCTACCAGCCTCCTGACATTCCCTCTACCAGCCTCCTGACATTCCCTCTACCAGCCTCCAGGCTGACATTCCCTCTACCAGCCTCCGGGCTGACATTCCCACCACCAATATTTATTGTATTGATATGATTTATTGTTTTATCAATTGAACTAATTGCACTAACTATTTTCATGGCGTAAAAATAAAGTCATTATTATTCATTAAATAAGACCTTTACTTTAATTGGACTTTGTAAAATTACTCAAACAGTTTTATTAAAAGAGAGGCCATGATGGAGAATGTCTCTTTATGAGAGGAGTTGTCACTGAACGTTGAATGTTACTCCAGCAGGTGGCGCTGACGTACTTACACTTTACAGTCACTGTGCTCTGCATGACAAAGACTGGAGGTTCACCAGGAACACCATGCAAGAAACATGAGTTCTTCCCTCTTTACTGGACATTCTTTACCTGCTCACCAAATTACCTTTGACTTCTTCTTCTTCTTCTTCTTCTTCTTCTTCTTCTTCTTCTTCTTCTTCTTCTTCTTCTCCTCTTCATCTTCTTATCTTCATCTTCATCTTCTTCCTCCTGTGGTCACAAACGTCACTTCACGGCCACCATGTTTCATTTTCAGCGTTACCAATGACAACAAGGCAACACACACACACACACACACACACACACACACGCACACACGCTGGTCCTGAGAGTGGTAAGGAGCTAAATGACTTCACATGTCGCATGTTAGCGGTAATGTCTGCTGGTTGTTCGTGTTTTCTGAAGCCTTCACTGTTTGTTTTCGTTGGTTTCGGGTTTCACGGGTGTAACTTGGTGTTTTAAGCTAGTTTTAGCTAGTCTGGTGGTGTTTTGGTAACTTCCTCTAATGGCGCTTGCAGGTGTCCAGCTTCGTTTTTTTTATGAACTGTCATTAAGTGTTGATAAGTTGGTGATAATATGTGTTAACAGAACAGCTGACATACACGTAATTAAACCGGTAAGAGGCAAACGTGTCCTGCTAGCTAACTTCGACACTTCTTTGGGGCTAATTATTCATTTTTCACTCAATTTAACTTCCGTTTTGATTTTGGCTTTATACGTTGAAAGGGTGCAGTTTATTTATTTATTGCACATTTCTATGCTATAGTTAAGAGTTATTTGTGTATTCTTTGTTGTCCAGGTTCTTGCCTGTTAATGAGAGTTTTCTGGTTATGATTGCTGTTATTTGTGCAGCTGGATGTCTATATTTATATTGGTGTCTTCCTGTAAATGTCTTACTGGCACCTCTTGAGAACTCACTGCATCATCATCCCCCACATGCATTGCTTGCTACACAGGAATGGTGATGATGTGTAATTATTTGCCTGTTCTTCAGCACTTGTAGAGCTTGAAAGCATAATAGGAACATATCTGGATAATTCGGTTCACGTTAACATGACGCTGCATTCTCTGACAGACAGACAGGTTTTTATATGGAAGTTAAAAGAGGCCATTCAAGATTTTGTTCCAAGTTGCACATTCGCGATTATTTCTTGATATCTTGTAGGGTTGTCAAAAGTATCGAAACTCAAAAAAGTATCGATACTAAAATGTTGTATCCGGATACGATACTCATTTTCAAAAGTATCGAATAATTCTGTGCACTTTTCAGTTTCAGACTTTTTTTGTAACAGGTGCAGCTGCTGAGAATACAGCATTTCAACAGTGTAATGTTCATGTTAACTGGTTTGGCTAGTGTCATTTAGTTTATTGTTATGTATATAAAGCATAGCCAAGGAAGGAACACTTAAGTTAATTTAGTTTTTATCAGGCTTGCCTAATATTTACAACCTCAAAATATTGTTCCAATTGTTATTGTTTATTTTATTATTTATTTTTTTGCACTACCTCAAACCTGAAACTTGTTATTTTTGCATTTTTTTTGTTAATACAAATATTTATTTTAAATTTTGGGGTCTTTTTTTCATCCTTGTGGTATCGAAAATGGTATCGAGTATCGAATATTTTCCTGAGTATCGGTATCGAGTTGAAAATTTTAGTATCGTGACAACCCTAATATCTTGTGACCCAAAAGAAGGCGTAAAAACCTTTTGATATGTTAATAAAGCCTATATAAGGGCTTGACAGTCAGGTGTGGCCTCAATTGAATTTCTCTTAATGCTACTTCTCTTTTGCAGGCAATGAATGGAAGAGGTGCTTCTATTGGATAGTAAACCTGCTGTTCCCTGCATGAAACCTGAGATTCAATTGGACCTGGTCCTGCAGTGAAATTAGAGCGAGAGCGAGGAGGGGAGTGAGGCAGGGGCAGAGGGGATGTCCCACTCAGCACCGGTCTGAAGGATCTTCTGCCGTCAGCATCAGCACCCCACGTTGTCTTACAGCTGCGGCGAGACGACATGGCCTCGCCACGGCCCTTCGGTCGACCGTCTGTGGACATCGCTAATGTGATGCAGAAACTGCAGGGTAAGTGTCATTCTGAAAACCCTCTCCTCCTGCGCTGCTGCAAAGTGATATTGTGCTGATTCAATGCCTGGGCGGCGTGCCCATCTGAAGTTTGCCTGCTTCTGCGCTGCTGCTCTCACACACACCCACACACACACACACACACACACACACACACACACACACACACACACACACACACACACACAGAAGCATTCAGGCATACACAGATAGAATAGATATTAGAATCTGTCTGTTCTCTGTAACTTTGTCTTGTCTCTCTACAATATGAAGTATGTTTTGAAGTTGTGTAACTGGCCTGTTCTCAAGCATATGTAGCCTTTGAATTCGCACATTTGAGAAAATTAGATTAAATGTGCACACGGTGTCTTTTTTCACCATCTTCTTCCTATAGCAGCACATAATCTTATTTGGAATAATAAGAAAATGAATTTCCATTCTTGTGACATCTTGTGACCAAACTGCAAAAAGACACACCACATTGTTTGCCGGCTGAAATAAGTTAATTGAGAATTAGTTATTTATTGAGTTATTTAAAAGGAACAGGATTTGTTTTATTGAGTGAATATTGTGAAACTCCTGATCTCAGCACATGGATCCGGGCTCTCCTTTGATCTGTTTATCTTTAAATTAGATTTTCTGTATCGATTAGCAAGCCATTTCAGGCTTTGAGGCCTGACAGGCATGCATTTTCACATCATTATTCAAGTATCAATTCATTCTGGCAAGTGGAAAGAACGTGATGTTTTTTGGACACAATTCTTTTTCCCTTTTATTTGATTGACAATGTTATGCTTTTATTCAAGTCTTGGGTTGAAAGATAATTCCTTAATTGTATTCTTTCTCTTTGAGGCAAGCTAGGGAACATTTAATCAGAATCTTGACATGGGATTCTGAGTCACATGTGGCGTCATGGATGCACAGACTAAAACCTGAAACCCCTCCTGCCCTTGAGAACTGAGAATATAAGAGAATAGATCAATAACGAGAGTCTCTTTTTGTTGGTGTCCCCCTTTTGTTACAAGGGCATTAGGCGACCGACACTTCACAAGTCTGGTCGATTCTGACATCCGCTTCCTCTCAGTTTATAGCGGGAAGTTTTACATGTTATAGCTTGTTACCATAGCGACCGTTATGAAACATTTGTCTGTGGTTGTGCCAATTCAACCCAGTTCCTGCTCCGCAGAGACTTGGTTTCACATTGAATCCCTTGCACTGACTCAGACATGAACCTGAACAGAAGACTCATGTTTAAGCCTTTTAAGTTGATATTTACTCTGGTGATGCTGTATAGTATACAAGATACGAGTAGAAACACAGAGATGCGTTTAATAAATGTATCCTTCTGACCGATCACACAGAAAAATAAAAATACTACATATGGGAAATGTAGCTGAGCAGTGCACAAATGGCAATCTGCAAAGTGCCAACCACTGTGTTTCATGACAGGAAGTGGAATTTAGTGCGAGGTCACACCTGAAGAAATGATTGTGCCCGAGGTTTTAGGTGCTCTGTAGATGGTAGGCTGGGCCTTTTTCCACTGTTAATTCAAATCCTGTCATTAAAGGATCCTGCAGGCTCACTTTGACTGGAGCAACGGTCCATCTGGGTGGATGAATTATTGACAATAGCAAATCTGTAGTGTTGTGAATACAGCTTGCTTGTGTTGACTGTAGTTGTCTACGTTGTTTATTTGAAACAGATCTTTGAGGAAACCTCCTAAACGTATGAACAACCAATCTAAGAAAAAGTACTTGTTTTAACTTGTTGCGTGTCATCTTGCTATCGTAGCATCTGTTTTGTTTGATATCAGCTCCATAACACTGTAGTGTAGCAACACCTTGCGGCCTTAAATGCCCTCAGGGTACTACTGCTGTCTGCTAGTTGCCTGGTGGGGTGCATGACAAGCGTGTTGCTCTCATTATGCCTGGGTTTCTTGTGGGTTTCAGTCGCGATCGTGTGTCAAACAGGATATGAAGACACACAACTGGTGAAGGGTTTGCGGTGACGTCTCACAGTGTGGTGATTGCAATCCCATATCAGGAACTGACAGATAAAACACGATTAATATAGTTTGTGTCTTCATGCTTACTTTTTCAGATACTAATCTCATTTCCAGTAATATAATGATATGAAATGTGATATTGCCTCTTTGCTTCCTGCGTTAAGTGACACAACATTAGGGCTGGAACAGACAGATATTATTTATTTCATCTACAGAATGTAAAAAAAATAGTGATAAAGTGCCGATCACAATTCTTTTGGACCCCAATGTGATATCTTCAAATGTTGTTCGGGAAAACAGTGAATGTGTGTTTTTGAGAGCTTTATTAGAAACCAGGGTTCAGCGAGGGTGTAGTCCAGAAAATCCACGGTGGAGTAAAAGCAAGTAAAAGAAAGACAAGCTTGCATGTTGTCAGCTGTACGAGATGCTGCTGCTCTAAAGTGTCAGTAACAGCTGACAGCCAACACACCGATTCCTAACCGAGCCAAGCGGCCTCGGACTGTTTTGGATACTAATTATTGCATCAGTTAGTAGTTTAAATCAAACCATGTGGTTATTTGTTAGCTTTGTTTTTGAATATTAGATTACAGCGTTGCCGTGTTGTTTTAAAGTCCAGGAAGCCATTCACACTGTAAGTAAGTCCGCAGTGTCAAGCATCTCAGAAAAGACAGCTCAGGAATCCTCCTGCCTGATGGTTGTCAGCTTGTTGTTGCTGAAGTAAGACTGCTCTCGACTAAATGGAACAGCAGAGTGAGTGGGCTTTTACGGTGCTCCCAGGTGACCAACACAGGCCAATTAAGGGAAGCACCTACAGTACGGTATTGCCAAAGGTATCATCTGTCCTAAGATCACCTTAAGTACTCCATTACTCATGTGGCTTGCGGATGCTTCAGCGGTTTGATGCTTTGCTGGTGTTTGTTGCTGGGCTATCTGCTTTTAATTGCCACTTAGCTACTAGTACTACATCAAGCTTAATTAAATCAGTTGACTAAGACGTAATGACTCAATGATGAGGAGCTACTTTACATAAGGATTTCATGCTTGTCAGCGATCCAGACTCAACCTACAAACGTCTTGTTGCACAAACTGGAATATCAGGAAAAACTCATGATTTCATGTGTCGCATTAATATGAACGTGTAATATATAGATTAGACCCCTGTTTTTTGGTCAGTTTCAAAGAGAACGCCCTGGCATAAAAATAATGCAGGAACAGTAAAAACTAAACTAAATAATATAATGTTTTCGGGTGGTTGGGTGTTGAAGAGTTTTTAAAAAAGGCGCTAAAATATGAAAATTCATTAAAATGAATTAATACAGTTAATATTTTATTTTAACCTTTTATTTGCTTTGCATTAAGCTACTCATTAAGGTGCATTTATTGCATTTGTTTATCTTTAAAAGCTTTACACATCATTTAAATGGTGCTATTTTAAAACATTTGCTGTTTTGACGTATAAAGGGGAGAAAAAAAAACCCATCTTCACCCAAATAGCTTTTCTGGGCCAGTTTCACCAGCAGTCTATAGAGCAGTTATAATAGAATCACGAGCTCAGGGCTATTTTTAGTATATCAGAGAAGCTTTTAGTGTGCCGGTGGTCTTGAAAGAATAAAGGGATTTTTCTGCAGGAGATGATAAGCTTTGAAGTACTTTACTTATTCACTAGTGTGTGTTATATTCAGGAGAGTGGAGTGATAGTCCAATAGAAACACAGTTCTGCAGGGTCTTAACATGGATATGCTTGAGAGCTTTTACGTGATGCTGTGTGTGCAGTGGGAATCCCGTGGTGGGTGTGTCTGCTTTGTCGTCACAATGGCTGGACTCTTGAGAGGGAGAAAGAGAGAGCAGGTGGTGGATGTCATTCATCAGCCTCAGCATTAATTATTAAGATTTGTTGCACAATGGTGAGCTTTGGGTAGCAGCCTTTTAATTTAGTTCTGGTCTATTTAATCAATAGGCCTACAGGGATTTTTACAGCCAAAATTAGAATTTTTTTTTATGGGAAATAAATACATTTATATTATATTTTATAATTTCCTTTTGTAACATTGTAATGCATTTTATCTGTGTCAGTCTCACAGGATGTTAGACACATCGTATAGACAAACACAGGCCCCATACACACACACATACAGACACGCATAAATCATGGTAATGCAGTCAATGCTGTGACATCATCGCCTCCCGTATGCTGATTGGTGGAGCCATGCCTTTAGCTGATCCCTCTCTCCAGCATCAGGCGGTATGATGATACACGGAGGCAGTGCAGCGGGGGCTGTGCACATCCTCACAGGCATGGCTCCTCTGGATGGGAAAAACACAGGAAGATGGACGGGAGGGATTGTGAATGACCCGATCCGTTAGAGTTTTCCCCTCTGCCATCTGTGCGTGTGTGCCTGTGTGTGTGTGTGTGTGTGTGTGTCAGGGAGGAGGGGACGGTTTCACCACAGCGTCCAGCAGCTCTTTTGCTTTCACCGGGGGAAACCAGCAGGCAGCCAGATCTGTTTTTGCTTCCTGCTGGAAAGAAAAGGAAAAAGGACAGCCGTGTGTGTTTGTGCCTTTTGGTCCCACTGTGGATTTTATTTTCACACGTACATATATGTACCCTGGAACTCATGAAAGGCAAGAGGAGGGAGCCGGAGAGTGGGCTGTAGAATGGCTCACTATAAGGATGTATCTGTCAGAAAGACTTCTTTGAATCTGGTGACTGGATTTTTTCAGTATCTACGTGGTAAGTAGGGCAGCAGCGACCTCCATCTCTCATCAGTGTGCACGTACGTAGCTAATCTGGGCTATAGCTGGAGAAATAACAGCTGTTAATGCTTCGTAGGTGAGTCCCTGCTACGTGAACTACTTTCAGTGTCACGCTGCACAAACACAGCTGGATGTGTGCTGCATCTGTTTGTGTTTGTATGTGCTATGGTTCAGTGGGCATCCCCTGTGCATCAGTGATGAAGCCTGTGGGTTAACTCCATGTCTCTGCTCCCTGCATAGTGTTCCCCTTGCTTCTTAAACACGTGACCACGGTCTATATCTCCAAGGGTGGATGTTTAAAAATGGCCACTGTGCAGTGTGAAGCACTAGCCTACCGGCATGCGTGACAGCAGGGTATTAGAAACCGGTCGTCCACCCAACAACAGCACCACTACGGCAAAGATGTCAGTAGTTCTGTTGCATATGCTGCATAATGCATGAAGCATTGTGACTGAATACATTAACAGACCACAAAAGAGGCTCGGGGTGACCAAAACAATCATGCATGTTATTACTGAACACAGAGGGGGCTTGTGAAATGTCCTCCCCACTCATTCTCTAATCTCCTTGTATGACCTCTTTTTGAGAGCACTTCTCAGGAGCATCGATTATACTAGCACCGCCACGCTGGTCTTATTCACATTGCACACATCTAACCACTGCAGGAGTCGTACTTGGTTACATGTTTGGTGCAGGGTTGCCGGAATGCAACTCAACATCCCCAGAAGCAGATTAAAAATGATGTCGTGTGGGATTCTGGCTGGGGGCGTCCTACGAACATGACAAAAGTTACGGTTAGAGATGAGCATCTTATGAATTTTACCAACTGTGTACACGTCCCCTCTAGTATCAGTGTGGGGCTTAACTGTCAACTGTCAGTGTCTTTCAGGTATTAACATGACCTCTGTGGCTTTCATTTTTTCCAGATGAGCAAGAGGCAGTGCAGAAGAGAACCTTCACAAAATGGATCAACTCTCACTTAGCAAAGGTAAGAGTGGATTTCCATCCCTGCTCTCCGCTGCATGCGCTCTACTCGGCAGTCATGAATCTCTGCACGGGGGTTGGAGGTTGTAGGATTTTACCAGCTCATCACACTCATGTAAAACAAATGGTCACAAATATCACAAGTAAGTTGGAAGCTGTGCTATGAGTGTGATGTTTTTTTGCTCGTCGTGACCATGTACAGTAGCTTCCCCGTGGGCTGTGGTATTTCAGGCTACTGACCTGTCACGCCCGCGGAGGGAATTGCAAGATGAGCTTTGACATTCGACAAATATGGCCTCTAATAATACTGCATTTATTCAGTTCACCCAAAACGACGGCCACCTTTTTGTTGAGCATTTAAGATCAAACATTGCTTATGGTGTTGACAGTTTGCTGGATGGAACGACGGGGAGGGAACACACCTACAGTATTACTAGGATTCGCCTGTATTCCTGAGAGGAGAACCATTGGAAAAGGTCACGCTGCTTGTTGCTTTGCGGGATAGATGAAACAGACATAACGGAGCTCGGAAGCATCCTCGCAACGCAGAGCTGCAGTTCTGCTTTAAACAAGCTCACTGTGAGCGTTTACACTTGGATCTTTACCAGCGGGAGTGTGTTTTTGTGGACGTGTGGGAGACGCTGTGTGTTGTTGCTGTGTGTGAGTGTGTAGGTATGTGTGTGGGTGTGTGTATTTGTGGACACGATTGGCAGGGAGAGTGGTACGGTGTACAGATGGAGAGCAAGAGGGTGAGGACAGTTCCCTGTAGGCAGTCGCCATGCATGGAAATCACAACAATAACACATTTGAAGCTGGATATCTGTATTCTGCCACACTGTGACCCAAACATTACAAACTATATCAGATTAAACACATTGTTCAGAATTCAGTATCAGTGCTGAGTGGGCTTTTTGTGACGTCATCACCGATGACACAGCAGATTGTTCAACTCGTCAGACAGGTACAGGGTTCGAGTCTGGAAGCCGGCAAAGCAGAGGGTCTTGTGTTGAGCCTGATCTGCCCGCGTTGGTTAAAAGTGTGGCTTCTAAAACTTTATCTCAGTTATGTGGTGGGCCAACGCAGAGGCGCTCTGTTGGTCTATTCTTCATTATTCATGCACTGCGCTGAAGCTCACTCCCCGTGCATATCAATAGGACTAATGTGGCATAAGCTACATCATGAAGGAGCTCCGCTACAGTTGTATTTACACCGCTGCTTTAAAAGCGACTGGCTCATTTAACGGTTGCGTTTACAGGAGATGTGACTTTTCTTGTCGGTGCACTAAAGGTTTCTGGCGATCCTTGTGCGTGTGAATAAATGATGGATGTCGGTCTGAATGGAATCTCCTGTGTTTTGGTAAGAGTATATTATCTAAGTTTAAACATCCTCCAGTTGTCACAATTTTCTTTCTCTCTTTGTTTCCATTTCCTCTGATATTGTATCACTCAGCATGTTTCCAGGGATTTTCACAGCTTTTCCACTGTTAGGAGGTCTCATGTGACTCTGTTAATAGATTTCCAGGGTGGGAATGATTTCCACATGACAGAAGCAATTTGTTGCGTGATGGTGCATATTTGCAGTTTAATTTTGAAAAAAAAAAAAAAAAAAAAATGATAATTTTGTTTTTATTAGGAATAGAACTTTTAGATTTTCTTAAATAAAAAACATAACTGTTTGTGCAGTCATGCACTGATGCACCTTTAACCCACTGTTAATTGAACAGCTCCTTTTTGAGACTAGTATAAATCTCAAACATGAATATGAACATGACACATCTTGGATAGTTCTTTTGTGACGAGAGGAAGAGAAGTGTACGTGATAACAGGACAGACGCTTGCCTCTTCACACTGCTTTGCCCCAAATAGGCAGCCAACTGCATCCTGTCATGGAATATGTTGCTGTGAAGTGGCCTGTATATGGTGCCAAGTAAAGAATTCCCATGGTGAACTTTCCCTTTAATTAAAGCTTCACTCCGCTGAATGAACATCTGCTTCTTTACGTATACGGTTTGTGTAACACAGTGGGTTGTAACGTTGTCATTCATCCTGGAGATTGTACAGCTCTGTAAATGTGTGGATATGATATCAGGAGACAGTCCAATTAGGGTTAAAGGAGTAGCACCGCCTCAGGACTGGGCACCAAGCCACTGCTGGGGAAAAGGCACCATCTTTTCAGCTGCAGGGAGGCTCTGTGGTTGTTTTCTAACAAGCCAGTTTCTCACAAACATGATTAGAATAATAATATCCTTTGACACCAATGCAACAATGCAACATTGGTGGTTCTCTAAATGCGTTGGTTCTCAAGACGTCTTCATTTGCTCTAACGGTTACGTTCTGTGCTGTTAAAGCTGTGTTTTCTCTGCTCCAGTACAAACCACCACTAGAGGTTAACGACCTTTTTGAGGACATCAAAGATGGGGTGAAGCTTTTGGCTCTTTTGGAGGTTCTGTCTGGCCAAAGGCTAGTAAGTAACACATTAACTGTTTTTGCATGGGATTGTAAAGATGTTTAAATTGTATTTAACACAACTTGTACATGTGTAATGATTCACTACATTATATAATGCCATAGTACCATGCCATGATATATATATACACACTCAGCTGGAAAGCCCTTAGGCAAGGCAAGACCATTTGTATTGCCAGTCACACACAAAGAGCTTTACAGAGGCAGAGGAATACAGTAATTACAAAGACATTCACATTAAAAATAAGTATAGAATTAAAGAATTGTGATTTAAGAACAATAAGACAAGCAGGATAAATATATAAGCTATCTTTTAAATGTATGAGAGCTGCAGTGCGCACTAATGTTTTGATGCACATTTAAAACTGAAAGTGGTCCTCATGAAAATAGCAATACAAGTCCACACCTTCATATATATATACTGGACCCGACTAGGGATTTAGACAACAACACAAACTGCTACGTCATCTGGGAAGCTGTTACTTGGCATATCAGTCAGTTGCATGTCATGGTTAATACTGCCTGATGCTTTCAATTGCTGCTATGAAGCGTGGATTTCTTCTGATTTATATCAGCCAAAGAAAATCACAGACGGATCTTATTGAAGCTGTGTTTTAAAGCACAGGATTACCCTGTTTCTCTTAAAGCAGCTTTGGCACTCACCAGTTAATTTGTTAGAAAAGCTCCACTAATACTCCCAGGCCACTTTCACTATTACTGTGCAAACTAGTGGCAAACATGAGTGGTTAAGAAGGAAAGGAGACAAAATCCACTTTCATTCATTTCTTACGATGTTTCAAAGCAGCAAATGGTTGACTGAGGATATCCTCGGCTTTGTGTGATGTGGTCAGCTTGATTTTCAAGTCTGTTCTCTCTGTCTTAAGCCCCGCGAGCAAGGCCGCCAGCTGAAGAGGATCCACTGGGTTTCCAACATCGGCACAGCACTCAAATTCCTTGAAGGCAGGAAGGTAAGCATTTATTCATATCAGCAGTTTTGTAACGTTTTGTTTTTGACAACTAAGAATGAGGGAAAAACTGTGGCATGTCTTCAAGAAGTCCAGGGAAAAACAGCTGTGGTTAGATATCTGTTGGTGCACATAAAGTCTGCACAGCATGCGCTATATTCAGAGAAGCAGCAGATAGAAAGAAATAGCACTTTTTGATGACATAATCCATCTCTAAATCTCTTGGCTGCATGAAGCCTGTGTCCCACTTTCATCTGGGCTCCATGAGGACGCAGACTTACCATGTTGTGATCTCTCTCCCATCATGTGTGCCTTCAGTCTGTGTATCGAGGATCACCGGTCAGTCGCCATTAAACCTCCTGTGTGATCACATACTGTATGCATTCTTTTTATTTGGTGCACGATGTGAACTAGGCAACGCTTGGACATAGCAATTAAACTTTCCCACTCACATGCATTTTGATGCATTTTGACTGGAACGCCAGTTACTGATGTGCCGATAATCGTGAGCTGTGAGTTGTAAACATGGCAGATTGTGGCACTTCTCCAATATAAGGTTTGCAGTGCTCTGCTTTTCCTTTAATGCTCAGTGGAACACAACTGTGTTGGGTTATTTTTTTGTGTTCACTTGTCACTGTGGCTGTTCCTGCCCTCCTGGTTTGGCTTTATTACAACACTTACCTGCATCAAAGACCTGACTTTGATGACTTTTCAGCAACAAAAAAAAAGAAGCTTGCAGTATTCTTTCGGACAGTATGAAACTTCTGGGGGCTTCTGTGGGTGAAAATGCCAAATAAATCTCACTTCCAGAATAATCCTCTGCTCTGCATTTGTTTCAGATCAAGCTTGTTAACATTCATGCCACCGACATCGCAGATGGACGACCATCAATTGTTCTTGGGCTGATATGGACCGTTATCCTCTACTTCCAGGTAAAACTTGATCTGATCCCTAAAATCCTGAGAGTTTAGTGATAACTGTGCTCACTCCAAAGTGAGTTGATGCTCTACAAATAAACCCTGCACTTCAACTCCTTCACCGAATGCTTTTTGTTCCAATCATGCATAATATAATATAATATATATATCCCATTGATCTGGTTCTCCGTTTAGATTGAGGAGTTAACCAGCAACCTGCCAGCCCTCCAGGCCCTGTCCAACAGCAACTCATCTGTGGAGAGTGCCAGCTCAGAAGCAGGAAGCCCTCCCATGAAGCGAAAGGTGGTTAACAAATTCCAGGGCAATGCCAAGAAGGCTCTGCTCAGATGGGTGCAGTGCACAGCGGCCAAGTATGTCACTTTAAAACCACCTTTTTTTTTATAGATATACTAGATAAGGTGGCTCTGTTTTCCTCTATAGACATTTGCAAAACAGAAATGGCCACTTCGTGTGTGTTCCAGGTATCATGGGATTGAGGTGAGGGACTTTGGCCCCAGCTGGCGTGATGGTGTTGCGTTCCAGTCGTTGGTGCACGCCATCAGGCCCGACCTGGTGGACATGGAGGCGGTGCGGAGAAGGAGCAACAGGGAGAATTTGGAGGAAGCCTTCGCTCTTGCAGAAAATGAGCTGGGTATTCCCCGTCTGCTGGATCCAGAAGGTGCCCTTGACGTTTTCTGCTAGTATTCAGACTATTCAGACAAGATGGCATCGAAGTTTACGAGTTAAAATCATTTAAAACATCTCCAATTTTTCAAACATCAATGCAGCAAATATATAGTATTAATATAATTAGATACATGAAGTTGTGCTTCACTGTCAATTAATTTTCATGACTCGGTTTTTGACACTAGGTGTGCAGAAAAGATGAGTGAACCCTTCCAGGAGATAAAAAATGCTGTGTTTTCTTGTGACTCTGACTTTAAATCCATGGAAGTGAAGCAGTCTGCAGTGACTCTGCATTCCTGTCTTCACTAGCAGAGTCGTGATGCTTTATTGTACAATGAGCTGCACTGAGAAGTCTGTTATGGGAGCTCGGCCCTGATTTCTAGAAACATCAGGTCAATGATGGAGATGAAAGTAGACGTATATATAATTAGCTGCAGAGATTTACCCTCTCGAGGACACGACATGCTTTTTTTTTTAATGTCATATTGACTTAATACCAAATATAATGGCTCTGTCATATCGGCCCTTTATTTTTGCAGGCACAGATGTTTGGAGTTAAATGCTGGTATTATTTTTGGAGGCCTTAAATTCATCAGTAAAGCAGTGTTTAAACATCATGTTTGCTCCGTAGATGTGGACGTAGACAAGCCAGATGATAAATCCATCATGACCTATGTGGCTCAGTTCCTCAAGCACTACCCAAACCCGCACCACTCCGACACTGATGGACAACCGGATGAGGTACTTTGTTTAAAACATTTCATACTATATAAGTGCCAGCGATACACTGGGACATGTCTAGCGTTATTGTGTTACTACTAAATACTCTACAATCACGTTTTAATTCCATGTGTTATTAATTTCATCATTAAGTTGTATATAATATTGTCATCCACAGTTCCCAAAATATACCTAGTACATCATCGTCCATAGACAATGACCACATGCAGAGATCAACAGTGTATGCCTGATGAAAACATGCTTTAACGGCTGCGTTTAATCGTTGCCTCTGCCTGCAATTTTTCACATTTGTCATTTTGTCACACGAAGCTCTCTCATGAATCAAAAATAATCCTAGCACGAACACAGGAGTAATATAACGATGAACATTTTTGTTTTTGTCATCATCGGACCCATTTCATTTCTCCAACTACTTATTTTTTTTGTGCACATTAAGCTTCTTCTTGGCTCAATTCCCACTTTTGCACTGTCAGTGCCAGTACTTCAGGTGAGAGCTCAGGTCACAGCGCTGCATGCTCTCTGTTTGGAGTGTGTTCCCACCACGCCCTCATCCCATTTCCCATCCACTTCACTCCTTTTCTCCTCCTTGCTATTCTAATGCACTTTGTGGTGTGTTTGCATCTCTTTGTGTGCTTTGCTGCTTTCCTGGATAGTTTGGTCCCCAAGATATAGAGCAAATGCTTGAGGTATGTTCCACTATATTAACAGACTAAGATATGTCCCTTTCCTCCTACCATGACTTATAAAACATATAATCTGTGCTAACACGCCAACAAAGGCAGAGTTCCTGGAATGGTATGGTGCGAGGTTATAACGTGTATTTCTGGTGACTCTAAGCGGCGTATTCCCTGATTGTGACAGAGAGAGGAGCGGAAGATGCTGAGAGAGCTGAAGGTGTTTTTAGATCAGCTGGAGAGAGATGTGCTGCGGGCCCAGGGAGCAGAGGGCAACCTCACTGACAAATATCAGGTGAGTCAGGCCTGGAAAGACAGAGTGCATTGTTCCATAACACTCTGCTTCGACAGAGACATTTATAAACCACTCTAACTTTGCCCTTTTGTTTTGCAGGGATTTAAGAGCTTCCGCGTACAGTACGAAATGAAGAAAAAGCAGACCGATCCGCTGCTCCAGCCAGTCAACAGAGACGGCAAGCTGTCCGTGGACCAAGCTCTGGTCAAACAGGCTTGGGACCGCGTCTCTGCCAGGGTAATTTGTGCTGCGTACTTCTAGCATGAATGATTCATGAGAAGGACTCGAAGAAAGCAGAATTCATTATGATAATCACACCCAAATTAAACAGATTCTGAGAATAAGTAATAGACGATCAGTTTTTTTGTTTTGCATTGCCGTGAGGGAATCGGAATGAAAGACACACAACTCAGGACTCCTCTCTTCACTGGCTGCCAGGGACAGTTCAGTGGGATAGAAGGCTTTGCATAGAGGTTGTTCAGAGGGGAGACAGGAACAGAGGAGGGTTTGTTCTTTGGCCAGCCTGCTCCTCTGGACACCCACAGCTCATCTAGACTGGCATAGCACACGTTTGTAGCCTGCTGGCTTGTTAACATGTGGGCATGTTTTCATCAGCGTAGCCTCCTCTATGGTGGGATCTTGCTTTGCTAGAGTGGGTTTTTAACGTCAGTGTCAATCACAGCTGCTGGACTGGCACATCCATCTGGACAAGTCCCTGCCTGGTCCTCTGGGAGTGATCGGGGCCTGGCTTCACCGGGCAGAGATGGCCCTGAGGGAGGACATTCCCGTCCAACATGCTCACGAGGAGACGGCCAATGTCCTGCACAGAAAACTAGAGCAGCATAAGGTAACGCAGTGGAGTTTCCACCATGCTGGTTGTCCGAATGTATTCGATACATGAAAAATCCACATTGGCGTGATTATATGTGATTCAAATGTACAGGAGGTTTTGAAAAACTTGGAAGCACACAGACAAACCTTCCAGCAGATCCACAGGGACAGGTCAGTGAATGGGGTACCCGTCCCACCCGAGCAACTCCAAGATATGGCTGAACGGTGAGACCCCCCCCACTAAAACAAATTATATATATATATATATATATATATGCCTCCTGTGAATTCAAATACAAATGGAAAGGATGATCGAACATCTCTGGAATTTGCAGGTTCAATTTTGTGTCCACGTCGTCACACGCTCACCTGATTAAATTGGAATTCTGGGAAATGAAGTATCGAGTGATGGCGTTTCTTATGTTGGCCGAGTCGAAGCTCAAGTCCTGGATCATTAAATACGGCAGACGGGAGTCTGTTGAACTCCTTTTGCAAACCTACGTTGTAAGTGGACTTTATTGGTGCTGTAGGTACAGTATTTGAATGGCACTGTGTCTATCCGACTATGTAATCCATATTTTCATGGTTGTCTCTCTATTCCAGACTTTTGTAGAAGGCCACAGGTTCTTTGAGCAGTATGAGATCATCTTCACGGGCCTCAAGCAGGCTGCAGAGGTTTATGTGAAGTCCGACAGTTCAAGTAAGACTCTTTTCTGTTTTATTACCAATTTGTTTGTTTTGTGTATGAATGTATGTTTTTATATACACTCTATATAAACATTTGCTTGGGTCATGGTAAACATGGTCTTATTATTGATTTCACGTTACAGGGTCTAAGACCTGTAACAAAGGTAAGTCCAAATACAGCCTGACAATCTTTAAACCTTAAAGTTGCCTGTCTCCTGAGTCATTTCTCCCTGTAAATCTGCGCCTGCACTT
This sequence comes from Eutrigla gurnardus, assembly GCF_963514095.1. NCBI lineage: Eukaryota > Metazoa > Chordata > Actinopteri > Perciformes > Triglidae > Eutrigla > Eutrigla gurnardus. The sequence goes on from NC_139921.1 coordinate 25,913,918, forward strand.
TTATTTTCTAACATACTTTTAATCCTCAGAACTGAAACGTCATAACATTGCTTTATGCATGAAACAGTAACAATAATTGCATCAGTCGGAATGCTACTTAAGCACGACCTTTCTGACCTTCCGATCAACCAAATGATCCGTAGACATAATCAAGTGCTGGACAGTTGATACACCTATTGGTTTAAATAAACACTGAACTTGTTCAATATTTTACTGTTAGTTGATGAAGCGGAAGGGGTCGGTAAATTCCTCAGTGATGCCTCGGCTCAGTGGAGGAACCTGGCTTTGGAGGTGCGGAGTGTTCGCAGCATGCTGGAGGAGGTGATCTCTAACTGGGAGAAGTACAGTAGCACGGTGGCATCTCTGCAGGCCTGGCTGGAGGACGGGGAGCAGATGCTCAATCAGTCGGAGAATGCCAAACGTGTAAGTAGAATCACAGATACTAGGAATGATAAACAGTGTTCTTTGTGATATACAGTTATGCTTTTTTTCTCTCGAGGTGGTCACAAAGCATTTGAGTCTCTTCCTTTCCTCTTGTAGGATTTCTTCAGAAACCTCTCTCACTGGATGCAGCAGCACATGGACATGAACGACGCCGGGAACTTTCTCATCGAGACCTGTGATGACACCGTCTCCAGAGATCTGAAGCAGCAGCTTCTGCTTCTGAACGGGAGATGGAGGGAGCTGTTCGTCAAAGTCAAACATGTAAACACCTTTGAATAATGGTCACATCAGCTTTCAAAAAAGATAAAAAAACCATCCACTTAATGCCTTCCTCTGTTTCATCGGCAGTATGCAAGAGCAGACGAGGTAGATAAGTTAAGACAAGACTACCAAGACGGGATTAATACCTTGAAAATGTTCATGGAGGCAACCAATGAGAAGATGACTGCCCCTGTCCAAGTATCTTTCCTGAACGTCAGAGCCTTTGTTCAAGATGTTGAGGTAAGCGGTTCGCTCATCCTTTTCTCTGGTAGGATTGATTTTCATCTCTCTCCTGTAGAATGGAAAAATCATTATGCCCTACATCAACCAACTCACTGCAGGAAATCAAGCACAAAGTGCCAGCTATGGAAGCCGCCTGTAAGGCAGCCGGCCGCACTGCTCAGCTGCTGACCAAAGACACTCCACAGGAGGAGGTTTCACAGATGATGGCTGTGATGGCCTCCATCAAAGAGCAGCTGAGCAAGGTGTGTACATTATAAGTAAACCACAATAAACTACCTTATCTTACCCAAAGGTGAACCAAAGCTTAAATATATCAGTATAAAATGTCATTTTTAGCCATGGACGATGGCATTGAAGCCTCTGACAAAACACGTTAATCAACATGCTTTCCTCCAATCAGGTGAGGGAGAGATGTTTGCCTCTCCTGAGGGAGTCCCAGTCTCTATTACCCCCACTGGAAGAAATGGAGAAGAACATTACGGGCTTCTACCAGGCTCTGGAGAAGGCCAGTCACATCACCAGCACCGGAGACTCTGAGGGACCAGTAGACTTTAAACAGAAATGCCAGGTAACTAATACTAAGAGCTTCAAGACGGTGAGCCCCCAAGATATGAATAAATGACTAACACTCTGCTTGTAATCGTATGCTGCAGGAGCTGGCGACTTACACGCACAGCTGTAAGAAGTGTTTGACAGCGATAGAGAGGAACCACCAGAACATCCAGAAAATAATGAACAACAGTAACACCCTCCAGTACATGGACATGAGCCTCCTGCAGAAAAGAGTAGCAGATCTGCAGTCCTCCTCACAGGTATACAGTGAACATTAAGGTGCATTCTCATTTCTATTCTGCTCTTAAAACTGTTTGAGTATTTTTTTTAAATTCTCGTCTCCGTGTTAAGGGCATGATTAAGGAATCGACAGAGTGGCGGAAGCATGTGGAGGCAAACAGCAGCCTCATGAAGAGGTTTGATGAGTCACAGATAGAGCTGGAGAAGGTTCTTAAAATGGCACAGAGCTGTCTGACGGAAAGAGGCAACCCAGAGGAGCTGCTGAAGAAACACACCGTAAGGACGTGACCCTCGTGCACGACTCACAATGCCATGTGTAGCTGTACATACATGGGGTCTTTTTTTGCAGGAGTTCTTTGGTCAGCTGGACCAGCGGGTCCTGAATACTTTCCTGAAGGCTTGTGATGAGCTGACAGATATTTTGCCAGAGCAGGAGCAGCAGTCGCTACAGGAAACAGTCAGGAAGCTTCACAAACACTGGAAGGTTAGTGCCTTGGCTTCAGTTGTGTACAATGATGCAGCTCCAAGTAGTAACATTTTTTTTCATCCATTTTTAATTATGTCAGGCAGACATATTAATTGTGATCATATTTGTGCAGCTCCACAATTAGGATTTAAGGTATAAACTAAGAGTAATAATTATGAATAATCTATAATGCCATTCTCTATATTTTTCATTTATCGCTAATAGAAAATTTGTGTGGCAATTTTCTTAATTTTTAGCCAAAAAGCTCCCTGAAATAAACTGCACAAATTGCTCTGAATGTGACCTGATAATTGTTGTGTTTTTAATTTCACAGGACATTCAGACAGATGCCCCGTTTCATCTCCTGCATCTTAAAGTGGAGGGGGAGCGGAGCAAGCTGATGCTGTTGCTGCAGGAGTGCCAGGCGGAGGTGACCAGGGAAAACCGCCACCTGACTAGCATGGGGAGCGAGAGGCTCGTCAAGGAGCACAGGGTGAGCACGGAGTGGCTGGCCGGCTGGCGGAGTTTCATGTATTGATTAACTTTGTGTGAAATAATTCAGTGCAAATGCACAGCTGTGTAGCGGCGTGGGAGGATTTTGATCAACTCGATCCAGAAGAACTGAGGTCCCAACAGTCACAACACAAACCCTGTCTTCAATCAGCAGCCCTTTTGTCGGCTTACATTTACATGCATTTTCTCTCGTACCTAGCATTAAGACTTAGCCCACTGGCTTCTTGATTTTTGTTTTACGTCAGGCCTTCTTTAGGGAAAAGGGTCCGCAGTCCATCTGTGAGAAAAGGCTGCATCTGATGGAGGAACTTTGTCAAAAACTCCCTGAGGGTGACCCAGTCCACAAGACCCTGGACACGGCGAGGAAGGACTTCTCTGAGGTCCGAGAGGAAATCGAGAACACCCATCAGAAGCTAATGCAGCACCCAGATAAATGGAAGGAGTACAACTCAAGGTGCAATCATTAATTATCTTGATGAAGTCCTCTTTTAATGCAGTCAAGGGGTTCGAGTGGTTGCAGCATAAATACACAGAGGAACTGATTTTTGTCCAGGTATGATTCCTCTGGAGTTCTAAAAACACATTCATTATAGAAAGATATATTTCCCACATATTAATTACACACTGTTTCTAAAGCACTAATATGTGAGACTCGGCTCCCCGTTTGATCAGTTGTTACAGCCTGGGGCTTTAGGTTGAAGGTTAGTTGGTTCCTATTGTGAATTTGATACCTGACGAAGGTCCGTGACCAAAAGAATTTGACATGAAATGTTCCCGTCGTGGTGTGAAACAGGTATGCCGAACTCTCCTGCTGGCTTATATCTAAAGAAAGTCAACTGAGGCTGCTGAGGAACCGAGCCAATGACCCCAGAAAATACGGCCAGGTGAAGTCCACCATCACGGTGAGTGATGACATCAAACCCCCAACAACCCTACCATCCGCTGACAGTTCCTCCTCTGTGTACCTCACTTGTGATGTGTCACCGCTGAGAAGTTGAGACTGCAACCACTTTGACCAGACGGGCTGTGTCACACTCTTTTGTGTGCAGGAGCTGAGGAATGATGCAGAGCTACAGGAGGGGAATCTGGGATGGCTGAAAGCTCGTATGGCCGTACTTTTTGAGATCTGTGATGACAACGATGCCCAGAGGCAAGGAAGTGCCCTGAGCAAGCTTTCTAGTGATTTCAAGGGTCTCCTTGCTTCTCTCCTCGAGGTAGGCACAGCTTTTACTTGTTTTACTGAGGTGTCGGACATCGTATCCCTTCTGGGAATTTACATTATTCTCCTTAAACGTTTAAACTTTGGTCACAAATTTGTTAAAATCCCTGTTCAGCCATCTGCAGCAGAACCAAAATCATTTTTCTGCAATAGCTGGAATGTCATTGTCCTGCATTCATGCCCACGTCTCATCGCCTCCGGCACTTTGGAGGATTGTTCTCTTGATGGGTGTATCCCTGTGACCCAGTTTAGAGATCCTAAAATGTCTCTTTTCCAAAAATGTCTGCACATTTTAAAGTTCTTTTAGTGTGACCAGCCCAAGGCACACCTGTGTTATACTTCTGATTTAAAAAGCAAAGTGCTCATTAACAAGGAGACGTTTGTGTGCATAGAAAACGTCTTGTGATGTTTTTATTTCAACTAATGAAAAATAGGAGCCAAAACAACAAGTGTTGCGTTCATATTTTTGTTCGTATACATACCCAAGCATCATGTTTTGTCTCTGTTTTTTCTTCCAGGCTGAGAAGATGGTGCTGGCTGTGGGGGACTGTGTGCAGTTCAGGGAAGAGGTACAAACTACTTTGGATGATCTCCTCCAGGGGCAGAAGGAGGCTCAGGCTGAGGTCACCAAAATACTGGACTGTCCAACTGTGAGAGAAGCCCAGCAACTGCTTCTCGTTCACCAGGTATTGTAGGACATTCCCCAACAAATGGAAGGCAGAGTTTAAATACATTTCAACAGATTGTCAATTGAATGTTTCTTCCTTCCCATAGCAACTGTTAAAGCGCTTAAAGATGAAGAGAAAGGATGTCCAGCAGCTGATCACCAGAGGCCAGCAGCTCCAGGCTGAGGAGGGTCTGGGAGAGACTCTGCAGCAAGACCTGCAGAGTTTAGAGAACACACTCTGCAAAATGGAGCAGAATATGGATTCACAGGAGCAAAGCCTTGAGGTGAGCGATGTCACTAAAGCAATGATTCGGGGATGCTGTTACTGGATAACATTTCAAAGTGGATAAAATCAACCAAAATATGAGCAAAACATGAAAAGAAAGGGTCTTTACTTTTCTTTGCCCACCTTAATTACTGTGAAATGAATGTACAATGTGATCAATAACTGTCAGCCTTTGAGATGAATCCTGACACATCTCATCTTGTGATCAATTATTCTGTTATTGACTGCATTAATAATTGCTTCATTCATTAAATACGTTTTCCTTTGCTGTGTGATATTGTGCCTCTTTCTGCAGCTTTCTTCTGAGGCGCATTTAAATAAGTCGTACACTTCTTGTTTCGAAACACATTTCACCTCTACTATGATATGCAATCTATAGTTCTGTAGAACTTTGTGACGTTTGGACTCGTCTGCTTCTATGTGACCGTTTTTGCGTCCTTTCATTTATGCTGCATCCTCCTACTGTATCTATGTGTCGTCATGCTTTATAGTTCTTTTAGAGGATAGTGAGGCAGTGAGTCAGTCATCACAGTCCTGATGGGGCTTTTATATATAAATATAGATATATATATCATAGACAGGATGAAGGTGGGAGTCTTGAAATGGAAACTTTGTTTGGCTTACGTGTGTTTACGGGAAAATGCACGATGGATCAAAGATTCTAAGTAGGGTGCTCACCAATATATCCATTATTGATTCAGCAGCAGAATCACTGCTGCAGCGCCAGCGGGGCGCGGCGCTCCCGTAATGTTAGCTGTGCTACCTCCGTCAACGTGACTCATCACGCTTGCTATTACAACCAAACTTAGCTGTGGCATCTGCATCGGCGTGAGTGCCTGTTCTTTTGGTGGTGATCTTAATCAGGGTGTGCTGGCGTTAGAAAGACATTATTTCCTCTAACTTTTATGCAACATTTAAGTGAAAGTAGAAAGAAGAAAGGTGCCGTATGAAGTTGATTTGATTGTCGTCCCCAGGTCACACTGGCAGCCTGGCAGGAGTTTGACAGCCAGCAGGAGGCAGTGCACGAGTTTGTTAATAAGGCACGCTCAACAATGGAGAGGGACCTGAACTTCAGCAGTCCAGAGAGCCTGGCTGTTGAACTTGACCAAGCCAGAGTAAGTAAAGTTGTGTCATTCTCCGGGTTTCTCTTCTGGGAGTTTATTAGCTAAACGGACAATATAAGCAGTATTTTTTTTTATTTGTAAACAGATGTTGTCGAAGCAGTGTGAAGCAGAAGCCTCACATATGAACACTTTGCTGAAGAGAGCAAAAGAAATCCAGCTTGGTCCAAACAACAAGACGCTGCTTCTACAACAAGCTCGCTCCCTCAGCGAGCAAGTGGGCGGAGTAGAGGCCGGGCTCAAAAAAGAGTAAGATTGCATTCTCGTTGCCTTGCTAGATAGTGTTTAGTCGTCTTAAAATATTGTTGACAAGTACATTATGGATTTAGCCTAATACAATACTGGTCCAGATGAATGTAGTTTGCCAACAAAGGGCAATACAACATCAAAATCAGTCGATTCATAATGAATACTCTTGTTTTTTAGTGTCAACACCCTGCAAGAAATGAAAACTCAATGGGATCAGTTTGCCGTTGGGTTTGAAACCTTTTCTGTGTGGATATCCGACAAGGAAAAGCAGCTGGATGTGCTGAAATCTTCTTCTTTGCCTCTCGGCCAACAGATCAACACAGTAAAGGTACAGTATTGTGTATAATGAAGCTACAACTCTTTTACACCATGCCCTTAACAGTAAGCCTTAAAGCCATTAGAAAACAAGCACACAGGCCTTCTTTGCCTAAGCACTGACTCGCTGTCTCTCAGGAGGAACTGCCCTTTAAGGCTGTGGTTTGTGTTTTATTTAGCATTTCAGGATACGGCGTAACTCTTTAGTAAACCTGTATGAAAGCGCTCAGGGATTTTTAATAGCTGTGATTGTTATTCGCTCTATGCTGTGAAACGTACACCAATAATATGTTTTTATTTATTATGGACGTGTTTTAAGTGGGTAAGTATTTAGGGATGCCACAGGGCCAGAGCCATTACAGGCACCAACCTAAGTACACTTAATTTTACCTCACTGAACAACTCACTGTTTCCCCTGGACTGTTCTTAAGTCTTTATTGCTTTGCATCCATCCCTGCATGTCCAGGCTGTTGGTACAGAGCTTCAGGATCGAGCTGGGGTTCCTTGTCACCTGGAGGCCGATTCCCAGGCACTATCCCAGTTTGTGTCTTCGGGAGAGGCAGCTCGCATCAAGGCCCGTCTGACCCAAATCGGCAGGTACTGGGAGGAGCTGAAGGAGAGCGTGCAGCAGCTCGATGGACAGCTGGAGGAAAGCTCCTCTCAACAGCAGAAGTTCAGGCTTAGCCTTGAGGAGGTAGAAAGCCTTCTCTAATTCAATGAAAGCATACAGAATTTAATTTAGGGAAGATATGGGCATACAGTACGTTTTGATCTCTCCTAGGTACAAGCGTCTCTCAGTGAGCTGCACACAAAACTGGAGGCTCCAATCAAGACCTGCACTTCCTCATCAGAGACCTACAAAGCTCTTCAAACCCACCTGGTGCTTAGTTGTTGTTATTTTGATCCATTATGAAAAATATTGTATTTGTTTTCATATATATTGTGAGCCTACCACAGTGCCAGCCGTCTTCCAGCTCACAGATAATGCTGTGTGAGTCACCGTCTTGTGTTTTGTCCTCCAGGATGTCGGTCAGCAACAGGAAAAGCTGAAGGGAACCCTGCTGTCCCTGTCAGCTGGTGCCCGAAGACTCAGCAACAAAGAGGAAGCAGGGAGGATAGTGACGGAGCTAAACAACAGCTACGACCAAAACGTCCAGGAGGCAAAGGACAAGCAGAGCACTTTGGAAAACTTGCTTTCTCTTTGGCAAAAGTAAGAGCTGTTGAACAGATACATTTCTATTTAAGTTATATAAAATGAATATAGGAAAAAAACAGACAGCCAACATACATCTGAGACACCAGTGTTTCTATTGATGTGTTTCAGGTATGAGAAACAGCTTTCAAACTTTGTTTCCTGCTTGGAGAGAAGTGAATCTGCATGCAAACCAGAGAGTCAGTATCTGTCAGCTGATAAAGCAAAGCTCTGCATAGAGCTACAAGATGTACAGGTAACACACACACACACACACACACACACACACACACACACACACACACACACACACACACACACACGCACGCTTGCATAGTCTAAAACACATCTAAAACCAGGTTGGGTTCTTTTTAAAGAAACACATGTTTCCTCTGCAGGCGTTGCACTCTGACGTCCAGTCCCTCGAGCCCGCTTATGTGGAACTGGTATCTTTGGGGACATCTTTGTGTCCGACTGCACCAGAGGACAGAGCGAAGCAGCTAAAAGACGAGTTGGAGACCCTGCAGAGGAGGTTGCAGGTTCAAAATGAAGTCATCCCTCAAAGGTAACTCATTTTAATCATCAGTGTAACAAGAGTTTTCTAATCCATTTCAAGAAATAGAAAGATAGGTGGAGATGCTTGCGATTTTACATTTGTTTTCAATAAAGAACATATTAACGATGTTGTATATCATATTAATGCCATGCATTTAAACATAACAGTGAAGGAGTGTGAAATATTTGCTTTAATACCAATTACCTCTCTGTGCTGCCATTCCGTCCCCCAGAATCAAAGAGCTTCAGAACCACCTCTCACTGGTGGAGCAGTTTGACCAGGCTCTGCTCAAATTCTCCCAGTGGAGTGAGACCATGCTGTCGAATCTACACTCAGCTTCTCAAATCAACATCAGCAACCTGCAGTCTGCCGCTGCACAAGTCAAGGTAACAGCTACGCCCTCCAGAGCCACTCATAGTCAGTTAGCAAACGAATAGCGTCTTACTTAGGAGCAACAACTGATCTTCTACCGATTGCCGTTCACAGGAGGCCCAGGCGACCTTACAGAAGCAGTCCAGTGTGAGACAGAGCTTGGAGCAGCAGGGCGAGAAGCTCTGTCATTTCTGTGAGCCTGGTGATGCACAGCTCCTCCGCAGCAGAGCGGACGGCTGTCTGCAGCCCTACGTGGAGGCCCAGCACATAGCTGAGCTCCAGTTAGAGTGCCTTGAAAGACTTGAGGCTTTTCTGCAGACCCACGGTGTCGCCGCAGGAGTGCTGGGGGGTCTGAAGCAGACTGTAGAGAGTGCTGGGAGCTGGGACCGCGGAAGAGTAGAGGAGCTGCAGCAGGAGCTTTCCACTATTGTCCCAGACATTAGCCAGCTCGAGACTTTAGCCGTCAATCTGGACAGCAGCCTATGCAAAAGCCACCTCCACATCGGTGCTGAGGAGGGTGCTCGTAAGTCATGCCGCATGCTGGCTGATTCACTCAGCGCTGAGCTGGATGCAGTGAGGAACCTGCTCGGTACGAAGCAGAGTGAAGCAGAGGCCCTGGGGTCTCTGTGGACTTCATTTAGACAGCGCAAAGAACAGCTGCTCAAAGCTGTGGAGGACATTGAAGAAAAAGCCGACCACCAGAGCTTCAAAGAGCCAAGCCTGCATGCACTACAGCAGAGGTAAAGCAGGACTGTGATCTATTTATAGTTGTACGGGCTACTACCCTGTGTGTGGGTATGAGAAGATGTTAAACAGCATTATCCCTCTGTTTGTCAGACTACGGTTCTTTAACCAGCTGGAGGACGAGCTGCAGTCACACCACCATGAGGAGCAGTGGCTGAGGGACAAGGGCAACCAGCTGGCCCAGAGGGATGCAGAGTTGGCTGGGGAGGTGCTGAGGGAAATCGGTCTGCTGGAGACCACATGGGAGGACACCAAGAAGCTCCTCACGGAGAGGTACTGAGAGGGCTTTGCCATGAGTCAGGAAATTAGATCATTAAAAAGTGTGTTGTAAAAGGCAATTACTGAAAACCGGAGCCAATCAATACGGAGATAAAAACGGCAAAAAAACAGGTATTACTGGAGAAAGAGACATTTTTCTTTTATTGTTGCAAATGTGAATTAACTAGTAACTATTAACTACTTAATTCTCACAAACACTGAAGGATTATGGAACAAAACAAAAACATTGTGACGAATGTAATTTATTGTTTCAAGTTTGTTGCGCTCAACATTACATCACTACTGCACTACTACTCTCTCTCTCTCTCTCTCTCTCTCTCTCTCTCTCTCTCTCTCTCTCTCTCTCTCTCTCTCTCTCTCTCTCTCTCTCTCTCTCTCTCATGACAGACAGGAGCAGTGTAATGTCCTTGTTGATCTTATGAGAGAATACCAAATACTGAAAACCTCCATCAGCAGCGTTATTGAGAGCACTGAACCATTGGTGGAGATCAGCACCGTTTTGAAGGACCACGAGGAAACCAGGAGGTCACTAACCAAGGTCAGGTTACTTACTATTTAAAGATTTCAGGGACGTGCCTCATCTCGTTTTTCTTGTTATCAAACTGATCATGACACAAATCCAGATAAACGAGCACCTCGGTGTTGTCTTTATGATAAAATCAGAATGCTTTAAACGTTTTGCGGTCTCTATTCCATTTGTAGCACGAGGCCGTGAAGGTAGAGATGGCTAGCAGGCAACATGAACTGGACCAGTTCTCCAGTAAAGGAAAACATCTGGTGATTGAACTGAAGAAGATCCCTGAGTGTAACGCTCAGATGCTGAAACAGGACATGGAGACACTTGTTGACCAGTGGCTGGATGTAAGTCTGACTTCAGGATTTGCTCCGATCATGAGGCATCATTGATCAGTTGAAACTTTTATTTATTGTTGCATGCCTATTTATTTATTGAAGAAACAGTGATAAACATAGCATGTTTAATCTTTATTAAGCTGCAGTGCAACCTATTATGAAACACAAATAGGCCAGAAGTATCGTGTGAAAACTGGTTGCCAGAAACACTCCAGAGAGTAAGTGTTTGTGATATAATGCACTCCTCAGGTGTCTGAGAAGATAGATGAAAACATTGATCGCCTGAATCAGAGTTTGACCCTGTGGGAGGACGTGCGTAAAATCAGCGAGGACACTGAGAGCTGGACAAGCAGCTGTATGATCGAGCTGAACGAGAGCCTGAACAACCTCAATGACAGCCAGAAGGTGTCGGCACGGCTCTCCATGTTACAGGTAAGGTATCTGATATCACAGGAAAACCTTCCAGGCATTAGTTTTACCTTCTTTGCAAGTATGTTTTCCCACAGAGGTCCATGCAAATGTTAAATCACCCAGAAAATAATTTTGTTTAATCAAATGACCGACGTAACTCTTAACATAATAGTCTCCTGCTTTCAATTAAGACTTAAAAACACACACACACACACACACACACACACACACACACACACACACACACACACACACACACACACACACACACACACTGTGCAGCCATATCCACAGGTTATACTGTCTCATAGAAACCAAGGAAAACTAATAAATCCTTTCCATGCATCCACAGGCAGAAATGGGCGAGAAGGAGCAGAACCTTGAAATCCTGCAGAGCAAAGTATCAGAGCTGAAGATGTGCAGTCAAAGTCAGGAGACACCTGCTAAATTACAGGTACTAAAGATGACTATAATCTTATCTACCACTATCTGACAAGTGGTACTTGCATCTACAGACATTAGTCCCTAACCCTGCAGAAGATAGAGGCCGTCCTCTGTATATTGCACTTCTTTCACCCACAAACCTTTATCCTTCTTGCATCAGGTGCTGGAGAATGACCTTCGTAATAAGATCAGCACTGTTCAGAAGCTACATGGGCAGGCCAGGGGGAACCTCATGGACTTCACTTCTCAAAGGAGACAGCTGGAAGACTACATCTCCCAGATGTCTGCATGGCTAAAAAGCATGGAGGATTCCCTTGTTTCTTCTCCCACTGGGTCGGATCCCGAGGACATCTGCAGAGTGAAGGTGCAGCCTGAACAACGTTGTTGGCGTAACAGATTTTTCTTATAGAGGTCGGAGATGAGAATGTAAGGAAGCTAATCAACCAATCTATCTTTTTAAATGTTTAAAGGACCTTCAGAAAGAGCTGCAAAATCAGCAGGGGAGTATTGACTCCACAAGGGAGAGCCTCAACACCCTGTGCAGAAAATATCCCTCTGAGGAGCTGGCTGGTTTGGGGTCAGCTCTCACTGACCTCATCAAGACTTATGAGTCTGTGAACCAGCTTTCTGCCAGGACGCTGGCATCACTGCAGAACGGGCTTCAACAGCAGTTCAATGGTGAGAAATCATGCCTCACATACAGTGGTGGTCATGGAGTTTAACATTTCTGCTTTAGAAAGAAAATGCTTGATGGTGTTAAACTTGTTTCTGTGTGAATCTAAAGCAGATATAAATTATTTTTCCGCCCTGCCTCTTCAGATCTAGTTCAGGAGTTCCATCGTTGGCTTTCAGAGCAGAGGGAGATTGTGAAAGAGTGCTCTGACAGATCTGGAGACACTCACATTGTGGAACGCAAACTACAGAAACTAAAGGTAAAACTTTGACTAAGTAGCTGTACATTTAATTGTAGTCTTCGATGGGCGTGGGCGTAAACAAAATTGGCCTGAAATAGGAGTTACAAATATACAGCTGACAGTGATGTGGGTTATCTGCCAGGGCGCCATGGATCGTGTGGAGGAGGGTGAGGTACGTCTCACTCAGGTTTGTGAGGAAGGGGAGAAGCTCCTGCTCCATCTTCCCAAAGCCAGTGGTGGGCAAGTCCAGCAGCACCTCTCCTCCATCCAGCAGGACTGGGACAGCTTTGTGGAGCAGTGCAGACAGAACCAACAGATCCTGGAAGACAGCGCGTCACTCATGAAGGGGTAAGAGACTCACACAAACCCTTTCTTTAAAGCACTTGGTGAGCCAAACGTTTATTTAGCATTTGCATTGTAAATTCCTGCTAGGTTTGAGGGTCGCCTTAAGAAGCTCAGGTGGTGGTTGGAGCACATGGAAAACAGGATGACCACGGATCTGCTTGAAGCCAAGCAGCGTGGCCCTGAGAAGGCTGTGCTGGAGCAAGTAGAAGAATATCAGCAGGAAGTGCTCAAAGAAAGGTGCTGAATTTGCCTCCAAATGCCCCTTTAAGGATGCCCCTAATTTTGTCCAAAATCATACGTTTACTTAAAGCTTTTACTTCCTTCCATGCAGGGATTCATTCGAGCGCCTATGTCAGGAGGGCACGGCGCTGAATGAAGGTGGGCGAGGCGATGGTAGTGAGACAAGAGTGTCCGCTCAGCTGCAGTCACAGCACCAGGCCCTGCTGAGGCGTGTGAAAGAGAGGCTGCGCAGTTCTCAGCTCACTTTACAGGAGCAACAAGCCTTTGAAGAGACGCTGCAGACGACCTGGGCGTGGCTTAGCAGCGCCCAGGAGCGCCTGGCATCTCTCAACAGCACAGTTGGCAATAAAGAGACTCTGGAGAAAAGACTAGGCCTTGTACAGGTCAGTGAAGACTGCCCTGGTCCAAAAATCTTCTTTGGATTACAATGTTTTCCCCACACAATTTGAAACGTGATGTTTTTTTTTTTTTATCATACATGCAGGATATCCTGCTAATGAAGGGCGAAGGTGAGGTGAAGCTCAACATGACCGTAGGAAAAGGAGAACAGGTCCTGAAGCACAACAGAATGGAGGGGCAGGAGGCCATTTGTTCACAGCTGCAGAGCCTGAAGGACGCATGGGCCAACATGTTGATGACTTCCATGAGTTGCCACAGGTAGGAAATGAGTCACCTTTTGCACTCTGGGAGAAGAGTAAGCCAGAGGGCTGACACCTTATTTCAAAAATCGAGGTTAAATGCACATCTTAATTCTCATAAACCGTTATTATTGTCCGTAGTCGTCTGGAGTGGACGGTGGCCCAGTGGACCAGCTTCCACGAAAGTAAGAGCCAGTTGCAGCAGTGGATGGAGTCGGTGGAGCAGGAGCTGGGGACGGCTCTGCCTCAGCAGCCAGGCCTCAAGGAGAAGTCCGCTTTGCTCGAGCGCCTCAGGGCCATCCAGGCTGATGTGGACGCTCATGCGGCGGCACTGTCGCGCCTAACAGACAAGGCAGTGGAGATGCACGAAAAGACTGGCGACCAGACATTTGGACCGGAGTCGAGGGCAGAACTCAATGCACACTTTGCTGATATCTCGGCTGTTGTCAAGGTGATCTTAACACGGCGTATTAGCTTAAACAGTGCCAATATTACATTACATTACATGTGGGTATATTAAATGGACTAAAACTGTGATGGATCCTACTTTCCCTGGCAAGGAATTACTCTGAAACATACTAATCTTGCAAATCCTATTGAGCACATTCATCCATATCTGGTTATTGGTATTTACGTTGTCTTTTTCTTCCACGAAGGGTAAAGTGCAGTCCATGCAAAGCATCGTGTCTGAGCATGAGCAGTATCTGGATGCTGTGAGAGACTTCAACGACTGGCTGATTTCAGCAAAGGAGGAACTCCAGCGCTGGTCCGACCTGTCGGGAGACTCAGTCTCCATTAAAAGGAAGCTCTCCAAAGTGCAGGTGAGGACATTTCAAATATTATATTTATGAAAAAAAAAAAACATAGCTAGACGTGTGACTTCAACAGCAATCCCTCAACCATTTAATTATTTGATTTCAAGTGACTAGGTCCAGGGGAACACACACATTTGGGATTATTCTGTGGGATTCAAGGGCATTCCTACTTGGAATATGAAAAGACATATATGACAGGTGACAACTGTAATTCCTGTTGTCCTTTCCAGGAGTTGCTTGACTCTAAACAGCGAGGCAGAGAGAGGCTGAACCGGGTTCAAAGATGCGGGGGATTATCAAGAGATCACACTGGCTCAGGGGGCTACGAGGCTATGGAGCGAGAGGAAGCAACCCTCTTGTCGTCGTGGGACCAGTGGGAACGTGGAGCGCTGCAGACACGGGCCAGTCTGGAGACCGCCCTCTCTCAGATAGCCAGCTCTGAACAAGAGTTCAGCAGCCTGTCAGGACAGCTGGAGCAGGACCTGCACGACTTCAGCCGTCAGCTCAAGGACTGGCGTCTGCACTTGGTTAAAGCGGAGAGAAAAAAGGAAGGAGAGGAGGCTGTTAAAGGCTGGCAGATAGCAAAGGTAGGTCTCTGCAGCCAGTGATCGGAAACAAGCAATGGTTGCAGCATATGACTAATGTTTTACATTTTTCATGGGTGTTCATCAGAGGTTGTCCATTTGTTTTCCACTCAGGACACTTTGGAGGAACTGGTCAAAGCTGAGCCCATGTCTGATAGCCTGAAGACTCAACTCAACGATCTGTGCCGATTCTCCAGAGACATGGGCACACAATCTGAGAGAGTGTCTGCTCTCATTAAGGAATACAACAGGTGAGAAAGGTGTATTTACTCTTTTTAGAAAATCTGTTGCTACATTTAGCAGTATTTTAGACTTTTTCCTTAGAATTAAACAGGAGCCGTTGCAATTGAGGGTTAGGGTTACAACTGTATTTTGTGGTGGTGTTGCCATATAACTGAATCGTTCACACTCAACAAGCATTTCTACTTTCACACAGGTAATATCTGCCGCAGGATTTTTACAGTAGATGTTGTTTCTGTTTTCCTTCTGTCACACTTGAAGCTTAATTCAAAAAACGGTCAAACCAACAAGCACCAATAAGCGTACTTACAAATACTGTATGGATCTCTAAATTGATGAACTATGACACCTGGCTTGTTTCCAGTCTGAGTCTCCAAGCATCCAGGGAGTGCCAGAGCAAAGAGAAGCTGCTGGAACAAGCGTTCCGCTCAGCCTTCAGAGAGTTCCAGCAGTGGTTGGTCAATGCAAAGATCAACACGGCCAAGTGCTTTGACGTCCCTCAGAATCTCAGCGAGGCCTCGTCTAGCTTGCAGAAGATTCAGGTACAGTTTTCAATTTCTAAGGAGGGAGGAGGGAACAGTGTATCAAACACTATGTTTCCCAGAGCATCACACTCACACACACTGCTAAAATGTTCACTGTTGCAAGAAATAGTTAGCTTGACATGTGTGTCCTGCCTGAGCGGTAGAATGAAGAGTTTCTCTACATGCCTGGGCATCATCTCGTCTCTGACTCTCTCGTCAGGAGTTTCTCGGTGACAGAGATCTCGGCCAGGCAAAGCTCAACGCCGTGGTTGCGAACGGTGACCTCGTCTGTAGCACCGCGGCTAAAGACAAAGTGGAATCGGTTCGGGCTAAAATGAACACCGCCAGAGAGGACTGGAAGAATATGATGACCAACCTGCACAACAGAGAGGCCAATCTGCAAGTAAGCACCCAAATGTCCCTTCTCATTAATCCGGACAGATTATACAATACATGCACATTATTACATCTTAAGTCAAGGAAACGTCTCAATAGTCTCTTTGTGTCTGTCCTCCTGTGTTTCAGAATGTTTTGTCTCAGATGAAAGATTTCGAGGCGAGTGCCGAGCCTCTGCAGGAGTGTCTGAATGCCACAGAGCTGGCTGTGCACGAGAGCTGCACGAGGCTTCACGACCTCTCGGCCAAGAAGCTGGAGCTTCAAAAGCTACAGGTACCTCGATGTCCCCCCTCATGTTCAAGACCACTCATGTCAAACAACCACTCAGTGCTAGAGCGCCAGCATGACTATCACTGTCATTCGCAGAAACTCCACATTCCAGCAATGTTGTGTTTTAGTGTTTTTAGCATCGTTTTTCTTTTAGGAAGCACTGCCAACAGCGATACTAACTGCCAGCTTACTTTCTGCTTTGTTACTCTCACATGTCCTCTTAACAGTGTCTATCATATACTTGCCTCATTTCTAAAAGAATTGCTTTTGCAAAATTCATTGTCAGCTGTTTCCAGAGTCCTCGCACGTCGTGACCACCAAGAGCTTTACCAGCAGTAGCATCGGCCAAATGTCTCATTGTCTGTTCCTTTTGCCGCGTTGCCATCTCTAACCCTGCATTCTGTGACTGGATTTCTTATGTCTGTGTGTCAGCTCGCATGCCTCTTTGATAACCTTGCTTGTGCTCTTCCAGTCTGTGCTTGAGGAGTTAGCCTCTCACAAGATTCAGCTGAACAAGCTGAAAGAGAAGGCCCAGCTGCTGTGGGATGAACACGCGGCCGGCAAGGGTTTTGTGCATCGTGTCTCGCAGCTCTCTGCTCAGTACCTAGCTTTAACCAACCTGACCAAGGTACAGTAATGCCGACCAATCTGCTTGTGCACTGGGGCTTTTTTTTTCTGGGGGTAGAGCTGGAGAGGAGACAGAGGCACTAGACTGGATCGAGCTCTGACTAAACCTTATTTTTCAGTGTTAAACGTTGAAGGTACTAACTTAGCATGATTAAACTGATTTCAGTTGTTAGTGTAACTATTATACAGAGAGTTTACAAGCCAATTTCCTTTATGTATTTTGTACCAAATTGTATTACTATTAGATGCTGTGTATTCACTTTCTAAAAGATTCAGTGGTAATTTCTTGGTCGTGTCCTGTTCGTGGATCTACAGGAGAAGGCATCACGGATTGACCGAATAGCCACTGAGCACCAGTTGTTCTCTCAAGGGTTGAAGGAGCTGCAGAACTGGGTGTCTGACACCAGCCACATGCTGCAGACTTACTGTGCCCCCACTGCTGAGAAAAATGTTCTCGATAGCAGGATGATCAAGTTGGAGGTATAAAAACAAATCTCAATTAGATGTAACACTGTAAATCTACCCATTCTATGAGTGTATGAAATGCACACGTGTCATTGTTGCACCAGGCCTTGCTGACGGCTCGGCAGGAGAAGGAGATCCAGCTGAAGATGTTGATCACAAGAGGAGAGTCGGTTCAGAGAAACACCTCACCTGAAGGAGTTCCCGTACTCCAAAAACAAATACAAGACCTAAAGGATTCCTGGGATGCCCTGCTCTCCGCCTCAATCCAATGCAAAAGGTTAATTCTTGACCACAAGTAACAACACAACGACAAGAAAACGCAAAATGTACACGGCACCTTGGCGTCCTATACTCCTGCTATTCCATCGTCTCTGTTGTTCTTTGCTTACAGTCAGCTGGAGGGTTCCCTGTCCCAGTGGACCAGTTACCAGGAGGATGTACGCCAGTTTGTGGCGTGGGTGGAGCGTGTGGAGGAGAGTCTTGACCCCACTGATAAACAATGCCCAGAGATGAGAGACAAAACTGCTAATCTGAGCAAAACCAAGGTACTGCAATCTTTTCAGTCATACTATGTACTATTTAGCATATACATGATTTAGTAAAGTTCATATGGACTTACAAATAAAGAGTACTTTGCCGTTGATGATAGTGTTGCTTTGTTGTTTCAGTTGCTGTATGAGGAGGTGCTCAGCCACAGCACCCTGCTGGACACCATCACAGCAAAGAGTGCTGGTATCGCTGAGAACTATGTCGCTCAACTGGAGCTCCAAGATCTGCAAGAGCGCTATAACACCATCAAAGACAATGCCGTGGTATTGTAAAGCTGAATGGGCACAAACAGTGAATCATAGTTTAATTACATATATATCAGCATTACTCTTCGTGTAGCTGCTTTAAAGTAGTAACATTTACAAAGAATACAGTGTTTAAAAGATGTAATTTGTATGATAATCATCCATTGTCGCTTCTAGTAAGTTGTTTTTGACTCTTTTTGATCATTATGACTCTGAATCCTTATCTTTGTTATATCCTCAGAGGGCTGTAGGCAAAGCAGAGGAGCTGGTGGCCGCCCACCAGGAGTATCAGCGGGGCCTCCAGGCATTTGAGGACTGGCTGGAACAAGAACAAGAGAAACTTGGCTGCTACACCCAACTGGAGGGCGATGTTGATATGCTGGAGGAGACTCTGCAAAAGCTACAGGTCTGAATATTCTCAGTGGGGAAAGGTTGTAAATAAGCATTCAAATTCAATATTAAATGCTACTACCACATAGCCAGAAGTTACATTCAGTGCTCAACCACAACTGTGCAACTCCAGGAGCTGCAGCTGCACTGCACAGAGGGCCAGGCTTTGCTGAACATGCTGTTGGTCAGTCGAGAGCTGGTGATCCCCTGGGGACTGCCTCAAATCGAAGACCGGGCACTGGAGACCCAGCAGCAGGAGTGGAGGTTGTACCAGAGCCGGCTGGCCGACACCCGGGCTCAGCTCAACAGCGCTCTGGCCAAACTTCGTCAGATGGAGCAGAAGTTTCAGCGTCTTGACAGCTGGCTGAAGGGCATGGAGACCAAAGCACAACTGCGTAGCCACCGCCGGTCTGACCGAACCACCAAAAACGCTCAACTCCAGCTAATAAAAGTAAGCGTCACACACACAGGAGCTGTGCACATGGAAATGTTTTGCACTGTTGTACAAATCTACATAATTATGCTCATATTAATAGTTTTCAATGCTGCTTCAGTGAGTGTGAGAATAAATCAGTTTTCAGTCCCATCAGAATCGAAAGCAAGTCTTCCAAAAGGTTAATTTGCATTGGAAGCAATTCAGTTTTTGGATGTCAGTCTAATTACTGAAGTAAATAATTACTTAAAGCATGCTTCTTTGGTCAGAGCTGGCAGGAGGAAGTGCTGGTTTATCAGGAGGAGATGGAAGGCCTCAGTCTCTTGGCCCAGCAGGTTCTGGATGAGACCCATATTAGCAGCCGGATCTGTTCCAGAGCCACCCAGATTACAGCCCGCTACCACGTCCTGCTTCTGCATTTACTGGTAACCTTCCTTTGAACACATAGTGTCACAGTCATACATGGTTGTGAATGTTATATAGACCTATATACACACATATATATATACTTCAATACATGACCACCCAGAAGTCCTGTTTAAAATCTCTTTTGTAAATCTTTAGTTTGACTGATTATTGGGAAGATTTCCTCACTTGAGCCACACAAAGCTTTCTGTTGTTCCCTCTTCGTTTATATCGCAGGAGACGATCAAACAGCTCCAGGAGGAGATGTCTTGCATTGAAGAGGCACAGTGTGTCTTTAACACCTTCTCAGACTGGCTCAGCACAGCTCAGAATAACTTCAGCACTGTGGCGATCAGTGTTGATGTAGTGGATCGCTTTGCTATGGACCGAAAGATGAAAAAACTAGAGGTACGTGCTCTAACATAGATAATTATTGACTGCTCTGTAGAGACCATTCAACATAATCTACATAAACGCTCTAGCCTGACGAAACTATGACAGATTTCAGTGGAAATGCATTACTATCAGACTGAAAAATCCGGTCTCTATTTAAACCATATAATCCCATCCCGTGTGCATTTCAGGCTCTTCAAGGAGACATGGAGCAGGGTCACTCCTACCTGAAGACGATGAGGGAGAAGACGGAGGCATCCATGGCATTCTTGGAGGAGCCTGAAGCAGATCAGCTGAAGGAGGAAGTAGACGGCCGCCTCTCCCACCTAAAGGAGTTGATGGAAGCTCTGCGAACAGAGCATAGCTCCCTCGAGAAGTGTATCTCACTCTCTAAAGACTTTATGGATAAGTACAAGTCCCAGGCCCAGTGGGTGACGGAGACCAAAAACCTTTTAGCATCAAGCGTTGAGCCTAAAGCTGAACTCTACCAGAAGAAGGCTCAGCTAGCGAAGTACAAGGTAACTTCACGGTCATCTTTTCTTCCTCAAGGAAATACAGAAAAACGAAATGTTTTTCTCTCTTTTCCTGCATAAAGACCATCCAGCAGACCGTGCAGTCTCATGAGTCGGCGGTGAAGTCTGTGTTTGAGAAAGGAGAAGCCCTGCTCGACACAGTCCACGACCCCTCTATAAGGGACAACATGAAGAGGCTGCAGGCTGACTACCAGGATCTCTGCTTAGCAGCCAAGGTATTGGCATGTTGAATGGCCTCTCACATGAGGGATCTGGATCCAGAACACCAGACTGTATTCAGTGTAAGTGTTGTTTGTACAAAGCTGTGTGTTGTGCTTCAGACGCAGGTCCAGAACCTGGTGGAGTGGGTGAAGGAGCACGAGGATTACAACAGTGACTTACAAGAGAACGAGAAGTGGCTCTTACAGATGTCCAGCAGGCTGGTCACCTCAGACTCCATGCAGACCAGCGGGATGGAGATGGCCACTCAGCAACTTGCCCGGCACAAGGTGACCTTGACCATACTGTTCTCTGAAAATTCATAATCTAATCTACTGTTACGTAAAGGTGTGCAGTTTACCTAATTACAGGCCTTGGGAATACTTGTGGTTTACAATTAGATGGATGACTGGGAATCCATGTAATTGGTAGCTGGTAATCTGTATTTTGAAACACCTGACTTCTTTTGCAGGCAATAATGGAGGAAATTGCCAGTTTTGAGGAGCGTCTCACCAGCTTGAAGCAGAAAGGAGAAGATCTCGTGGCCAGCTGTACAGACCAAGTTCAAGCTAAGATCAGTCAACAAGTCCAGTCTCACCAGCAGGGAACCAGAGACAGCTACTCTGCCATCTGCAGCACTGCCCAACGTGTAAGAAACTATAGACATTTCATCCTCTTACTTTTCCTTATTAGGAACCCTCAGCAAATTTGATCATTTTTATATGATATAATATCCTTACCTTGTTCAACAGGTGTACCAGAGTCTGGACCGCGAGCTGCAGAAGCATGTCAACCATCAGGACACTCTGCAGCAGAGCCAAACCTGGCTCTCCACAGTGCAGGAGGAGCTTCAGCTCAACGACCAGGGACCGTCTGGTCTGCAGGAAGCATTGAAGCAGGTGACTGAGACAGTGGAGCCTTTCCTACTCTTGAAAAGCAATGGTGGTGATGAAGTTATTTTCATTTATTTGAATTCATGCACACAGGTGAAGCACTACAGGGCCCTGCAGGAGCAGGCCAGCACTTACCTGGACCTGGTGTGCTCTGTGTGTGACCTTTCTGATGATGCCGTGAGAGTGACGGCTGCTCAGGTCCAGCAGGTCAAACTCACGGTCAGTAATGGCGACTTCCTTGACCATTGTACAACACAGGAGACACATTTAATGAATCTAGGTTATACCTCACAAACACTGATAGTAATTACATGGAAAAAACATGTTGTTTGTGTTATATTGACCCATAAAATACTGTATGCTGGCACGCTGTCCAATGAGTGCTAGACACGGTGAGTACTTATTACCTGTAATAATACAAGTAGTGTGACATGCTGTGTGGTTGTATCTGTTCTGCACTTATGAATATATGCAAATGCAAATACTGACTGTGTTGTTGCAGATAGAGGAAAGGATGTCCAGTGCACAGGTGCTCTCAGAGGGCTGGAGGGAGATCAAGGAACAGAAGCAAGATCTGACCGGCCTGTTTCAGGATATGGAGCAGCAGCTCCTCAGCCTCTCCAGAAGGCCTGCAGAGTTGGAGACCAAGATAGCTCAAAACATGCTGTCACAAGCCAAGGTAGGGAACCGTATCAGAGCCAGTGTTCCCTTGACAACACATACAGAGGGGAACTACTTCCTAATACTCATCAAACTTATTTTTAATGCTTATTAAGAATAATATACTGTGTGTTTTACCTCCACTATGCAATAGAATGAGTCTAAACGATAATGCTTGTCTGTTGGTGATTTTGTTGTTATTATTCAACATTTTGGCATGGGTTGTGTAGGTTTAAAGAGGCCTGCTTTCTCTTTGGATATAGTTAACGTCCAGCATATTGCTTGTCACACAGGAATGCAGCCAGCAGCTGCAGTCCAAACAGAGTGTCCTGACCAAGATGACGGAGACTGCCAGCAGATTGACTGGCGGCCAGGACTCTTCAGAACATGCAGAGCTCGACCGTCTGGGCCATTCCTGGCTGGAACTCTGTCACCAGGCCAACAAGCTGCAGAGCCAGAGGGAGGAGGACCTGCAGAGGTCTAAAGAATACCATGAATGCATCAGTGCAGTAGAGGTGCTGTTTGAACAGGTGTCCAAAGAGTGGGACAACCTGGCCAGGTGTGTTTGCTGTAATCTGATTCTGAATACATTTCTTTATGGCTACAAGAAATGTAGTTGTGCTATTTATTGTAATTTTTTGAGTGTGAGCTCAAGGCCGTCGTCACCTTGGGAACTCATTTTAAACAATCTTGTTTAAATATAAAAAAAATGTAGTTGTATTTCCTGTTTTTCTAAATCAAAATATGCAGTCTTTACATGCCATTTTGCCATAGAATATCTTCCACACTTGTGAAATTCCTTTTGTGTTTTCTTGTGTTACAGAACGGATGCTGAAAGTTCATCCCAGCATTTGGAGGCTTTACGGAAGCTTGCAGTCACTCTGGAGGAACAAAAAGGCACTCTTGAGGACCTGAAGGAACAAAAACAAAAAGTCATCCAGCATTTGAACTTAGATGACAAGGAGCTGGTAAAGGAGCAGATCAGCCACTTTGAGCAGCGATGGTCTCAGATGCAAAACCTAATTGAGAGGAAAATCCAGGACTCGGTGGTCACCCTGGAAGATATGGGCCAGGTGGAAGCCCGTCTGAGAGAGGCTCGGGACTGGGCAGAGGAGCAGCAGCCTGCCCTGTCTAAGGCCATGAAAATGAGTCCTCCACCGGAGCTGGCTCAGAGCTTCCTGTTCGACCACCTGAGCATCTGCAGTGAGTTGGAAGCCAAGCAGCTCTTGCTGGCACAGGCCATGGCTGACGCTGACAGGGTGCTGGCCCGGCTGGGCCTCAGTGAACGGCAGCGTCTGCAGCAGCTTATCGTCGACACTCACGATGAGGTGGAATCTCTGAGTGTGAAGGTCGTGCAGCGCAGGAAACATCTTAGCAAGGCTTTCACTGAGAGAACACAGTTCCTGATGGCTGTGAGCCAGTCCATTTCCTGGGTCCAGCAGAACGAGAAGAAGGCCCAGGCTGAGGAGTACATCGCTTTGTTGCCCGATGATCTGGCCAAGCAGGTCAGAACATGTAGGAACATCCAAAGCAGCCTGAAAGCCTATCAGAGCGAGCTGACCTCCCTGTGGTCTCAGGGGAGGGACCTGATGAGGGATGCCAGTGATGAAGAAAGGAATGAGATCCTCACAAAGTTGCAGGAGTTACAAAACATCTTTGACAAAACATTACATAGATGTGGCCAGAAACTCCAGGAGCTTGAAAAAGTGCTAGTTTCCAGGAAGTATTTCAAGACTGATTTAGAGAAAATATGCCTGTGGATTAAACAAGCCGATATAGTCACCTTCCCTGAAATCAATCTGATGGTTGGAGATGCTGAATTGGAAGTGCAGCTATTAAAGTATCAACAGATCGTCGAGCAGGCAATTGAGTACGAGAATCTTCTCCTAATTGTCCAAAGAGCCGGCCAGGAAATATTGCCCAGTCTGAATGAGATAGACCACTGCTATTTGGATGAAAAGCTCAACACGCTCCCCCAGCAATATAATAGCATATTAGCACTAGCCAAAGAAAAACAGGAGAAAATCCAGCAGGCCATTCTTACAAGGAATGAGTACACCTCTTTCATAGATGTCACTCATAAAGCCCTGAAAGAGCTCGAGGAGCAGTTCAATCAGCTCGGCACTCAGCCTGTAGGGCTGCAAACGGAAGAGGTTGTCAGCTTGCAGAGTGATTACAAAACCATCCAGGCAGACCTGAGCACCCTCGGCCTCGCAGTGAGTGAACTCAACCAGAAGAAAGAGGGATTCCGTAGCACCGGTCAACCGTGGCGCCCGGACGAAATGACCCAGCTTGTGAGTCTGTACAACGGCCTAAAGAGGTTGGTTGAACAGAAAGTAGAGCATCTGGATGAAACCCTGGAGTCATTCGAGGACCATAAGGCCATGGCTATGCAGGTTGACTCTGAGTTAAAGGCCACAAAAGAGCAGCTGGTCAAAGTGAATGCAGAGACGCAGTCAGCTGAGGAGAGGCTGAAGAACTACCACGCTCTGGCAGGGAGCCTCCAGAGTGCCAACTCTCACCTGTCGAGGCTCATGGAGCAGATGGACACGCTGGCACCCCGCGTGGAGCAAGCAGCCCACGATGCCTCCAAGGAGCAAGTGGTTCTGTGGCAAGACGAGCTGCGGTCTCTGCAGGCCGCAGTAGGGGATCTGATCGAAGAGTGCGAGAACAGGTTTGTCCAAAGCAAAGACTTTGAGACGGAGATGAAAAGGACCCTGGACTGGCTGCAGAAGGTCAGGGATGACCTGGGCTGCGCTGTGATCGTTGACGTGAGGGTGGAGAAGGTGCAGGAGGAGATCAGAAAGCAGCAAATCATGCAGGAGGAAGTTCAGTCGAGGCTGAGGATAGTGGCGGCTCTCAGTAGCAGGGAGAAACAGCAGTACATCACCGCAAATGAGCTCGTCCCTGCCCACGTAGACACAAGCCTGGAAGAAATGGCAAAGCTGCAAGCAGACGTTCAGAAAGCACTGAGCTCCAAACAGGTGGGACAATATTACATTTAATATTCTATAAAACAAGGTCATCGTAGTTTTAGTGAAATGCTATATCTGTATATTATTTGCTTAATATATATTGCCTTTATAAGCCTATGACTATATATATTATTGGCAGAATCTGTCCTTTTTTTAGGATTTGTTATTATTAGTACAATAAAAATGTAATAATTGAAGACAGAAACACAGAATCTGTATTTTTCTACCACAACATTAAACCATTGTTTTGTTCCTCATTGCTTTTGTGTAAAGATTACTCTGGAGGAAGCCTTGGGGTTGTGCCAGAAGTACCACTTCAGGATGCAGTCCGCCTGTGAATGGCTGGAGGATGCTGTGTCCTTCCTGCAGCAAGCTAGCCTGGGTGTAGACGTGGAGAACTACGAGGAGTGTCTCCGGCAGCAGGGGGACATCATGGCCACGGAGCAGGAGTTCCTCATCCACCTGGAGGAGCTGCGGTCCCTGCTGCCTCAGCTGGAAAACCTGGTCAACCCCACGGCTAAAGAGCAGCTCCGGCTGAGCGTGGACTCGGCCGAGCAGAGAGGCGTGGAGGTCCGAGATCAGCTCCAGTGTCACCAGGATGTCCTTCAAAGGTAGTGAGAACAAAAGAGTGATGGTGCACTTGTAATATAACGTGAACGTACAGAAGGTTTCTTCATAATGGGGCTACGATATGATTATTGTTTTTCTTAGCTGTGTGGCTCAGTGGAAGTCATACCAGGAGTCGAGGCAGACCGTCATTGAGCTCATGAATGAGGCGGAAAAGAAGCTGACTGAGTTTTCCACCGCAAAGGCAGCGACAAGCCAAGAGGCTGAGCATAAGCTATGCAGTCATCAGGTACGAGATACAAAAAAATGGGTGGTGCTTCTGTGAATGCTGTGCACTTAGTCCATTAATTGTCTCTTATTCTTTTAGTCCCTTGTCTCACTGGTGAATGGCTTCCAAGAGAAGCTGAGTGGTTTGGAGGAGCAAGCTGCCCAGTTGGAGCTGGTGGGGAGCGACGCCAGCAAGGCCACCATCAGCCGCTCCATGACGACCGTTTGGCAGCGCTGGACACGACTACGCAGCGTGGCACGGGGGCGAGAACGAGTACTTCAGGACACGGCGCAGGATTGGAGGACTTTTAGGGAGAAGGTACACAGACACATGATGGGGGGGGGGGGGGGGGGGGGACATCTGTTTCATAATCAAAGCCGTTTTTTGACCAGCAGCTAAACGTTCATAATGACTTTGTACAGATGGTGAAGGTGAGAGCCGTCTCCGATGAGCTCCAAGGTCGATTCCCTGACAGTGCCGTGGAGAAGGCTTCCAAAGCCACCCTGCAGTCTCTGCTGGACCAGCATGACTTGCTGAGCCAAGATTTGGAGAGAGAGCTCTCCTCCCTCATGTTGCTGCGCCAGTACGCTCTCAGCCTGCTGCACGACGTGGAAGTGCCGTCGCCAACAACCGAACAGGATGAGCTGCCCAGCCTAAAGGAGATCAGAGCTGTTCAAGACCAAATGGAGAGGTAGAGAAAAGATAAACCCGCGAGGTTGCTGCGTTAACAAGAGGCATTCAGAATATCAGTCGGGTCATTTTCTCTTTGCCTGCAGCCTCCTGACACAGTCCAGGACCAAGCGGGCTCAAACTGCTCAGGAACTGAGGGACAGAGAGGACGTGGAGAAGGAACTTAGTGTTGTAAAAGGCTGGATTCAGGAGACCAGGGAGCTTCTTCTCAATCCCACTCCAGATCTTGATTCTCTGCTTCAGGAGCTTGAGGTACATCTCATTTCTTAAAAACAGAAATCTTTGATTATCCATTCCCAGAAGAGTTAAATCTCAAACATGGGACCTCCCTTTTGCTGTGTATAGGTTGTTCACGGAGAAGTGATCACGTATCGTCAGAATGTGGATAAATTAGCGGAGCAGCAACAGAGCAAGTATCTGGACCTCTACACTATACTACCCTCTGAAATCTCCATGCTGCTGGCTGAGGTCTCACTTGCACTGGGTGCCATTGAGGATCAGGTACTGTATCATTTCAAATCTTTTCATGTAACTAAGACCGTAATGGTCCTGTAGTCTTGAGGCATTTGTTATTTCATAATATGTTCTAGGTTCTGTCAAGAGAGAGAGAAATTCAGAAAACCAGAGAAATAAAAGAGGACTTCAGCTCTAGGATTCATGACATCTCTGAGAAACTCAAAGCAGTCTCCGCTAAATTCAAGGAAAAATCTCCTGATGTCGATCACGCCAAAGAAGAGGTCAAGGTGGGATAACTTACTCGTCTTGAACTTGTGATATATAGTTGATGCAGTTGGCTTAGAAATACAGAAGATATCAAATTTTACATTTCACTTTATCTCAGAGCCTGGCTGAGGACTTGGACGGTTGTGGTCGCAGCCTCTCAGAACTGGATGCTGCTGTACAAGAATTTGCCCGAAGAAGCCCCCTGCTGGCCAAACAGCTCAGTGACGCCATCAGCAAGCTCTCGGAGACGCATCACCACACAACACGGCTAGCAGACTGTAGGAACAACTGGCTCAAAAAGGTTTGCGTTTACAGGGCTCCTATTGAGATGGAAATGTTTTCTTATGCTACGTCATTCAGAAATTAAGACACAGGTACACTAGTAGTCATATTTTGTTCATTGGTACTTGAATAGGCTCTCTCTTATCTTGGCTCCTCAGGCTGTCTGCTATTTAGATGAGTACAATGAGATGCTGGACTTTATTGTGAGGTGGTCGGAGAAAGCCAAGAGCCTGGTGAGGGCAAACATCATCTGGAACTCCTCTGTTCATCTGCAGGAGCAGATACGAATGTACCAGGTTAGTTGGGGGCTCCAGAAAGACACCTTCTTTGGTCCTATTGTGATATTTAACTGCAGGCATTTTGTGTTATTGGGCTCCTCCCACCAAGAGAAGACGTGTACCACTAGCTTGTTGTCCTGTGCTTTAGGCCGTGCTTCGTGAGTCTCGGGAGCTCCACGGAGACCTGGAGTCGATGGCAGAGAAAGTGGAGCTCCTGTCCGAGGTGCTGCAAGTGGAGTCTATGAGCCAGCAGGTTTGTGAACTTAGTCGACACACCGAGGAGCTTCAGCAGTGCATCAAGACACGACTGCAAAGCTTGGAGGATGCAGATAAGGTACAGCCACAAAAAAAGATGTATTAGCGATTGCTCGTTTGTTACATTAAAAACATTCTCTTTCTGCTTTTATAACATTAAGCTTCCCTGAAGGAGTATTCGTATTCTAACTCATACTGTGCATGGATAAATGTACTGATTAGCTCATGTGTTATATATCCTCAGAGTATGGAAGCCCTGGAGTATGAAGTTAAGGCCCTACATGTTGCTCTGGAGCAGGTCCAAGCGACACTGACCTCACCAGAGTTGGCACGCCAAAGCCTCAAAGAACAGCTGGCTCAGAGACAGGTAACCAGACCATATTAGATGTGGATATGGCCTGTAGCACCTTGGACACTAGCGTTGCAGATTCTAGCTCGTTAACAATTTCACGCAATGTAAACCTTCCCCGCTTTCGCAGCGTCTCCTCGCAGATATGGAGAGCTTCAAGCAGCAGGTGCAGGCAGTGCAACTGTGTCAGAGCGCTCTGCGGGTCCCAGAGGAGGTGATGCCTAACCTTGCCATCTGCCGCACGGCGCTGCGTCTGCAGCAAGAGGCCAGTCAGTTGCAGCACGTTGCCATTCAGCAATGCAACATCCTACAGGTACAGTAGGGCCACGATGGCTGCAGCACAGCATATTCTATAGAAGTCGTACATTATGACACAATATGCAATGCAGGGTGTCTGTAGAAATGCACAGCTAGCAGCTTGAGTCACAATACTGCCAAGTAAACAAGATGATTTTTTTTTTTCAGTTTCCCTGCATATTTTGAGACGTGTACTCGAAACAAAACTTGGAGGTCGGAACTGTTGCAACAAAGCACTATCACTCAATCTATCTATCGTTCAATCTAGGAGGCAGTGGTGCAGTATGAGCAATATGAACAGGAAGTGAGAGACCTTCAGGGGCTGATAGAGGAAGCACACCGTGTCATTCAGGACCGGCCGATCCCCACAAACAACATCCAGGAGCTGCAGGCCCAGATCCTACACCATGAGGTACAAAACATTAATTCGAACTCACTTAACCCACCTTCCCTGAGCAGGAAGGAAGGGAATGTGGAAATAAAGTGTTAAAAAATGATCCACTGCGCTGCAACATCTGTATTTATTCAGCTAATTCAATGCAGTCTGCATTTCTAGAAAAGTACTCTGTACTGGTGATTTCCTCATAACTGCATAAGCTGCAAATTTTGTGTTTTTGATTAGGAACTGGCCCAGAAGATCAAAGGTTACCAAGAGCAGATCGCCTCACTGAACTCAAAATGCAAGATGTTGGCGGTGAAGGCCAAGCACGCCACCATGCTTCTGACGGTGAGTGATGTGGAGGGACTGCCCGAGGAGATGGACGCGGAGAAAACCAAGAAATCTTCAGCACAAGCCGTCATGGTAAGAGAGGACAATATACCACGTAACACAATGTTGCTGACTGTTTTCTGTTTGCTGACATTGCCTATTTAATAAACTCATTCTGCTATTTCTGTTTTGTATCCCTTTAATCTTACTAATTCAAATCTCTTTGCCTGCCGTCATCATACGATATGTGTTTTTGATGGGTGCGTTATGCAACTCATGTCTAAAAAACACATTGCATATGATTAATCTTGCCCAATCCACCTTGCACGTCTGCTCTTGTGTTAATGTTTTTGCATGGCGTGGCAGATGACGGCTGGCCGCTGTCACACCCTCCTGTCTCCTGTAACTGAGGAGTCTGGGGAGGAGGGCACGAACAGCGAGGTTTCTTCTCCTCCTGTCTGTCGCTCTCCTTCTCCCATCACTTATACTGACGCCACTTTTAACAAGGTATCTGCCGTCCCTCTTACTCTTGACAGCTCTTTACAGTTATTCTGGCCTTCCAGCAAATTTCCACATACTTGTGAAATTTGGGGTTTCTATCTGGTCAATGAATAATCTTTCTCTAATAATCTTTCTTTTTCTGTAATCTTCCCTGTTAACTCTCTAATTAAACTAAGCACTCTCAATTAATAAATACAATTTATTAACAAAGAATGCAAAAAAAAGCCCAAGTGAAGTAATGATCCATATCTACTCTCTGCCTGCCCCCGCAAGCTCATCATGACTGACAATGAATGACTAACTAATTCATCCAAACTGCTGATGGCGCCGTTTGAATGATTCATTTTTTTTTTTTAGATGGGAAGAGGAACACTCACGAGGGCTCCAATCCAAGAATTATACGACCCGGCATTTGAGTCTGTGGCCAACTTAGATGACTTGCAGCGCTCATGGGAGACGTTAAAGAACGTGGTACGTCTGCTTGGCAGTTTGTTGATTCTCAGTGACTGTTGCGTAGTTTCAGGATTTTTACATTGTCCAACTGGTCTTCCAACAGATCAGCGAGAAGCAAAGGTCTTTGTATGAAGCTCTTGAAAAGCAACAGCATTACCAGGGTTCACTCCAGTCAATCTCCTCTAAAATGGAGACTCTGGAAGCCAAACTGAGTGAGCCGCTGCAGGCAGATAGAAGCCCAGACAGCCACATTATGGCACAGGAGGTGAGCAATTACATTCTGATAAAGCTTTTGAACATTTTTGACGGAAAGAAAGCGTTCACGTTGACAGGATAGTGAAATAACGTAAGAACTCATGGTAATGAAAAGTATACGTGTCAAACTATGTTAAAAGAAAATGATATTTACTTAATAAAGCACATCTGTGGTGAATATATTTTGTCAGTAAAATGGCAACATGCAGCTCCTGGTGTATAACCGTTGTGTTCACTCCAGGGTCTCATCGAAGAGATTCAGAGTGTGCAGGAGGAGATCGACAGGCTGCAGACCAGCTTCACGGAGGATCTGGCCTCTGATACTGTGGATTCGGACGTGGCTGACCAGCTGGCTATGCACTCTTCCCTTGCTGTGTTAGCTGAGAGGATGGCCACCATCCACATGAAGGCCTCGGGGAAACAGCAGATATTGGAGGTACTTTTTGTGAAGATTGTGAAACTGCATTGATGCCACAGTAGCTAATAGTTGGGCTAACCTCATTTTATTTTGGTATTACAATGATGAGTGATGAGTGAAATGTGATGTGCTCTGACCCAGGAGCGCATTAGTGACCGTCTGGAGGGTCAACAGCAGGAACAGGCGATACAGCTCTATCACGCCCAGGCGGATGAACTGGACCTGTGGCTGACTCGGATGCGCAGTGCTATCACCTTCATCCTTGAACCTAAACCTCTAGAGGAGACAGAGATGGAGGATCAGCTGGCTGAATGTCAGGTAAGAGCTCCCCCTGCTGTTCATTCAGAACAATGGATGCAAACATGATTAATTATATGAATAAATGAATAAGAATATGAGGTTGCTTAATAATATATATATGCCAAAGCCAACTGTGAGGAATGGCAGTACCGTGTTCTGCAGCACTGCTTTCTAGGTGTTCAGCCATAGTTTATAGTCAGCACACTAATGCAAATATGCCAGTGGATTATTTACATACGGTTTATACGTCAATATTGTGTTTCTTATATCGCATATGGATCATCCCAGTGATGCAGGAGCCATTCTGTGGGTAAACAAGAGCATTAGAGGAGTTAGAGGGGCATTCAGCTGGCTGAGGTCCTTAGCGACTGTAGGACTAGTCTTAAGAAGATTATGCAGATATCTCTATTTAACATGGGCCTGTTAGCAGCATAGGGCGGAGCAGTCTGAGGTTGTGACTTTCAGACGACTAATAGATCCCACGGCTGGGATTGGTGTTGGTGATAAAGCTGCTCGAATATCCAAGTAGGTGAATCCTAGAGAACGGGTAGGGCGAGGCGGGAGGGAAGGAGTGTTACTCTCTACCGAGAAAGACCTGCTGGAGCTATCAATAGCAGGGTTGTGACAACGCTATATGAAAACAAATGTATCTTCAAGCTTTGGATCAACATCCACTGATGGGCATCGTCAACTGGACTGGACTTAGAATGGTGTTCTGCACACGCGAGTTGCTTTTGACTGTGTGCTGTAGAGCATGGAGCGTGGAGGATTAGTGGTGATATGTTGCACAGGAGGCGAGGCCGGAGAGGTGGGCCAAGGATGAGAGCAGAGGGAGAACTCTCCCTGTCCTGTGGCTCGGGAAAGCCACTGGTCTAGGGGGTTCAGCCGGACCCTTGGCCCCCCGGATTGCCTGGAGGGTCCGTTGTGTAGAGGGGAGGGGCTGCTGTAGGTGCTGAGACGCCATGTTTGAGCTGGCCTCTCTCCTCCTGCTGCTGCAGAACATGCTGGTGGAGATTGAAGAGAAGGTGCTGGCCCTGTCGGAGCTGTCCATGCACAGTGAGAACCTGCTGCTGGAGGGCCGGACAGAGACCAGGGAGGACGCTCAGCAGTTGGCCGGGAAGTTACATATGTTGAAAGGCAGCCTGTTGGAGTTGCAGAGGATGCTTCAAGACAAGCAGATTCACATCCAGGTGAGGTGGCTACGTGTGCGTGTGCGTGTGCGTGTGCGTGTGTGTGTGTGTGTGTGTGTGTGTGTGAGATACCAAACATTTCATACCACATGGCAATTAGGCTCAGACCCCACTGTGGGCACTTTTCTTTCTAACTGCACCATGAAGCACATTTTATACTCACCAGACTTCAACCACCATATTCATTAGAGCATCATAATACAATAGGCTGACCTAAGTGTCTTTATCATCTATCTATATAAGATAGATATAAGAGAATATTGAATGTATGTTCTGAATATCCTATGTGACACCTTTGCTTTAGCCTTTCTTTAGACCCACTGACACGTTTGTAAAACTTGTGAACCACATTAGAATTACTGCGTTCAATAGTCCTTTTATGTTTCTGAACTATGTTATAAAACATTGTCTGGTCCCACAGGGCTCTCTGCAGGAGCAGGAGGATAGTGAATCAGATTCCAGCCTCTCTCAGAGTCCCAGTGTTCAGGACTGGCTGGCCCAGGCCCGGACAACACGTTCCCAACAACGCCAGGATAGTCTGGAGAGACAGAGGGTACGGGTTTCCTTGTTTTAGGATTCATGCAGCCCCAGGCTAAATTTGAAATCGCCTTGCTCAAATGATTAATCATATGTTTTAACGGGTGGTGCTTTCATGTAGCACACTTGCACTGGAAATATCCATTGTTACTTGTTTGCATTAATTGTTGCGTGTCTGCTTTTTAGGAACTGGAGGAGCAGCTTGCAGAGCAGAAAAAGTTGCTTCAGTCGGTCGCTAGCAGAGGAGAAGAGATCCTCATCCAGCAGGCCTCTCCCAGCAGTGCCAGGTATTTAACATTCACATATAACTGAAATTAAATACGAACATGTTCACTTAATGTATGTTGCCAGTTCCTGTGCATGCATTAATTCATGTTCCTGTCACTGTGCAGTACATCAGAGCCGTTCTCATCAGCAGCTTTGGTTGAGAGGGAATCTCAGGCTGCTCGAGAACAGATGAGGCAGAAATGGGAGAGCCTGAGACTCGAGCTCAAAACGAAACTGCAGCTCCTGCAGAAAACCCTGGAGCAGGACCACAAACAGCCGGTACACGCCCTGTTATATTGTTATTTTTTAAGTGGCAGTAGACGTGAAGTGCATTGCCATTGCTCTTCTTGTTATCAAATGTTAAAACCTGGTGTTTTTTGCAGGTTTACTCCAGAGCTTCTCGTGTGACCACAGCTGGATCATTGTTTAAAGGAGAAACACAGGCTGACAAATCCTCCCTGAATGTTCTGTATGATAGCTTCAGGGAAACAATAGAGGACATGACCACGCAGGTATTATTATTTCTTTAACATTATTACACATTTGAATCCAATCCACTGCAACGATAAAATGTGTAGTTCCACGTGTGTCAATGGAGCTTTGCACTCTTGTGTGTTCATAGACTGGCGGTGGCGAGGCTCAGGTGGCGCAGATGGAACAGCAGCTCTACACCGCCGTGTCATCCACCTCCTCCTGGCTGGACGGTGTGGAGAACAACGTCTTCTCCGGCTCAGTGCTGCTCAACGCAGAGACCCAGCTACAAAAGCAGGAGGTTTTGTGCAGCTTCTGTATTTATTGCAGACATTTTAAATAGCAAATCATACGAGCCTGGTAATACCCATGACCTAAAAAAGTATCATGTTTTCACCCTAAAGTTCAGTTAAATCTGAACTGTGTCTGATCTTGCCTCCAGACCTTAGAGAACGATGTGAGGCACGTCACAGAGGAGGTGAAGCTCAGCCAGGCTCTGCTCGCTGGGTCTTTAGCGTTGAGACAAGAGGAACGATCGCTGCTCCAGGACAACCTCGACTGCCTGAAAGAGAGATTAGGAGTGCTCAGTTGTGCTCTGGGGCAACGCTGTGACCACATGAGGACCAGAGCACATGAGCTCACAGCCTACCAGGTTAGCTTGATATTTAGCATTTGTAGCTTTTCAAGACACTCATTTTTATTTGACTTCATGAATGTAAAACCAAAACATGGCTAATAAAAAGACATGAAAATATCTGTATATGCACATTAATGTATATATATTATGTCATTATTCCATACGCCTTCATATACATATTCTATAAATTGTCTTTTGTCTAATACAGACTGAGTTGCAACTTCTCCAAACTGCTTTAATCGAGACAAAGTGCCAGATCCTGCAGGCCTTAGCTGGAGCCATGGAGAGACCAGCCTCAAAACAACTGGAGGTAATGAAAGCTTTGGCATAGACATGCATGCACACTCACCCCGCTTGTCTGCCATCAAGAACCAAACAAACACGGCGAATGTCATCTCTCTAAGGTTATTGCCAGTGCAGAGGAGAGCCTGAAAGACTTTGAACAGAGGATTACGGAGCTAAAAAGCAGAGGAGCAGCACTCCAGGCGGATCAGATATCAACCAACAAGATACTCAAACTCCAGGTAATGAACTCACTGAAAACGTTGTTCAGTCTGAAAACCACGCGGTAAAAGCTGCTCATTATAAGCTTTATATTCTGCGTGTGTGTTTTCAGGACTCCTATGAGGAGCTGGTGATGACGGTGGGTTCCCGGCGCAGTGGGCTGAACCAGAACATGGCTCTGAAGGAGCAGTACGAGCGTGCTCTGCAGGACCTGACTGATCTGGTGGACACGGCTAAAGACAAGATGGCAGCGGATCAGAGGATCGTTGCCGGCTCCGTGGAGAACGTCCAGAATCACCTGGACAAACACAAGGTTTGGTCAACCTGGAGCTCCGTTAATCCTGAAAGACTTAAGGAATGTTTAGAGCACAGCTAGTCATGCTGGAGACACACTACTGAGGGAAACATAACTGCTCAACGGGGTTTGTGATTGTGTTTTCTAGGAATTCTTCCAGGGGCTGGAGTCCCATATGATTCTAACAGAAACATACTTCAGAAAAATCAGTGCTCTGATGCTTCCCAAAGAGAATCAGGCCTTGGAGGAGACACTGGCTGAGGCTCGGAGCGTCCTCAAAGAGGCCCACAGTAAAGGGGTTGAGCTGGAGTGTATCCTGGAGGTGGGAGAGTGTTGACCTTTATGTTTCTACTGATATATTTAAAACTGTTTGTCTGGCCCGGACAATGATGTTGTTGATGCTGTGCTGTTAATATATGTTTCAATTTCAAATGTTGCTTTTTTCAGACTTGGTGCCATTTGGTGCAGGATTACCAAAGTCTGAACCGCCAATTGGAGGCAGTTGAAGGAAATATTCCTACTGTCGGCCTGGTGGAAGAGACTGAAGAACGACTCATGGACAGAATCTCATTGTATCAGGTAGCCATCAAGACAGATTGTAGGATATGGTGTAATCATCCTAAATAGCCAACATTAACTGTAACATGTAACATTTTGTTACTGTTAATAAAGTAGTTATAAAGTAGTGCAGGGAGTATTCTGGTAGGATTTGGTCCAAGAGGCCAGCACGCATCATATTTCCTACTCTGAGCTTCTTGATATAGTTATTTTAGACTCTTATAGTTAATTTCACTCAGTCTCAATCACTTTCTTCACTTAAACCTCAGCTGGTACTACTCAAGCTACAATGTCCCTCTCCCATTCTCCGTAAAGGGTCTAAAGGGGAGACTGACAGAGTACCAACACAAGCTGTACCAGGTACTGGATGAGGGCAAACATCTCCTGCTGTCAGTCTGCTGCCCCACGCTGGAGAACCAACTCACCCTGCTGGGGGAACACTGGCTCGACAACACCAACAAGGTCAACAAGGAACTGCAGCGCCTGGAGGCCATCCTGAAACACTGGACCAGGTCAGACAACATGGAAAACCTGGAGATTAGCAAAGCAAAGACTGTACGTACGTGTGGTTCCTGGAGGATCACTGCGTGACATTGTTCTGTGACTGAACTGTGTTTCCTCTAGGTATCAGAGGGAGTGTGCAGAGCTTAGTGAATGGTTGCAGTCTGCTCTGGAGCGTCTGGAGTTTTGGAATACGCAGGCGGTGTTAGTCCCACAGGAGCTGGAGACTGTCAGAGACCACCTCTCTGCTTTCCTTGTGAGGACAAACGTTTTTATTACTTCCTCAAAATTGTACTTAAGAACAGTACTTGAGTACCTTCACAAAGCTGTAGTCCATCATTGGTTAGCAGTAGTACTTGTCATGGGTGCAGTCGTAAGTAATAATCTTGCTCCATATATTATATCATCCGTTTGTCTCAGGAGTTTTCAAAGGAAGTCGAAGGCAAGTCCAGCCTCAAGAGCTCAGTGGTAACCGAGGGCAACCAGCTGCTGCGTCTGAAGAAAGTGGACACGGTGGTGCTGCGGTCTGACCTGGCGAGAATCGACAACCAGTGGACTGAACTGCTCACACGCATCCCAGTGGTCCAGGAGAAGCTGCATCAGGTATGGTCACACGCACTGACTGAACAGGCTTAGCTACATCACAGCAAATAGGATTACCTCTTCCTGCTGCTTCACTCGTGGTATACAGACGTGTGGCTGCCCTGAAACTGGCAGCATGTGCCTTATTATTCCCTGGATGTTTAATATGCTGGTCCACTGTTATTTTAAATCTCAGATCCAAATGGAGAAGTTGGCCTCCCGTCACGCCATTTCTGAGCTGTTTAACTGGATATCACTGATGGAGAATGTCATTGAGGAGAATGAGGAAAACCTCAAGAGTGCAGTGGGGTCAAATGTGATTCAGGACTACTTGCAAAAATACAAGGTATTGTATTTTGTTTACAAAGTGATGTACATTTTGATATGATAATATGTGATAGCTACATGCATTTGAGTTTTAATTGTGATTTGACTGTCGATTTCTCGTCAATTCAGGGCTTCAGAGTAGATTTAAGCTGTAAGCAGCTGACGGTGGACTTCGTCAACCAGTCGGTGCTGCAGATCAGTGGTCACGATGTGGAGAGCAAGCGCAGTGATAAGACCGACTTTGCTGAGCGACTGGGAGCCATGAACAGACGCTGGCAGATCCTACAAGGCCGCATCAACGAGAGGGTGAGGCCATGGGCACTGATCCTGTTGATGAAACAACCACAGCCATTGTCTTGTAGTCGTGCAGAATCAGGACGTTGAGGTTTAATTGATATGAAATGCTTGCAGATCCAGTTCCTGGAGAGCCTTTTGGAGATGTGGTTGGAGTATGAGAGTAGCGTTCAGGCCCTGAAGTCCTGGATGGCAACTCAGGAAGAGAGGCTAAAGAGGAAACACCGCATAGAGGATTTAACATCTGTGCAGAATGCTCTCAAAGACTGCCAGGTAGCTAACGCTCATTAATCAAACCGTGTTAAACCCTTATATACACTGTCTCACTACTGTGAGTCCATGATTTAATCACGTGAAAACGATTAACTTTTAGGAAATGGAGGAGTTAGTCAAGGAAAAGGAGAGAGAGCTAGAAAGGGTGGAGGAGCAGGGCTGTGCCCTCGTCCAGAACAAGACTGATGAGGCCTGTGCTATCGTCATGGAGACACTCCAAGGTGTCAATCACACCTGGGCTAACCTGGACCACTTGGTAATCTCCTCTGTTCTCTTTCTACGCTGTATTTTTTATGTTGTACACCGGTTACACCCATCTATTTCACGTTACTCTGCTCTTCCTTGTTCTGTTCTCTTCTTCTTCTCTCTCTATGTCACGGTGTGTTTTTTTTTTTATTTCACCTTTCACAGATAGGACAGCTAAAAATCTGCCTGAACTCAGTGCTGGATCAGTGGAGTCTATACAAGCGGGCTTCAGAAGAGATCAATGGCTACCTGATGGAGGGAAGGTACTCCGTATCTCGCTTCCGCCTCCTCACAGGCTCCCTGGAAGCCGTCCAGCTGCAGGTGCAAAGTCTGCAGGTATGTGAGGATGAGCAGGGCTTTGATTTATTATACCTGTTAACTGTAGTCGCCCAGAGAAACTCTACACTGATTTAAGAAACCTCGCTGCAATGCAGTAGTTTTAGGTATATTTTTCATCAGTTGATTGTTTCTGAATGTGGTCGTTCCTGCTGGTGAATTAAGCCCAGAGTTTCTCTGTCACCTGTGAAGGATTTGCAAGAGGAACTGGAGAAACAAGAGAGCAGTCTCAGAAAGTTTGGTGCTGTGACCCACCAGCTGCTGAGGGAGTGTCATCCGTCAGTGTCAGATTCGCTCAACAACGCCCTTAAGGACGTCAATGCAAGGTGATCTTAAAATAGGAAAAAAAAAAGGAATATCGTAGGCATTTTTCACGTGAAGGGACTTTCTTTAGCATCAATCATAAAGGTGCAGCCATTTTTTTTTAAATAGTTTTCATTATCTCCATGTCATATTTGCAACCAGATGGACCGGCTTACTTGAGGAGATTGCAGAACGTCTAAGAAGCAGCAAAGCCCTGCTTCAGCTATGGCAGCGCTACAAGGAGCTTTATGAGCAGAGCTGCTGCAGCATCCAGCTGCAGACGGAAAAGTCAGACCGGCTCCTCAAGCTCGCCTGCAGCAAGGACATCGCTGACGAGGAAGTGTCCGACTGGATCCAAGAATGCAGCGTGAGTGAGGGCAGTGCCACGGCTGACTCATTTGGCAACTAGCACATCGTTCAGCATATGACCAAGTGTTTTAAGGCCGTATTAGGCAAGTAGGATTTGTGTTTTTTTTTAAAGCTGTGAATTCATTTTATGGGTGCTTTGTCTCAGGAGGTGCTCCGGTCCCAAGCTCCGGTGCAGGCCTCCCTGCAGGTTCTCCAACAGCTGGGAGATCAGCTGAAACAGCAGGTGGACACGTCAGCAGCATCTGCCATCCAGTCAGACCACCTCTCTCTCACCCAGCGGCTGGCTGCTGTGGAACAGGCCCTGACCCGACAGCTCACCACACTGCAGGTAGTGGCTAGTTTCAACTACAAGTCATCCATTTTAAGTAGGCAGTCATTTGGTCAGAGGCATGCATTTTAAAGGCATGGGTTGCTGTCTTTGTCTTCCATAACAGACTGGAGTTCAAGACTACGAAACCTTCAACGATCAGCTGGATTCTCTGGGGAGCTGGATAGTTGAAGCTGAGGAGGCTCTGAAGGTGCAGGATCCCAACGGTTCCACCGACCCGACAGTCATCCAAGACCGCATGGATGATCTCAAGGTTGTTTTTTTTACTTTTTTCCATGAAGTTGAAAGAACACAATTAACAGATTGTCCTGTAATTGAGGCGTTTCAACATTTCTCTCCTTTGCTCTACAGAGGCTCATGCTGAAATTCAGCAGCATGGCTCCTGAACTGGAGCGCCTTAATGAGCTTGGTTACCGGCTCCCTCTCAACGATTCAGAGATCAAGCGCATGCAGACCCTCAACAGGAGCTGGTCAACAACCTCCGCACAGACCACGGAGAGATTCAGGTATGACACATCCAAAATACCGTAAATATAGAATAAAAATGTCAATCAATTTCTGAAAACAACTGTGACCATCCCAGCTCCGTCTCAAGACACACAATAGAAGTTAAAAACTTCACACTGGCACAATCCTAATGTTTAAAACACAGGTAATCAGTATCGGGAAAATACGTATTTTGTTTGCTCCTTGCAGCAAACTCCAGTCCTTCCTGCTGCAGCAGCAGACCTTCCTGGAGAAGTGTGAAACATGGATGGAGTTCTTGGTCCAAACGGAGGAGAATCTGGCTGTGGAAATCTCTGGGAACTACCAGAGTTTGATGGAGCAGCAAAAAACCCATGAGGTAAGAGTCCCTTCTGAAGTAAAATCACATGAAATAGTTATTTTTAAAAATGTACGAATCATCAATATGTTGTCTTCCAGTTATTCCAAGCAGAGATGTTCAGTCGGCAGCAGATTCTCCACTCTATTATCAGTGATGGACAGAGGATGTTAGAGGAGCAGGGTCAGGTGGATGACAGGTAAAGATTACCTGTCGGTGTTTAATGTTATACAATATGACTCCACGTTGCTGAACCTTGTAAAAAATATATATTAAACGTCTTCTTTGACCATTTTTACGGCTCCCCCCTCCTGCAGAGATGAGTTCAACCTGAAGCTGACTCTCCTGAGTAACCAGTGGCAGGGCGTGGTGCGGCGTGCTCAACAGAGGCGGGGCATCATTGACGGTCTGATCCGCCAGTGGCAGCGCTACAGAGATATGGTGGAGAAGCTGCGCAAATGGCTGGTGGAGGTCTCCCACCCCGCGGAGGCCCTTCAGGCAGGGACTACGATACCTCTGCAACAAGCCCGCTCCATGCTGGACGCTGTTCAGGTACATAATGGAAAAGTACAGCCACAGATCTCTCTAGAAGAGACACATAGGTCAGGACACAAGGACGTATTATGCAGTGGATCCTATAAGCTCAAATTCTTGGTGAATGAAGAGAGTGTAAAAGTGCTTGGAAAACATTGATCTACAGCTTGAATAACATTTCATTTTTTCTTGTTGTGATAAACCCTACCTACATTATACTCCCAAATATCTATTTATATGTGTGTTGGGCAGGAGATTGACAGTGTTTCCTGTTTGTGCTTTCTGGTTCAGTTAAAGGAAAAGGTGCTGCAGCGTCAGCAGGGCAGCTACATCCTGACAGTGGAGGCTGGCAGACAACTGCTCCTGTCGGCCGACAGCCGGGCAGAGGTCGTCCTGCAGGCAGAGCTCACTGATATCCAGGAGCGCTGGAAACATGCCAGCGTCTGTCTGGATGAACAGAAGAAAGAGCTTGCCACCTTGTTAAAGGTAAACAGCAAGCAGCGTGTGGAGGTCAGGGAACCCCATGGGACATTAAAGGGAAAGCATTTGTATGCTTTTGCTTTTGTTTTTTCAAAATCTCTACCAAGAGACACAACACAAAACAATCTTTAACTTTAGAGAAATGAATGGAAATGAACTATTATTTTGCTGTTTACCTCTAAGTTATATCTAACTGATGCGGCTGCAACCATTGCTTGTCTCGCGTGCAGGACTGGGAGAGGTGTGAAAGAGGTATTGGTGGATCACTAGAAAAACTCCGAGCCTTCAAACGGCAGCTCTCTCAGCCTCTTCCTGATCACCACGAGGATCTGCAGGCGGAGCAGATGCGCTGCAAGGTTAGCAGCCTTTACATTGACCTAAAGTGTGGATTGGAAGAAGTTACTTGAATAAGTTGCCTCACCTTTTGAACTTTCTTTGAAATACATTTAATTGACCAGACAAAGAGTCTGCATGATTTACAAACGAATGTTCTCGTAATAATAATAATGATGACAACATTAATTCCAACAACAGGACCTGGAGAACACATTCGACGGCTGGACTGGGGATCTGGCCCATCTGACTGTGCTGAGAGAGTCCCTGTCTTGCTACATCAGTGCTGAGGACCTGTCTGTCCTGCAGGAGAGGATTGAGCTGCTGCATCGACAATGGGACGAAATCTGCCACCAGGTACAGTGTACCAACAAACGTATACATACTGTATACTGCATATAGAGCATTATTCAAATTAAAGTAGTATTAACCACTCGGAGGTGACAGTATCTGATCTGTCCCTGCAGTTCCTTGAGATACATGACGGTGGCGCTGGTGTCAAACAAAACCACACGAGTGTTACACTTTGTTCTGGACAGTTAGCCAACATGAAGTACAGCTTCCCATCATGTATAACAGAACACGTCTATGACTAATGAGCTTTGGTAATGAATGTTCAGTTAGAAAATAAGGCATTTCCTCTTTTGTTCTCACGTTGATGTGTTCTAAAGAAGCTGTTACCTATGAATACAGTGTTCCCACGTTACTTAAATGTAGCTCAAAGTGACATTTTAAAATTAACTTTAGTCGCTTCGGTGTTAACCTCAAAGGCATGAGTGACATCCTGTGCAGAGCAGATGAAATACACACACAGGAAACGCACACTCGCTGCTTGATGCAGAGGAATCAGTCGCGGTGCAGCGACGTCGAACAACGCTTCCGTTTTGAGACTTCTGTGATAATTTAACATGCATTTCTGTGGTTGTTGTCACGCACTTTGCGTAAGGACTTGACTTGAGTGTTGCTGTGCCTCTGCAGCTGTCACTGCGCAGGCAGCAGGTGAGCGAGAAGCTGAACGAGTGGACTGTATTCACCGAAAAGTACAAGGAGCTCTGCGAGTGGCTCACCAACATGGAGAGCAAGGTCTCCCAAAATGGAGACATCAGCATTGAGGAGATGATCGAGAAGCTCCGCAAGGTAAACACAAATATACTGCTTATTTTCTTTGTGCCCTTTTCTAAATATTTGAGTGGATGTTGCACCTTTCCCCATGTCTCATGTAAAATGACTGCTGCTGCTGATAGAAGTGTTCTGTCCAGTCAAGTCTGTGTAAGCCGATGGTGCTGACGCTGCTCCAACGTGCTTCTTCAGTATTCTTTTTTTTATCATTTCCAATCTCATATATTTCCTGCATCTTACATATTTATTGGTGAAGAACACAGATTTGTGGAATCTTTATTTTATACTGTCGAGCAGAAAAAAAGACTCTCGTGCTCACGCTGGTGCTTTTAAGTACAGCATTTAACCTTTTTAAATACACTCTTTGTGTCGCGTTGCGCCTCAGGACTACCAGGAGGAGATCACTCTGGCCGAGGAGAACAAGCTGCACCTGCACCAGCTGGGACAGCGCCTGGTCAGAGCCAGTCACAAGAGCAAAGCCAACGAAATCGAACAGAAACTCAACAAAGTGGGCGACCGCTGGCAGCACCTCCTAGACCTCGTTGGAGCCAGGTGGGGAAGACACACACTCACACCCGAGAAGCAGTCCTGTGTGTTACAGTTTGAAGACTGAGACACACAACAAGCTTGCTTTACTGCCTCCCCTTGCCAGAGCGTCGTGCATCGGATTGTACTGACGATGCTGAATGAATGTGTTAACAGAGTGAAGAAGCTGAGAGAAACTCTGGTGGCCGTGCAGCAGCTGGATAAAAATATGAGCAGCCTTCGCTCCTGGTTGGCCCACATCGAGACCGAGCTGTCCAAACCCATCGCCTACGAGGCCTGTGACTCCCAGGAGATTCAGAGGAAGCTGGATCTGCAGCAGGTAACACGTCTGTACAGTATAGTGCATGAAATATGTACAATTGTAGATTTTATATATCTTTTGTAGCAATTCTACTGTTTCTAAGTTTCCGTCTTTTTCCTCAAAAAAAGAAGCATTCATTTAATGGGACAGCTTAATGAAGAACTCTTTGGAATAATGGTTATGGTCTTTTAACAACATAATTATTATAGCTTTAAAAAACGATTCTTCTGAATTTTCATCTTTGGGATTTTCTTCTATTAAATCAACTAATCCCAAGTTAGTGTTATTGTTTTTATTGCATTATGTAATTATTTCCACCATTCTCTCCCTGTGTATCAGCCTCTTAATATTACACTCCCCGTTTGTCTTCTCTGGACACTCAGGAGCTTCAGCGTGACATAGAGAAGCACAGCACGGGCGTGGCGTCTGTGCTGAACCTGTGCGAGGTGCTCCTGCACGACTGTGACGCCTGTGCCACCGATGCAGAGTGCGAGTCCATCCAGCACGCAACGCGTAGCCTCGACCGCCGCTGGAGGAGCATCTGTGCCTTGTCGATGGAGAGGAGACTTAAGTAAGATGTCGGATGAAAAGACAAAGTGTGGATAGTATGGATGGAAAAATAGGTCATTGTTATAACTCTATTCATATTCATTTGTCAGGATTGAGGAGACGTGGCGTTT
Organism: Eutrigla gurnardus; assembly: GCF_963514095.1. Lineage (NCBI taxonomy): Eukaryota > Metazoa > Chordata > Actinopteri > Perciformes > Triglidae > Eutrigla > Eutrigla gurnardus. The sequence continues at coordinate 25,958,255 of NC_139921.1, forward strand.
ATGGCAGAAATTCCTGGATGACTTTGCACGATTTGAGGAGTGGCTGGCCACTTCAGAACAGACTGCAGCCCTGCCCAACTCCTCCGGTGTTCTGTACACTGTAGCCAAGGAGGAGCTGAAGAAATTTGAGGTATTGCAAGAGTATTCCGTGTACACAATTTTAAACCCTCAACTGAGACAGGAAAGTTAAGAAATGATTATTTTCTTGACCCAGTAGGATGGTGCTGTTGAATAGTATCACACTAATTAAATAAATTGTGTGTTTCTGTAGGCCTTTCAGAGGCAAGTCCACGAAAGCCTCACCCAGCTGGAGTTAATCAACAAGCAATATCGCCGCCTGGCCAGAGAAAACCGCACCGACTCTTCCTGTCAGCTGAGGGAGATGGCTCACGATGCCAATCAGCGATGGGACAACCTGCAAAAGAGGGTGGCATCCATCCTCCGCAGGCTTAAGGTATATACGCTATAACATCCACGATGCCTTCATTGGAATCAGAATTCTGAATTGTCTTCTCACATGTTAGGTGATAGCATCTGCACGTCCTTTCTGTTTTACTTTGTGTTAAATCAGCGATCAATGTGTCGATAATTCTAACGGCAGCATCTGTGTTTCAAATGTGTAGCACTTTATTAGTCAGAGAGAGGAGTTCGAGACAGCCAGAGATGGCATCCTGGTGTGGCTGACAGAGATGGACCTGCAGCTGACCAACATCGAACACTTCTCCGAGTGCGACATTCAGGCCAAGATCAAACAACTCAGGGTGAGGTTTCTTTCATTTCGATTGGCTTCCAGAAGTGTGTGTGTGTGTGTGTGTGTGTGTGTGTGTGTGTGTGTGTGTGTGTGTGTGTGTGTGTGTGTGTGTGTGTGTGTGTGTGTGTGTGTGTGTAGTGTTAGATTCATTGTAGCTTTGACTTCCTGAAGGTTTTTGCACTTGGGATTTTCTTACACACTGACTGAGCTACAAAGTGGTTTGATTTCGATCAAAAGTGGCTTCAAGTATTCTTTCTGGGGGCCGAAACATGTATCGAGAAAGATTTTTTTTTAATTTCTAGCCCTTGATATGTTTGGAAAACTATGGAAAGACTTTTTTTTTTACATTCTCATCTGTCATCTGTAGTCATACTGATATTAAGATAATTAAATCAAATCAAGAAGTGAAAATCGGTCTGGGAAATCGCATCCATTTTAAAGTTGAGACCATTATTGAACCTCGTGTTTAGCATGAAAAAAAAGAATTACTAAGGCTCTGCTTGTCTGCGGTCCCACAGTCGTTCCAGCAGGAGATCTCCCTCACTACAGCCAAGATTGAGCTCATCTTCCACCAGGGAGAGGCGCTGATAGAGAAGAGCGAGCCTCTGGATGCTGCCGTCATCGAGGAGGAGCTGGAGGAGCTGCAGCGCTACTGCCAGGAAGTCTTTGGTCGAGTGGAGCGCTACTACAAAAAGCTCATTCGGCTTCCTGTAAGACCAGAGATCTACACAGAAAACATCTTTATTCATCCATGGTTTCACCTCTTTCACGCTCAAAACTGTATGTCATGTGTTTGTGTTTTATGCAGCTCGTAGACGATGACACCGAAGTGTCGTATTCGGACCGCGAGCTGGAGCTGGACGAGCCCGGCGATCTGTCCAGCCTACCATGGGGGGAGCGTTTGGGCGACGGCTTCCTGTCACCTCTGCCCTCCTCCGGTCGCTCAGCCTCGCTGGCGGCTCAGCTCCGGACCGAGCGCTCAGGCAGGGACACCCCGGCCAGCGTGGACTCCATCCCCCTGGAGTGGGACCACGACTACGACCTGAGCCGCGGGCTGGAGAGCGCCAGCAGGGCCCTGAGAGAGCAGCAGAGTGAGGAGGGAGACTTCCTCCAGCGGCCTGCCTCCGCCTTGTCTGGTTAGTTTCCAAACATTCTGCTTCAAGTGATAAATGGAGACTTTTAACATCGTATATAATAATGTTGTATGAGGTACGGTGGCTGTTTTTGAGATGTAGAAAACCGATCTGTTCTAAGTGAGAAGGGAAAGCGTCTTTTGCTTGAAGCAGTTGCCACCTCTTGTCACAGGTTTGAGCGGGTCCACCACTCAAACTCAGGTTGTTTCACGTGAATATTGTTATTAACTGATGCCTGGAGGGGTGTCGCTATAGGAACGACATGTAAGCAACACTATATAACTGTTTGAAAATGAATATCTTAGTAATATCACATGTAGCATCAAATTCTAGATGATATCCTATATGCTCTAAAATACATTAATTAAAGGAAAAGAAGACTTTAAAGCTTAAAACCTCTTTTAAACTGTATGATGTTGACTTCAATAACTCTTTAGCCAGCTCTTTCCTCAGCTCCTCACTCTTTGGGTTATAGCCATAGTTTTAGCCCTGGACCAAAGAGTATTTGTTGTGAGGTTTATCACACAACACGTTGTCAATACAGTGTCTGATGGTGCTTCAAACGAGCAGATGAGTAGCAAGTTGATCAGTCCATGGAGTCAAACTGAATGTGTGTACTGTATAATGTTTCTTCCAGATGTAGTGATCCCAGAGAGCCCAGAGGTCTATGTTAAACTTACAGAACAAACACTGAGGTCCTCCACTGGTAGGCAACAGCAGACCCCAGCATGCCACAAGTGTTTGGGGCCAGAATTAACAGAGTGATACCCACATTCATAGCCTATTCACTGGCTTGGACTTTTCATTTGTGTTGATTTCCTCACTTATACACACTTTGGGCAAACACAGTAACCAACGGCAACCCTTTCTAACACCAGGGGGGATAGGGTCAATTCCATTTTGACGTCTTCAATTCACTGGTTCTGCTTTGGTTTCTTATGCAGCAGAACTGAAATGGAATTCAGCCTAACCCTTCTTTCTAAACGGCTTTCTTACTTTGTGTTTGAGTGTGCTGCGTAGCTAACCTCTTCAGATTATTTTTTTTAATGTGCTTTTTGTGTTTCACAAAAGCATGGTGTTTTATTGTCACGGTGAACAAGTCTGAACTTCTCGCTGAAGGAGGTGCAGATTTGTTTAACGTACTCCTTTTCATAGGCTCCATTCACAATGAGACACATCACGTGAGAGAAATTGCATTTGAGGCCCGTGTTTCAAATAAAGGATGCTAACGCGAGCGGGACAGGAGAGCGCTGCCGCGAGGCCCGAGAGTGTGAGGCGGATCACTCGGCATCATGAGTTCCTGTCCACGACTTCCAACTCTTTGCTCTCCACGTCTTGTGTTTCTCTGTCTGAATGGGGCCTCGTCTGGTGTTGGGTTGTAAGGGATATTTCAAGTTACCATTTTCATACAATGCATGACTATAATCTGCAAAGATGACCGGTTGATTGTGTGTCTACAGGAGAGGCTGGCTCTACAGACTCTCATAGTCACCCCCTGGATTCTGGCCGTTTCCACCTGCAACAAACGGACGGCGGCCGCAGTCGCACACCCACAAGCACAGAACTGGATGCCTCGTATATGGGATATGTATGTGTCACACTTACAGCTGTCAACCAACACATTGGCATGAGACAAAAAACAAATATCTATTTATTTAAATACTTTCCTGTCATGGTTTGCTCGCGTACCACCACCCACTGATATTACCTTCACCTTTAGAGTTAGAGTTGTGTCCTATTCTGAAATCTGTTGTATAACACCGATCCAAACATCCATCCATTGTGTAGATGCGGCTGCTGGGTGAGTGTCGGGGCAATATTGATGCAGTGAAGAGGATGGGCTTTGAGCTGAAGGAGGAGGAAGAGGCGGTGTCTGGACTGGCAGATCCAAGTAGCTCAGAGTCCCAGACATCAGGTGATACTTCACCACAACCCGATCCTGCACGCATATATAATAGATTAGCATACATTTACATGAATGTATATGGAAAAAAACAGATTTAAATGTGTGATTTGTGGGATACAACACTGGTTAAGTCATCTTACATAGCATCTCTATCTTCCCTGACACTCTAGGAGTGATTGAGCGTTGGGAGCTCCTGCAGGCTCAGGACCTCAGCAAAGAGATGCGCACCAAGCAGAACCAGCAGCAGTGGCAGCAGCTGAACTCTGACCTGAACAAAGTTTGGACTTGGCTGGGAGAGACGGCGGAAGAGCTGGAGCAGCAGCGGAGGCTGGACCTCAGCACAGACATACAGACGATAGAGCAGCGCATCAAAAAGCTCAAGGTATTATAGTTTATACCTTATTTTTCATTTCTTTCGTTATAACATCCTTTGTACGTTGGTCTTGATGACTTCATTCACTGTATGGAGAATGTTAATGTTGGTCTACAGGAGCTGCAGAAGGCGTATGACAAACGCAAAGCCATCGTGCTGTCCATCAACCTGTGCAGCGCCGAGTTCCTGCAGTCGGACACGGAGGAGTCCCGAGAGCTGCAGGCCAAACTGAAGGACATGAACAACCACTGGGACAAGCTGGGCAGCTCACTGGAGGAGTGGAGGTCTTCATTACAGGAAGCCCTCATGCAATGTCAAGTAGGTGCCCCTCTTCACCATGACACCCTCAAAATGAAGACGGGGGGGGGGGGGTTCTGAATGCTAACGTGAGATTGTTTTCCAACAGGACTTCCATGAGATGAGCCACGGTCTGCTGCTCTGGCTGGAAAACATCGACCGCAGGAGGAACGAGGTGGTTCCCATCGACCCTATCCAGGATAGTGACACTCTCCACGAGCATCATAAAGCACTTACGGTACAGAACGGAGTTATTTCTATGTCGTATGAAGAATCCTCGTCCTCCTACTGTTTTAGAACTCATGTCTAAAGTCCACAAATCCCCACAGCAAATCCGCCAGGAGCTCCTGGACTCCCAGCTCAAAGTGGCCTCGCTGCAAGACATGTCCCTCCAGTTGCTGGTCAACTCTCAGGGCAGCGACTGCCTGGAGGCCAAGGAGAAGGTTCATGTTATTGGCAACCGCCTCAAACTGCTGCTAAAGGAAGTGACCCGAGACCTCAGAGAGCTGGCCAAGATTCTGGACATCACAAGCAGTCAACAGGTAGATCTTCTGGTGCTATACACGATACGATTTACTTTCCCCATCACTGATTCTTCATGTGTCTCCCTCTCTTATGTGTAAACCTCTTCTTTTCTCAGGATCTGGCGTCTTGGTCGTCTGCCGATGATCTGGACACGTCCGGCTCCCTCAGTCCTGTATCAGGAAGGAGTACACCGAGTCGACACCGATCGGTAACGTATACGTCTATCTGTACATGCTGCCGTATGAGAAGCCAGGTGTTCGGTTACCCCTCTGGCACACAGTGCACACAGTAACCAGTGCCCCGAATGCCCCGTTGAAGGCCATATTCACCCCTGTCATCCCAAGATCTCTCCTCACACCTTTCCACACCTTCACAACCTGCTCTAAACTCCCTCCCTCTGAATTCTGAACCTGTTTTCCAGCCTTTTACTCCTTTTTGCATGTTGGGTCTTCCAGAGCACAATCCTTCAATGCAACTGGTGAAACCTTTCCTTCTAACTCTTTATTTCTTCACTTTTTTTTCTCCCTCAGTATTTCCACACTAAAAAAAAAAAGTTTTTTCCCCCCAACCAAAGTTCCTCTAGACGATCCCCGTAGTGTTATTATGAATATTACTGGCTATCAAATGTACCAAAGAAGCAAAGACACTGTGGTTCTATGAGTAGAAAGACATATTTGTAAGCATGAGATCAGTATCGATTCATTATGTATCTAAATATCAGTCCAAATAAGCATGCCGCTGCTTATATCATGTTTATGCTACTAAATGTCACTGTTATCAAAGAAATCCATCACATTGCATAATTTGTAGCTTCCTATTTGCAATCAGTTTGTTGCCCTCGCAAGTTGAGGCACTTCAAAGTAGTCTTTGAAAGACTCCTCGTTATCACAGGTTGCAAACTCAACCTCCACGTATTATTTTTCATTTTGGGATTTCTTTTCATCGGTAGCCTTGTCTTGATTTGTCTGGACTGAAACATACTTTCTTTCTTTTACCCCTCCCCCACCCCCCTGTTCATTGCAAACAGCAAGGGGGCAAATGTAGTCTGTCACAACCTGGAGCGTCTGTGAGCAGTCCACACCACAGGTACCTTTCTGTCGGTTCCTAGCACACCCAGAAGATAATGGAACTCATCCGATCATGACGCACTCGGAGGCCCGATTCATCGAGTCCTCCCCCAACAACGGCAGCGTTTTTTTTTAAAGAATTCAGAAAATCTCCAATCAGCGTTTCATGCTCGTGCCAGATTAGCAGCTCATGATAGTGAATTCCATCATCTTCTGTAAGTCTAGACGCTGTGTGTAGGCTCTGTGATGCAGTCCACACATCCTTCAAAAATAAATGTTCACAGGGATGGTGCGAGGCCTCCTCTCCGCCAGCGTCCTTGGCTGCTTAATATCGCTAACCAGAGGGCATTTATTACATATAACACGAATGGTTCTCTACAGCTAACACTCCCTCAAATTGCCGAGCCAGTAAATGTCTGCAATGAACAACGCAAAGGCTGCAGTTTCTCTTTCTCTCTCTCTCTCTCTCTCTCTCTCTCTCTCGCGTGACATTTCTTCTTCTTCTGCTGCTGCTGCTGCTATCTCACCAACTATCCACCATCTCCCCACCCCCCGTCACTCCGTCATCTGTGACTCTCAGGTCTCCATTCGTGACGTGGTAAGGGGCATTTTGGTAACATGAGTGTAAACCATAGATCATGAATGTTCCTCCCTGGAGTCAGGGAAATACACGCAGACCTGTTTTCTCTTCATTTAAAGAAGTGAATCAACTGTTGTTTCACAGTAGATGGGTGTGAGTAAGTGGCTTTTTTATAAAAAAAAAAAAAAAAATCCTTTTAACTGACTGTGGCTTCTGACCTTCGAGGCTCAAAGAAGACGATGCTGGGATTTCTTGCTGGGAGTTGTCTTTGTAAGAACTGGAAGCAGGGAAACAGGCTAGTCGTTCCCCCTGCTTCCAGTTCTTATGCTAAGCTAGGCTAACCGTCTCCAGGCTCTAGCTTCCTGTTTAACCCAGATTTGAGAAAGAAAGCAAATTAACTCTAATCTTTTCCCAAAAAACCCACTTAAACTATCAAAGAGGCTATTTCTAATCGCTGCTGCTCTTCTTACGTCGGCATGCTTTTGCAGCAGGACTTCTCAAACAGTCCTTTTAGGATGGATCAGACTATCCAGCTGATACTTGCAGCATGCCCTTTGTCTTTGATCCTAACATCCTTTGCAAAGGAATGCAAGCTCACGTATTAAATGTGTTCGTCTGGTACAGGATTGTACCGTCCTGTTGCTTCTGTGACCGTGTTTGTGACTGTGTTTATGCACCCAGTCTCCGTCAGCATGTAGATCAGTGTGAAACAATGTCCCGACATGGCCTTGAACCCGTCGGCGATGTCGTCGAACCCAGCATGGTGCCTATAAGCACTGTCACGCAGTTCTCCTGCTGCTGAACTGAGGTCTTATTTGGATTGAAAATGGTAGACAACACCGAAAACAATGGTGCTTATGTAGAGAGCAATATTAGATTACAGAGCAACTCAAGGGAAGTTTGTTTATTAAATTAGAATAATTGCATTTGCCAGTTGTTTTGGCCCATGATCACACATCAATTGGGGATTCAGACGATTCCGACGACAAAAGCGTGATTTAGTATGTTCCGGGCGATCGATGCGAGGAACTCAACGTGGGTCTGTGCTGCTGTGTTTGTGAATGCGTGTGGGTGAGCAGGTCCCGCAGCGGCGCTGGATCCGCTTCCTTCCCTTCTGATTGGGAGACGGTCCCTAGGTCCTCGTTTCTGCGGCGGGTCTTCTGGGTCGCGCTGCCTCTCCAGCTCTTCCTGCTCCTGTTGGTGGTCTTGGCCTTCCTGCTGCCACTGACCGAGGAGGACTACTGCGCTCAATCCAACAACTTTGCCCATTCCTTCTACCCGATGCTCAGCTACACCAACGGACCACCTCCAGTGTAGACTGGCTGCCAGAGCCTTTCATTTCAGTCTTCATGCATCGGTGTGACATCCTGGAAAGGTCGACCGCGTCGGGAGCAGAAACCCTGCTGGGTCACGAATGGTTCATCCATTTGTACGACAGATCAAGCCTCTCACTATGTTACTCTCTGTGCTGCTGCGTGGTTACGTTGCTGGATGAACGATCCGAAGATCAACCCAGTGGCATATACGTGTCAGTGGATAGCACCAAAGTTAACTGTTGAAACATAGCCTGTGAATTTGCTCGTGTCTCAAACATTTGTAAACCGACAAACAAACAAAAATCATTTAATATATCTTACATCGCAATTATTTTTGTACCCGTGTTTTGGCATGCAGTTCTTATCTTTGCTTTCATTTACTTCCGTCTGACTCTGTGTCCATTTTTCACTTGAATTTCACTGATTCACGTAAGATTCTTTTAAGCCAAGTCGTGTGTTTTTAATATCAAAGCCAGACACATTTTCAAGAGTTTAAGCTTCAACGTCAGTCACCCATGGTTCTTTATACATTGTTGCTGTTTTATTTTTTAACAAATTATAAAATATGACTAGGATTGAGAATTATGACATATAGAACTCTTGTATATTTTGTATGACCGTCAGTATCAAAAGTATAACAGTTCAGGATTATTTAACATAAATATGAAATATGAATAATGTATGTATATGCGACCATCAAAAACAATGAATGCCAAATCCTCATGTTCATATTTGTCTTTTTATTTAATTGATTTGAAAGTGTTACATGTTAACTATTGGTTCAGTGAATTGTTGGTGAATCACAAATAAGACAACATGGTGTTTGATACATTATTACATACTAAGGTCCGTTTTCATATACTTTTTGGACCACAATGATACATTTATATTTGAAGTGTAGTTGGCTTAAGTATAATGTATAAATCTAGGCTTCGTGAACGGGACCTGCATCCCCGAGATAAGCAGACCTGGAGGCAGAAAGATCAGAGGAGGAGCTGTCAGGGAGGTCCTGGATTTGGGGGAGATGAGGCCTCTGGTGAGTAGGACAATGGTGGTGGTGATGGTGATGATGAGGGTGAAGAAGGGTCTCCAGTGATTTGATGATTTCATAATTTGGAAGAGCCAGGGCTGAGACATCCACACCCAACATCTGGGAAATAACCATCCGGAAATCCACCAACTGAACAACAGAGACAAAAGAATATTGGGTTTTATTTCACAGCTTGTTGTTTCTTTGCAATCGATAAAACAGTTTCTGAAACTACATTTTGTTGAAACTCTACGCACAAAAAATATATGAACAAAATATTAAAAGCAAACATCTCATTCAAAACTATATACTGAAGTGCAAAAAGTATAAAAGGCTAAAACACTACCATAAATATAGACTATGATCACAAATGCAATGGGGAAACAAACAAATGTTTTTATTTTCAACTACTTTAACTGAAGATGTCATGAACAAAATACAGTATATTGTGATTAATTGCCCTTCATTGTTGTGCTCATCAAAAAAAAAAAAACCAGAGTCATATTAAAAAGTGTTCAAGCTCTGGTTTCTAAGTGATCCAGCTGTTCCAGGTGTTTTTGCAGGGGTATGGGTGCAGGTGATCAGTAATTAAGTGTGGTATTTAAATAGCAGCTTTTAGCACCAACGCGTAGGCTTTTAGTTTTAAATTATTTGTCTAATGTACATAAACTTACAAAAAAAGTTAGTTAGTATAAAGCAGAAAATGTGCTTATGGTTTAACATACCTGGTCAATATTATTTCAATAATTGCACCACAAGTGCCTGTTTTTGCATAAAACTAAAGGCATAATCTGTAATAAATATCACCACATCATTTTAAACTCTTTAAAGCGTTCCTGTTCACCGTGGCCTCACCTCCGTCTCCCTCTCAGACAGCTGAGTCAGGCTCTGTCTGAGGGTGCTGAGTTGCTGCCCGTCCTCTCCGGTCTTCGTCTCTCGGCGCTGCAGGTCCGAGCTCACTGCGTTGAGCTTCTTCTCCACCTCGGCCTTCCCGTCCACCAGCTGATCCAGCCTCTTTTTCTGCTCCTCCGTGCTCTGACTCTGTTCCACGACTTTCAACTTGGCACGTCAGACAGAGGTGTTCAGTGAGTCATTTAATGGCCTTGTGCGCTTAAAAAATATATACACGCAGTTGTTTTCATAACCAACCTGCTTTACATAATAGGTCCTCCTAAGTACTCCTCCTTTCACACAGATATAAACACAAATACGTGATAAATTATGAGGTGAAAATGCCCCTGGATTTCTTTGTCGGGGTCTGAACCCCTCTACCCTCTACCTTGAGCTCACTGGTGTGGGACAGCTGGGCCTTGAGCTCAGTGTTGGACAGCTTGGTAGCCTTCAGCTCTCCTTGGACACGCTCCAGCTTTTTCTGCAGCCTCCTCGCCTCCAGGTGAGCGTCGTCTCGTTCCACAGCCAGCGCTGACCGGCTCCTCCTCTCCTCCTCCAGATCTGACACCTTCTTCCTCAGGAGCTGGACGTGGAGTCCTTTGCTCTCTAGCTGGTCTTTCTGCGACTTAAACTGTTGGGAGAAGAAGTTTTCATCACTGTTGAAATGAAAAGAAAAGTGTTTTCTTCATAGTCGTCATATCACTGTCATATAATTGTTTCAAGCCCTTTTAAAACACAATAATAAAATCAACAGTAATTTCACTCTACAGCCAACCTTCCGCTGCAGACTGTAGGTCAGACTTTTGCTCTCCACCAAAGCAGCAGCCTCTTGTTTAACAAGCTGCTCTGCACGAGACGAGATGAGCTTCAGCCTCATGTCGAAGCCTAGATCCACAGCAATACTGTCAACTCTCATGGTCTCCGATAGCCGCTCCAGGAACTCGTCATACTGTTGAAATAAAACACAAGTCCCAAAGGGTGTTTCCTGTAACTGGAGCTCATTTTCTGCTGACTTTACTCACGTGGAGTTTGCCGCATCTCAGCCCGTCGTGATGCATGTCTGAAGCCAGCAGCTCGGCCTCCAGACCTCGCAGTCTCTCCCTCAGGTCCTGGACTCGCCGCTCTGCAAGCTGAGCCCTCTGCAGTGCACTGTGCTGGAGCTCTGTCCGCTCGCTCAGCTCCTCGGAGACGTGACGCAGCCTGGCTTCCATCTCTGACAAAGACTGCCTCCGAAAAACATGTAGTAAGGATGCTATTTATGTCAGATGTTGTAGTACCACTTGAATACATGCAAAGGCAAATGTGGAGAAAGTAACTAAATGTATTTACTCAAGTGTTGAGCATTTGCTGTAAACAATTTAATGCCAGAAATCCCTCCTCTGATTCCTCACCTTATTGCAGAGATCATCCAGTTTGTGGAAAACATCTGTCTCTGTGGGCGGGACGACGCTCTCAGCCTTCCCCTGCAGAACGGCTGCCACCTTGTTCAGGAACGTCTGCAGTTTCTCCTCAGCTGCCCGGGTCTCTCCTTGGCTTGACTGTAGCTTCCTTTCAAGCTCCTCCGCCTGTTTCTCCAAACAAAGGGACTCTCTTCTAGCTGCTTCTATGACTCTCTTGCTGGCCTCAAGCCTCTCCATTAGAGTTCCCCTCTCCATCTCAACACTCCTCCTGCCCGCCGCCAGGTCATCTAACTCCTGAAGGAGGTAAAAACACCACATAGTGTCACAATGAAGGCAAATGTTAGATATGAGACAACGTCCTGGAGAAAAAACTGCACATCTGTGTTGTAGCTAAGACACAAAGGTGTATTCTTAGGGGGACTTGGGACGTGATCGACCTTTGGTAGACCCAGACCTACCCCTCTGAGTGACTGGAGTGCTGCTGCACTGCCGGCGGCCTTCCTCCTCTCTCTGTCCAGCTCTGCCACCAGCCTCAGCACCGTCTCTCTGCTGGCTTTACACTCCAGCTCACAGGACGTCACGCTCTCATCCAAAACAGCTATTCTCATCTTCAGCCTCTCCCTCTCATGAGACTCGTCCACCTTATAATTAAAAAATATTTAAATTCTGTCGGCTATATTTTTACATTATCGCTATTAAACACAATTAAAACCTAGTCAATATTAGGTGCAATTCAGGTCATGCTCAATAAATAATGTGTACTTTAAAAAGAAGTTAAATTAATTTCTGATGTGTTGGCTTACCTCATCTGAGTTTTCCATAACTTCCATAATCACAAGTGTTGCAGGGCGAGTGATTCAGGAGAGACTAGCCTCTGTTTTGGTTTTAAGAAGTCTCCTGGCAACACCAAAGACAAGCTATACCAGGCTTCACCAGAGGGGCGCTGTAGCAGTGAGAACGCCTGACATCGAGGCATCACTTTGAGCCTTTAGAAGTTGCCGGCCATCGTTAGTCACAATACAGGGATTACATCTAGACAGTTGAATCTAGTTTCCACTTTTGCATTGCAAGTGTACCATTTATAGTCCAACAGCATCCTAATGTAGTAATTCCACATCTTTCAGCTCCTCTGAAAAGGAAGCAATGCCTTCACGTGACCTCTTATCACATGATAACTGAGAAAAGTAAACAAATGTGTGGGAGGACATGCGACAGAGGTTTTAGGGCTACCAATGGCATTATTTATTTATTGTATTGTCCCTCTCCGTTGACTAGCTGGCTCACCAGCAGCCTGCCAGTCAGAGTTCTGGGCAACTGTATGACGGTATTACGTCACCACAAACAGGAAATGAGCGGTAAACAAAACTATTAGCACACACGCCTCCTCCTCGGTGCGCGGCATGCAGGTCAGTGTGGCTGCGTTCACGTGAAGGTGTCACCGTCGACTTCCGGCGCGTCGAGTCGCGCTTTAAAAACGGTTGAATCGCATCTTCTTCCATTCAGAGGTAAGCTAACCCGCTAACGGCTACACATCGGCTAACGTCACACACCGACTTGTAACGTCAGCAGCACGTTAGCACCTCCTTCGATATGTCAGTTAATGTACGTGAAGTTCACGTATAGACTGTAACGTGTTTTTACTGTGTTATTTATGTAAAATGTCATGAACAGACAGCTAGCCGGGTATAGCTAGCTAGCTAGCTTGTAGTCAAGGTCGGTCTCGCTTGTTTTGGCCCCTATTTGTGTATCAACACTAGATCTAAGACGTCTGTAAACGTGTATTTAAACGTCCATACATGTCTTTGGTTACAGATTGTGTAATGCATACAGACTGGAGTGTGACGTCATCTCCTGCAGGTTCGCGAGCAGCTGTTCCCTGTGTGGAAGCTCACCTGCGCAGGTGTCTGCGGTAAGATGCTTCTCCGGACCTTGTGGTCCAGATTGGGGGGCCAGAGGCCCGTAGAGAGGAACACCATCTGGATCTGTGCCCGTCTCTCCCAGTCCGTCCAACCACACAAGTGTGAATCCAGAGCCGGGACTCTCTGGGACCGGTCTGCCCCGACCGTCTTTACCCACGTAAACGCTGTCCATCAGCAGCAGCCGAGACACGTCCTGCCTCCTGCTCTGTGTGTATTTAAACGTCCCAGCACGGCGATGGCTGGGATGCTGAGGAACTGTGGACAGAAGCGTTTTTATTCGCCCGAACTCGTGAAGTCGGTGTTGAAATCCAGTTTAAAACCAGCAGCGGTGCCTGGGAAAAGGGTCCCCAAGGGACCAAGGACAAAACAACCATCCAGAGCCAACCAGCCCGCCCTGTACGTGGACAAGGTGATTCAGCCCCGTTGTCTCATACATGGCGTTGGTAACGTGCTTTTTGTTTCAGCGATGAAATCAAGGCTGTGTTTCTCTGCAGGATATGATGCAATGCATCGCCTTTGCAACAGCAGATCAGTATCATCTCCCAACGCTTTGCCACGACTTGATGAGCCACGGCTTCCAAGAGATAGACTTACCAAGAGGTGTTTGAATACATTCCCTCCCATGTTGAAGCTTTCCGGGGAATCACATGTGGCGTATGTGGAGCAGTTTATAACGTGTCACGTTTTCATGTCAGATGCATCAAACGTGCTGGTGATCAGCACGGACATGGCTGCGAAACCCGATGACGATGCTGTGATGTTCTTCTTCAGGTAGAGACAACATATTCTGCTTTTAAAGTGCTTCGTCTTACGATTCATCTCGCATGAATTCTCATGTTAAATTAGTTACAATGACTGACGGTCCGTGGTAGTACTGACAGGAATGGTTCTGACTATCTTCATCTGAAATTTCAGGGAAGGCTCAGTCGTTTTCTGGAATGTTGAAGAGAAAATGGTAAACAAACTGTATATATTATATAAAGTAAAGTTTTTACTTCTCTACTGTAGCAAGACAATGTTCTTTTTTTTGTCTTTACAGATGAAAAAGGTGTTGAGAATATTGGAGCATCATGAGATCCAGCCCTATGAAGTAGCATTAGTCCACTGGGAAAATGAAGAGATTAACTACGCTGTTGGAGAGTATGTTGATGATCACTCACTCACAGTAGTTGGTGTTTCTGTGTACATTCAGACGTTTTTTGGGGATCTGATTTAAAATCTTTATCCTACAGGGGAAACACAAAGCTTGAGCGCGGCAACTTCATTCTGAGTGACAGGATGGATCAGCACGAAGCTGTTCTGGAGAAATTTGCATTTTCAAATGCACTGTGTTTGTCAGGTGAGAAACCACGAGGATTTATGTCGTTGTGTGGCAGCACGAGTTTACCGAATACTCTCTTTTGCAGTGAAGCTGGCCATATGGGAGGTCTTTCTAGACGGCTTTGTAGAGTCAATTCAATCGATTCCAGAGGTACAGTGGACACTTAACGGCAGGCAGACGTCGTTCTGAATAATTGATTCTCAGAGAAGGTTGTTTGTTTGTGTGTAATGCAGACCAAGCATCAGTGAGCCCTAATGCTAACGTCCTTATCTATTTATTCCCTCAGACGCTGAAGTCTGGCAAAAGAGTCAAGTTGTCCTCAGCAGAGGTTATGAAGAAAATAGGCGAACTTTTCACGTTGAGGTAAATTCTTCTTTTCTTTAAATAGCAGCTGGTTTACATTCAATTCTAAAAGGTGTTTGCAAATTACTGTGAGAAGCATTATATGTCTGCTGTTGTATTTTCAAACTCTGGCGTCTGTTTAACACCTCTTGCATGTACGTCCACCTCTGATAAGACACTGTATTAACCTGAGGTCCGACCTGCTCATCACACCTGATTTCTACTGGGACCGAGAAAACCTGGAGAAACTTTACGACAAGACGTGCCAGTTCCTCAGCATCAACCGCAGAGTCAATGTAAATAAAGCAGCTCCGAAAGAACAAGGTAGTAATGTGGAGACTCGTGCTGACACGTTGCTTGTGTGTCTAGGTGGTGAATGAGAAACTGGAGCATTGTTCACAGCTGACGGATTTGATGAGGAGCCACCTGAGTGAGAAGCACAGCTTGAGGTTGGAGTGGATGATAATCATCCTCATTGCTATCGAGGTGAGGAGATAAAAGAGTGCCCTTTTGTTGTTAACCTTTACTCGTACAAAACTTGCAAACACTTACTACTGGTTGGTCTACTTGAATTATTCATTAAATCATAATGCAATCTGACTTCTCTGATGAATTTTTGTTTTAAGCGTATTTGTTGTATTAATTATGCATTCTCTTTAGCAGTTAAGGATACAAACGGCCTTTTAGGATAGATAATATTCTATCTATATACTAAATATATATATATATAGATTGTTTTTTTCCCCTTCCAGGTCATGTTTGAACTTGCAAAAATGATCTTCTAAGCTGCTCCTCCAACAATGCACACATCTCTCCAGGACACTGGGAGCTGCAAAGGAACAATGGTGCACTTTACAGAGGTACTATGTCAGTGATATGTGACGATGTTTTCTGGAAGAAACTGCAATCGTGAAGCGGACCAGAATATTTTTTGAATGTCTTATTATTGCTGTTACACAGTATATACATTTCAACGACACACAAATACTTTTATTTGCTGTTTTGCTGAAGATCATGGCTGAAACCAAATGGCATCAGTTGTCCACGCAGTAGCGTTTTTGTTTGCCTATGAATCGTTTTAGTATGAAAGATGCTGGTTTTTAAAGGAGGACGGGGACTCACTTCAACATTATTCTTGTGACTGCAACATGAGCAGTAAGAAAAAACAGAAAACAAAATGTGCTAATTCATTCAAATTTATTACGTTTGGGAACTCCAACTGTGAGTGCTGTTATAAAATATGCAATAAAGTGTTTTAAAAGTTTGTCAGTTATGTTTCTGTGTTTTGCATGTAAATTATGAGCTCATTTATTATCAGTTCAGTAAAATGTCTAAAGCTAACTTTGATCACCAGAAGTTTCACTATACAGGAATCATTTGCATTACAAAGAAGTATTTCAAATTTCCAAGTATGAATTTATTCAAATAAAATAATATATAAACACTGGTAAATATATTATAATTATATAAACACATAAATCAGCCTTATATTTTGAAATTTGTCAGTAGTCAACGTCACAGATTAGCAAGAATCTTTCATAAAAACCCAGCTGACACCTGAAGAGCCTATCATCACCATCGTTGAGGCTTACACACAAACAGCTGCGAAAGTAAAAGCTGTGAGTAAAGCTGCCGTTGTTTAAAGTTTTGCCGATTATAATTGAATTAATCATACATATGCAAAGATCAATTCAACTTCAAATAAAAATAAATGTGTAAATATATATATTTTTTTCTTTTTTTTAAACAAAGACGTGCCATGCTCTTGTCATGCTCTTATTTTGAAACCTGCGTATCAAAATGAGCACATTTCTGCCTGTGTAAGCATTAAAATGGTTATGTACAAGATAAAATACAGCAATAGCAATATGCTCACTAGTATGCCTGTTCTCTACCTGCATAGATCTTATGGTAACATGTATTGAAGTGGAATGATTAAACAAAAGCAGAGTGACAAAACACTTTATGAACACCGATGATACATGGTAAAAGCTGTGAAATATCTAAATATACTAATAGCATCGTATTGTCTCAAAAGAACTTAACATTTCTCCTGTGCCCAGGTCATATACATTATGTATTAATGTTTATAATACTTACAATAATGGATGCGAAGCACAGAAACTGTTGAAAAAAATGCTGACTTACCCTCTGAGTCATGCGTTAATCTAAGAAATACTGACGAAGATGGATCTTCGCAGAAACATAATTTATAATCGAAAAGACCTTGCATGACCTCAAAAAATGCATTACAAAGCCATTAGATTAATTGAAACTGCATGATGGATCTCGTTCACTATCAAAATTCAATAATCACACTGCATGCACCCTGAGTCCGGCTTTGCACTCTTCCAGTTGATGCTTCTCCTAGTAGATCTCTTCCGTTTCCTTTAGTGTCCTTCCCCCTCTGTCTTTAAAAACGTCTTACAAACTTGAGGGACTCAATTTTTCATGGTTCACGCCTGAAAGAAAAAAAAACAACATATATAACATATTAAATCAAATCTTGCAACAACAAAAAACAGTAATGGGAGAGGCTTACCGGCTAGTGACGCTGAAGTTGGGCGACATTAATTCCCCTCCATCGTCGTGACACTCACGCTTTCAGCTTCGGGATGCTCGAGTGCAACTGCAAAATCCTCTTCGCTGTCAGTTCCACATGTTTCTACTGTTGTGTGCATTTTCAGTTGACTTTTTTGTTCCTCGTTCTTGGACTCTGCAGCCGCTTCAACCTCCTCTTCAACTCCTGCCTTTTCCTCTTGTTCGCTTTCTGTCTGAGGTTCGAGAAATTCCTCCACCTTAAGAGGGAACACCTCTGTTCCCTCTTGAGTGCAAATGTCTTCTTCGGCATCCATCCACACATCCTGGTCCTCGTCTTTTTCCTTAACAGGCCCTCCTGCTTTTGTTTTTTGGTCGCAGGCTCCAGAGAGTGCCGTTTGCCTTACTGGCTGCATCGTGTCCTGGACAATGAAGGTTACGCTCTCTGTTGATCCGATTTGTTCTACCGGTTCCATCACTTGGTTGCTGGCAGCCAGCAGGACAGTTTGGGTCACAATCATGGCTCTTTCCGTTGAATATAAGTTTGTTGCTGGTTCTGTGGTTTCGGTTGCCTGCACGGCGTCCTCCGTTCGCTCTATCTGTTTGTTTGGCTTTACGGGTTCTGCCTCCTCTTCAAATCTGTCCGTTGAAGGTGGTGGGGAAGCCGATTCCTTTGCTTGCACACTGGAGGTTACTCCCTCTGTTGATTCGATCGGTTCTACTGGTTCCACCGCTTGGTTGCTGATAACCTGCAGGATGGTTTGTGTCGTAATCATGGCTCTTTTCATTGAATCCAAGTTTGTTGCTGGTTCTGTGGTTTCTGTTGCCTGAACAGCGACCTCCGTCTGCTCTGATGGTTTGCTTGGCTTTCCCGTGTTTTGGGGGGCTAAAAATCCAAGGTTACGAGGTGGTGCAATCGGACTTTGGATAATTCGTGCTCCTTCGTGGAATATTTGATTTGCTTTGACCTCTTCTGCTGCGACAGCTGCTTCTGATTTTTCCTGTTCAACTTTAGTTTTCTCCAAGAGGACTTTTTGATCACGGGTTGAGATATCTAAACTTCCTGGAATACCAGCTGTTTGTGTGAGATCCTCGGATACTTGCTGTTCAGTTGCAGAGACATTACTGATGACAGTAGGTGCTTCATCTAGTCTTTCCCTGGATGTTGCAATACTACCTTCCTGGTCCAAGTTGACACCCACTGATTCAGGCGCCGTCTCTGGTAAATTTTCCTTCACATGTTGAATAACTTCTTGAATGGTCACTTTGTCTTCCTCATTAATTAATTCTTCTTCAGTCTCTGGATTTGCAGTGAGATTATCTAACTTTTTTAATGTTTCATGGCAAACGTCTAAGACTTTTTTGAATTCTGTTACCTGTACTTCTAGTGTGTCCACAGTTTTCTCAGCTAATTCTATGTCAGCATTGACCACCTGTACATTAATTCTGTAATTGTCCTCATCCACTACTGATGGCACTTGCATCATCACAACCACTCTGCCTTCCACTGCTGTCTCAGCCACATCATCGTTCACTAATGGTGTGGCTGTCTCGACTTCCTTCTTGAACACTAGTTCGCTTGATCCTCTTTCTACCAAGGTTTCAGTGATGGGTGATGTGTTCTCGATCAGAACATCAGGTATTTTTGCTGAAAGCTCTTTATAATGACATATGACTACTTGTGCCACTACGGCATGCTCATCTGCAGTCTTTATGTCAGTGTTGAGAAATTCACATTCTTTTTCTACCTCAACATTGACTTGCACTGCATTGAGATGCACTTCATGTTTGGGTTCATTTCTAACTTCAGCATTGTCAACACAAGGGCTTGGGATGAACGTGGCTTCAGTTTTGGTTTCAGGTACATTATCTTTTATATCAGATGGTAATAATTGTGGTTCTTGAGCATTTTCTGTTTTGACAGCTTCTACTGGTAGTTTGTCTTCTGCCTTAACTTCAGCTTCCTGTTTGGGCTCATCTGTAAGTGTTTCCACTGCTGGAATATCCTCTGATATGACTTCCTTTTCAAGAGATAGAAGGCTACCCGCCGGTGAATCTGATGTTGGTGCTTGAACAGCCTCTAATATTTCTGGTTCTTGACCATCTTCTTTTTTGACAGCTTCTACTGGTAGTTTTTCTTCTGCCTTAACGTCAGCTTCCTGTTTGGGCTCATCTGTAAGTGTTTCCACTACTGGGATATCCTCTGATATGACTTCCTTTTCAAGAAATAGAAGGCTACCCGCCGGTGAATCTGATGTTGGTGCTTGAACAGCCTCTAATACCTCTGGTTCTTGAACATCTTCTGTTTTGACAGCTTCTACTGGTAGTTTTTCTTCTGCCTTAACTTCAGCTTCCTGTTTGGGCTCATCTGTAAGTGTCTCCACTGCTGGAATATCCCCTGATATTACTTCCTTTTCAAGAGATAGAAGGCTACCCGCCGGTGAATCTGATGTTGGTGCTTGAACAGCCTCTAATATTTCTGGTTCTTGAACATCTTCTGTTTTGACAGCTTCTTTTACTGGTAGTTTTTCTTCTGCCTTAACTTCAGCTTCCTGTTTGGGCTCATCTGTAAGTGTTTCCACTACTGGGATATCCTCTGTTATTACTTCCTTTTCAAGAGATAGAAGGCTACTCGCCTCTGAATCTGATGTTGGTGCTTGAACAGCCTCTAGTACCTCTGGTTCTTGACCATCTTTTTCGACAGCTTCTTTTACTGGTAGTTTTTCTTCTGCCTTAACGTCAGCTTCCTGTTTGGGCTCATCTGTAAGTGTTTCCACTACTGGGATATCCTCTAATATGACTTCCTTTTCAAGAGATAGAAGGCTACCCGCCTCTGAATCTGATGTTGGTGCTTGAACAGCCTCTAATACCTCTGATTCTTGAACATCTTCTGTTTTGACAGCTTCTTCTACTGGTAGTTTTTCTTCTGCTTGAACTTCAGCTTCCTGTTTGGGCTCATCTGTAAGTGTTTCCACTACTGGGATATCCTCTGATATGACTTCCTTTTCAAGAGATAGAAGGCTACCCGCTGGTGAATCTGATGTTGGTGCTTGAACAGCCTTTAATACTTCTGGTTCTTGACCATCTTCTTTTTTGACAGCTTCTACTGGTAGTTTTTCTCCTGCCTCTACTCCAGCTTCCTGTTTGGGCTCATCTGTAAGTGTCTCCACTGCTGGAATATCCTCTGTTATTACTTCCTTTTCAAGAGATAGAAGGCTACCCGCCTCTGAGTCTGATGTCAGTGCTTGAACAGCCTCTAATACTTCTGGTTCTTGAACATGTTCAGTTTTGGTTGCATCCACTGGTTCAAGATTGGCTTCAGTGAGAGGCATTATCTCTTCCTTGGGATCATCTGTAATCATTTTTTCTCCTGGCACATTCTCTGATATCACCTCTGTTTCAACTGATTGAACACTTCCCTCTTCTGAATCTAATGCTGGTGCTTGAACAGCTTCTAATATTTCTGGTTTGTGAAAATATTCAATTTTGGAAACATCCACTACTGATGGCACATGCATCACCACAACCACACTGCCTTCCACTGCTGTCTCAGTCACATCATCTGTTTTCACTAATGGTGTGGCTGTCTCGACTTCCTTCTTGAACACTAGCTCACTTGTCTCTATTTCTACCAAGGGTTCAGTAATGGGTGATGTGATCTCCATCAAAACATCAGGAATTTCAGCTGAGACCTCTTTGAAATTACATATGACTACTTGTGCCACTACAGCATGCTCATCTGCAGTCTTTATCTCAGTGCTGGGAAATTCACTTTCTACCTCAACACCGACTTGCACTGCACTGAGAAGGACTTCATCTTTGGATTCATTATTAACTGCAACATCGTCTTCACAAGGTGCTGGGGATTTTTCTGTCAATGCAGTCTTTTCTAGGAGCTGAACATCACTTTCTTCCGCATTAATTGAGGAAACGCAAACTGTTTGTAACTCGTCTGTGACTTCAGGTATGTGATATTTGAGCTCAGCCCCACTATCTTGTGGAGTGCCCTTTGTTTTCTGATCCTCAGCTTTCTCTAAAGAGTGATCCAGTTGTGTCACAACTTCACCGCCAAGTCCATCTGTAACTGAAGCAATAATATTGTCAATGCTTGGTTTAGGAATGTCTTCTAACAATATTTGCTTTTCAAGGATCTGAGTACTACCTTCCTCAATAGATTGTGTGACTTCAGCTTCTACTTGTAGTTTTTCTTCTGCCTCAACGTCAGCTTCCTGTTTGTGCTCATATCTAAGTGTTTCCACTACTGGAATATCCTCTGGTATTACTTCCTTTTCAAGAGATAGAAGGCTACCTGCCTCTGAATCTAATATTGGTGCTTGAACAGCCGCTAATGCCTCTGGTTCTTGTACAGTGTTGATAACATTTGCATTGTTTTCTGGCTCAACATTGACTTCTGTGAGATGTTCTGATGTCTGTTCTGGTTCATCTGTGATCGTTTCTGAAGGTGAAATGCCCTCTGATCTTACTTCCTCGCTTGGTGATTGAATGCCGCCTTCCTCTGAATCTAATGTGGAGGCTTGCACAACTTCTGATGCTTCTGGCTCTTGAACATGTTCAGTTTTGGAAGCATCAAGTGACTGAACAGCCTCTAATACTTCTGTTTCTTGAACAGTTTTGATAGCATTCAATGGTAGTTCTTTGGTTTCTTGCTCATCACTGACTTCAGGTACCGGCACTGTTTCTTCTTTGAGTTCATATGTAACTGTTTCGGCTGTTGATGTGTCCTCTGATATAACGTCCTTTTCAAGTGATTGAGCACTACCCTCTTCTGAATCTAATGTGGCAGCTTGTACAGCTGCTAAGTCTTGTGATTCCTTCACCTCTATTGTTGGCTGTTCTTTATCCTCAGCTTGAATCTGACCAGTCAAGTTGTGCACCATCTGATCCTCCTTTTTTGTCAGAGATTGGCCTTCCTGCTCCATAGCCCCATCGGTAGTTTCATTTGTTGCTGATGAGTCTGCTTCTTGAGAGTTCAGTTTTTGGGTCTCTGTTTCAGTTTCATATTCCTCAACTAGAGAACCATCATCTGGGGCAATTTCATCACGTCCGGGTAATATATCTGTAGACAGAGCCGCATGTCCCTCAGATAGACATTCCACCAGATGATGACTCTCATCAATACTTTCTAACTCTTTCATGCTTTCTTCTGGATTTGTAATGTCAACCTCATGTACTTCATCTACAGACATGTCAGCGGTGTCAAATTCCTCAGTAGGAATGGATACAGTCTCTGTGGCAACAGAGTTATTGACCTCAGGTACGCTCTCTGTTTGTACGGTAACTGCAAGTTCGTTAACTGCGTCCAGCAGTTCAACACGGAGACCTGTGTCGATTTTAGTTGCATCGAATGTTCTGTGTTTTTCCAGAATTGTTGGTTCTTCCTCTACACATTTCTCCAGTATTTGTTGTGAGACAGAAACAACTATTCTTTCAGATCTTGGTTCATCCGAACAAACTGGAACTGCCTTTGGGCTTACGGAGATAGTTTCAACAACCTGATGCAGAAGCACATCTGTTTCCACAAAGACATATTCTGCTGGAACTGGTGTTGTGTTGCCAGATGTTTTCGAAGACTCTGAACATAACTGGGAAACTGCAGAGATCATCTCAGTTTCATCTGCCAGGGTAATGTCTAAAGGCTCTGGTGCAGTAACGGCCTCAGATGTGATCTCTATCAGGTCCTCCGCTATAGTGTCATCTCTGGCTGCCTCCTCAGTGAATGACGCTGGAGTGGCCTCCTCTGGAATGTCACTGAGTTGTTGTTTATTGATTGAATCTGTAAGATCATCAGGTTCTTCATTTGTAGCAGGGGTTTTAGATGCCTCTTTAAATGCATCATCATTGTCTTGGACATTCTTTGCTTCAGTTTGCAGACCGTCACATGGCAGGACTGGTTCAGTCGTCTGATCAAGGAGGTCTTGCTCATAGTCTGCTTCCTTGGGTTTATGACTTTCTAGGTCTGCCCCTGTTTGTATGTGAACCTCTGTCTCAACGGTATCAAACTCAGACAATGGAACCACAGCTGGAGTGTCAGAGTCTTCATCATCGGAAGCTGCATCCTTATCAGCCTCATCTGAGGATACTTGGTCGTGCTTTTCAGGAGACTTCCTTTTTTTTCGTCCTGGTAGGAGTTTCTTCATTGAAAATGACTCATCTTGATTAACTTCACTATCGGATTGTGCATTGTCTTTGGTTTCATCGTCATCCTTGGCTTTCCTTTTGGGGGTGACAAGTCTTTTTAGTGATTTCCATGGTGAAGCTACATCACCCTCTGAAGGACTTCCTGCTTGTTTGGGGGAATGGGCTACCATTTCATTCACCTCATTTTCTTGGCCCCATTCCCCACTATGTTTGGATCCACCATCTTGCTTCTTCATATTTTTATCTATAGTTTGAGGTGTTTCTTCCTCTGAGTCTGACGTTTTTCGGCTTCTTCTCCTTCCAGATCCACACAAAACCGACTCCCATGAAACAGATGAGTCTTTTCGTTTTTTGCCTTCTTCTGTGCTGTGATCTGATATTTGCCCACCTTCGCTTGGTTTTGGTTCCTCTACTGAAGGAATTTGTGTCTCCTCATTGCTCAAGGAGGATTTCTTCATTCGCTTTTTCGGAGTCAAAAGTTTTTTGAAGGAAGCCCAAGCACCATCCTCCTCTCCTGCTGTCTCCACAGAGGGTTGTGCACAACCTTCTTCGTTCTGATTCTCAGCCGACTCGGCAGATGATAGGAGATGATCTGAGACATGTTCTCCAGAGTCTGACAGCTTTGCATCACTTGATTTCCTGCCTCTTTGTTTTTTGGAAAGTTTCTTCAAACTAGACCCTGACAGCAGCCTTTTTAGAGGACTAGCTGGAACTTTGTCCTTCTCTTGAGAACTTAGAATTTCGGGGTCGGTGACTGCAATGGTTGATGCATCAGTCGTCTGAGCTGTAGATGGGATCTCCTCTTTAGGTTCATTTTCTTCAAGTTCTTTCTCAACTGCACCTGCCTCAACACCCCAACTAATCTCCTCCATATCCTGTTGTTGGTCTTGTTCAGTTCCTTCTGTCTTCTCCCCGACATCTTTTTTGCCCATGTCTTTCAGTTCTTTGTCAGTTTCCTCATCTTCGGCAGGCTTTTTTTTCTTCCGCAGTCCAGAAAAGATTCCAGTTGTAAAAAATCGTTTAATTGGAGATACGACCACTTCTTCTTCAGGACTAGGTGGTGAATTGGAAGATGGCTCTTCTTCGGGTGTGGCATCCTGGTGTGCGTCTTCTCCTCCAGGTGAAGTTGTAACAGCATGTGCGTTATCGGATTCACCTTCCTCTTTAGTTTCTGTTGTTTTCTCCTCTGCATTTTCTAGAAAGTCCTCCGCTGTACCATCTGTCAGGGTAGGACATGTTGTGGAATCATTATCATACGTCTCCTGTGCTGTCACGTCAGTATTCTGTTCAGCATTTTCGCATGTGGTGTCCTTTGCAGTATCCTCAACGTCTTCTGGTCTGTTTGGTTCGTCCTCGTTGGTCTCATTGGGGACATCTGTATCCGAGCCCTTCTTCACTGTAAATTTCAAACCAATGTTGCTGAAAAATCTCCTAAAACTTTCATTGATGTCATTCTGCTTTGCATCCATTTCAGTAATTTCCAGGGATGCATCTTCATTAGCATCAGCTTCAGTCGGTGATTCCTTCTCATTCATTTCAACATTTTCTAACGGTGCTTCTTCTTTCAATAGCTTTTTTGTGACTGGAACATCTTCGTCCGGTAAAAGGATAGCTGAACCAGGAAATAAATGAAATATTAATATATGTTAAATGCAAGAACTGTAAGTCTAATTATTGAGACAAAACTCTTTCAGCTGAAATCCATTAAGCAGTTATAATAATAGAGTACCTACCCTCTGCAGTGATTGCATCCTCACAGATAACTTCTGCTATAGGGCTGTCTGCTTTTCCATTAAACTCGGAGATATTCCCTTTGTTTTTGAGAGGCTGAAACAAAGCACAGAACTTAGAATGCACCTTTGCTTTTGTGGTACAATGGTATATCAATTAGTTGCCTGATTTTGGAGATATTGGTTGTAGAGATTCCTGCCTTGATTGATTGAAATTATTTATCGACACATGTCCAAAGATAAGCATACACATGTGTTGTAGCGAAAAACCTTCAACTACATAATTTCTAGGTCCATTTCAGCTAAACTATCTTTCTAAAAAACTCACAAGTGTAGTCCCAGATGAAAAGAAGTCCAAACAGTCTTTAATCCAAAAGAGATGTTTATTAGCCAATACAGGATCCAAACATCACGGGTTACCCCGGGGTAAGAGCGCCCGAGAGCCCCGTGTCCTCGGTTTATATGTTGTTGAACCCAGGATTCCACGCCCATGTCAGGTTGCCACCCACACCTTTTCTACAAATCAGGATCTTATTTTCCTAAAAAACAATGACTGTCATAATATCCCCACCCATCATTTGGCACTCTCCCAGTTGTCACAATTTGGTAGGGGTTTTTCCCCATTAGCTTCCTAAAGCGTTCCTAAAACACCTCTCCTCACTGTAGCAGGCCTCAAGGCCATTCTGACACAATGGTGTACACAGTTTGTATGGACTCATGAACCCAGGTGCAGGGCCTTTAAATCACAGCCTGTCATGGTAACTTAGATATCCTTATGCTGCAGAAATAATTAACCCCTTAGCCACTACACATGTCCAGTGTGTCAAAAGGATAACACAAAAAAGCCTGTATCCTCATTTCCATTGTGGTCCCTTTCTTTTGACTTGATATGGCACTCAGCTCTACATTTGAAAAACTCAACAGAAATGTCTCTTTCCAGAAATCATGACCCAGTTACTCAAGATAATCCACAGACCAGCAGAGGGTCATTATAGCGCCAAATAGTCCTGTTATATTTTCGAGAAGACAGAAATCCCAACAGCCGATATCTCCAAAACCAGATAACTCCCACCAAAATAATTAAGACTGATAAACAGCACAACATGCTCAAATAAGAGCTTCCTGAAGGCAACGTGACTGAGGGCGGTCCTCCGCCTTCTTTGTTATGCTGTCACTCACTCACCACGCCTTTCACATTTGACACACAGCCCCGTAACCATGAAATATATATGAAAGTGAAAAATGAAAACAATGTATTCAAAAGAATCCCAGTCTCAAAATGATATTTAACCTGAAATATCCAAACTTTCAAAACTGTTGGCCCTGATTTAGCTCCATATGCTCCAAAGTCCGGTCTGTGTCGGGGGGTTTGTGTCTTACAGTTAAACAACCCTAATTGTCCAAATCTCAAATCTTTGAGCTAGATTAGTTGGGAAAGTCTGAGCAGGGAAAGGGGACAAGAAATGTGAAACACAGTAATTAAACTACTATAAAGAAAGCCGTTCATAAGGCACCTGCTAATACCTTAACACACACAGAGCAGTAATACACTGTAATATTTTTGATGAGTCACGTATAGGGCATTTAGCATTTGAAGCCACCATTTCCTTTTTTTAAAATGCGACATAAGTCAAATGTTCCCAGCTAATAAAGACCCAGCGTTTCCTCCATAAATGTAGAGATACCTACAGTATACACTCTGAAGTGTAACAGGACTGTATGTGGAAAACATCAGGTGGCGTAATGTGATTACGTGTAGCTGTGAGCTGATTTTTCCAGTCAAAAGTTCAACATTTTTCACGTACACAGTAAGGTGCTGTGAACAGGCATCACTTTGTTTTCAGTCTCCGTGAACCTAAATGATTAACTGACCCTATATGGACCCTATCTTTACTGGTTTACTGGCAATACAAATTTAGCATATTTTGGATAGAAAAGGTCAGATTATTTGTATATTATTGTTTTTTACTTATTTACTTGAAAACTTAAGTCATCAGACTTTATTTTAAATGGAATGACCAACCGTGGCATACTTCGCCCCTCATTCCACCCAAAAATGCCACAAAATCTTATAAGCTGCAGTAGTTTTTCACTCTTGCAGTCCAGCGCTGTCTAGTTGACTTCCTGCTGCCCGACCAGGTGACGACGCTGACTAATCGATGTTGCCTTCTGCAGCAAAGAGGTAATTCCATCTCTGCCCTCGGGACTTCACTCGGGTTCCTCTGAGAGGGAAAGGTCATCTTCCCTCCACTGTTTCCTTCCATCTACACTCAACGCAAAGCTTTGCTGCATCAAAACAACAAGTTCGACGGGATCTTCAGAGGTGCACTAACTGCAAGCTGACTTGGCCTCGAACGACCAAAAATCACACATTTTCAACTTTTATGTTTTGCCAGTGAGATTGATTGTGATGTCTTAATTCTGCACCTGAATAAAGTCACTCATTCAAATGGGACAAGGGCTTTTTAGGGGTTAATAGAAATATTGGCAAGCAACACCTTCCCTGTCCTGACAACAATAACTCCCCTCCTCAGCATGTTTATGACACACAACCACCACCAGGCTTTATACCACATCAGCACATACGAAGAGGACAACTCAGATAAGTTTGTAAAGGTCTTATGTGCATCTGTGGGACGTGAGTTGATACCTTGTCTTGGATATTCGCCTCAGCCTGAGCATCATCCACGTTTCCGCTCTCCTCCTCCTCCTCCTCCTCCTCCGCCGCCGCATCCTTCTCGTCCTCCCGCTGCGCAGACTGAGCGTCTCCCATGATCGGAGCTGCAGCGCGTCACTGTCGGCGGCGAGTGATGCTGATATCCCAAAATGTGCACCGGGAGGGGAAAAGCAATCCGGTATAGCTCCGCTTGAAGCGGTCAGTCCTCAAATGCAGCCTTGGTGTTGGAAAAAGGTCCTCCAAACGCCTCCCTGCAGGATCACATGCCGCCTATGAGCCGAGCCCGGCCCGGCCCGGCCCGGTCCGGCACGCCTCCTGCTGCATCACAAAAAAAAAAAAAAAAAAACCTGCAGAGAAAAACACAACGCGTCCTCAGATGACAGAGGCGGACGTCACAGCAAGGAGCGGGACGTCGCAGGGGTCTGTTTCCCAGGTCCATGCAAACCCACCCAAAACAAACAATGACAAGTGGTTTTTATTGTTTTCTATTTTAGATACTAATATTCCATACATTGTCTCAGCTGGTGTGCTGACATGGAATTGCCCTGTTGCTTGTCTGCATCCAGATTTCTCAGTCTATATAATTAAATGTCCAAAAAACAAACTGCATGATGATTAACATGAAAGAAAACCTCGTGAGCTTAAATAAAGTTAACCTCTTATTGTCATTTCGGTTTGTTCGTGCACATATTGCATATAAAGGTCGTTAACTCTCCTAATCAACTGTAGCTTAACTTGATCCTTGTTTTTTAGGGAGATACAGTCTGACTGATAAGTGATGCATTTTAATTAGGAGGTTTTTATAACTGGGACATCAGGTGTCCTCGTGAACAAGGTGCATATTTGTCCAATTTGTTTGTCAGTTGTGTGTGTGTGTATATATATATATATATATATATATATTCTTCATCTGTAGATGAAAGGGAGTTTTTAATTTGGGTTCCAGACTTTGTGACTCATGTGATTTCAAACTAATGCTGTTTGATAGTTTATTATTCCACCCTTCAACACTTTTTAAGCTATCTGTGGACATGAAGGAGACACTTTTCTGCAATGTTGAGAACAGACTATACTTTTTTTTGTTTGTTTTTGCTTCATATTTGGAAGGTTCCTTTTGGGCCACAAACATAAGGACTCATTGGAAAATAATGTTAATTTGGTTTGGCGGAGAATGCATGATCCAGCGAGTGTCATGTGTGCAAAGCTGCTGCTGTAAATCTGAATTAAATGACTGCTTTCTTTCAGGCTTTTGTGCTGGCTCGGTGATTCTTGCAATGCTTTCCATATTACACGTACCAGTTATGAATGGCGATATGTTATTGTTATAGACTTTTATTTTTCAGTATTGAAAATTGATTGAATTGAGACACAAATATTATGATAGAATCACCCGTTCCAAATTTCATTTTCTCAGGCAGGAGGGCGTGAGGCGGGACTGCCTGCTCTGTTGGTGTTAAATCTGCTTTTTCCAATTAGGATACAAGTGAGGTTTCTAATTGTTGTCTAATTGAGTTTTGGTTCCCAGACAGCTTAAAAGACAATGACACAAAAGGCCTGAAAGCTTTCCAGTATTCATACGTTTACTGTCAGGAGAGATGGAAAGCTCATCATATCAAAACTAATATTTGTGATCATTTACCAGTGCAGGTGTCATTTTTAGAGAATAGCTGTCGTCTTCTAGAGAAGAGTTCTTCAGAGGCTCAGTGTTCCATGGCTTAGATACATGTGGAGCAGCCACAGCTGTCACCTCACAGGACAAACTTCCCCATAGACAGGATTGATGTGTCGCCTCGCCTCGGGAAACATCCCCAAACCCGTGACATACATTCATGTTAATTTGGTCAGATGCTCCGAGACACTGGTGCTCTTATCTGAACCTCCAGTCTCAAGTCAATAAGCCGAATCAATTGGAGTCACAACTTTGGGTAACTGGAAACAGCTGATGTTTTCTCCAGTGATTACTGTAACCCAAATCCTGATGCAATATAATGCAATAAAGGTGCTCTGCAATTAATGTTGGCATAAACATATATATGATATTGACTCACTCTTTGGTTCTCCATGCTTTTACAGTCGTACAGAATGTGTTTGAGAACAAAATTCCACAGAAAAACGAAGCAAATCTTACAAATCGTATTAAGCATGCTGTGTTCCCGAGACAGGAAGCTTAAAATCAGAGACTGTGATTCTTAAAGTGATCCCAGTGAGATGGATCAGTTGATGTTTATTTCATTTTTTTATACATAAAACAAATCAACTTAATATCGGATTAACAGAACCAACGTTATTTTGAAAAAAAGAGAGTCTGAAAGAGGGAAGCGGAGTCATATTTGGATTGTGGCCACTTTAATGTGACCCTGATCGTGTACTTATTTTTATTCTGGTGATACACATGAATATAGGTTCAACTTTTTTTATCTCAAAAACAAATCTGGTGAGGGGGATTAAATTCATAACTAGACCTTTTGTCCTCATGTTTGGCAGATTTACAACCGTAATTAAGAAAAACCTCCCTGGCACATTCACAACGAGCTGTTTCTGCCGTTGCTCAGTCCGGTTCCTCCCAAGCGGTCAATTCTATATCTCATGCAGCACAGTTTATTGATAAATATCATGCTGCTCGAATCAGAATCAGCTGACTGAAAAGACATAATTGGATTTAAAGGTTACCTTTCAACCTGTAATGTTGTAATTTCTTGTAATGTAATGGAGCATTTAGTGCCAGAAAACATTAAAAAATAAATGAATGTGTAAAAAGAGTGGAGTGCTTTGAAGGAAAATCAGGAAAGTTTGCAATAAATAAAAGGTTTGTCTAAAATTAACTCACTGGCTGATTTAGGACACTGGTGGGCTTGTTTCTGACAGATTTTAAATGGACAAATATTCTTTATTTCATAAAAGATAAAGTGTTAAAAATGTAAAGTAATGTATGCAGGTTATAGTTGTTTAAGCAAATAGCGTTTGGGTGTTTCAGTGAACTGTTTTTATACATGTTAGTGCACAGAAGGATCATTAGAACTGACTGTAAATGTCCTTTTATTGCCTTTTGCTCTCTTTTTGACACTAACACACTGAGTTATTATTAAACACAAAGTGTTATTTCTTAGTCATGAAGACGTTTCCAACTCAATAACGTTGTTATTCAGACTTTAAGCTGGAATGCATTCACTTTAGAAAAGTTTGTGAACTGCTGCGTCACTGCCCTCTGCTGGACACAAATAGATGCTCAGTTGTAAAGTATAAACTGTGGGATTTACCAACGTTGAATGGTTTAGTGTTGTAGATTAGAGTGTGTATATATATATATATATATATATATATATATATATATATATATATATATATATATATACTGTATGTATGAGTAAGCAGGTGAACTGAACATTCCTGAGGTGATTGAGGTGAGCGTTGGTAAAGGAAACCTGATTGTGTGATATTGTGGTTTGTGGGACATTCAGCCTCCTTCATGCAGCCTGACTTCATCTTCAGTTTAGTGACACATCAACAACCAGCCGGGGGGGAAACCAGCGTGACTCCAACACACATAGGCCTCGGTGGATATGACTAATCGCTGGAAATCCACAGCTTCCTACGCAGCAACTGAGACGCCGATTTCCCCTTAAATCGACATCTTGCTCCGGCACGTGACAGCCGGTGGTTTCGCTGCTCTGCTGAGATTACATCCCATGATGGTTGTGGTTGTCAGGTTATCAGGTGACAAAGCAGACCGACTCTTCAAGTGGCTTGTTTCCACATGTGAAGAGATCTGAAACACTTCCGCTTCATGTTCTTAATCTCGCTGGTATCTGATGGGTTTTCTCTGTTCACAAGCCTTCACCATCAAGTGTGTTGGACATGAGAAACAGAATAGCGTGTTTCTTTATCGTTGCTTTATGACAATAACTGATCCTTGAATCAGATCAGCACATCTTTATTTCACCCCCACGTGACCCAGCAGGAATGCAGAACGTTTAGTTTGTGGAGACGTTCCTCCTCGGACAGAAGAGACGATGTTTGACATTGTTTTAAAGTCATTCTCTCTCCTCACAGTCGACACGCTGCCTGCTGTTGGACTGGACGAGCAGATCCAGGATCAGCGGTATCTACAGACAACACACTGCACAGCAGTAAGTACCGCCGTTCTCTTATAGGGTCGTCGTTCCATGATAAAGATGACATTGTCATTACAGCAGCCTTCGACGCCTTAAATCGAGGCCTCTTTCCTCTTATAGTTTGTAGATAATAAGGACATGAATCTACTGTCAAGAAAACAAAAACACAATAAAGCAGACTTTCTGGGCCATTCCACTGAATCGGTACTTCTAATTAAACTTCACTTTGTTTCTTACAGCACTAAATCAAAATGTACGACGGTCCGCCTCAGGCCGTTTATGTATTTATGTTCCACCAGGTTTTTCTAAATAGAAGATGGTCCACATGATCAGGACTGAGTTTAACAGCAGCTTTAGCAAATACATGACATGTAACCACATGACATTGATGCCTGTTGGTCATGTGACTTGTGTAATGTCTCATATTTCTACAAGAGAAAAAACAAGAGGGGGCACGACTGAAATGTGTATTTTAAATAACACATTGTGAATTTTGAGAAGATGTATTTGTATGTCTAAACTGAAAAAAAGTCACCCAATAGTTATAAATGATGAACGATTTCTTAAGGAAATCATTCATAATTAATAATCATTATATTTCATGGTTTAGTTAGAGAGTGAGTCCGTTTCAGTGTTGTAATTATGTTTGACATGATTTAACACTTTGCTTGATAATCTTTTGTACCAAACGGATACTTTCATGTGTATGTATGTAAGTAAGTATCTAAGTATATATGTATGTATGTATGTAAGTAAGTAAGTATCTAAGTATGTATGTATGTATGTATGTATGTAAGTAAGTAAGTATCTAAGTATGTATGTATGTATGTAAGTATGTATGTAAGTAAGTAAGTATCTAAGTATGTATGTATGTATGTAAGTAAGTATCTAAGTATCTAAGTATGTATGTATGTATGTAAGTAAGTATCTAAGTATCTAAGTATGTAAGTATCTAAGTAAGTAAGTATCTAAGTATGTATGTATGTAAGTATCTAAGTATGTATGTATGTAAGTAAGTATCTAAGTATCTAAGTATGTATGTATGTATGTAAGTAAGTATCTAATGTATGTATGTAAGTAAGTATCTAAGTATCTAAGTATGTATGTATGTATGTAAGTAAGTATCTAAGTATGTATGTATGTAAGTAAGTATCTAAGTATGTATGTATGTAAGTATCTAAGTATGTAAGTATCTAAGTATGTATGTAAGTAAGTATCTAAGTATCTAAGTATGTATGTATGTAAGTAAGTATCTAAGTATGTATGTATGTAAGTAAGTATCTATGTAAGTAAGTATCTAAGTATGTATGTATGTATGTATGTATGTATGTATGTAAGTATCTAAGTATGTATGTATGTAAGTAAGTATCTATGTATGTATGTATGTAAGTATCTAAGTATGTATGTATGTATGTATGTAAGTAAGTATCTAAGTATGTATGTATGTATGTATGTATGTTAGTATCTAAGTATCTAAGTATGTATGTTTGTATGTTAGTATCTAAGTATCTAAGTATGTATGTATGTATGTAGTGTTCTGGTGATGGAAAGGCTCTGATTCGGAGGGACGGCTCATCTCTACTGTCTTAAAAGCAGATTGTTTACATGCTGGAATAGTTTTCTGCCTGAAAACGTGTTTGGTAAGTCCTGAAGGGAGAGTGAATGTGAATGCAGATCTCATTCATCCATCTCAGATTACAGGATACTGAAGAGGTAGAAAGGCTCACGGCTGCAAACCAAACTTTCTGATCGGTATGTGTTGACTGAGTCCGGGCCTGCTTCCTGTCTTCAGTCACGCTCAGAAACATTCAACACAAGAATAAACTTGTCGGTTGCATTTAATCACTGCTTGTCTTCTAAATGTCTTTGTTTTCCTCTCAAATTTAACGTGATGGAGAGATTCTCGCGTCCACATGAGTAAATCCTTTCTCTTGTTTTCTTTTGTGTCCTTCCAGCCATGAGAGACAGGCTGACGCACCTCCATCAGGTGCAGACTGATTCCCAGGGTTTCAGCTCGGTGGAGCTGGACTACTGGTCAGAGCAGGAAGCAGCGAGGGCATCGCATCCTGACCAGGACCTGGACCAGGACCAGGACCTGGACAGCATCCTGCAGGAGGCCCGAGAGATACGTCTGGAGATCCAGCAGATCCAGAACGACGTCAGCGAGTTGAAAGATGTGAACTTCCAGGCCTTAAACAAGACCTCGTGCCCCGCTGAGACAAAGCGGGACTCCAACGCGGTCGGGGCGGATATTAAACACAGGGGGGAGGCCGTGCTGCGGCGGCTGCACGCCATGAACGCTCTGAGAGGGGAGCTGGAGGCCCGGCGCGGGACCTCTGACCCCACGGCGCGCATCGCTCGAACCCAGTACCAGTGTCTGGGCGGCGCCCTGCGGGAGGCCATGGTTAGCTACAACGACGCAGAGATGAGCCACAGGGAGGCCTGCAAGAGGCAGATCCAGAGGCAGATGGAGGTGGTGGGGAGGCAGGTGGGCGCCGAGGACCTGGAGGAGATGATGGAGAGCGGGGAGCTGAACGTGTTCAGCGTCCAGGCGGAGGGCAAGACGGCTCGCTCGGCTCTGCTGCACATCGAGAGCCGCCACAGGGAGCTGCTGGAGCTGGAGGAGAGGATCCGGGGGATCCAGGAGCTGTTCCTGGACGTGGCCGTGCTCGCCGAGGAGCAGGGCTTAGCTGCTGAAAACATCCAGAAGAACGTCCAGAACACCGAAGGGGCCGTTCAGGAGGCCATCGGCAGGCTTGAGAGAGCGAAGAAATCGGATAACAACAACCCCTTCAAGAGGATGTTCTGTTGGTGTTTTCCATGTTTTGACATCTAGGCCTGATCTTTGGCTCTGGGCGAGAAGCTGCACTACAAACTACAGCAACACACTTTTCATACTGAATGTACTTTATGGAACTTTACTTCCTCGGAGTGAAGGAAATAAAGGAACAATGACATGACAACGATGAAGGTCATGTGTATGATCGAAAGGACATCCAATCAAATACGCTTCTCTAAGGAAATCTTTATATTATACATTATATCTGACAGTTGGATACCAAACATAATGTTGATGTTATGAAATACACGTTAAAGCATTATAATATCTGCACTCACTGGTCATTTTAAAGCATTATGGGTATATATTTTCTATGTAAAATGTACTGGTGATACTTCGATACTGGAGTAATATACAGTCTGGTATTGCTTCTTAGTTGTGTCAGGATAATAAATGTTATCGTTATTATAGGTTTATGTCGTTTTCCGTCCTGACAGCAACAACAAAAGTCGGTTGAACGTCCTTATTGAAAACCGGAGCGATGGACGATGGAAGTCCTTCCTCGTGTGTGTTCGATGAGAGGCGGAGGAAGGCGTGACCTTCCGCGTTAGTACCTGCCGCCTCTGCGATCACATACGGAGCGTTGGTTCACTCCTACATGCTGACATTTAATCATAGAACCGAGACACAAAAAGAGGAAATCGCTTCTTCTGCTTTAGCGCGTTAATCAGTGAAGGAGCTCCGGAGGAAAACGCAACGAGGTACGAGCGCTTTGTTGTATTGTGTGGTTTTATTAAAAGGCACTAAAATCATCTATTCATGGAGTCATAACTGACTACAGACCTGAGGATCTGTAACAGCGAGACATTGGTGTCGAGTTTCTCGTCACTTATTCTGGTCAAATGCTTTAAAGTGTGTTAATGTGATTTATTTCGCTTTTTAAAAACGTGTCTCGGTGGGAAATAAGTGGAGTGTTGAGTGGACGGTCTGGAAAGAAGTGCTATGAGAGCGTCACAGCTGAGGAAGTAGCCATCAGCTTCCTCTAGAGGAGTTCAACTGATGCTGACTGTGAGAGAAAGAACAGAATTATGCTTTAAAAAGAAGTAAAGAAAGAAAGAAGTCAATATATAAAGAATGCAATTATTTCAGGGTGTATCCAAGATGTGTACACTAGATGTCAAATGTAAAGCACATAGTAATAACAACATATAAATAAATAAATTGCTTATAAATATGATATAAGTGTGTCTAAAATGATAAGATTTGTCTTTAAAGTAACATGACATCATCCGTCCAGCATGAGGAGATGGTTGGTTCCCAACCTGGGGGGTCGGCTCCTCCAACAGGCCACAAGTTGAAATCTGAGGGGTCGTGGGATGAGATATGAATTATTCTTGGACATTCTGATAGTTTGCTGTTTTGTATGTGCTGGACTTTAGTAACAGTAACGTCTTGGATGACATGACATGAAGTTTTGTTATTTTTTGCCTCAAAACAGTTATATTGTACATACTTGTTTATGTTATATGTTATAGTGTCTCTTATATATTTTTTAGTACTTTTTCTCTTTTTTATTACATGTTTATTGTATGCACCATACACGCAGTGGCGGCTCCAGAGATTTTCTGTTGCAGGTGGAACACTTAAGAGAAGGTGCTTTGACTTTCGGGGTATTTTTATTATGGCGGTTGCATCGGAGCACCGCTATGGTATATATAGCTACACACACGTACACGCCCGCATTAACTCGTTCCACGACTATAAGCATATATGTAAATGAAAAAGACTATTCAAACATGACATTAAAATATAAATATAAAAAAATGACAGACATTTCTTGGGGGTGCTGGGCGGGTGCTATGGCTATTATAGGGGGCGCTACAGCACCACCTAGCTCCTCCCTGCCGCCGCCACTGTAAACACAACCAAGACAAATTCCTTGCAAGTGAAAACTTACCTGAAACGTTACACTTGTTTTGTTTTTATTGTCCAGATGAAACAAATAAGATGTAATGTGTTAATGAATCAGCTTTGGACGCAGCCAGGCTCGCCGTTTCCATCTCTGTGATAAATACTGGCTGGTGAATGAACAGATTTCCCCAAAATGTCTATTTTCTTCTCTCAAAACGATCTAGAGGTCAGAGGTCAGACTCCTGTTGCAGGTGAGATGAAGGACCGACTGTTTGACCTGCAGACGGTCGTCTCCAAGCATGCAGAGGAGACGCCCGAGGTCGACCCCGTCACCGAGGTGGAGGATCTGGTGCAGCACGCCGTCGTGTTTGAGGGCGAGGACGTGATGGACAGCGTCTACAAAGAGGCCCAGGCCATGAGGAAGGAGATGATGCTGCTGAAGCTGGACGTGAAGCGCCTCGGGAAGCAGAACACCAGGTTCCTCACGTCCGTCCGGAGGATCAGCAGCATCAAGCGGGACTCCAACGCTCTCGGGCGGGACATCAAGGCCAGAGGGGACGCCATCTACGCCCGGCTGGAGAAGCTGAGGACGCTGAGCAAAGAGCTGGAGGAGGAGCAGGGGCCGACGTCGGCCACGGCTCGCATGGCGCGCTCCCAGTGCGTCTCCCTGACCAGCGCCTTCCACGACGCCATATCGGACTACAACGAGGCCGAGATGCTGCAGAGGGAGAACTGCAAGACCCGCATCCAGAGGCAGGCGGAGATCATGGGCAAGGAGGTGAGCAGGGAGCAGATCGACGAGATGATCGAGACGGGCAAGTGGAACGTGTTCTCGGACAACCTCCTCCTGGAGGGCCGGACCGCCCGGTCGGCCCTCAACGAGATGGAGAACCGGCACAAGGAGCTGCTGGAGCTGGAGGGCCGCATCCGCGACATCCACGAGCTCTTCTCCCAGATGGCCCAGCTGGTGGAGGAGCAGGGCGTCATGCTGGACAACATAGAGGCAAACGTGGGCGCCACCCAAGACTACGTTACCAAGG
The DNA here is from genome assembly GCF_963514095.1 of Eutrigla gurnardus. Lineage (NCBI taxonomy): Eukaryota > Metazoa > Chordata > Actinopteri > Perciformes > Triglidae > Eutrigla > Eutrigla gurnardus. Next base: position 25,996,052 of record NC_139921.1, read on the forward strand.
CAACCGTCCACATCAAGAAGGCTGTGAAGTACAAGAAAAACAACCCGTGCAAGAAACTCTTTTGTTGCTGCTTCCCTTGCTGCTGAGATGAACGCTTACGCTTCAGTATATTTATTTCACTGAAATGACTCACTGACTTTTTACCGTGTCCAAGTTTCTCACCCGAGTAAAGTCTGAGCTGGTCCGAGAAACATTTCTAACCGCACGCCCCGAATGCAAATGCGCGGCGAGATGTGTCACATTTCCTGATTGTTACTGAGAACGGTGTTTGCAGCAGCTGTAACTCAACGCATGAATCCTTCTTCCATCTCAGTGTAAAGTCGCTCATGTTACGTTAGCTATTTAAGTAATGTTAATAAATACATGTATATAGACTAGTTCCCACAGTCTGAATGGGGCTTCTCTGTAAAACTGGAACTGTTCTCTGGAACTGTTCTTGTTGCAGCCGTTGCTCAAAGTGTGAAGAAACCCACTGCAACACAACACAACACAACACAACACAACACAACACAACACAACACAACACAACACAAGCCTGTGATTGTGGTTAGCCGGGGAGGAAGATAGATTTGTGTAGATGGTGCAACCGGCCACACACACTTATCACCCCTTACAGGCCAGGACGTCGTTATTTCTACAGGTTTGTTGCTTCACATGAAAGAAACCGCCATTTTTTTTTTGCACCCTTGCCTCCACGTTTCAGAGGTCGATCAGATTTCCATCATGAAGCAGGTTTTCTCAGGTAAAAAGGAAGGTAGAGAAAATCGGAGCTCTGTTTGCACAGCGGGGCTGGTCTCGTCGTGTGTGATGATAATAAAACAATCCTCTGTGGCGGCCCACCGCCCACTGGGGGATTCCCAGTTCTCACCAGTTGGCCTGAAACTGGGAGGAGCTCCTTGTGCTAGTATAGCACAATCAGTATAACTGGTCTGTGTGCACTTCCTCTCCACCCTGTGTGGGTTTGATGTTGGGCGTTTTTTACCGAGAGAGCGTGACGTCACACACGTTGACTCAGCTGGACCCTAAGCGCGTCTCTGACATGACGTCATCGTATTTGGTATTTCTGTGCGTGATGCAGGCCAGATGTGTACCAGGATGGCCGAGTGGTTAAGGCGTTGGACTTAAGATCCAATGGACGTAGTCCTCGTGGGTTCGAACCCCACTCCTGGTAGAGAGCGGAAGTTTTAACCTGTTAATATGTAATATATTAATGACGAAATAATGAGTAAAGTAACTTCCTCATGTGTCATAACACTTCCTGTTCAATGCACGTCCTGTTCAGTGCTTAATTTGCATATGGCTGCCTCGTAACGGACAGCTGGGGGAGTTGCGACGTGTCTGCTAATTATTGACGTCACGCGCACCTGCAGACAATCAGCAGCCACTGAGGTTCAGGAGCACGCGACACATGGCTGTGACGCTGCCAGGCTTACCTGCACGCAGGTAGGACTGCGACGTGTTTCCTTTATTTGCATTGCGGAATTTGTGGGGAAAACGACGTTAAAGCAACGCGTAAATGCAGAGTTTGGTCCAGGTGTGTATCAAACGCCACCCAACGGTAGGAAAAAAACGGGACCGAGCAAAATGCGGAAATGGATTTTCTGACGCAGGAAAATTTGAAACCATTAAAATGGGATTTTGTCCCTCTCCCGTCACTTAATTAAACGTAAATACATCTGTAGGTTTTGCTTATTTATTATATTTACTGTGTATTTAGATCAAAACTAAGTGACACGCTTAATCCATTGTCGTGTTTGTGTAGATCTGGCGCCATCTAGCGGCAAACGGGTAGAACACATGCACAATGAATTGAAGTCTCTAAATGTTTTATTTTTATTCATCTAAAGTGAATGACTAAGTGTTGAATATTTTCCATTAGCAGAATTAAATCAGTGTTGTTGCCTGGATACCTCACATTGTCATATTGACCATTTTTCCCTGTAAAGACCATAGGATTGAATCTCTGTTAATTTAGTTTCCTGTACCTGACCTAAATAGACTTGCTTGAGCTTAGAACTACCTTCTACAAACGTTAATCTGCTCCTCAGCTTGTAAAGCCCATTGTCGAGTTATGTTGAAACTAAGCTTTATTCAGGAACGTTGTCAAAAGTGGGCCTTGAAGCCAGTTTAAAACCGCTGCAATAAAAAGGTGAAAAGAATCAAACATTTAAAAACGGAGACCTCTTTATTAACAAAATCTCAAAGTCAAATTTACCTGACGTATTGTAGTGAAAAACACTTCAGCAGGAGTGAAAACAGAGTGCCTGCAAAGACTACATTACTAAAAAAAAACAACCAAACGATTAAATACATTTCATATTACCGTTGTATGAACCTAAATAGAATAAATGACTGATTTATTGCTCAGGTCATCCATGTAACTCCACCCACTAAACCTGAAGAATGAGGGCATGTGATCAGATTTGGCTGAAGTTCATTACGCCACAAGTTTAAAAAAAACAAAAAAACACGTAAGGATTAACATGAAAATATGCTAAACTGGTGCACAGTGCCTGAGAAATAATCTGTAAATGAGTTTGCAGTTGAACTGAGTGACACATTTTCCAGAAGAAATCAAACTCACATGCAAAAACATGAGGGAGTAAAAGTCCCGCTACTTCAGTAAAAAGATAACACGGCATCATTATAAGAAAATGTTTTACAGTACATGCCTTCATGTGCAAATCAATAATACAAATCATGACTGAGGCAAATCCTTTTTTTTCTCTCGAGATAAAAGTACCAGTACAAAAGAAAATAAATGAACCAAACAAACAGGTTAGTTCTGTAATCGTTGGGTTTACATCAAACTTCAGAAATATCAAAACAACAAAATCACACATTCCTCAAAGGAATCTCTTTTTTTCTTCTTGGCAGTAATCCGTTACTTCCATGACCAACTCCCAACGCACGATGCAAAACATTTAATTTTCTCACATAATTGAGCAAAAATGTGTTACGTTCATGTGCCGTTAAACTGTGTTTTTTTTATCTCCTCCCCCCCCAAACATCACACACACACACACACACACACACACACACACACACACACACACACACACACACACACACACACACACACACACACACACACACACACACACACACACACACACACACACACACACACACGTCTGATAATACTGAGTGGTACACCAGACGGGCCTTCTAATAATAAAGTAGCTGACAAGTCGTCGCGTCGTTTACAGCCGTTGATGGCGCACTGCTGCGAGACCAAAGCTACAACCCTGAGACGCCAACAGCATACCGTACAAAAAGCATACAACCGTGATAAATAATGACTATGAACATAATTAGTGATGCTCATTACTGGAGGGAAGCATGTGTTTTCTAACACCTGGCCTGCAGGTTTTTTTCTTAAAAAGAAGAGGTCTGACACTCGGGGAGGCAAACCAAGCTGACCACACTGATGGATTCTCTGTATAAAACACCCTAGTAACAGCTGCTGGTTAAAGTAGAAAACGCTGGTGAATAGTGTCTCTCACGTGATTAACGTGCCAGCCAATTAATCAGAGGTGAGAAAAGAAAGATGGAGCGCCTTGGTTACTGCTATAACCAAACGGCACTGCCTTTAATGATGGTGACGTGCTTTACATTGTGCTAACGCAGATGTTTGGTCAGTCTGTTAAAGCCATGAAAGTACACGGTCTATGTATCAGGATAAGATGTCCAACTGTGTGATACCAGGAAACTTTTCCCGCTGGAAGCAGCAGAGAAATCTCACTGAGATGTTCCAAACAACCTCAGGACTTGAAAAATCAAGTGTATCATAAGTTTAAGGCTGTACTCTCACCCTCATTGTAGCACAGTACTTTTTCACGTATAGAAAATTCTACATCAAAACATCTGGTTATTTCACAATGTCAGAGTGGATAAGATGTAGATGTACACTAGTAGTAATAAATCCATCAGAGTGGAAGAGGCAAGGCGAGCAATTTAATTTGTTTACAGTTCTGATCTGATTGCAGCGCGTCGGCTTCTGTTAAAAGTATAAATCCACCCACGACGTGTATTTAGGGAGAGAAAAGATAATTTCCACTGTGAGGCAAAGGGCGAGCGACCGCAACGTTCAACCGGGAGCTACGTGTTTGAGGCTGGAAGAGACTCACGTCTGTAAACACTGGAGGAAGATACATGTGTATTTGAGCTCTTACGGTCTCAAAAGGTCTCAGAAGTCCGAGAGACATCGTTTGCCGTTCAGTCACTTATGCTACTGGTTTGAGAACTGAGCGTAAACACCTTCCCTCTTTCGTGAGCTCTCGTGTGAAACACATGCATGGCAGCGGGATGGCCTCGTCCCGACGAGAAATCGTGTTGAACTTGCACTTCTTGAGGTGGTCGGCCATGCTGGCGATGTTGGCAAACTTCCACTCGTTCACGGTACCGAAGGCTGTGCTAAATCTCCACACCTGCACGGAAAACAACAGAGAATCAACCCATTACTTCTCATGCTTGTGATGGTGTGCAGTTTAAACCAACCATCTCATTTTCAAAAATAGGACTCACCTTGTCTGTGATCTGCCATGAGGGAGAGCCGTCAGCACGCCTCTTCTTCTCCCACAGCAGGACCACCATGCCACGCATCTGGAGCAGGCTGGCACAGACGTCCCTCATGGTGCGGGACACTCGAGACAGTTGGCACAAGCTGAAGCTGTCCAGGAAGCTCGCTACATGTTGCAACACTTCAAGTGGAAGATTGCTGACCTGATCGCACCGAGATCCAAAGCGGCAGCTTTTTCTTGGGAGGTTCTCCCCAGTTCTTAAGGGAAAACCAGGCTGGACCCCGAAGGAGCCGAGGTGCCTGTCGTGGATGATTCTGAAGCCCTGTACGGACGGGCAGAATCGTCTTTGGGAGTAGGTGCAGCCGTAGTAGGCCAAGGGGCAGCGCTGCTCCATCCAGCCGTTGAGCCCGGCGTGAATATCCCCGTGAACATTTTTGAAATGAGACGAGAACTCATCCCGCCGGAACAGCTGGCCGCACACAAACGTGAACATGGAGCGCTGCTTAGTTTGGTATCGAGCCACACATTCGAGCACCAGGTCCAGCCTGAGCGTGTGGAAGGGGCTCGGATTGGAGAGCTGTGGGCTGGCGTGATCGCAGGCCGAGGCCGAGCCAATATCTCCCACCATGGTGTTGGTTGCAAGAATGGCTGACGGGAAGGAGAATGTCTGAGTACCAAAGTCTATGTGGTAGCCGTCCACAAACCTGCTGTCTGAGATTCCTCTGCCGCCCGGAGAGTCGCCGAGGCAAAAGAGCAAGGCAGCAGTTATGAGATCAATGCCGTGGAGCCCCATGGGGTCATCTGCTACTTCCAGGTCAGACGTGTCCACTGACTTGTCCTCCATCTTTGCTCGAAACAAGTAAGGGTCAGACAGCAGAGCCCGACGTCCATTTAATGTAAACATGCTTATTCCTCTCAGCACTTCTACATTCTGTAGTTTGCGCTCTAAACACCTATACCTGAGTTCAGTAGGTAACTGTTGTAATAAGTTATTTCTCACGTGATCAGACAGCAGGAACGGCGCTGGATGTGGAGCCGGCGCTTGTTGAGGCGCCGGAGGTTCCAGTGCCACAACGGGCACGTAATTCTGAGGCATCTCTGGCCAGACGAGGTTGGAATCATTTATCGGCTCCTTCACGACCTCTTCCTTCTCTTCAGAAAACAACTCTACGAAATCATTCTCTTCTGCCCAGCTAATGGCGTCTTCGTCTCCGTCCGTCCCGATGGCACAATCCACTCCACCCACTGCTCCGAGCTCGCACTCTGAATCCGAGTCGCTCTCCTGCATATCTACGTTCTTCACACCCTCTGCGACATAAACATTATGACAATCACCATTTTCTCCATTGTGGAGTGCTCCATTCTTATCAGTCTGTTCCCCGTTTAAATTTCCAACAATGACATCAATATCCTTAGAATTGGTGAGGATGTCCAAGGCCGCTGCTAAACTTCTGCTCGTCTCCACTGAGGCTCTATACAACCCGCTGTAGGGCTCCTCTTCCATTTCCACCGTGACATTACCCAACACCGTCTCCGGTAGACTCGACGCCGTGGCCATTTTGTCACTTTCGTCTGCTTCCTTATCTCCGTTCTTTGACACGGTGGTTGTGACCTTCAGGGACTCCAACAACATCCTCTGATCCTGCAGAGCCAAGGCCATGTCTAGCTGCTCCACGTCATCAAAGTCTTTGCTCAGGTTTTCATAGGACTTGCGGTCAGCGTAGCTCACGGGCCAGCGGTTCCACTCCATAGTGCAACACACTATACTCGCCGGGCACGTCTCGAGGTGTTGCGCCATCCTGATCCTCGCAATAGTGAACGGGCAGCCGAACCCGCTGTTGAGGCACGGCAGCCGCTCGTACGGACACAGCAGACGGTGCTCGTCTAGTTTGCACGAGTGGAAAACTGCCCCGCAGACGAGAGGGCAGCAGATGAGGTTGCAGCAAACGCCCGTCTCCGGTCTCACCATGCATCGTCTGTTGATGCATTGAAGGCAGTGGGAGTGCAGGCTCTCCATTTTATTCTTATCTTTACTCTATTGCTCGATGCCCAAGTGGTTCTGGTGGGGAAAAGAAGCGTTCACCCCTGAAACAAAAAAATATACACTTATTTCACAACCCTTAAACTCAATACAGTTATAACAACAATGTTTTTATGCAAGCAGAGAAGCAGCCAGACTTCTGGGGTGACATTTCCCCATAAACATCGCTGTAACTCTCCCACAAACTAGTCTGTAACTCACACTGCTCCCTCTCTGCATGTTGACTCATGTTTAGGCTGTTCGGGACCTTTCACAACGCCCCTCTTGGGTTTCACAGGGAGACTTGACCCCCCTCACCTTCAGGGTCCGAGAGCTTCTTCAGGAGTTTGTTTGATTTCAACACCTTATGCAAACCGTTGCCCCGCCAGTTGCAACGGTAAATACCCCCCCGAATCATTAGCCTCGGGCATGAACTGTTACTTGTGACGATGATGAATGCTGCCCTGAGGGACACCAACCAGTATTTATAAACGACCACAACAATGCCCCCCCACCACACACACACACACACACACACACACACACACACACACACACACACACACACAGTATTGCTGGAGGTCTTTGCAGCCATGGTGAGCAGCAGCTAGTTATAATACGCACACGCATAGCTAGCAAGTTAGCCACGGAGCTAAAAACACCGGCTCTCTCTTTTAACAGTTTATAACTTTACCGACAATCATTTTAGCCACAGTTCGACTTATTTAACTGCAACAAGTTGTTTTTCCTCGATGAACTGCGCGGCGAATTACGTCAGACGACGAAGCTTCAACACTTTTTTTTTTTTTTCCAACTAAAAGTTGAAATCAACAAAAGAACATCAACAACATGGCCAGCCAGTTAGCATTAGCAAGCTAAACTTCGCTAGCCTACTCCAGTTAGCTAGTTAGCCGATGTCTCCGTGACACTGCTTACCGAGTTGCGGGTTCTCCGGTGAATTCTGCGCGGATACTTGTTGACTTTTTTTTCAGCCGTCGTCACTTGAGGAGAAACTAAAAGCTACAGACACATTTCACCGTTTTTAAATGTCTCCTAGTCGTCCTGTGATGTGAGCTGGCTCCTCGGCTGTGACTCTGCGTGTCAGGCGGCGTATTCACTGTGTTGATCCGGCTGCTGGAGTGGGACGCCGCCGCGCTACGTCATCACGTCAACGTGTCATACGGGTTTCTAGTGTGTGAGGGCACTGAAATAGACGGAGAGGGGAAATACCCGGGGGGCAGTTTTACATTTCCATCAGTCTGAATTCTTTAGGGAATTATTTAGCCTTTAATAAAACTATTTGTGATCTTACTTGGAATGAAAAGCTATTAAAATACTAACTATATTGTTTTACATTAACTGTTGCCATGTTTTTATTGTCTGTCTATTATGTATTTCTAGTCCCTATGGACCTCTGATTGTGTCCTTAATAAAGTCTTATTATTATTATTATTATTATTATTATTATACTCCTGCCTCCAGTAAATATCAGAAAACACTCACGTTTTACCCTGTAAAAGTTATGTAGTATTGGCTTATTACTATACTTTTAATGCTGCAGCTGGTCGAGGTGAAGCTAATTTAAACAATTTCTGTCAGGTAAGAATGCACCGTGTTTTACAAAACAATTATATGTTCTACAGATTCAGATAGCTACACCTGTCTGATAATTGTTGCGGGATAAAATAAATAATTATCCTGAAATCTAAACCTTTTCAACCCCGGGAGAAAAAAAAACAAAAATAATCAGAGACAACATGAGGAAGATCTTTTATTAAACTGACTTCTTACAATGCAAGAAATGAATTCTATAAAGAGAAACATAGGCATTATTTGTTTATTTTTTATCATAAATCACTCCTGTACATGTGTTTGTGTTTTTTCATGCTCATGTGAACGCTCTTCCCCTCTCAAAGAGGTACGCGCTCCCCTGGTTCACGACGCCACCTCTGAGATGTGGTGGATGTTGGACAGGGTGAGCTGCGCCTCCTGAGCCGGGTAGAAATGTCTGGAGCGAAGCCACAGCCTCCCAAACACCCCTGTGATCAGCAGCAAGACGGCCAGCAGCCCCCCGAGGACAAACGTCTCCACGTGAGGGAATCCACCGGCATCTACGTAGGGGAGAATAAGGACCACAGGTGGGACTACGCTCTTGACTGGTGATTTATGTACATGTATGTCAGATTTATGTGAGTTAGAGAGCTGAAATAAACATACTCGGATCAGGCTTTTCGCTCTCATTTAGCAGCCGTCTGATTGGTCCATATGACACCGTGTGGGACAGCGGGATGTCTCTCCGTATCCTGATTAATTCCTCTTCACCTTCACCGGAACAGTTCTGTTTGTAAAACAAGAGAAGACACACAGGATGCCACGTTTTTAACACCAGGACTTCGAGCTCATGCGCCCCGAGAAACGGTTATAGGCCACCGGCTCTATATTAAGGGCTGAAGCAGCAGGCAGCTTGTCTGAACGGGCCTCTGACTACCAGATTGAGGAATGGGTGGCTCACTCACGGGCTGGCACTGCCCCTGGGTGTCGTGGCAGATCTGGACGTTGCAGTGGAGGAAGACGTTGGTGTAAGAGCTGCCCACGAACTTGAACATTTGGATCCTGAACGTGGCCTCGGGGCCCTGGCCGTTCCTCAGCACGCTCAGAGTCTGCTCGTTTGACAGCACCGGGCAGCTACGTGAAGGGAGGCAGAGAGGTCAGAGAGGTCAGAGAGGTCAGCAGAGAGTGAGCATGAAATACTGTGCTTTAAAAAGACAGGAAAACGGATTTCAACTCGTGATGAAATGAGGCAAATACTGCCTGTGTGGTTGAACACGGCGGGATGTATTTCCTCTCTGGCATTTTGAAATCACTGTGCATTTCATTGCCCCACGCTGTTGCTAACGGGAGCAAATACTGCCTGGTCGTCAAGGACATGCACAGCTGTTGAACTGAGACGCACGTGGCCTCTCAGACAGGAGTCACATGACCGGGCAGCGCGAGCGTCTGGGCAGCTGTCTGAGCCAACACCATTCTCTTATTTCAGATTTCAACAGCGCACACACGGCAACACTGTTTGTGTGTGGAAGCAGCACAAGCAGGTTTCATCACATCTATTAAGTATTTTTATTTATTTCGTACTTTTTCAGCTGCAAGACAGCAAAAAAAGGAAAATAACAGACTTTTCCAAGATGTTCCTCTTTTCCCCATCATATTAAATAATCCCTCTCCTCTGTGTTTAATGTTCACCTGTCTCGGATGAAGGTGTACTGGATGTTGCTGTACGGGTCGCTGGTTGGCGTGGCCCAGCATCTCTCCATACGCAGCATCAGGTGAGCCGGGATCTGTGAGACAGGGGGGGGGCGAGTCATTTTAACTTTCCACACCGGGCACACACACACACTGGTGATTCTACGGAAGTAAACAGCAGCTGTCCGTCTGTACCGAGGTTATAACAACACGACGGAGAAGAGGAGCCGTGCTCAGATTACTATCTGCTCACGAGGTCGAGTGTTAGATTTCATCAACATCGCGTTTAACCAACTCCCAAATATGTTTGTTTTCAAAGGTCAGCATAAACAATCACTGAACTCCTATTATCAGATTTTAATACCAACTTTATCATCCAAAACCCAAAATAATGCCTTACATCAGAGATCTTCAACATGGGGTCCGGGACCCCTAGAGGGTCCGCAGAGTTACTGCAGGGGTCCCCAAAATTATTTTGAATTTTTTTCTTCCAAAAATGTAAATATGTCAAAAAAATACACCTTAAGATGAATACTACCTATAATAAGCAAATATACATCTTCCTGTTTGTTTCATATTATGTTGTGAATTTGTGATGTAGAAATGAAATTAAAATATGAATCTGTCAACAATTATTTTAATGGCATTGTATACATGCATCATTACAAAGTACGTGGCCTGGAAACGTTGAAGACCTTCGACTACATGACTGAATTATACACAATCATCAGGTCAATGTGAGCTGTAAGTCATTAATAGGAGTTTAATAACAAAAAATACCATGAAAACTTTGACGAAGATGTCGTCATCCAGCGTCAGCGACGGCACGGTCGTCCATCTGTCCTCAAAGGCGTCGTCTTTGTACAGCAACATGGACACCGAGAAGTTCCCGTCCTCCGTGTTCAGAGTTATGGTTCTGTGGAGAGAAGACCAACACATTTGACATTCAGTTCAGGAGTAGATTAATACGTAAACGGGTGAATAAAGGCGTACCTGACGTCGACTCTGATCATGTTCTCGCCGTTGGGCTGCTGGACCAGGTAGTTGATGGGGTAGCGGCACACAAAGGTGATGTTGATGTAGTTCCTGGTTATAACGTCTGAGTCGTTGTTGTGTATCGTGTTTATGAACATGATGTGGGTATCATCCGAGGCCTGAGGAGGGAAACATCAATATAAAGCCACATTTGGAATAATCCAGACATTTTATTTAACTGTTTTATTTTCTATGTTTTGTGCTAAATGATAAATTAAGTAGGTTTATTTATTTATTTATTTATATAAAGTGTTATAAAACACAATATAATTTCCAAGTTGGTCTAAAACCTCCAAAATATTCAGCTGATTAGTTGGCAAATTCTCACATCTTAGTTTTTTTTATGGTTTTAACTAATTCAACTCATTTTTGCTTGAAAATAATTCAATAGTTTCTGATTAATTGTAATTCTGTCTTAACTGTAAGTTGGTATAGTTGTGGGTGTGAATGGGTTTAGAGGGAAAATGACATTAAAACTTAAAGGGAGTGGTTGAGGTTCCATCCCGTCACTTTAACGTCTACAGTCATCATCAAACTGTAAATGTGAGCGACGCCGTGCAGCATCCAACCGTCGGCAGTTGACGCAGGCGAAACCGTTAAATGCGGTCGGGTGAAAAGGTCGTGTCCACAGTTTGTCTGGGATCCTGCTGAGAGCCGATGGAGGGAGGCTTCTGCGGTCACTGAGCTCTTTTACTACCTCTTGGTAAACACACAACCCCCCACCCTGAGCACCTCTGACAACAAGCAGCAGGTCATCATGACCCACGACAGAGCTCCACTGGTACCTGCTCTACGGACTCTCAGACAGGCTGACCTTTAAACCCAACAATTTCTCGTCTGACAGCGCGGGTTTACAAAAGTTCGAAGTTCAAGGTGAAACTCGGATCGACAGCTCTGGCATTCTTCTCCTTTAGCAACAGCCGATCTAATCCAGAACAGGCTCACTCTCCTCGGCCGCTATGCGGAGAACAACCCTTGTTAAACTGCCGAGGTGGGGCACTGGGAGAGTTCCTCCCGGGTCAACGCTGTGTTAACCTTTTGCTTTGCTTTACAAGAAAAAACCTCCACACATTCCAAGCAAGCAACTCAAGGACACTCGTGAGCTGAAGTAGGGATTTACCCTTTGCCAGAATCCACCAGAGTGGCTGGATTAAAATAATGAAAAGGCTAGTTGGCCAATGATGCATGGCCTTCTTTTCAGTCAACACCAACAAATAGTCATCATATCCATGTAAATCCTGATGATTTAGAGCTACAAGGCCATTCAGGGTCCCCCTTGCCACTTTGCATAAGGTCTTGTAGCTTTATAGGGACGAGGAACAACGCCACCCTTCTTTCTCGACACTCCCCCTTCTTTTCTCTTCACGCCTTTCTGTCTGGACTCAGTATGTGCCTTTCTCTGTCCATCTTCTTATACTTCCTCTGAGCTAATTCCATAGTATATCTGAACACAGAGCCTCATAGTCCACATTTACGTCACAGCAGGAGGAAAAAAAAGGGTCTGGTCCAATCAAATCAACACATTGACTAAAGCTCTTATTTTGAAAAGATCCTGATTGGTGGCCTCGTTCCCACAACAACCGTAGACGTCGTAAAATAGGTAATTTATTCTGATGGGGATCTTATGTTGTCAATAATGGACCAAAGTGTAGTTTGTCTTCATCCTTTTTGTGTGAAGCTGTTTTAAATGTCTGAGTGTCGGTGTTGATGAGACCCTTTGACTCTGCAGACTCGGCCGAGAACAACGGGGTGTCACAGACTTTCATGCAAATGCGGAGCAGACGTTGAAGGTGAATACCATTATCGTTCCACAGTCGGAGAGATTTGTCTTTATGCTGAAAACATAGTCGTCCCCGACCTCAATGCCGCGGCACTCCGGATCATTTAAATGCAAATCCCAAACCTGAACAAAACACACATAGTACACAAATAAATGACCAAGGAACAAAATCATCGAGGACATCAGCAGTAGGGAATGCCTATTCTGGAGTAAAAATATGTTTTTTGAGTTTTGTTGGTGCTCACTTACATTAACCGGAGGCACTTTGTTGAGGAAAAAAGCAGCAGGAATAACAACCTCCATGTGGTCGTTGGTACAAATGACAGTTTCATTCAGTTCTAATAGAAAGAAGATAAAAAACAGCTTACATCCCTCACAAAACCAAATTTACTTCAAACATTGGGAGTATAGATTCACTTTGTCTATGATACTTAACATGTGATGATACACGATCTGCACACAAAGACCAGCCAGCGATATCTAAAGGTCAGTGGTGGAAAGTGTATTTACTCAAATACTGTAGTATTTCTACTTTATACCTGGAATAGTTCCCTCCGAAATGTAGTCGAGTATATAACATTTACTCCACTGTACACTAGTTTATATACACTAGTTAGTTACGTTTCAAAATAAAATACACCGTAGTTAGAATGAGTTTCACCAGTTATATTAAAACATGTCAATGCATCAATAATAATGATCCAATAACATCATGTATATTAATATAAGTCAGGCAGGGATCCTTCTACTGCATAATGAGTACTTTTAATCCCGATACTGCTGTACTTGTACTTTTAAATGAAGGACTTTTACGTATGATTGTATTATATTTTGCTACTTTTACTCCAGTAAATGATCTGTATTAACTCCTAATGTTGTGAAAGAAGTGTTTTTTTTTTTTTTTTTAAAGAAAGCCAGGCAAGCCCATGTCAAACCAATAATCATCAATATGATAAATTGCTCTTTAAATACTTCTCTAAGTTATTTCTAAGAAAAAAAGGAAAAGCTATTTGTTTGACCCTTGACATTAGATGTGAGGTGTGAGCTCACCCTCCTCCTGGGGCTCCAGATACACCGCCGAGGTGACCGTCCTCACGGTGAACAGCAACCAGACCCAAACCAGACTGGCAGGTGCCATCTTCCAAGGACTCTGCCTCCGGGGTTAGCTCGGCCACTCCGCTACCTTTTTGGCCCCTCTCCTCGGGGGAGAAAAACTCTGTGAATCTTCACCACAGCTCACTGTCAACCACAAGACGTAGTGCCGACCCTCGAAACACGGCTCTAATGAACTGGGAGCCTCCCTCCGGCCTTAAACCACCAGCCTGAATGATGTCCCCCCGCCAACAATGAGATTCCACACATGAATAGGGGGAACTGAGGGGAGTCCAAGGTAACACGTATGTCACCGCCTACTGCGTCGATGTCCTCTCAGTAAACATCTTACGACTGCTTTCCTACTACAGGAGCAACGAGACGTCTGGTAACCATGTGAAGAGGAACAACAGCGGCGGGACGGCACTCTTTGTTGTCCACGTCTTTTGTTCTGGACATTTTAAAATCTTTACTGGTGCGGGAATCCCAGTCAGTCAGGCCCGAAAAGAAAGTCATTACAAAGTCAAGGGCAATTCAGCCACCGTGCCGAAAAGACCAGGGAGTGTACGTGTGCGGTGGCAGAGACCATAAAGTACTCGAGCGAGCAAACACAAGAAAGGAAACATTATTTTCTGAACAGAAAGAGACGCAATAAAACGGCCACACATCCGTCCAGCCGATTTGTAAGTGGCAACAAGGAACAGATTAGATAATGTGGCAGATAATGAGGCAGAGAACTTCTCACACGTTCTGACTTTTATGAGTATAATTTACAGGATTAGTTTCCAAGACACTAAGCTTTTTCTTTTTTTTTTTTTGTCTTGCAAATAAGTGTTGGAATTGTCTGGCATTGTTTTAACAGACAAATAGCTTTTAGAGGATTGTCTTGGCAGAATAAAATCCAGCTATAATCTCTGGCTTCTACTTCAATTGTAAAAGTAAAAGCGAGTTTACGACAGAAATATACCAAAATAAAAGCACCGGGCAGAAAAAGAGCTGGTCGTGACGGACGTTTATTTCCTGATAGTTGTGAGAATATCTCAAAGCACTGTATTTGAATTCCTCCATTTTCCACGTAACTAACAGTGAAGTTGTATATAAAAGCATAATACTTATTACTAGATAAACACAAGCGACAGCGTTGAGTAACAAATGTGACACCAAATACACAAATACTCCAAAGAGATTGAAAAGACGATACAATTCAGAGACGTGTCGGTCTTCTGTCAGCGGTCTGATAAAATGTCTTCTCGGGAATGTATTTGATAACATCAGGATGTTTCCATAAAAAAAGTTGAATGTGCAAAATCAATCCGAGTACTTTGTATCACTACTGTGTAAAGAGTGAGCTCTCTCTCTGCCTGTGCATCTCCAGCAGGCGATCCTCCTGCAGCCAGGTGTTCGGATTCACTCCAGATGTTCTTCAGTAAACAGGTCGGCCAGGTCGGCGACCGTCAGCACGGCAGCCTCCGAGTGCTTCATGGTCGTGCTGGTGTGACTAGATTTTAAAGAAGCTTTTATCAGCGTTTTCATCAAAGGCATAATGAATTTGCTGTATCCTGTTACCACACTTACCTTTTGTCTGCCGTCTTCAGCATTGCCTGCATTCTCTCCTCAATCGTGGATTTGATGAGGAATCTGTGAACAAATGTTGGCCTGGCGGACAGAAAAAACACCAGGAATTACACAGAATAGAGTGTAATATTAGAGTAGATCCTGTACAGATAACCGCCATGATTGAAGCCATAAAACATTTTTTTTTGCAGGTCCAAACTGCTGGGAAAGCTCCTGGCGACTCCCTGCTTCTTACTTGGTTTGGCCGATCCGGTGCACCCTGCCGATGGCCTGCAGCTCGTGAGCCGGGTTCAGGATCGGCTCCACCAGCAACACGTGAGTGGCTTCGATGATGTTCAGACCATTGGAGCCGGTGTGCAGAGGGAGCAGGAGGATGTTGATCTTCTCCTCGTATTTGAAGGAGCACAGATTCTCCTGGGAAATGAACGCTTTTAATTTAGCTTTGGTTACGGTACTCAATATCGTTTGCATTTGTCAAAATCTGAAATATCTGAAAGATATAATAATACGATTGGAGGTTTTTTTAGTTAATTTATGAGACTTAATATATCATTGACCTCCATCATTATAAGCTGAGGTTGTGATGATTTTTATTTATATATTTGTCCATCCGTCTCTCAGCAGGATATCACTTTGGAATGGCTTTCCATGAAATGTCCAGAATAGATGGATAGAAGAGGTTTCCAATGAACATTCAAACCTGGAATTTGTGAATCCCGTTGATTTGAGAGAACTCCATGTTGTTGTCAAACAAGGCCTTAGCAATGATGTCCAGCACACTCAGCCACTGCACAGCAGACACACAAAGAACCAAACTGGATCAGTGCCAAACTGGATATCAGCAAAATAAATCAGCACCTTGCAGAGCGGGGGATAGTTCACAGTTACCGTGGAGAAGACGAGACATTTGGCCCCGGGGTCGGTCAGCTGAATCTTCTTCAGCGTTCTCACTACTGCCTCCACTTTGGTGGAGTGGCTTCCCTGACAAACACAGGGGGGAGGAGGAGGAGGCCAACGCTGTGTTAAATTACAATTCCATGAACGTCGAGGCCTGAATGTATGATTGTGTTGCTGACTGACCTTGACCGGTATGTCCTGGTCCTGACTGGACGACTGGGTGGTGAACACGTACGAGATCTCTGCGTGGGACGTCGTCTGCCTACAGATGGCGCACCTGATGGCGCGCCGCCTCGAGCCGACGCTGTACTGCTCCACGATGATGGCGATGCACTCGTTGCAGAAGCAGTGGCCGCAGGTCAGCACTGCCCACTGGAAAACGGAGAGCAAATTAAAAAATGGGAAAAGTGGAACCAGATAGGCGAGATGAAATGTCAAATAACGACGGTGCTCACTTCCTGTCCCAGGGCCCGGGCGCAGATGGGACACGGCTCTGGGTTCAGCCCTACGGTGGACTTGTCCTGGGACTGCAACACAGGATTATGTGTTATTTGGATTGAGCTGGTGAATGCGTTTCTGTACTCTTCCTATGAAATGTGAACTACCTTCTCCAGGTTTGTGAGGTACAGATACTGGCCGAGCTTCTTTTGGAGCTGAGACTTCGCCACCGCCTGGTCGTTCAACAGCTTGACTCGGTTCTGCTCCACCTGGAAGCGACGTGACCGAGGGCAGAGGTCAGGAAACGTAGAACAATGGTGCCCGATACTGGGTCAGGGGCTAGACCTGATCTATTAATCCCTCCGTGAACATTTCTTTAAATTTAGGACCAAACCAGCCACGTCGTCAGGATGTTGGATAGTAAGACGTTTCACCGTCGTTAACTCGCCTCGTGTGGCTCGATGATGTGCAGCAGTTTGGGCTTCGGTTCATCAGGCAGACGGACACGCAGTCTCTCCGTGGCCATGCCCAGCTCGTCGATGGCCGACACGTGGTTCCTCAGCACCATCCAGTACTCGTGCAGCACCTGAGAAGGCAAACGGGTACCTCTCAAGCCAGTTCAATTCTCTTTATTAATACCGGCACTTAAAAGGGGTCTATTTGTTACAGCCAACGATACGACAGTGAGGCCGTGCAGGAGAGCGATTTGTTGATGCATACAAACCTTCCAACAAGATTCCTGGCTTCTAAACTCACTTTCTAGCTCGTTAATTTAAGCAATGTGTCACATATTTTGATAAATCACTTAATTTTAGTAAAATGATGCTCACATTTTTAAACATTAGCTTCCATATTAACAAACCGCCTCATGATCCTTATTTGCAATTTAACACAGATTACAAACATGAAATGCATGATTAAATTAGACAGCTGTCGTGTTCGTACGCCTCTCTAGACTCTCTCAAACACAGAGACGTTATTGTCCTCATCAGTAATGCGATCAATGGCTTTTTGTGCTTGCAAATGAACGAGTGAGTGTGCAAACCTTGTACTCTTTCTTCCAGTTCTCAAACAGCTCCATGAAAGTGTTGCCCTCCTCCACCAGCTCCGCGTCCATGCGTTTGACTTTGGCGAAGGACAACACGGCTTTCAGAGAGCGCTCCGTCTCGCTGGCGGCCCACAGGCCTCGGCTGGTGGTGGGGAGGCGGTCGTCCATCAGACCCTCTTCGTCTTCAATCATTTCTTCGAAGATGGCCGTCTGACCCTTCACCCTGTCGGTAAATTCCCCTCATTAATCAAGAATTGCATTTCTTTCCATGCAATTTAACGGATAAAAATATCTAAAATAGTGGCTCTACTTACGTGTGAGAAAACAGCTTGGATTCGTAATCGATGAAAAGTACGTCCGCTTTGCAAAAGACGCAACTAAAAAACAAAACAGGCATGTTGCTGCAGCTTAATAAACATTAGAAAGCAGCGAATAAGTGTTCCTGAAGCTAAAACTGCCGATGTCTTACTTATTGAGTGGCAGTCTCATGGGCCTGAGGTGACAGATGGTGACCTCGTCGATCACTTTCCTTGAAGCCGGGCCTTCCAGACTCTTCACCGCGTCTTGCACCGTCTTCTGGGATTTCATCAGATCTTCCATTTGCGTGGTGAGTAGGAACTGCAGACCACAAGCATCACGGAACCTGCAGGACCCCCATTTTTGTTTTTAGTACATTTGTGTCGGGAGAACTGTTAACCATCGTCCTTTTCTTACTTAAGTGAAGCGTTTACTTGTCTGCCATGGTGAGCTTGTTGGCTTGTTGCTTGTAGCTGGACGTCAGCTCGTTCTTGATGCGGGACACCAGGTCGTCGTCGTTGGAGCACTGGATCGCCCTCTCGACGACGTCCAGCCACCACGGAGTCTTCAGGTTGACCTGGAGAAAGTAACACGGTCACATCAGTCTGACTTCAGTGTGCCCAAATCTTAAACCATCTCCAGACGATTAACAAAAGCCATTCCAGCCATTAAATAGTCTCAGAGCTAATGTATGTAAAGGCTTGAATGTATGGTAGAGAATCAAAAGTAAACGATATAAAACCTCATACAATTAGAACAAGGAGACTTCTACCAATAACAGAGTCCCTGAACCCCACTAAGTCAGGATGTAAATGCAGGTTTGTGGCTGATATTTTCATTTCTTTCGTCTGTTCTCACTTTGCGTTTCAGCTCCTTGATGTTCTGTAGCACCGGCTGCAGAGCCTGATGGGCGTCTGCCACCTCCGAGTCGTATTTGGTCATGTAATGCTGCCGCAGCTGCTCCGCCTGCAGACGCACGCATATCACAGCTTTATTCCCCACATTAACAAAAACGTATTATTGGAATGTGCTCTGCCTGAGAACTATGTTTATGAATCACCTCCTCACTCAACCGGTCATCTCTCAGCGTGGGAGGTATCCCAGGATGCTTTGCACTCAGCAGTTCCATCAAATTGTGGGTAGCGTGAAGTCTCTGTTTTTAACCACAAGAGCAAAAATAGACACAATTGGGCATTTTTTTTGTCAGATGGTGTGTGATTTCTGAAACGAAAGTAAATCATGTATGTGATGAGGTCGTATACCTGCAGTGAATCCGTCTTCAGTCTGCCTTTGTGCTCCTCCGATGAGCGGAGCACTTCTCTGTACATCTCCGTCGCCTCCACGTACTCATCTGCAGGTGGCAAAGGGGACGGCGGTTATTAGCCATACACACTCGATACGTCCTGCTGGACGTGGAGTTAATGAGACGCGCCACACAAAACCACCCCAGCTGCATTATACGGCTCAGAGACCCGCTGCAACAAAAACGCCCCGCTAAACAAAGATGCGCTCATGGCTCCCGTTTCCCATGGGAAAACGGGAGCAGAGGGAGAACAAGTGCAGGAGTGGGGTTTTATACTTCTGATGATGTGGATTCCAGCCAGGCCATTGAGTGCGCACACCAATTGTCTGTGGGCTTCTTCACACTCCACTCGACATTTCTTCTGCAGGGACTTCAGGAGCTCCTCCATCGTCATGGTGCTGCGGACGGGAGACAAGCCACTCAACAAACCCTCCAATGCAAATGACATAGTAAATAAACACAACTACACATTGCATAAAAGACAAAAAGGTTGCTGCGGGCTATTAACATTACTATTTAGCCTAACTAGATTGGTAATTAACCGTTGCAGCTGCCTTCGGATAAACACCTCTCCTTTGGCCTATGAGCGCCTTGAAAACACAAGTGTCATCCACCTTTTCTGCAGAGGCAGGAACTCCCCCCTCACCGCCTGAGGATGGCAGCAGGCCTGACGCAGCCTCAGCAGCGGGCCCAAGATGGTGTGGACGGTGCGGCGGTCGAGGCTGCCCAGTTTCAGGCTCCAGTCGGAGATCTTCCTGAGTTTGACCAGAGCGTCCTGGGAGCAGACCTCGTGCTGACGGTGGTAGAAGTGACCCTCGACGGGGGAGAAGTCAAGCCAGTGAACCTCCTCTGTCTGAGGCGGGATCTGGATCTAGAAAAACAGAACAGTCCGTCTCATGGACTACTTCACAGATTCTTCAAAATAAGTAAAAAACGATACTTAATGTTTGGTTATTGTCCTACCTGATCAATGACATCTTTTTTAGCAGATCGCCACAGTAACTGAGCGATTACGCTGTACAGTGGCTCTGTGTTTCCAAGGCGATAAGGACGATAAAGCATCTGGACCCACCAGTGTTTTATCCAGTATGGGTCAACTCCCAGGAAAAGTACGAGACCGTACAGATCTGTGCAGAAACCAAACGTTGATAGTCATAAGAGATCAATCACAGATCCTCTTATTCAGTAAGACTGAATCTAGTCTGCCTTGATGATTGGGGTATTTTGTGGGTAATGATTTTTTTGGGTGTTACCTTCTAAGCCTCTCTGGACGGGAGTGCCGCTGACACACCAGCGGTTGACGGATGCGAGGCGTAGAGCCATCTCTGCAGCCTGACCGACATAAAATAAACATTAACATCTGAACTCAAACTTTAAACATCTCCCAGGACGTCCAACCAAACCTTGAACTCACCTTCGCAGTGGGACACTCAACCATCTGAGCCTCGTCCAGACAGATGCGCCACCACTCCACGGCCACCAGGGGACTGGGAACGGCCATGTAGCGCTTCTGGTTGCGGAAGCGGCGTCCGTCCTTGCTGTTGCTGTGGGGAATGTCCACGTAGTTGAGCTCTGAACGCAGCACGTCGTAGGTCGTGATGACCACGTCCTGCTCGGCGAGCATATGTGGCTGGATGAAGCCGTGCTTCTTCACGCCCTGATAAACCTGAGATGGAGCAGATGCAGAAATCAGCAAAGTTCTTCAGAAGGTAAAGTGGCTCTCGGAGGCTTCCTCAGCAGGCCAGACAAGGTAGGGAACATTTAGTGATTCATAACTAATATTTAATACACAAATGCAACTGTCTGGGACTGAAATGTGTGATCGTTTAAGACGGTGTTGAGAGAGACAACATCCCAACATTTACTGCTAATTTGGAATTTCTCAGATGTTTATATGCAACATTTTTACCCTGTATACTTAAAAAAATAAATAAAAACAGTCTCGTATATCCATCTCCTTCCTCACCAGCACTCGCAGTGACGAGGACCTGATGTGCCGGTTGATCTCCTCCACCCACTGGTGGCAGATGGAGCTCGGGGAGATGATGAGGGTGGCGCCGGTGGAGACGGGTTTCATGGCGACCAGGCAGTGAGGGCAGTAGAACGGCGTGGTTTCCAGGCTTTCTTCTTTGTAGTTCACACAGTGCGCGTGCTGCCACAGCTGGCAGTTCATACACTGGACGCGAGCCTTGTAGTCAACAATGCCGAGCTCGCCACAGATGCATTCAAAGCGGTAGTCCGGGGTGTTGAAGGGGACAACGGACACTCTGGTGGGGGTCTCTACCTCCTGGGAATCAAGCCGGGGAGCTCCTCCCCTCTCTTCGGGGAGGTCATCCTGTCCGGGTACGTCCTGCGTGTCCGACTTCCTTTTATCCAGAGACATCTGGAAGGCTGCGGTGGAGGCGTCCAGCATGTGGGCCGACTGATCCGCCTTCTTGTTCAGACTTTCATCCCACTCCTGCGTTGTGTCTGTCTCCTCTGGTAGCAGACAGTCTGATGCAGGGGAGCGCTGATCTCTTTGATCCTCTGTCAGAGAGTTTTGCAGCGCTGCTTCTGCCTTCTCCTTTGCTCGTCTCTGAAACGTTCTCCTGGGCGTGCTCTCCGGATTCTTGGAGCTCTACCGCAAAATAAATCAGACAAAAGTTCAACGACACCACCGAGTTTTTGCAGCATGAAAGACTTATGTTTGAAGTGTTATTTCATTCTTACAGGCTTGGATGCTCCTGCCGACGTCTTCTTTGTTTCTTTGTAGTTCTTTCCCAGTTTAAATGACCCTGCCAATCCACGACCTTTGACCCGGTGGACCAGGCCTTCGTCTATCAGCTTCGCCAGCGTCTTCTTGATGTGGTTGCGGTTTTTCAAGAGGTCGTAACCGTAAGTGGCGCGGATGTAGGTGAAAATGGCGTTGACGGAGGCTCCTTTGCCGGATCTCATCTCCTTGATGGCAGTGAGGAGCATGATGCGCACAGCTGCACGAAAAGAAGCAGGTTTGTGTCAAAATATCTGCATCGGATCAAAGCTATGGTATCTGAGAGGAGGGTGAGTGACATACTTGGGTAGGATATTTTCATTTTAGGCTGAACTTCAGACTTGCAGCGGATAACTTTCTTTCCTTCGAGGGGAGGAGGAGGTACGAAATAATTTACAGATTTTCCCTGCAAGACCAAAAGAGACGATTAGAGAAGGTTTACAATGTAGCTGATGGTGTCTGTACACAGCATATCGAACTAAACGGACACAGTAGATACAAATCCAACATTATAAACATCTACGGCACCAACAGGGTGACGATAAAGGTGTATTTTTAACTGTAGCTGCTGCCTGGTCCTCACCACAGGCAGAGTGAGGGTTTCCTGCTTCAGGTTCTGTCGGGTGTGAAACAGGATGAGAGCCAGAACTTCCACCGTCTTTCCCAGACCCATTTCATCGGCCAAGATCCCGCCGGGCCACTCCACACCCGCCAGGGGAAACTCTCGGATTAGACTGGGAAAAAACACAGATACGTTTTGGTTTGATAAGCAGCTCGTGACACCTCTGCTTCTGACCCAACACAAGGTTAATTTCATTCATTTGTGTTCATTTGTGCTGCTCAAAGAATCAAAAACTATAGTATGTTTGAGAGGTGTTCAATCCTCAGCACATAAAATGATTTTTTAGACAGACAGTACTAAGATAATAACTAAGAAAATAAGTTCTTGTTATTTAAGAGAACTGACCTGTTACCATTCAAGTTCTTACCAGCCAGTAAAAGGGTTGTAGAACAACTTCTTGCCGCACAAAGTGATCAACTCCCGCCAAAGGAAATGCAGAATTTGCTCTGTAATGAAATGTGAAATAGTGTCAATAACGGCCTTTTCCACTAACATGCGGCATCTTCCTAATTTTCCTAAAGTTTTGCATCTCATGAGACGGCAGCAGTTGAGCCAGAGAAGAAGCGAGTACCTTTAGGTGAAGCGTTCCTGTATTTCTCTCTCTTCAGCATCCAGTTGACGGCCTGGCTCTGATACGGTCTGAGGACAGGAATCAGAGCTTTGTGCTGGACGTCATAGGTCTCCCCCCGGCCCTCTCCCTGGTGCAGATGCCTGACGTAATCATAGAGCTCCTCTACATTTTGCCTCTCCAGGTCGGTGTCACATTCCTCCCCCTCGTTCTCTACAACTTCTACATGGATGACACGGCAGATCAAGCAAGTTGTACTTGAGAACGTGGATAACAGGATGCGTTAAGACATGAGAACCCAGACCCTTACCAGGGATAATGAAATCATAGAAGTACTCCATTAACTTCTGCATTAGTTGATTTGCTTTCTTCATCCGAGCGTTTCCCTCGCTGAGGAACTCCGGGTTCCCGAGCCCAGTTTCTATCAAGTAAATCCCCACCTGCAGAAGCAGACAAACAACAGCTGATAGAAGGAATGACTCAATGAATCATGCGTTCATCTGATGATGGAGGAAGGAAAGTAATTCCATCCTCTCTGAGATGCCTCCACACCTTGACCGACCCCTCGTTGGCCTGGTGACAGAGCTGCACCACCCTCCTCTTCTGCAGCCAGTCGAGGTCCTCCAGCGGGATCACGCGGAGGCTGCACTCCGCCGTGCAGGTGTCCTCGCCGGGCCTCCACTGCAGCGCCGAGCTCTCATCACAGCTGCTGTAACTGAGGCAGAGCTGGTCACCCATCCTGTGGAGCACGAAGGCTCTCGGTTCACATTCGGACGGGATCCGGACGCTGAACTCCCCGATGAGCGCCCTCCAGATGTGGCCCAGCTCCGAAGCGGGCCCCACGGCGAGGGCCAGGGAGGCCGTGGCGCAGGTGCTGTCTGACGACGTGCTGGGAAGCTCCCCCGTGGACCGGACGGAGCTGGCACAGCCGGCCTCCCCGGGGTCCTCGGAGAGACAGGATCCGCTGGCAGGAGGGGGGTCACCGGAGCAGGTCGGCGTCTGGCCGTCGTCCTGCGTCCCCTCGTCCTTGCGGTCGTCCAGCATGTTCCAGTCCAACCTCTTCTTGGCCTCGTCGTCCACCCTCACAGGAGGGGCCCTCTTCCTCCGGTTGCTCATGGTTACGCTCTACATGAAGAGCAAATGAGGCGTTATTAACACAAGCTGTTATATTTCATCACATCAGCAGCCTTCTGTTACACATTTATAAGTGTTGAGGCACAGACGCTGTTAGTTTCCCTCCAAGTTAGACAGAACCACCATTCAAACGAGCTTCCGGTCATTCAGAGCCACGCAGAGGTGAAGTTAGCAGGTCAACGTCTAACTAATAACACTCACGTTAAACTACATAGCTAGCTAGCTAACCGCTGTGCCCGTTTATTCACACGTTATAACACAAATGACAGTTTCAACATGGGTTAATTCCATTTTGCTCAAAGATAAACAGCGTTTCAGGATATGAACAGTTAGCGTCACACAACAAAAACAACACGTTTTGTCAGTTTTTCATATCGCAATAAACAAAGCAAATAAAAAGAACCGAGCACATTTACTTTTTAAATCCTCCCAGAAACGGGATCGAGTTTCTATCGCGGCATCGGAACCGGTTCCAGGTCCCAACGGATCCGGATAATCACGCTGAAAACACCAAAACAACACACTTTATTCACCGACTCTAATGTTGCTGTTCGCCATCTTTAAACACAGGAAGTGACGTCAGAGTCTGCCGCAGCAAACGTAATGGGGATATTTTTTTATTTCTATACTATTTGCATATAAATAATTAAATACTAAAAACAACTGGTAAATGTTCACTCTACCATATTTATAATCCCTGTGTTTTATTTGTTTTTTGCTTTCAATCTATTTTTTTTTTTTGCACTTTTGGTTAATAAAAAAAACCCTGATTTTATTTTATTTTTTCAAGTAAACTGTAAAAAAAATAATTAAATTGTGCATATAGGGGAAAAAACGAATGCAGATTAATTAATCTAACTATATTTTTGTAAGTTTTGTCTTTTTATTTTAATTTGACATTTAATGTGAATTATTAATAAGATGTAAAATATCTCTTGAACATGATTGTAATTACAACAGTACAACAACAACGGTATTGATTTCTGTTGAATCAAGTTTTTATTAAAAAAAAAAAGCATGGTGCAGGCGCAGTACTCGATATACGCCACACGGTGGCAGCAGAGTAAGATGTTTTTCTGGCTGCAGCGGCGAACTGCAAACGCATCACATCTGTTACTGACAGGCACGACGCAGCAGGACTCAAGTTTGACCAGTCTCTTTACACTTTTCACCAGGAGAATAAACGACCTTCCACCTCACAGAGTTATGTCTGCTTTTCAGGTCACCACGCCCCCACCCCCCCCCCCCCCCCCCCCCTTTATGTGCACACACAACAAACATTCATTAAACCGTTGTTGTCTCAAACATCCCCCCGACGTGTACGAATTGTAGCTCCGAATCAGGGGCACTGCAGTGAGTGTGACCCGCTTTCAAGATGCAGTGAGGATGAGGAGGAGAAGGGGGCACCTCATCATCAGGAGAGAGAGAGAGGGAGAGAGAGAGAGAGCGCCACTATGTTTTCTCGGCAGGAGAGTCCCGACTGGCTGCTTCAGTGAGGAGACACAGACCCGCTATGTCTCGACTCGCCTGGTGCAGGTAGGTGAATGCCAGTTATCATTAATAACACAGACGGTCTACTTGATATGGCAGCATGTATTTTATTTATTTGGTGTGCTCTATGAGCTGAGCTCCGCACCTTTTGGATTAGGATGCATGAGCACAGGTAGGTGACGATGCTGTCCTGTGAACGACACCGGCTGCAGAGCTGCGACCGTCGGGCTGGAGAGTCAGCTGTCAGGATTCACGTAGACGGATCCCAGTGTCTTCGTGTGATGCCTTCAGGGGCAAAAGTTGAAGAAACAGTCGCAGGTCGCAGCGGATCAGATCGAATGAACCGAATCAGCTGAGAGACGCAGGCAGCTGTCCTTGGTGCTGAAACTCAAGACGTTCCCCACAAGAGACAACTTTGTTTTCCTCTTACATCTAGACGTCGGCGTCCTTAAAGCTTGTCTGATATGATCACTGCTGATTGTATACTTTACTCCACTACCTTTTTATGTTTTTCATTCAACTTCTGTGTGTTTTAATGCCCTTTTGCATGATTTGTGATAGAAGAAAGGTTTTACGCATTACGGATGTATATGGTGGCCCAATGATCAGTTATGAATTGAATTGATATTAATCTGTTTGATTTATTTATCGTGTCATATCAGAGGATAGTGAAAATTAGAAAAAGCTGAATTTGGTATAATCAAATGACTTTTGTCGAACCAACAGTCCAGAAAACAAAGATATAAAATCTAGACAAGATCAAATCTGAGAAGCTGGAATGAGATGATATTTGGTATGTAGGCTTACTATAATGATTAATTGATGCTGATTGATTGCTTTGATCGATTAATTGATGTAGTTTCTTGTGTGGAAAAACACAAATGAATACTCTGTCTGTCGTACAGGGTGACAACGCTGAAGGAGGAGCAGCTGAGTTAATTCACCTTTCATCCAAACTGGATTGATGGACCTCCATTAGGACCAAGTGGACATGATTCTACGTTCAGCAGCGGCGGCACAATGTTGAACATGATCTACCTGACTGCCATAAGCATTGTGTATTTGCCTGTTTTACTGTTCGAGGCGTTCGTGCTATCCAAAGGCAAGTATGAGAGGTCCGTGGTGCCGAGCTCTGCCTCTCGCCTGGTGGCGAGGATGGATGGGGATATCTTAATCGGCGCCCTCTTCTCCGTTCACCACCAGCCGTCAGCTGAGAAGGTGGCAGAGAGGAAGTGCGGAGAGGTCCGTGAGCAGTACGGCATCCAAAGAGTGGAGGCCATGTTCCACGCCTTGGATCGGATTAATTCGGACCCCAACCTGTTACCCAACATCACCCTGGGCTGTGAGATCAGGGACTCCTGCTGGCATTCCTCCGTGGCCCTGGAGCAAAGCATCGAGTTCATACGGGACTCTCTCATCTCCATACGGGACGAGGGGGACGGCTCCAGGTGGTGCATCGAAGGGGTCCCCTCCAGTCAGCCGCCGCCCACCAAGAAGCCCATCGTGGGGGTCATCGGGCCCGGCTCCAGCTCGGTGGCCATTCAGGTCCAGAACCTCCTGCAGCTGTTCAACATCCCGCAGATCGCCTATTCGGCGACCAGCATCGACCTCAGCGACAAGACGTTATTTAAGTACTTCCTCAGGGTCGTGCCGTCGGACACGCTGCAGGCCAGGGCCCTGCTGGACATCGTCAAGCGCTACAACTGGACCTACGTGTCGGCGGTGCACACAGAGGGTGAGACGATTAGGTGATTTAGTGTTGGGCTCACAGAAAGTTGGTGGGGATCACAAGAGACAGATTGAAAGGAGAATTATCAAAACTGAAGCAGCCATCTCAAAACGTTTAAGTCCCTATTGGATCGAGCTCCAAAAAAACACTCGCTCCCTTGTCTCCCATGATGCAACTCAATATCCTCCTTCATTAGACCCTTCCTGCCACCTGACACATCCAGTTTGTAACGCAGGCTTCAGCCACAAACCCCAGAACACATTGCAAAACAGGAAATTAAAGACAAGGAGACACAAGAAAGAAATGTCATCTTAGAAACTCATCACGGCACAGAGGAGCTCCTAACCATCTCTGCCAGCTCGGCACTTAATGTGTCTCTGCAACGTTATAGCGGCTCTTCTGTCGTGAGCAGTGGCGGTTCTACACGGGGGCCTACAGGGGCCAGTGCCCCTGTAAAAATGTCCCAGGCCCCCCCTGTGGCCCCCCCAGAGCTGACTGAATAAGCTGACTGAATGATAAAATGAAAATGAAATAAATTGATCAAGTTATTACGATTTTATGCGCTAGCGCCAAAAGCGGAACTAATGTGACTCAGCGCTCTACACGGAATAATTAGAGCGACGCACCCAAACACTGCCTTGCCGGATGCGAGATGAGAGTGAGAACGGCACTTTCCATTTTTTAATGTGCCCCTCTGATCAAACATTGGCCCCACCTTGGCCCCCCCAGTAAAATTTGTCTAGAACCGCCACTGGTCGTGAGGATGTAGGCTGCTCTGCTGACGGCACGTGGCTGCAGACGGCTGTGCTTTGTGAGGCTCATTTCCATGATATTGGTATAAACAGAATATCGATTAGAGTTCCTTTTTATTCATCAAAGTACATTAAGACAAATCACGAATACCAAGACACAAAAGACTTCTGTTTCTTCCTCAGGAGGAGTCTTACTTTGTTGTTCCTACAGGTTTTAGCTGCTGAAATAAATCAGTGATTGTTTGATCGAGAGAAAAGGAATGAGTCATTTTTCATTTCATTTAAAATGTGAGGATTTGTGAGGCTTTTGGGTTTTGGTTCGTTTGCTCAAATACAATAATTAAATGGGAGGATATAACTTTAGGTCAAAACTGCTCCCCTCTACTCCCACTGCTATACCTTAACCCTGCTTTATTTGTACTCCTCTTGATTCAATTACACACAACAAACCACTGGAATGCAAAAGGAAGAGGTTTTCATCCCTCAGTGCACCATCCCTGAATCATTTTAGCATTTAAACTTTGACTAGTGAACACAGAGTGAACCTTGTGAATCGACATCCCAATTGATTCTGACAGCTCCTCTGGTCTCTCTCAGGTAACTACGGCGAGAGTGGGATGGAGGTGTTCAAAGAGCTCGCCTCGCAGGACGGCCTCTGCGTCGCCCACTCCGACAAGATCTACAGCAACGCCGGGGAGAAGCACTTCGACCGGCTGCTGAGGAAGCTGCGTGAGCGTCTGCCGAAAGCCCGAGTGGTGGTCTGCTTCTGTGAGGGCATGACGGTCCGCGGGCTGCTCATGGCCATGAGGCGGCTCGGAGTAGCCGGAGAGTTCCTCCTAATTGGCAGGTTCGTTCCCACGGGAGTGTTTGTGTGTCCGTCAGGGTTTTTTTGTTTTAAACCTACCTAGATACAGTTGTCTGTGCCACATAGATTCATGACATTCTCAATGGGTTTCCATCACATCATGTATCTCAGCAGACAGAGGTTGACCACGTTGAACCTTGGAAATAGCAGCTGACAAAACTGACCAAAAGGTCGATTTAGCAGCTGTTATGGAGCGTCTTATGTGTACATTATATTCATTATTATCCAGAAAAAGGATTCTGAGGATACTGCAGGCGCTGAATCTCCTGATTCAGTATTTGGTCCAAAACCTCTAGCAAACCAAATCTCAACATCTGAATCTTACCCTTGAATCTCAGAATTGGTCATTTTGGAATTCATTCTCATTTACATGTCACTATAGTTGTTATTTCCATCTAAATACAACTGCTTTTCAATCAGACCTCTACACACGGTCCCATTTTAGAGAAAGCCATATCTCATTGGTCTATTTGGATCACTCAATGCCTTTAGGATGAGTGCAGTGCCACCATTCATCCACCGGATGGAGATATAGAGAATATTTTCAGACAACAAGCTAATGCAAATGAATACAGACCTCTGGAACCGGTCGAAAAGTATCCAGACACATTTAGGTGCCGTTATCAGTGTTGAGATGCCGTCAAGCTCAATTGTTGATCATCAAACCGCAAAGGTAAGGCGTAATTTATCGTTACGACTGTATAAAGAGACGTTTTTGTTGTCGTGGATACGTGTCTCAGCTTTAATAATGATGATGTCTTTTCTGCACGAAGTAGTGCATTTAGTTGCTTGGTGTTGGAATTGAGTTTAATCTTGGAAAAGATGGTTATCATCAACTTGTGGCAGAGCTTCTTCCTGTGGTGGGATGCAGGATGGATATGCTGCTACTTGTTTAGTGTGCTTATCCGTATATAGCTACCCTTGGTTGGCCTACCAGGGGCGTTCAGGGACAGGAGGTTTTATTGGAACTCAGTCAACTCTTTTTAGTTTGAGTGAGAAACTTTCATCAGACATGTGGATGTGTCTTTGTGCTCGCTGTACTTGCCAAAAGAAGAAAACAAACATTTGACCCCGAGGGACTCTGTTGTGCAGCTGTTGCAGCACGAAGTAGGAAAGAGAGCAAATATAAAGCGTGCCAATAAAATATAAATGAACAGATCTCCAAAATCCTAAATAAATACAATGTAAAACCAAACAAACCCGGATAAGAGTAAGGATCTAAAGTTGCTCCTATGGCAAGTTGCAGTTTTGGACCTTTAACAAGTGAATAATTGTTATATACGGATCTCAACGTTGTCCTGTGAGGAAAATAAGCATGTTATTATATTCCACTCTACTCAGGACGGGTGGTGTACGCAAAGTTCACATGGAACCGAAATATCTTTTTTTCCTCCTACTGGGAGTAGAGTTCCTCTGAAAGGAGAAGATGCTTTGAGTCAGACTCGGTAATAAATAATGCATCCGTGCAGCTCTCGCTCCTCTCCCTGTCAGATCACAGGCAGGATGGGCTAATATGGGACAGCACCTCCAGCATAAGCTGGGGAATGAGAAGTGGTGAACATCAAAGCTCATATCAGCGCTTCTACCAGACGTTCCCTCTTTGTGAAATCTCAGCTCACCTCAGGTCCTGTTAGACGCCGCGGCGGCACCTGAAAGAGGCCACGATGAAAGCTCGCTACGGTCGGTTAATCTGAGGCTACTTTTATTCACAAAGGCTGATGAGAAGAAGTAAAAAAAAAAACCTTCTTCTCAACCCAAATGATGAAATACATGGATGTAAAAAAGAGTTTAAACTTGCCCTTCACCTCCTTTCCACTTGGATTTGCACTGTGAAAGTCTCCAAGATGTGTGTGTGTGTGTGTGTGTGTGTGTGTGTGTGTGTGTGTGTGTGTGTGTGTGTGTGTGTGTGTGTGTGTGTGTGTGTGTGTGTGTGTGTGTGTGTGTGTTTTCTGGGTCAAGGAGACGACTGAAAGAGGAAAATGTCCTGTTAGAGGGAGCAGGAAGTGAAAACATGCAGTCCAGTCTGAAACGCCTGAGGAGCTCACCAGCCGTCTTTCCGTGCCGGATGAAAGACATGGCCGTTTTTTAAGATGCCACACATCTCAAAACAACAGACAAATCATTTGATCGACTCTCGAGAGAAAAATGATAATGAATACATCACCAAACCATTGGATCCGTTTTGCTTTGAATATGTTTTTTTGTGTTTTTTTTTCCTTTTCTGAAACACGGTTGAGTTGACATTAATACTCTCCGAGTGCCGTCTCGCAACAAATGTCTTCCCCTTGGAGTGAAATGACTCATGAATGATGTGAGATTTCTTTCCTAGATCGGTGCCGTATGTGTGTGTTGACGTCAGAGCTGTAGGTTCTTGGCACTCGGAGTGTTGGACTGGAGGGAGTGTGATGCTGGGAAGCAGATGGCCAGGTGCTGTTGAGACCGCCACACTGGACGGCCATTGTCCGTTTATTCTTGAAGTGCCCGCCAAGCCAAAAATGTGCCGTTGGCTTCGGCTTTTCATGAAATGTGGATATTTTTTGAAGTGTTGGTGACTGCTATTTTTGTACTGAGGATGAAGTGCATTGTGGGCAATATTCAGCATCTTAGGTTTGAACACTAATTCTGTTGTTTTGCCTCAGATTTAATTCAGTCGTTGCAGGGTGAAGAAAACCTTTGAAGCAGCATTCAAAAGTCGGAGAGGCAACTTTTTTTTCTTTCAAAATGCCATAATAACCTTTCAACATATTGTTATTCAAGTGGTTTTCAGGCTTTAAGGAATCCAGCCTGTGATGGGAGACCGTGGCCAATAACAGTCTGCCAATAAAATGATTGGCAAACCATTTCAGAGGCTATGAAGCTAGCTCGCCATCTCAAAGGGCATCACAGACGTTTGCAGAGAAAACAGGACGGGAGCTCTCATAGGATTGCCACTATATTGTATAACTGCATCAGGATCACAATCACGATGTTTGAAATGAATGACCAGTACAGGTATATGCCCCTGTTTGTCTGGTGGGAGGGGCTTAGGGCAGAGAAATGGGAGCTATTGACATATTCTATAGTTTTCTCATTGTTTCGGACAAGGATAGCAGCTCTGTGAATCCTCAAAGGTGATGTTTTCAACATTCAGAGCGATAATATAGCAGCTATCTGCTGTGGATAAAGTGGAATAATACCTGAGCAGAGAATGAAGTCGCTTCCCCTCCGTTAGTGTCGTAATCAGAGCTTCTCCTGGCTCGTTTACGCAGCCAGGCTTCCTCGGGTGTTACCACTTTGGAGACAATGCAACCACAGATGTCAACCTCATAGAGAAAACATAGAAATTCATTGAATCAGTGTTTCCACAGAGCCGTGCTGCTGTCTGAAAACTAATGATTCATGTGTATGCAAGGTGAAGATTCCACAGCCTTTTCCATGTAATTAATTTATTCAAGTTGTCAAGCTTTATCACACGGAATTAAACCATCAATCAGCAAATAATATTGCTGCACATGAGGAAAAAAGACGAGTGTTGTTTTCTTCTGTGCGGTGCTGTGGTATCGGGAGTCGTTCATCCCTGAAATGATGCAGCGATGCTATATAAGATCTCATTTCTCACTCATGCAAGTATCAAACATATGCATCGCGGGTTCCATCCCACACTGCTGAGAACGACTCCAGATGCATTTAGCGACTCCAATGGAGGGAGGTTTCCGTTCATGAAAAGCATTCGTCTCGTCGGCATGATCTCCAACTGCAGAAATGATTTTCAAACGGTGCGATCATGCAGAACTATAAATACTCAACTGTGACCGTGGTGGGAGCTGGTTTCTGTCCAGGGCAGATTGTACTGCTAACACTGATCTGTGAAATCTCACCGCACTTGTGATTGTGTCTGTGGACTCGGAGACTCTTCTTCTTCTTTTTTTTTTCTTGTTTCAGCAAGTACTGTGAGCGACGCACGGCCCTCAGTGGCGAGACTGAGAGGCCTGTTAGCGAGGCTAGGCTCGTTAGCGAGGCTAGGCCTGTTAGCGAGGCTAGGCTCGTTAGCGAGGCTAGGCCTGTTAGCGAGGCTAGGCCTGTTAGCGAGGCTAGGCTCGTTAGCAAGGCTAGGCCTGTTAGCGAGGCTAGGCTCGTTAGCGAGGCTAGGCCTGTTAGCGAGGCTAGGCCTGTTAGCGAGGCTAGGCTCGTTAGCGAGGCTAGGCCTGTTAGTGAGGCTAGGCTCGTTAGCGAGGCTAGGCTCCTCATATATTAATATTACGTCAAAGTCACAGTGTAAACAGATTTGTTTTACATTTATAAAAAAAACACCCAGTGACCTCTAAAACCCCCAGAAGGTCATTTACAACATTTACCTATTTTTACACCATCTAGATGGAAATATAGATTTTCCCATCCAAGGATGGATGACTATTGATTTAGTACAAGAAGAGCGTTATTTTAAAATGAAAATATAAAATAATACAATGTAACACCAGCAACATAACTAATTATAGGACTTTTGAATTTTTGGTTCACGTCATATAAATTAAGTCGTGACATACACTATATAATTTCCAACTTTGATGGTTTGTAAAGTCTTTGAGGGTTCTGGAAATCCCTTCAGAAAATAGGTAAACCGTGTGAATGACCTTCTGGATTTTTCAAGGTCATCCGATTTTCTTCTTCTTTCCCTTAAAAACCTGCATGTTCAGCTCTGTGGCCTCATGTAAATGCATGTTCAGTGGTAGTATTTGCAGTGTGCTCTGTCTCTGCAGTGACGGCTGGGCGGACCGCGTGGAGGTGGTGGAGGGATTCGAACACGAGGCCGTGGGCGGCATCACCGTGAAGCTGCAGTCCGACGAGGTCTCCTCCTTCGACGACTACTTCCTGAAGCTCAAGCTCAGCACCAACGCCCGCAACCCGTGGTTCCCTGAGTTCTGGCAGTACCGCTTCCAGTGCCGCCTCCCCGGCCACCCGCTGGAGAACCTGAATTATGCACGAAACTGCACAGGTAAGCTGAACAATGCCTCAGCAACCCCGACGTTTCCCGCAGTGCTCGTGGTTTGCATTCTTTACGCCGGCGTGCACATCAGCTCGTCTTTGTGAGCCGTTCGGATGTGTGCGATGCCCCGGAGGACGAAGCCCCTTAAACTGGAACACATCCTTTAAATATGAATTAGAGTGCCAGAGGGAAGAACTCTCTCCAAGTCAATACAATAACACATTTTTATTTTTCCATATTGTTCATTTCTTTACAGAGGATGATGATCTAGGTAAATTAAATCAATAAATGCTTAAGTTCCCGGTTTCTCGAAACAATGCTCAACAAGCATGTTTCTATATAACATATTTCTTTTTTACATACTTCTCATATTTCTTTTACAAATATGTCTACAGAATGTATATTTACGTTTTCAATCCTAATCTTAATCTGCCAGGTTGATGAGATTATTGCTGCTGTTTAAACCAGTATTTCTAAAATTCTTCAAATTCATAATATTGATAAACGTAAATATAAAATGCATGCAGCGATTTAAAAAAAAAAAAAAACGAACAAAACATAATCCATGTTTACACTTTTCAGTTGACGGCTCCGATGAGTGGAAATAGATTTTGCCATCGCGCCTCACTCTCTTCAGTTGTTTCAATCTTTTATTCCTTTGCAGCGTTTGCACATTATTTATGAGAATGGAGCCTCTTCTTTATTAATGCACATACCTCAAGCTTTCATTCATCCCCACAAAGCATCACATTTAAATAACGGTTCTTAGAGTATCTGATTTGTAAGTGGAGATAGAGTTATTGTTTGCTGTCACTTCTGTTGTTTTTTACTTCATTATTATGAATAACTTTATCCATGTTTTCGGTGTAGAACTCCAAGACGGTGAGTGAATCAGTCTGAATGGAACTATAACGCTCCTCCTCACTTTGGCAATATACAAAGAGGTTGACTGATATTAAGGTTAAATTCCATAATGCACATATTAATCTCAGTTAACCTCTAATATATATGAAGCTATTGGGATGTTTTTTCCTTTCACCTCAACGAGAGCCCCATAATTGATCTGCTCTCTGCACCCTTTGTGGCCGTTAAGTCGTACCAAACAGCCCAATAACGTTTGAGTGAGATGGTAACTGGCTGATCCGGCTTGACTTGCATGCGTATAGCCACAGAAACGAGCGAAGCCACGCTGCAACACAACACACGTTTGCACTGAAGTCTTTATGCACGTTTGGATAGATCTGATCCTGATCTCTGCTCGCGTTCACGGGGACATCGTTGCATCATGACTGAAGCTCACTGAAGCCAAGGAGCTGTGAAACTAGGTCATCACCAGCGGTTCCTGTCGGTGCTCGCCCAGCTGCTCCCCGACTACTCAACGTTCTGTTTGTGTGTTCAGTTGAACAGGCAGTATAGGTTCCCCAGCAGTCCTTTCTTCTTCTTCTTCCTTTTTAAATGGATCATTACTTGATTGGTGAGAAACACACCGGCAACGGGGATGATACTCACGGAGTCAGTCAGCTTGTTGATTTGTGCCGTCTGTGAATCTCGTTAGAGTTGAGAGAAAAGGACAACGCTAACAACTGAGTATGAATTTAAATGTATTATTTGGAAATAAAATACAATATACAACATTTAAGAAAAACATATTAAGAAAAAATAAAGATTAGATACCTATACCTCAAGTAAATACATTAGATATAATGATATATGTAAATAAATAAATATCCCCAGATATTTTCTAGAAGTGCTAACAAAAGACTACTCAACCTAATCCCCTGTTGCTGGAAAACATTAAAAGAACTGTGTGATTAAATAGTATTACTTTTTAAATGATTAATAATAAAACATCCAACTTCTTAGTCACTTGAATCAAATTCTGGGTTCATATTACAACGTTCTTGCATCATGAATCGACTGTAAAACCCCTCGTCATAATGAACACGTGTTGTTATGAACCGTATTCTTGTCTTGGGTGACGAGCTGTATGATTTCCCATCAGATATTACATCACACTCCACTTCCTCTGCATGAAATATGAAACAGATTCAGGTGACTGATCGGGTGAAGCCAAGCAGAGGCTCAACGTCCTCGAAGCGGTGGTCCCGGGTTCGACTCCCGGCCCGGCGATCAGCTTCCCGCATGTCTTCTCCCTCTATCTCCCTGTTTCCACACTGTCTCTATCAAATAATAACAGGCTTGAACAGCGCTCTAGCCGAAAAAATAATCTTTAAAAAAAGTTCATAGGCTGTGGTAATTTAGCAGCAGCTTCTCCAGCATGATCCTTTTTGTTAAAAAACAACTCCACATGTGTGAATCATATTAAATTGATGATTGTAGGAGGGCAATTATTTAGTAGAAAATAGTTTAGATAGTAATCCTGCTTTTAACACCTAAATGAAGGTTTAAAAAAACGCCAAACATGCGCTCCTGTAAGTCAGGAGAGTAAATGGTCATTGGGAGTCGACTAAGATTTCTGGACCCAATTAGTCATTTTTTAAGCTTGTGTCATGCCGAATAATAATAATAATAATAATACATTTGATTTATAGGCATCTTTCTGAACACTCAAGGACAACATGTAGTGAAAAAAGGAACAACCGATAACTTAAAATCAGACAGTTTGGGTTTAAATAGTGGGAGTGAAGTGATGGAACGACATATTCCCAAGGAAAGAAGTGTTAGAACGCGTCCGGTCGAGGACAGCCCGTCTAAGTTGTTACTTTTATCACAAAGCAGCAAAAAAAAAAAAGCTCTGCTCAATCTGCTTCCAGCTTGCATTACACTGAACTGATAGGGTGTGTTTGAACGTCACACGCTGCTCGTCTCATTGTGTTTGTCTGAATGAAAACGATCCGAATAGATCCTCAACACGTGAGAACAGTTGACAGAATAGAATATTGTCGAATAGTTTGAAGCCTGACTCACGAATGCCTCGCCATGGTAACGAGGTTTTCTTCTTTGAAGCCATTTTCTGAGGATCCCAGTTCTTTTAAAGCCGTCTCCCACTGAGGCAAGAGAGGCGTGCGGCTCGCTGCCTGCATTCAGAGATAATTACACGACTACATCTGTGAGCACCCTATCACTCCTTTGTAATCCGTGACATCACGCTGAACACACCTGAACAGCTGGAAATGACAAATGATTCTGACACACAAACACACAACATGCTACCGCTTGCACCTTTCTGTAAGGCCTCCCCTTCGGCAGAGGACTGTGTTGGACCGTTGTCTCATGTGTGGGCAGGTTATGAGAGTCTGGAGGACAACTACGTCCAAGACAGCAAGATGGGCTTCGTCATCAACGCCATCTACGCCATGGCCCACGGGCTGCACGACATGCACACCGTCCTCTGCCCCGGCAGCGTGGGCCTCTGTGACAACATGAAGCCCGTCGACGGCAGCCACCTGCTGGACTTTCTGCTCAAGACGACCTTCGCCGGTGTTTCCGGGGAGGACATATGGTTCGACGAGAACGGCGACTCACCTGGGAGGTAAGACATGAAAAACCACGGAAACGTTTGGCTTTGAACGCATCAGCGAACTGAAAAAAGTCCCGCCCCCTTCATCCAGACGCGTGTTCACGCCAAACGAGTGCTTGAGAAGTTAGCATTGACAGACAGGCAGACCGTCCAATCATGTTCCCCGGCCCGACATTTTTGATTGGACGGGTTTGTCGCAGTCCTGCCACGGCCGCAGATGATTTTTTAAATGTTTTAATGTCAGAACATTTAATGTATTCATTGCTATCAGTATGTTATGAGGATTTCAAGTAATATAAGTGAAAGTGTTCCTGAATAGAATCACCTACTCAACCATTAACCCCAGAACGTTACAGTTAGTGTTACAGGTATACTTTACCCCATAAAAAAATACTTCTCATCTAAATATATAAGTACAACAATGCATGACAAAATAAAGTCTCTTAAAACGAAAACAAAGGGATCATTAACCCTTTAAAAAGTCTCTAAAAAATAGACTTGTTACCGAAATAATAATAATAATAATGGAGCTAGGGACTTGTTGTGCTCTTTAAATGTAATGTTACTGAGTATATATATATATTTGTCCATTATTTCTTTAGTATGAATGTAATTACCGGTGTTGTCAGATTAATTTGTTGGTGAATTGAAAAAACTAAAAGTGACTTAGAATAAATTAGCCAAAAATTAATACAGCTTCTCACATTTATTAAAGATCACAAAAATAACCTTTCAACAGCAGATGATATTGAAATGACTCCTGTCAGCGTGTCTATATAATATGAAGTTACTGTATGTATAATAAATCACATAGCAATATTTTCGGTTGCTTGTTTCCAGCTGCTTTCATCAGTGAGCAACTGAAATTGCGTTGTCAGGTGAAGGGTGGGGGGTGTGCAGGTTTTTATTACAAACCAGAGAGGAAGAGATGAAAGACATATCAGCAGCTGGCGTAATAATCCCTTCGTCACAAGCATGAATCAAGAAGGTGACACGCCCCCCCGCTGATACAATATGATGTGTTTGTGGCAGTAAAACTCTTTTTATTTTCCCATTCTTAAGAACTGATTCAGCATCGAGGAAACCTCGTTCAGTCTTTCCATCCACTTTCAGGTACGAGATAATGAACTTCCAGCATGTGGAGCCGGGCGTTTACGACTACATCAACATCGGCTCCTGGCACGAGGGCCGCCTCAGTCTGGATGATGAAATGATGCAGATGAACCGCAGCGACATGGTCCGCTCCGTGTGCAGCGAGCCTTGCTCCAGAGGAGAGATCAAGGTGAGGGAGGATCCCTTTAGATCCCTCCAAAACGAATGCATGTAGTTCAGCTAATGGCTTTATGAATGGATAATAAATCAATTACTCATTTAATGACTTTATACATATTAAGCCGTTGCCAGGTTGTGAACAAACACTTTCCTTTCTATTTGGTATCAATGAAATGATAAATGTTAGAAATGTATTAATAACTAACGGCACTAAAAATACACATTAACCGGTCATTAATCATTTTAATCATCATGTCTGCAGCTGTAAGTATTAATGAGATGTTGTTAATGGACTTTTCACAACCTGGCAACTCAAAGGTTATGATGGTTTGTAACTATCTTAATTTTACTCAAATCAAATATTCAAACAGTGGGATTACCTTTTACACAGAAACAAACTCTGGGTTGAAAGAAAATACTTGCTTTTCATATCTTTTTTGACATGTTTTGTTGACCAGGTGATCAGGAAGGGAGAAGTGAGCTGCTGCTGGATCTGCACCGCCTGTAAGGACAACGAGTACGTCCAGGACGAGTTCACCTGCAAGGCCTGTGAGCTGGGCTGGTGGCCAGACGAACACCTGGAAGGTAGCGTGTCCTCCTCCCTCCCCACTTACCTGCTGCTGGAGACTCTGAGGAGCTCACTGCTTTTCCTTTTAGAGGAGATGTATACGTGATTAGCTGAGCGTAAAGACTGGATCTCTAACGTTTACACCTCTCTGTTTAATATGTACAGTAAGCAACGTGTAAAATCAATTCTGGTCTTCACTGGTTGCAAGGCGGCCTCACCATGGCAACAAGACTTGAAGAAGTCTCAGGTCACCAGCCAAGAGTTAGTTTGGCCCGTTACCCACACATAAGTGCAGTTTTATAGTTGTTTTTGTACAAATTAAACAAATTAAATGTAACATTAATGAGTGAACGTGCTGACGGAGCCAGGCCAGCTGTTTCCCCGTCGTTATGCTAAGCTAAACTAAGCTAATCAGCTGTACCTTCATATTGACCCAACAGATAGAAGAGTGGTTTTCGTCTAAATGAATGAATGGATTGTCCAAAGTCTCACGCTGGTGCTTTAAATGCCTCTGATGAGAACAGATTCTGCTGTTGTGCGATCTTTACATTTACATTTAGATGAATTCAGGTTCCTTCAGAGTTCCCGTTGCGTGATCGATGCTCACAGACACAAGAGGAGATTCTTATTCCGCTCCGTAGAAAGTTAAGTTCCTCCAAGCTTTTACTCCCCACCTGTTCTCCGCACACTCTGTCCTGCAAAGATTCCTCTGCAGCATAAACCGGTTCTGTCCTATTTTCATTGCTTTCCCATGACACCTGAGAGCCATTCATCATCTTCACCGTTTTATCCCGACAGCAGCCCTACTTCACTCACCGCTCTTCTTCTGGCCCACTTTCACGGGCCTCCGTGCTCTTCAAAGACAAGACACTTTCTTAATGGGATCATCCTGCCTCCGCGCTGTTTCATTTTATTTATTTATTTATTTTATACAACAAGACCTTTAGCTACACGCATTAATGATAAAATGTGGAGCGAAGGGACGCCATGACATTATTCTTGTGCACTTTTCCCAACCCAACGTTCATAAACAACATAAATCCGATACTGAAAGTCAACAACTCGACTGCTTCAACATGAAGCCAAAAGGAGACCTTGTTTGGATCCATGAAAGCCGAGTGATTTACTCCGGTCCTGCCGCATTGCCCCCTCCTCCACTGGCTGCAGCACCGGCCGGCCACGGCTGAGTGGAAAACGGGGTTTATTTATAGTTGAGCTAAAAACCTACTTTGAGACTTACTGTGTTTTCTCAGGCTACATTTTATTTGATTAACTTCCCCTTAAAGTAAATGTTTTTCCTAAATAATCTGAAAATCTAACCACCAAGCGAGCGCTGAAATACTTAAAGTTCTATAAGCTGCATTTAAGTGTATTACGGCTGCGTTTACATTGTCATGGTTTTGATCCTTGTCAGGCTGTGAGTCGATTCCCCTGCGCTACCTGGAGTGGAGCAACCCAGAGTCCATCATCCAGGTGGTTTTCGCCTGCCTGGGCATCCTGGTCACGTCCTTCGTTGCCTTCATCTTTGTCTTGTATCGGGACACGCCTGTGGTCAAGTCCTCCAGCCGGGAGCTCTGCTACATCATCCTCGCAGGGATCTTCCTGGGCTACCTGTG
This sequence comes from Eutrigla gurnardus, assembly GCF_963514095.1. Taxonomy (NCBI): domain Eukaryota; kingdom Metazoa; phylum Chordata; class Actinopteri; order Perciformes; family Triglidae; genus Eutrigla; species Eutrigla gurnardus. The sequence goes on from NC_139921.1 coordinate 26,037,110, forward strand.
TCCCTTCACCCTCATCGCCCGGCCCACCGTGGCCTCCTGCTACCTCCAGAGGCTCCTCGTCGGACTCTCGGCCGCCATGTGCTACTCCGCCCTGGTGACCAAGACCAACCGCATCGCCCGCATCCTGGCGGGCAGCAAGAAGAAGATCTGCACCCGGAAACCGAGGTTCATGAGCGCTTGGGCTCAGGTGGTCATCGCCTCCATCCTGATCAGCGCCCAGCTCACCTTGGAGGTCACCCTCATCATCATGGAGCCCCCCGAACCCATCAAATCCTACCCCAGCATCCGAGAAGTCTTCCTCATCTGCAACACCAGCAACGTGGGCGTGGTGGCGCCGCTGGGCTACAACGGCCTGCTCATCATGAGCTGCACCTATTACGCCTTCAAGACCCGCAACGTCCCCGCCAATTTCAACGAAGCCAAATACATCGCCTTCACGATGTACACCACCTGTATAATATGGCTGGCCTTTGTGCCCATCTACTTCGGCAGCAACTACAAGATCATCACCACGTCTTTCTCCGTGAGCCTCAGCGTGACCGTGGCTCTGGGCTGCATGTTCAGCCCCAAGATGTACATCATCATCGCCAAGCCCGAGCGAAACGTGCGCAGCGCGTTCACCACCTCGGACGCGGTGCGCATGCACGTCGGCGACGGCAAGATCGCCTGCAGAAGCAACAGCCTGCTCAACATGTTCAAGAGGAAGAAGAACACTGGAAACGGCAGGTGGGTCCCTTTTAATTGAGTGTGAGAGTCCTGAGGCACCTCAGGGATGCTGGTTTTACTGTAATTCCCCTCCAAGAGACCTGACGACTTACTGTATTCACTTTCATAGGGACACCTGTTGTAAAGTGTGACGGATATAGGTCAGTGCTCAATCCACACAGCCGTTTTAACCTTTGAACTCATGGTACAATTAAAACAAGCATCTCTGTGTGCTAAGGGATCAAGGGACGATCATATATATATATATATATATATTACAGGGTTTCTGCAGGGTAAATATAAAATACACGCGGGACGTATGCTGGAAAACAAGCAACAACAATATGGCCTATAATTTTTTATGTCCTCCTTTTTAGTACTTTCTAGCAATAACAATAATTCCTAATTGTATAATTAATTAAATAGTGCAACCTGGTCCCAGCTAAGCAGGATATGATGGATGAATTAGATCAAAATTCATTCATTTAAGTGTATTTAAATCATGCTAAAATCAACACCATCTCCATTATGCTTCAATGAGCTTCATAGCGTTTTTTAAAAAGACCTGCAGACATCCTGAAATATAACATGCAAGATGATATATTTTGAGATACATATATTTCATATATTTAGAAAACAATAATAATACTTTCTTCGCTTTTGTGGGTTCCTGTGAAGTAACAGCCAATCTTTATTTTGTTTATAGTTCTAATGGAAAGTCTGTGTCATGGTCTGAACCAGGTGCAAGACATCCTCCAAAAGGGGATCACACGTGGCACAGACTGTCAGTGCATGTGAAGAGACAGGAAGCAGGTTCCAATCAGATGGCTGTCATCAAACCCTTAACTAATACCTACCAGAGCAGAGCCCTGGACTTCTCAGACCTCAGCACTAAGACCTTATACAATGTGACCGAGGAGGACGAGAGCGACCCCATCACGTACAACCCCCCCATGACTCCCCCCATGTTGCCCCGCGGGCAAATACCGGCCTGCGGGCTGATAAAGGTCGTGGAGGAGGTGGAGCTCTACGCGCCTCAGCGCGTGCAGCACAACTGCACCGCCCCCCAACGCCTCATCATGGAGCGCCTTCAGGAGAAGGCGGTGGTTAGCAAATTCAGCAGCGACATCCCCCCACTCAACGATATGGTTAGCATGCCCGAGGCCGTGAGCGGCGGCATGCCCGTGTACCGCCAGGCCCACTTCGTCCAGCAGGAGGCGCTCCTGCCTCTGCACCTGGACCCGTTCGACGAGGAGCTCACCTCCTGTTTGGAGGAGGAGGAGATGGAGAGTGAGCAGTTCGGCCTTCTCCACGGCTACATGTACAACAACGCTCAGATTCACGACGAGGAGGACTCGGTCGAGGTCAAGTCGGCCATGGCGGGGGACTCTCTGGCCCTGATGCCCCCGTCCCCCTTCCGAGATTGCGCCGCCCCTCCAGCGAGCCCATTTCCCAACTCGCCGCTGTCCGAGTCGATTTTGTGCAGTCCGACAAACGTGACGTACGCCGCCGTCATCCTCAGAGACTATAAGCAGAGCTCCTCGACTCTGTGAGGGTGCACTCTGAAGATTCCCAGTTTACTATAATATCAAGTGTATAATGACTTGTGTTGATTATGATGATATAGAATAAGGGTCATTCTGTGCTCTGACAAGTCATTTTTCACTCTATAATGAATAGCTGTTACATGATAAGGGTGAACAACAAGGCACCACATTTTAAAATGATTTTAGATGTTGTCTATGAAAGCAAAAGAATTGGCCTATTACAAACATATATATTTATATGCTAACATAAGCTTTTAGGATAAAGTAGATGTTGTGCTTATGAGACAAACAATCTAGGCCGTCTGTGTACGTACACGTTATTTATATAAATACATTAATTTGAGAAATATAGACGACATAACAAGCAGAGGAGTCTGCTGATTTTAAACAAGCCGACTTAATGGTGAATATACGTTGTATGTAATGTGAATTATTTTTGGAGGAATACGTGTTGTGTTGCACATCGTGTGTTTTGTGCTTTATATCAGGAATGGAAGAAATGGAGAGGTTGAAAGGAAACGTTTGACATTTTGATGAATACACTTATTTGCTTTCTTGAAAAGAATTCAATGAGAAGATCAATTCCACTAAATCCACTAAGTATAAAGCTACAGCTAGCAGCGTTAGCTTGGTTTAGCATCATGACTCGGGGGGGAAAAGGGAGCAGCTGGCCAGGCTCTGTCTAAATATGACCATTCATTATCATTTTTACACTTTTTGTACAAATTAAATGAGATATAAAGTGTTAATTAGTGAGCTTTAGAGGTACCTTTAGATAGCGCAAGGCTAGCTGTTTCCCTCCGTTTCCAGTCTGTATGCTAAGCTATGCTAGCTACTGGTGGTAGCTTCATATACTCTTTAAAAACCTGTGGCAAGAAAGCAATTAAGTTTAATTAATACATATATATCTAACTTTTGCTCTAAGCTGGGAGAGCAGAATAAAAATATATCTTTGAGGACATTTTAAAGTTGTTAATGTAATTTCTTGTTACAATCGTGTGGATTTTTGATTGACACGGTGTTGCCAGGCAACTGACGTGTCACGAATGTAGCAGAGGACAATTTCAAGTGCCACATTTTCATCAAAATGTTTTCTTTCTTTTGTACGTGTATTTATTTCTATGGTCTTTAAATAAGTAGTTTCATATTTGTATCTTTTATAATTGGACATCGATTTCATAATCGTATAGATTTATGCATAAGATATAAATGACATCATGTTATCATGTTTTGTGAACGTATGAATTGTGGGATCATATTTTGATATTCAGATTATATCTATATCCGTATTACAAAGAACTCTGTGTGCTTCTATCGTGTGATTGGTTGTGAACGCCAATCAATTTCCTAAATATTAAGAGCCTATCAAAACCGTATAATGTGATTACCTGTTAGCATTAATACTATGAATAAGCTTTCTGCAGCCTGATATATATATACACAGTATACATGAAGTCTGCCATTTTAAACAAATACTGTAGAGCGTTGACACTCGTTTGATTGGAGTAAATTAAATCTTTTTTATGCTTTTGTCTCCTGTTTTTCGTGGTGAAACATTGTTCTAAATCAAAGGTCACATATTTATGGTTTTGCTTCAGGAGTCGTAATGTAGCGTTGAGACATCTGCAGACTATGTCAAACTCCTGCTGTTTGCTTCTGGGCTCATGTTTGTAAAACTGGAGGCAGACCTACTTCTGCGATGGTTCAGGAAATATATTATTTACTACATCGAAGGGGTCTATTTCAGGTGGCTTTGCTTTAAAACTGCAGCTTTGGGGATATTGGAGGTGAATGTGTCAAGATTGTGAAGTCTCTGTTATAGAAAGTGTATAATAATAGACGGAAATCAGACTTTGTGACATCTGTTTTTACCTTAAATGGAAATGTGCAATTTCTGTGAAAAGAGGTTGTAAAATCTGCAGTAGAGAAAAAGGTAACAGGCAGCTCAATCAAGATGGCTGTATCAAATGAGCAGGAGCGATAGACTTTGATAGATTTAGAGAAAGCTAAAAACAAATGTGCTGCCTTCATTAAGCTTCTTGTGGCTCACTATTAGAACTGCATGAGTTTACACTATCGCTGTATGTGTGAACTGAACTCTAACACTGCAGCTTTACAGCCATGTGTTCAAATATTAACACCCAGGAACAACGTGCAGCCACGTTTCCAGCGGCGAGCCAAACACTTAACTCAACAGATGCATACACAATGTTCTAAATCATACCCCCCCCCCCCCCCCCACATCACCGTTTATAGGACGATATCCATATTGATGAGGCAGGTGCCTTCCTTGTCAAACAAATGATGCTCTGCGACACCGGCCTGTCTAATGAAGAGCCCTGCTGGGACGGGATCAAAGGGAGAGTCTGAGCCAGTCATTGTGCTGCTGGAGACCACGGCTCTGAGGCAAAGAGCCAAGCAAAAGCAGCTACGCCGCATAGACTCTATCTGAGCCTGTGTTCATACAGCCAGGAACTTTAAACCCATATTTCTGCCCTGCCAGGTTCCTCAGTCATGTGTGAGCTGCATCATAAACACCTCTGTGGAGACAAGTGAGCTCATTCCTCTGCTAATCCGCAGATACAGTCAGGCTAATAAAGAGATCAGCATGACCTGCTGGGAGAAGGCTGGCTCTCATCGTGCAACCCGAGGCTCGCTGATGATCGACCTACAATAGAGAGAGAGCCGAGAAACCGTGAAACTGTCACAACTTGCGTTTTTTCCCAAATGAACGAAAACAACGAGAGAGAGAAATAAATGAAACATGTTTCTGTTACACATTCCCCATTAAATGTCAACCTATTCAGTCTCAGTTCTTTTGAGTGTTACTTGTCTGTTATGCAACCCATGCATATAATTATCTGTTAATCACTTCACAGTGAGATGAGCTGAGACCCGTGCAGAAGCATCCCCGCCTGCCTTGATATGGCCAATAGCAGAGAAAAGCTATCAGCATGACCTGATTTTGGTGGAGGGAGGAAATTTGCTACGTACCGCCCGCAGAGCTCGACAACATATATATATATATATATATATTTCTATAATAGGAAGTCAACCATGACATGACTGAATTTTCAGATTGATGCATTTGTCAGTTATGGATTTGTTGATGCAGAGAAAAACGGAGAGACAATGACTCATAGTAATGACTTTCATACATGAATATAGCAATGCAACAATATAAACACACAGAACAATTTTAACCAGATACAACTGCAGTATTGCAGACAAAATGTACTCGTTGAATCCATCATTTAAGAGATCATCATATAGGTTTTGCATGCGCTGCACAGCATAAAGTCTAGACCCTGAAAAGGAGCATGTTGGGTCACCTTGTTCATTAGTTCATTTGACTTATATCTGTCAGCAAATGCTTTTTATTGTTTTGTACTTTAATGAATCCCTTCATTTCTTCGAAGCGAGTCAATTTCAGAGGGAAATGTCAAATCATCCAATTCATTCTGAAAGCCATTTGATGCTTTTAAATTAATTTACTTGATGACTTAGAAGTCGTCGATATGATTCAGTATGTTGTAGATATTTCCGTGAAACCTTTACGCTCTTGGAGGTTATTTCTGCACACCAATCTGTTCTTTGCTGTCCTGTAGCTTTTACTTGTCAGTGTCCTTGCTGTGCATCTAGGGAACTGTTCCACATCCTGCCGCCGGGAACCTAAATACTTTTGTCCAAATTCATTGCTCTGTGGTGGTTTGGTCATGGCCATGTTTTTTTTACTTAACCTTTTCCATGTAAACGCCAACACTGCTTTATTATAGCAGCAGTTATACACCTATGCTGATCAAGCGAGTTGCAGCAATAAAAGGAAGGAAGGAAGTTTACCTCGTGTGGCAATTGTGCCCAAGGGAAAGTGAGGGAAGAAGTAAAACACGGCTAAAACGGCTAATTATGGATTTTTGTCCCAGATACTAGAGGCCTAAATTCTGAAGTCAAACAGGAAGGCTGGCCCGAATCCGTTTTCACTTAGGACACAAAAGCTCAGCCTCTTAACTCGTTGTTTATGAATATATGACAGTCAGTCACACTCTCTGCATCGGATCCCATTACTTGTGCATTATTGATATTGTCCTATTTTATCTGCCCTCCAGTGAGCATTTTCACTCACAGCTTCCTTCATATATTCATGATTGCATGAAAATTTCAATTCACTCGAACTCGTGAACACGTTGATGAAGTGTATGCCTCTTTCAGTCTCTTATTGTGTCTTGAGTGACCCATTTTATGACAGCCCATGTAAATTAAGTATTCACTCTATGTGGTAAGCAGCATGATATTTCCCTGTGCAGCCATTCTGGCTGTTAAACTGACTCTTTGAGGTCCCTATTGCATGAAAATGGCAAATTATTTGTGTGTGCAAAACCGCCAGAATGTGAATGAACCTAATTATTGAAAAACAGATCACATCCTGTACCAGAAAGCGGCCAATCAAGGGCAGGGATCCATATGTTGCTGTCCATGGTGCTGAATTTTGGCTATAAGAAGAGCCCACCACAACAGCAAAAGGCTGTCAGATGCATGGTGGTAGAATGCTGGTAGACTACGCCATCTAGTGTAAGAAAACATGGATGTGCAACAGAAAAGGGTGCAACTGATCCTCTGATGTGTTTTTTAGCAGTGGCGGAAGAAGTAAACAAATCATTTTCTTCAGTTAAAGTAGTAATACCACAATTCAATGGAGCAAAAAGTACAATATTTGAAGTATAGCATAGCATAAAATAAAATAAGTAAAGTACAAATTGTACTCACAACCCTTTAATCTACCTGCTAAAATGAATGTATTGTTTTATTTATTTGCATGACTGCCTAAATGCTACTTCATAACCACCACAATGCCAGGAATATCATTTCTAGTGTTTCTGTGTTTTTCTGGTTTGAGAACAGTCCAATACAAGAATTTATACTCTGGGATGTTAACACCCTCCCATTCACTGACACAATAACCAGGAATTCACGTGGTGCAATCACTGGTAGTTTTATGGCTATATTGCTATTTATGTGTGCATTTAAATGCCCTAAATGTAAATAAACTAACAAATAAATAAATATGGGCTTCTTAAATGGCATAACCAGATTTTTGAGTTCTGAAGGTAAAATAACCTGTTTCCTCCTTGAGAAACAAAAGGAAGCAGCTTATTCACAAAACACACACACACACACACACACACACACACACACACACACACACACACACACACACACACACACACCACGCACAGACACACACACACACACACAATAGATCGGATACTTGATTGGGGACTTAACCGGTTACAAAAGGATCTTGAGTTTCCGTGGGAAAGATCCTCAGTGAAGAGGATTATGCACATGAAGATTTGAAAGCACAATCTTTTCAAATTTTAACATTTCCAAACAACAACTATAGGATGCTTTCTGCATTATTGTGTCTTAGACTTTAAGGCTTTGATAGCTCTCACAAGGTTCAGCTTCTCTTTCTTTAGCCAGCAGGGGGCCACAAAACACACTGAAAATGTGGATTCCCTATTTATTGAATTTATTCAATGGACTTCAAGTTATCATAGTTACAACAAATTTTTTGGGGGGGTGGGGGTGCTGTAACAAAATCAAGTTTATCTTAAAGATATAGTATGACATTCTTATATTGGCACTTTCCATGACAATGACTTGTGTAGATTACTTGTTTGTTTATGATGTGATGATAAATTGTTTTATTTTCTCTCATGACATAATGAGATTCCTCGTGCCACTGGCGGCTCGTGCTGTTTCTATCAAAATATGCGACGTCATCACTTTTGCTTACAGCTATCAAATACAGAATACAGTTCTGGTTAAACCGTTTTTTATTAATATTTTATTAATAATATTATTATTATTATTATTGTCATCGTCATCATCATTATTCTTTTATTGTTATTATTTATTTATCTATTTTTTTTAATTGTTTTAATACAACGTACAAAACCAGGTTGAGGAAATCTGGTTAAACCGTTTTTATTAATATTTTATTATTAATAATATTATTATTATTATTATTATTATTATTATTATTATTGTCATCGTCATCATCATTATTCTTTTATTATTATTATTTATTTACCGGTATCTATTTTTTAAATTGTTTTAATACAACGTACAAAACCAGGTTAAGGGAAATCTGGTTAAAACGTTTGATAGCTAAAATGATATAATCCTATCGAGGTCACAGGATCTGACAGGTCGCAGAAAACACCGTAACACCGGGGCCAGCATCCGGGTGACAGCAGAGCGCAGACTCAATGCTCGCTGCAGCTCACTGCGTTTCCGTAGCCCGCTTGCTACCCGCTGAGCCTGACCGGGGAACGGCTCACGGAAACGATTGATTCCGATCGAATAACGCCAGAGCTGGCAACACATATGGCGGATTAACTCGTGTATCGGCAAGGACTCGTCTAATCAATGCTCGTGACTCGGGGCTGGTTCGGAGAGTGCGCCGGCAGCAACACCCTCCGTAACATGTGAGATGTAAGAACGATATTAACGGTGCGTTATTTCGGCTAACTAGCTAGCAGCTACCCCCCCCCCCCTCTCTATCTCTATCTCTCTCTATCTCTCTCGCTCTCTATCCTATTGATGGTGGCTCGCTCGTCCGAACCGGAGTAAAATGAAGAAGTTTAACATTAGGAAGGTGCTGGACGGCTTGACAGCGGCGTCCTCCTCCTCGTCCCCGACCGCCCAGCCCGGTGCTCCCCGGGAGAACGACGTTGTCCAGGAGACCCTCCAGTCGGAGCAGTTCCAGCTCTGCAAGGTGGGTTTACCGTGAACCGACGGCTTGTTTACCGTGAATCAACGGCTTGTTTTTCCGTGAACTAGCTGCTTGTTTACCGTGGACCGACGGCTTGTTTACCGTAAACTAGCTGCTTGTTTCCACACCGACAGTCAGATGACAGCGGCGTTTGTTTTCATCCCCGCCGGGGTGGAAATAACACGAGTGAAGGCATATAGAGGGCTTATTATTATTACTATTACTATTATTATTATTTTTATTTTTATTATTATTTGTAATAGTATTATTATTATTTTTATTGTTATTATTATGATTATTATTTTTATTATTATTATTATTATTATTATTATTATTATTTATATTTTTATTATTATTATTATTATTATTATTGTTATTATGATTATTATTATTAAAAATAAAAGCTCTGAATGTGAAAGTAGACCCGTGGGTAGTGGGTCCGTGTGTCCCGTGGTTGTGTGCGGTGGCTGGCTGGCTGGCTGCCGGAGCACGTCGGCTGTTTGCGTTGCACTGAATGTTGCCTCCGGTCACTGTTTTAAGTTAGCTGGCTAACCTGCCTCCGGAGGGAACACCGGTTTGAGCTGAAGGCTTAATGCCACGATCATAAGATGATTCATTACGGGCTCTCCTTTACGTCCGTCCCTGAGTGCAGGAAGGACGATGGCAGATCACTTTTTCACTGAAAAATCCACGACTGGGACTTTTAAAAACAAATGTGGACCATAATCCTGAAATGCACACACATTTAAAATAAGATAAGTGGTTTAATAATCTAGCCTGTAAAGGTTTTGCCTGAGCCGGCCCACCTGCCCCCCCAGTTGGGATCAGAGCAGGTCAGGGGTTACAGGGGCCACACCTGTTACATAATATTACTGCAAACTGGACAGAGCTTATGGATGGCTGGGCAAGGTTCCCAACCTGGGAACGATTGAGTTATAACGCCTTATGACGATAATATTTTGGTGGCTGGAGGATTGCGACATCCCGGCGAATGACGTGCACTCCAAAGGCCGGAGATGTGTGAGCCTTCGGCTGGATAACACGAGTTTATTACTCGTGTTTTTACAGAACGGAGCTTGCATCCATGTCAGGTGGATATCAGAAAAAACATGCTCCAGTCCCCATTTGCACTGTTTATGTTTGAATCTGATTTATTTTGATAATGAGACTAAGTTTCCATTGATGGATTACATTTCTTGGAGATTATGATAATGTTTTTTTCTCTCCGCTCCAGTAAAGCCAGCTTGACTGTGTAGCAGATGATTGATTAGCTGGCTGGAAGACTAATATAAATCCTGCTCTTTCCTGCAGACTGTGCGTCATGGCTTCCCATATCAACCGTCCTCGATGGCTTTTGACCCCGTGCAGAAAATCTTGGCCATCGGGACTCAGACTGGAGCTTTGAGGCTGTATCCTTTTTTTTATTTTCTTTTTTTTATCAGGGGGAAAATGATGAGAGCCACACGAGGAAAGTAAAGCTTGGATGATGACGGTTTTCTACACACACATATTGGCACACACTCCATGTCTAACTTCCTGATATCCATTCTGCAAAGTCATGACCAAGTCACCCTTCAACATACCGCAAAGTCTCAGGAATTCATACAGTAAGTGACCGATCGTCCATGACAGAAAAAAAAACACAAATCCAAAGCGCACAGAAGGAAGTGCAGGGCTCAAAGGCAGCGAGGTTGTGTTTCTGTGCAGCCAGCAGCCTCCTTCTCCTGGAGCACCAGGCTCATTAGTGGGATCTCTGCAGTAGCATGAACAGCTCCTCCGCCATATGCCGAGGAGCCAACCTCATCAACTGTGCTGCCCCGGCCTGCGCCAGGATGCCACTTCATATGTGCTGTAAACATCATTGGATCAGTCAAGCTGCTGCAGTGCTGCGTGGCCCCCTCAGGTAGCTGGGAGTCTAGTTGTGTGTTTTGTTGGTATTACAGAGTAAAAATGTGTTTTTATAGCCAACCGAGCAAGTTTCCGTGAGTCACAGCAACAAAACTGCCCCGAGATTACAGATTAATACACACATTATGTGATAGTGTGGTCATATCCAGATGATGCCATTTACAACGTGTCTGCAGGGTGTGTGTGTGTGTGTGTGTGTAAACAGTGTGCTGGTATCTTGCTTGGGAGGCCCATCTGCTTTATTTAGGTTTTCATTAGAAGTGGCTCCATCCTCGTCTTTATCCACTCTCCAGATTAAGAGAGCGTTGTATTTACAGGGCGACTCCCTGAGCACACACACACTGCCTCCATGTTGTCCTAATGTGCAAGGTGGAGCTGATGGGATTACCGTCATTCAGGCAATAGGTCCATTTATCAAACGACAGGCTGTATCGATCCACCTCATTGCCCCTGGAGTTTTGGAAACGCTGCCACAGCTCAGTAGACAAAAGCTCAATGAGGTGTCTACAAGCAATAAATGTCTGCTTTTACAAGATGTGTCTCTACGACCGTGTTTGAATCACTGTGTTACTGTAGACACTCCCCCGCTCCTTTTTTAATACGTGTGCTCTTAAATGTCGGCCACTACAAAATGTAGACTTGCTCCTTGTTTGCTGGCGGAGCCGAAGCAAAACAGCAATTCATATTCCCACATGGGAATGGAGGCCAGCGGTGGCGGTACATGTTTTGAACTTTTGGACATGAGAAGTCGTAAAAGTTTGTGCCAAACGGGTTGCATTTCGGTTCAACGTGCTCCTGTAGCTGACGTGTCACGCGAGAAGTCAAACGTGTGTTTTGGTGAGCTTCGACTGCAAAAACACTGATAAAAGGATGAAGCCGCTGGCCTGCAGCTTCCTCTTCTTTTGGCTTTTACCGAGACTCTAGGCTGCAAAGAGCAGCTTCTGTTTTTTTTTTTTGGTTCGTCAGCTTGCATGATCAAGATAACTTCCTGTCAGGATGATTATCAGATGACTACACGAGGAAACCTGCTGATGCCGAAACGCTGTGGTCAACCACGTTGGTTTACCGAATGGGGAAGTGTTGATATTCAAAGTGCATTTGGCACCTGGAATGTATTGCATTTTTGATCAAACTCCAGATTATATTCTAGATTAATCGGTTCATCTAACGTATTGCAAAGCACAACATTTAAAATTGCTCAATTTCCGCAAGTTGACATCGTTCCCTAAAACCCCAAAGACATTCAGTTAACTCGACATTTCAACTCTTACTCTTACTGCAGATCGGTTGACCCTAAAACTCATGACCAAACAATTGTGACAGGAACGATTCTTCGAGCGCTTTGTTTCCCTCCCGGCACGATATGTTGTTACATGCAGTCACACTTGACTGGTGTGACTCAGCTTCCTGTGCTCACTACAATCCTCGGAGCATATGTTCTACTAATTAAATCAAGCCCCGAGGGAAGCGGGTAGTGTAGTCTAAAACAGTCTCAGCTGACGTCCTGTATGGTTTGTACCTGGGGCCTACATGCTCACAGTGAAGCTTGTGTGATTATGCAGCGTACAAACTAACCGGCTCACCGCTGTGATGATCAGATCTCAGCCGTTTCCTGAAGCTTGTGTCAGCAGTGCCATTAACCTACCTGATATCAGAACCAGGTCAGACTCTGTGCATTTACATACACTGATGAGTGAACAGAACAATAAACCCCAACAGCATCTGTAGTGTTACGTATTAAAAATGTGCTCTTTAGACGATGTTCTTATTCATGCACGACCAGAGGGTATGAAGCCGACTTAATGACTCGTCCTCCTTCCATTGTGGACCTTTCGGAGACATGATATCCATTAATAATTCTGACAAATGTTGTACAGGACTTGCGGGGGCCAGGAGCTAAAACCGGACAGAAAGGTCACGGGTGAATGTGAGTTTAGTTGCCAACAGCCTTTCGAGTGGCGCCAGCTTGAAGTCTGAAGGTCTATGTTTCCCCTCCATCCTTCTTCTGCAGTGATGCCCGCCGTGGAGTCCTGAAAACCCCACCCTAGTTCGTTGAAGACATTGAGGGATTGTTTCATCAGAGCTCGGTTTAATCCCGGCGTATTGTGCTGCGTCGGCTCAGAATGAACCAAGGTCCGTCTTTTGGAGCTTTTTTTTGCCTCCGGCGTGATCACATCAGTGAGTCTCAGAGACGGTGCACCCTTTTTGTCTTTGTCTAATTCATCCGTCTAGAGATCCTCCCTGCGATTAGATGTCGCGCTCCCTCCTTGTGTTGTGCTGGTGTGCAGGACTGGTGTGTCTGAACGTGATTACAAGCTGGTTGAAATAAGATTTCCCTCATCGTGCTCCTCGTTTCTGGGCTGTTCGTGGGATACGTAACAGTAACAGTGGGATCCGTAACAGTCCAGTGCCTACCTGGCGCTGCTCCCCTGTGGTTTCCCTTTTGCCATTCATGCAATCATTTGTGTTCCACTTTTAGCTCAACGCACAGTTCAAATGAAGGCCCCACATCTGCTGTTTCTTGAATGGACAGATTTAGCAGGCGGGGATTCTCTGACCTGAACTTAACCGTCCTATAGAGTTAAGTTTATCCCGCTGTCGTCATGCTGGCTGACGCATGTGAATAAATAAGGCAGACGAGGCCCACCGGTTTTTATTTATAACTCACTAGTTTGATGGATTTCATGTTCCTCCCAGTGGCTGTTTTGGAATGACAAATGGAAATCCCATCCAGTTATAGAAACTAAGATTTTAGTTTAATTGACATTATTGTTGACGGTGTTTTTTCCTCACGTGTCTACATGAACTTCACTGTTCCTGTTTTTCCTTGACTGAGCTGACTTCTAGCTTCGGCCGTGCGGGCGTGGAGTGCTACTGTCAGCATGAGAGCGGGGCGGCTGTCATTCAGCTCCAGTTCCTGATCAACGAGGTTTGTTGTCATTACCTGTCCCTTGTTTTCTCGTTTGGTTTCCACTCCACCTTCTCCTCACCCTGTTGCTCATCGTAGCGCCGCATGAAACCAAGCCTCGAGATGTTCTGTGCGTTCTAACGAGCTTCCTGTTTCCCACCCTCCCCGCAGGGGGCGCTGGTGAGTGCCTTAGCTGATGACAGCATCCACCTTTGGAACCTGAGGCAAAAAATCCCTGCGATTCTGCATTCTCTCAAGTTCAACAGGGAGAGGTAGAGTACGGCTTTCTGCTGTTTTCACAGATGCTGCATCTTCTTTGAAAAGGAACACATCAGCGTCGTCTTGTTTTTATGTAAAAACTTACATTTTCCTCTTTCACCAAACAAATTGAGGTCACGGTAAATGATGATTTTACCTTTCAGCCAATGAGAATGATACTGCATCACAAGGTAGCCCCGCCCTAAAGCATGTCCTGCTTCACATCTATTTGACTCTAAATGGGACCGTCATTTATTAAAAGAGCATCATGCTGGATTGAAGATTAATTGAAACTAGCTATTGAGACCATCAACTCATGTTTATGGTTATGAGAATTTGTTTCATTTTCTCAAAGATTTCTACAGTCTGATTTTTCTTTGCAACCATTCTAAAGTTTGCAGATTAGGGTGCTTTCTTTTCACTACTTTCCCCCCAAAAAACAACAGAACCAATTAAAGGTGCAACGTGTCATAATGAGCCACATGCTCCAAACAATAGTAATCAGCCTCGCACCTCTATTTCTGGGTCCATGCAAGCTAAACGTGCAGTCTTAAGTTAAACTACTAACATGTTGGACTATTGCAAGACATTGTGGGCCAAGGCTAATCGGTTAGCATGCTAATTCCAGTAGATATCTCTGCAACACACACTACATAGACATCTTTGACATAGCATCAACACAGTAACCTCTTCACAGAGAAACAGTCCAACGTGGTAAGCGGTTAACGTTGGCCCGGTCCTTTTAAACGCTGTTACCAGTGGAGAAAGGACAGCAGGTTTACTCTGCCGTTCCTCCCCACTGATCTATATATAGTCTGGCTTCATTTGTGTGACACAGAGCATGGCCTTTGTAATTAAATCTTAGTCACTCGCTACTCCTTCCAGTCGCAGCAGCGTGATTAGGGGCATGGGTGACTCTTTGGCGGGGGGCTGAGTCACGACATAATGAAAAGCCTGGTTGTGATGGATCCCCATCTCCCCGCAGAATCACGTACTGCCACCTGCCCTTCCAGAGCAAATGGCTGTACATCGGCACAGAAAGAGGCAACATCCACATCGTCAACGTGGAGTCCTTCACTCTCTCAGGCTACGTCATCATGTGGAACAAAGCCATCGAACTGTGAGTCCGTGTTGCACAACTGTCTCCTATTTTTCCTCCTCCCTTCACTTTCTTCCTATTTGCATATCTTCTTTATGCACTTGTTGTTGACACTCAACCAGGAAACTCTGAAATGCAAAAGAATAATGCTTGCGGGTACAGTGTGTCCTGTAAGCTGAGGATCTGGAGCTCTGATCAGTGCGAGGGCGGTACGGAGGTGGTGATTTCATACCAATGCCAGAACTTAGACGAGACTCCTGGAGGTGTTTTGCTGCCTCATTTAACCGAACATCTCTGAGGAAGTGCCCACTCGATAACCCCGGTGACCCTGGGTCACCCTCTCCCCCACGTTAACACCCACTTTAAGGATCAAGATGCATTTTACATTAGATCCTGTGGAGCAGCACATGGTGCACTGCCTTTCCTGCAGCGTCCAGATGTAACTTCAGGGGTCACACGCAGGTGGAATTCAATTTCAGTGGATACCGTCTGTGTCGCCCAACATGCTGACTAGTAACTGTTGCTTATTTGATGTATTAGTGCTTGATTCTGTGCGTGAAACGGCACTGAAAATGAAAAAAAATATGAGCTTAAAAAAAATATTTGAGACAGTGACTGGCAGATAAAATTGGAAGAATAGTATAAAGTGTGGTTTGTTCGTGAAATCTGATAAATTGGTGTTCTGACTTTCAACTCCCAGATCTAAAGTATGCCATCAGCTGGGATAAACGCCTCAGCAACAGACAGCGGAGACGGGAAAGGATTTTTGGCTCCGTGACTGTGAAAATGATTTAATGAAAAGAGCTCTCGGGCGTAGTGTGAAATTCAAAACGTGATACTCAGTCATTTCCTGGTGGAAGAGTTGTCTGATCTCTGATAGACATGTTCTCTGAATCACTTAGTGTTGCAGAGGAGTGTGAGCGCACTTGAACTCATCATCATCTCATTAAAATGGTGTTTACATACGATTTCAGTCAGTTATAAGTCATTGTTTTTAAGACTGTAAAACATGCGTTTATTCTGCTCATTATATATTAAAACAGTCCTTTATCATGATGGCGTATCATACGGTGATTACAGACCGGATTCCTTTTATTCGACTCATCAGCAGCAATGACATCATTAGTTCCTGGAGCCAGACCGCATTCAGAGGCAGCAACACTTTCTTTAGGCCAGACCTTCACTTCCTCCGTGCCCCTTGTTGCCACGGTGATGCTGTCTCCACACACTATAATATCTCATAGACCCTCATGTGACCCTGCTCTCTCTATCTCTCTCTCTCTGGCTTTTAGTCTTTTTTTCTTCCCTAATTGCCTCCCCATCTTTCTCCTTGTAACAGCATGTTATCGGAAACATTTGACCTGTCAAGGATGCATCACGTCAATCTGCAGAACACAAATATGTCATCCAACGGCCAATAAGCACCACTCCGTATCTGTCACGCTGCACTTTTACTGGACTTTCACTGCTGCCGTTTCCTACGCTTGTATAAATTGCTTTATTTTTGTACTTTTACAGCTACGGTTCGGGACTTCTTAATGCTGATATTTATCACCTTTTCTCTCAATCGTGCCTTTATTTTATTCTTTATAAAAGTCTTTCAATGCAAAACACCGTTTGACGCTGAGACAACTGCAATTTCCTTGTGTTTGAATAATGATAATAACGATTGATGTTCTGGTATTTACACACACATTCCCTCTGTGTCAGATCTACCAAGACACACCCAGGACCGGTGGTGCACATCAGTGATAACCCCATGGATGAAGGAAAGGTAGCCGGCCACCACATATACACACTACACCTGTGGAACAGAGACACATCGCTACCCTAAAACCCAAAGCAAACTGCACCACTTTTTTCTGGAGGCTACGTTTGCTGCGAATGACTGTTCAGCGCAGACGACACAATGTCAATACAGCTACAATGGAGAACGATGGCAGAACATTCTCAGCTAATTCAAATGTCAATGTAAACATCAAGTTTTGGTGTCATAAACGACAAGAAGAGGTTTCTTCTGAGATGAATCAGAAACTTTCTACAATGTCGAGCTGCCAAAATACGCCTCAATAGTCTTCTAAGTGAGGGATGTGATATAAGCAACCATGCCTTATTAGTGTTCATGACATACTTTGGACAAATGTCCATAAATCCCTTTTGAATGTTTCTTAAAAATATATATATTTTTTATTGACGTGAACTTTGGAATTTAGTATCACAAAATAAAACAATCATTGGTGGTTTATGAATGGTGCCGCTACAGTATAATCTAATAAAGGTGAAAATGCCAAACAAATAAGCTAAAAATATGAATGATTCACACTTCAATCATTAACATTTAAACAGTTCATTCAAGGAATTTCCTCTAGAAATCAACTACTATATGGAAGTTCTACACAGCTACAATAGCAGTTTGATTTTGTACTTATATGTGTTAGGAATCTGCCTCATAAATCTATAATTGTACAAAATTACATCATGAATGTAACGGCATCTCTTTTTTTCTGAGTATTATGATTAAAATAAAGTATTGTTAAAGATGAGCGATCTTTGGAAGATCACAGACGGTGGTTTACTGCAGACGGAGCTATATATATATATATATATATATATATACTGTATAGTAAGTAATCGGCTGCTTCTCTTTTCTCTCAGCTTCTGATTGGATTTGAGTGCGGCGTAGTGGTGTTGTGGGATTTGAAGTCCAAAAAAGCTGACTGCCGCTACAATTATGACGAGGTAAGCATTTTCTTCTTCTTCTTATTTTTGTTTTTTCTCGCCGTCGTCCCGGCAACATGTTTGGTCTTGTGAGGTTTTGCATAATCTAGCATTGAAATGAAAACCAAGGAAAGCTGCCTTTTGAGGTTTTGTCTCGGGAGCTTTCATACTTTTGTTGTCGATTGAGTTTCACATCGTGAAGGAAAATAATTAGAATGACGTCGGCTGTTCCTCAAATAAAGGAAGACAAAACTATTATCTGGGTTGTTGTTGCCTTGTGCCAACACATAAATCAAGTTTGTATTTGCAGACACAAACACTGCTACATACTTCTCATAAGTGGTGACTGAGAGGGATTCCTCTTGTTGTTTTCAGGAAAACCCTGCAAAGTATACCTTTTTCAAAGGATAATTCTGCTGATATTTTATGTTTTTTTTTGATCGTCCTCCTATGAATCAAAAGACTGAACCCAACAATGAACGGATCCTACAAACAAGCATTGCCTTTTGCATGCAAAGCCTGATCCTCCTCATTCCTCCGTGCCATAGAGCCTCATTGTTGTCCAAAAACCCATTAAAAACCCATCAACGAGCCGCACGCTGCACTGAGTAACATGTTTGTTTATTTGACTAACACTGTAGTTTATTTTGGGCCTAAGCCCACACACGCCGCCCTGCTGTGTATGAGGCAACATAATTGCGAGCGCACCATTAAAGCATTCGTCGCTGATCCACTTTCAAAGGCGTGTGGGCGGAGCTGAGCGCCGCAGACAGGCAAGTCAGAAAACACTCAAACTTGTCATGGGATTTGTTGACAATAGGAAACACAACAGGGAGCTTCTGCAGCTCTTCTTGTGGATCGCTGCACGGCTGTGAGGATGCGCATGCACTCTCCTTACCATTGTGTGACGATGCGCTGCCGCGTGTCTTTCAGGCGATCCACTCGGTAGCCTGGCACCATGAGGGCAAACAGTTTGTCTGCAGCCACTCCGATGGCACTCTGACCACGTGGAATATACGAGCCCCGGCCAAGTCTGCACAGATCATCACACCACATGGTACGAACGCTTGTATGCACACCGTTTGATTGTTTGTGTATTACACACGCACACGTGTTGAATAGAAGCCAAGTCTTTAAAGCACATAGTGTCGCTCCAACCTTGGAGGTGGGACAGAAAACCATGTGTGTACAGGAACCATATCTTCTTACACTTGTGACAATTTGGCGTTTGACCTCTACCAGGAAAGCAGCCTAAGGATGGAAAAAAGCCCGAGCCATGCAAGCCTATCCTGAAGGTGGAGTACAAAACAACAAGGGCTGGGTAAGTGTGATGGCAGCAAATCCCCACCCATCCTGCCTCCTAACCGACTCTGCTCTGAATCTGTATCCTGTACTGAAAGTGGCCTTTCCTGTTATTCTGTCGCAACTCACCGATCCTGTCGACGCTCTCCTTCTGCTGCTGAAGGTGGAACGCCGGGACGGCCCCCGTCTAATCGTTTTCACGCTCCGACAGGCTTGATCTCTGTGTGACCGTTAAATACGTCGAGACAAATGATTTATTGTTGCGTTGAGGTCACATGTTAATCCTGTAGTGATTACTATTAACGCAGATGTCGTTATTAATAAGCTTGTAATGCCGAAGTCGCCGTGTAAAAAAGACAAAGCCTTTCCGATAAAAACGGGTCATAAAAAATTACCTATTTTACTGAAGCTGATCTAATTATCCCTTTTTTTCTCTCAGGACACGGATTAATATAGTTGCCATTATAATTAAAAAGTAGGCTCCTTCCGTCATAAATGCCCTTGAAAAGGGGAGCAAAGTCTCTCCAGAGAAATAAGGATGGGTATCATTTGGGTTTTATCAATACGCTTATCGGTTATTTTTTATTACAAAATGATTGCTTTTTAAAATGCCATTTAAAAAGGAAATTATTTACATTATAAATATAACTAGTTTCTAGAGCGGCAACAGCAAAGTCACAAAATAAATGTAATATCTGACTGGAAACAAATGGAAGATGATAATGAAATGATTCTATTCCTGCAGTTTAGAAAGACCGTATCAGTCCTTATTCGTGTCCCCTGTCCTCCTGCCCTCTGATTGGCTGTACTGGTACAGAGGGGAGGAGCTGCAGCAGATACATGTTGTCTAAATGTTATGCGTGCTAATAAATCCCAACAGAAGTATAAAGAGTACAGATAAAACAACCAGTAACGTCGGAGCTTATCAGTACTGTCTAAGAGCCTGTTTAATACCGGGGTTGCTGGTTCCCATCCCTACAGAGACAACACAACAGCACCATTCTGCTGTCCCTCTTCACCCGTTCACCACTTGGTTGGATCAACAAGCTGAAGATGTATTGAAGAAGCAGTTAAAATGTGTTTTTCTCCTGAACCCAGGGACCCGTTCATGGTCCTGTCTGGAGGTCTGTCTTACGACACCGTGGGGAGGAGAGCCTGTCTCACTGTGATGCACGGGAAGAGCACCGCCGTCCTGGAGATGGACTACCCCATCGTGGATTTCCTAACACTGTGTGAAACCCCCTATCCCAATGGTGAGCTGCAGCACGTATCTCTGGACGGATTTGATATGCATCTCAGAATTCTGTATCAACGACCTGGAATGACATCGTTGTTCGGTTTGTGCTGATTTCGGTTCTTTTCGCCAGACTTTCAGGAGCCTTACGCTGTGGTGGTCCTCCTCGAGAAGGATCTGGTTTTAATAGACCTCGGACAGATTGGGTAACTATTCTGCTTTCTAAATATAGTTTAGTTAGAGTATTTTGGGAATGCATCAAAGAATACGGGTAGTGGAGATCTGTCTCTGTGTGTGTGTGTGTGTGTGTGTGTGTGTGTGTGTGTGTGTGTGTGTGTGTGTGTGTGTGTGTGTGTGTGTGTGTGTGTGTGTGTGTGTGTGTGTGTGTGTGTGTGTGTGTGTGTGTGTGTGTGTGTGTGTGTGTGTGTGTGTGTGTGTGTGTGTGTGTGTGTGTGTGTGTGTGAGAGATACATCTCTGTTTTAAATCCCAACCGTTTCTCTCTTTTTTTTTCAGCAACATTTTTATTGCTGTTGCATCTTAAACTGCCAGTGGGAATATATTAAAACTTCATCCTGTTAATATGATGAATTAATGGCAACCCAGACGATGTGAATGATCTCGATGTTTGTTATTGTACCCTATGGTGCCTCCAAATCTCCCACTTCCTCCCAACTCACCGCGGATGGGTTGAAGCACACGTTTAGATGTACTGTGTATTTGGCTTTTGTTCATTTTTAAGAGACAATTACAGACATTTTTCTTTTAAATTTAAATTAATGCTAAAAGTATGCCATTTCATGAGACCTTTAAACTGGCGGAACGGCCATTCAGAGTATTTAACAGCATTGATTGGCAGCAAGGAAGTTGTCGTTTGCATCTCACGTTGACAGACAAGAGCAGATACGATGAAGTGGGAGCCGGTTTTTAAATCAAACCTCATGGCACCTTGTCTTGACAGGTACCCGATATTTGAGAATCCATATCCTCTGACTATCCACGAGTCACCGGTGACCTGCTGTGAGTACTTTGTCGACTGCCCCGCTGAACTCATTCCTGCACTTTACTCCGTCGGCAGTCGGCAGAAGAGACAAGGTTACAGCAAGAAGGTAGAGTGCTCCTCCGGTTAATCTGTGTTTAAAATGCATTGGTCAGTGGCATTGATTCTCAGAGACGTATATGTGTGCTATTACACTGTTATAACACAGCTCAAAGAAGTCTGCATCAGTTTTTTTTCTTCTGGATTTGACAGGAATGGCCCATTAGTGGAGGAAACTGGGGCCAAGGCACTCAGAGTTACCCGGAGATCATAATCACCGGGTAATTATTTAATAAATGAACAAATCAGGTTGTTGTTATGATTCACATGCAAACATGGCGTCACAGGGAACTAATGATCTCATATTCTCTTTTCTGTTTTTTCTTCACCTGTTCAGACATGCTGACGGCTCGATCAAATTTTGGGATGCTTCTGCACGTGAGTGGGTTTTATTGGTTTTTATTACATGTGTTTGTAGGGAGCTGTGTGTCACAGAGACCGGACCAAGTCATTGTTTTGCAGATCACATGTAAGTCTAGGTGCCGACTCGAGTTTCGAGTCCTAAAGGAGTCATAAATGTGCTGTAATATCATTTTTAAGTAATAATATATTACATTTACAACCGTCCTGATTGCTTTTTAAATGATATTTATTAAAACAACTGAATTTAATCATGAAAGAAAACATCTGGTGAATGAAGTGTTGACTTGCTGGTTTTAAGGAACGGAAGGACGATAAGTAGATCTGTGGCACACTTGGAATAAACATACTTTTTCATTTCTGGGCTTGCAGCAAGAAATATTTAAAAGGCTCAAGTGGAAGTGATTATTTAGTTAGAGCTAATTTCCATCTGGAGTCATATTAAGGTTATAGTGATCATCATCCTTATCGTCACATTAAATAAACACTTTGTTTGAATAGATGAAACCTTTAAAAAAACAGTGGATTAAGTTGGGTTAACATTTTGAAGAATGTGTAAGCAGACAACTGTGTCCACTACGTGCTGCTGTCGCAGAACGCACCCTTCATGATGCCTGGAACTACGGCTTGTTATTGTCTTAAATGCATGACATCACATGCTATGGAGTTAATGTCCTCGTGTATATCAACGTGTCTTTCTACCTTCTTTTCCCCCTACTCTCCTCAAAGTAATGCTTCAAGTGCTGTACAAGCTGAAGACGGCCAAGGTGTTTGAGAGGACTCGCGGTAAGGAGGACAAGGCAAATACAGATATAGTAGAGGAGGACCCGTTTGCCATCCAGACCTTGTCCTGGTGCCCTGAGAGCAGGATGCTCTGTGTGGCCGGGGTGTCCGCCCACGTGATCGTCTATCGCTTCAGCAAACAGGAAGTCACCACGGAAGTTGTGCAGGTGCGTCGTCAGAAACGTGCACAATCATAGTTTTGGGACGAATATGAATGGTTGTTTCGTTTCTGTGACGTGCTGCGTCATCTCTTGTGTTTTAGCTTTTGGAGGTGCGGATGCAGTGCGAGTTCAACGGCGGGGACTCTCCTGATCCAGGAGGGGACCAGACCCCCACCCTGCCCACCCCAGGAGCTTCCTCCAGCCCCCAGGAGAGCGAGCCTCCCACTCAGCCCGCCACAGGCAGCAACTCCTCCGACGGACCTCGGGACAACATACCGTGCCTGCAGTACGGACACGCTTTCTGTTTGGGTTGAGCAGGTTGTCACTGACCAATTTAGGTTTAGTGATGTAGTCCTCCTCTGAGCTCAATCCTCTCCCACATCAGTAGACCGGGGCCAAATAATCCTGTATATGAAAAATATCAAATAATGTTTTGACAGTAAAAATGGTGGGCGGGGGAATAACAACAATAAAAATGATTATGTTGTCAGTGCGGCTCTCCCAGAGGCTGATGAATCATGTCAGCGTGAAGCAGCCTGTTGTCTCGTCCTGCTGTGTGTTTGATGCAGGGTGCGGAGCTCCCCACTGAAGCAGTCTCCGGGCTACCAGGTGGAGCTGGTGATCCAGCTGGTGTGGGTGAGCGGGGAGCCACCTCAGCCCATCACCAGCCTCGCTATCAACTCCTCCTACGGCCTGTAAGTCTACGCTGCCAGCACGCTTTGAGGCTTCCTCGATCGTGGGTGGTCACCTGTAAATAAAAGCCTGCTCAGAGTTCAGAGCAAAGATAGCATCCTGATTCCCTCACCTCTCCTGTGTTTCAGTGTGGTGTTTGGAAACAGTAATGGTCTGGCGGTGGTCGACTACCTCCAGAAAACGCTGCTCCTCAACATGGGCACATCGGACCTGTACAGCCCTTCTGACCCCTACCAGAGGCAGCCTTGCTCCCCGCGCAAAGCACGACAGCTCTCTGGAGGTGAGCCGCACTCCCACATGTCTACATGTTTCTGTTGGTCTCCAGCTAAGGCTGACTCACATTATTTTAACCCTGAACTACATGCTTTATTTGTTATTACCTCGTATTTCTGTGGGTTGCTAAGGCGACGTAAACCGGGTTAGCGAGGCAGGACTGACACTCGGCAGCAGCCGTGACTTCGCACCGTGAGCACTGCCCCCTGCAGTAGCTCCTGTCCCTCAACAGGGGGCATCACTGACAGATTCGCCATCTGTTCAGTTGGACAGACTAAAGACAGAGCGAATGCTGTATCGGTGCTGCAGTAGCATTTCTTTTTTGATTCCTTTTTACGTGATAAAATGACACATCATTTGTATTTATCTGCTTGTTTTAGCCTCACTGTCTTCTGCTGTGTTCACCGTTTCATTCTTTTCAGTCCCAGACGCTCTCTTAATTTTAATGTATGCACACTGCAAGAATATTATATGGACTCTTTTCTCTTTCACTTATGATGCCCTGTCGTTGTTCTGTTTCACTGTTTTTACTGTCGGTCTCTCTCTGTGATTTGGTAAAGACATTCCAACTGTGACGTCTTGCATGTCCAGACTTTCTAACTTATATTCTCAGTCTGTGAAAAAACTACGTCCATCCCACTTCAGTAAGTCATGTTGTCTCCCCTACAGCATAAACGTTCTCCTCTCAGTCTTCCCTCCTTCTCATAAAGATGCACTCCCAGATTTTGATATAGTGCTCCCAAATTCCCAAAACTCACTTAAAAAAAAACAAAAAAAAAACATCAGCAGTGACCTGGGAGGACATTTTGAGACATGAAGTCACCAACAAACTCAGGTAGTGCATCTTTAAACCCTGCCATGTATTTGACCAGACAAACACTGACACCCCGAGTCAACAGACGTGTACTAGGTGTGTGTGTGTGTGTCATGTATGGTTAGCAGTCCCTGCCTTTGCTCAGTAGGTGACCCTTTGTTATGACCAGTCTATGTAGGACTTTGCTTTAGTCTGACAGAAGTTCCAGGAGGATGAATTCTGCAGTGTTTAATTCCAACCTCTGTGGCTCCCACAGCTACCTGTGATTCCAACGATGCGTCCAACACCTCGGAGGACCGCTGCAAGTCCCCCACTTCAGGTAAGCCTCCCTGAACTCCGACTGTCCTCCATTTAAAATGCATTATTTGGACGTAATGCTGACCTTTCTCACGTAGGATCTACCTCACCTTTCAATTCTGATGACGAACGAAAACAGAACTTCATGGAGAAGGGTACTGTTTTGTTAAAAGCTGTTCTTTAAGCATTTCCACACGGCTGCAGTCATCTGATTCTTCTTCTTCTCTTTAACCTTATTTCCAGTGAAGTTCAAAAGCAGACGCTTTTCCAAGACGGTTGCCAATGACTTTGGTACTGTATCATCCGGATGTACTCTTTTTTTCTGATCACTCACTCTTTCTCTCTGAAAGGCGGCCGTCTAACCACGCTGTGCCTCACCCCTATGCCCGTCTGTGCGTCTTGTGCCAATGAGAGACAGAATTACATTCCAGAAATGTGTTTTTTTTTTTACTAATCATACGGTTTGCGGGTCTCATGGTTGATTTATGAATTGAATCAGGAGTCTTTATCAAATGCATGACAGGGACGTATTTCATGGCCTCAGATTTTCTATGCCCATAGATCTTGTCTAAAGGCTGCAGGCAGCTGCTACTCCGGGCTGAAAACATGACGCCAGATTGGCAAACATTCCTCTTTTTACTAATTGAAAAGCATAGAAAATCTGCTTCATGCCTACTAATGTCTAACCTCATAACTTAAGTGAATTATTTAGCTTGGATTGTATTCACTTACTGTGTGTGTTTCTGATTCCAGGGCTTTAGTCCAGTGCTCCTCCTACTCTCTTGCATAACCGTGTTCACTGAATTGCAATTACCTTATTTCTTGACTGCCTCTTGCTTTGTTTGACATTGCAGGCCCTTTGGTTGCCTGTGATGCCTAATTTGTATTCTCAGGGTTTCTCTAAGGGTGGTTATAGACCGCAACAGGCAACTTTTACACTTTATATTGGCAACATTCCTGGTAAAGTTAAACATGAGTGTTATTTTATGCCTCTGCTATAAGGATAATATAATGGCATGATCATGCAAGTACGCCCTTTAAAAGGAGTATTCAGACATTGGAATGATTGTGAAAAGAAAACATGAAACTTCCCTTACTATTAGTTGATAAGGTCATTATGGTGAGAGGTATAATGTATAATATACACATGTGTGTGTCCTCAGCGGTTGCCCTACAGTGTATCACCACTCTTAAGAATCAAGAATCATTACTTTTGATTGCGCACTGATTTGCACAGTAAAAACAATGTCACAGATATTTATTTAAACTACCTTTTTTTTTTTGATTTTTCAATTTCCATTTTCAGCCACCAATCTTTCCTCATACAATATGAGTATTTGTTTCTTTTACAGCCAAGATGTCACGGAAAATTAGCTCGTCTGGCGAGCAAAAGTCAGACTTGGGTAAGCCAACACTACTGACACTTCTAAGAACCTTTACGTCTTTCTGCAGGTTTTCCTTTTGTCATTCGAAGCTTCTTTCTTTGTATTACAGCTGTAAAATACTTAATGTGGAAGTACTTTTTATTGTCTAATGGTGTAAATGTGAGACTCCTGTTGTCTCGGGATGTTCTACTGTAAATTGAGACACACATTCTGTCTCTGTCTGCACTGTAAGCGGAGAAGAGGTCCCAACAATGGCGCTCTCTCACGTGTAAGAAGACCTTTTGTTGCAAGGCGGCGGCCCGGGTGACCCAGAAGGGGGGCATCTGTAGAACTAATTCGGCCCCCACCACCTGTGAGTGGACCGTTCCATGGTCTGACTTGGGCTGAAGTGGGATAACTGGTACTAACCCCCACCACTGCTGGGGCTTTTGTTCTGAAATTGGCTAACATGACATTAATCCTCCTCACAGTGATTTGGTTTCGTCCTTTTTGAGGAAGCTCCGCTGACTTGACTGCACTCCGTGTTTAAAAATCTTGCTTTTCTTGTTTACAGGACACACATGACGGGCGGTGTGTTTAGCCTTCCCCTCTGTGTCACGGATCCTTTTGTGTTTCTGTCGGGATCTTTTGAAAAAAGACGCTGTGAGCTGGTGTTTCAGCTTCCGTCTTCTTGCTCCTTAAATACCAGTTCTTCCTTGGGAATCCCTGTCGTACTACATGCATTTTTTTTTTCACATTGAGCATGTTGTTGTCAGTTTAATTGGAGGAGAAAAAAATAACAATCTGGGAAGCGTTTAAATAAATTGCATCCTTGGATGTAAAACGTGCAAAAGCATCTCAATGTCAAAAAGCTTTTTGGTGGACGCTAGCCTGTACTGGATATGTATCTGAACACTAACATGCTAACTGAATTCTGATCCAGTAGATTTTATTAACACGTCTAAGTGTCCTGGATGCATGAAGTCCTCTGGAAACTTTTAACCGCTTTCATTCGACACAAATCATTTCCTCATTCTCTTTGTTTTTCTGCTCACTCCTGCTGTCCAGATGCCAAGGATAACTCATTCACCCGCTCGCGTAGTTCAAGTGTAACCAGCATAGACAGAGAGTCCCGAGAGGCCATCTCCTCCTTCCACTTCTGCGAGAGTTTCCCGAGGAAGACGGACAGCGTGGTCAGCCCCTGTCTACTGGTGGGAACCACCCAGGGCACCGTGATGACGGTGGCCCTCAGCCTGCCTCCGGCTGGGGACCAGAGGCTGCTGCAGCCCGTCGGCATCTCCTCCTGTGGTAAGAAGCCGAACAGGGCTGAAGGTCATTCCCCAGGTTAACGGCAGGGATTCACCATGGCAACACTGGCCTTCAGAGTTGAAATATCTTTGGTATTGTCAGTAGTTTACGTTTAGGAAGGAAGTGGTGGAAAGGAGGGACAGTGGTCACATCAGATTCAGTCGAAGCTGCTATTGTGAATTTTACTGTATAATCAGTGGTACAAATACACAGTAGCATAATCCCCAGGCACAGTGTTTTGAAGTAGAATTGAAAAGCTAAAAACGGTTAAAAATGTTTGACATTTGCTCAAACTTAATTTGGAAAAATGATGTTATGCTACATAATGATGTCCAACTCCAAAGCAAGTGAAAATAATATCTTTGTGTTCCTCATTCTGCAGGCACTATGGTCACACTCAAAGGAGGCATTTTGACGATGGCCCTGTTGGACGCCACTGGAGCTCTGCTGCCCCCTTCCTACGAGCCGTGGTATGACCCAAACGCCTCGGATGAGGAGAAGGAGAAGAGCCGGAGGCGCAGGCCACCCTCCCCTTCATCATCGCAGGAGGCTCAAGACGCCCAGTTTGCCGTGCTGTGTTCGGAGAAACAGGCCAAGGTGGTCACCATGCCCTCCCAAACACGCGCCTACAAACACAACATCACGGAGACCTCCTTCGTGCTGAGGGCTGATGTCGTGCAGATGGCCGGAGCAAACTGCATCGCCTGTTTCTGTGCCAACGGGCATATCATGGCTCTGAGGTATGACCTCTGGTAGCTTCTAGACTATGTGATCTACTGTCAAAACATCTGACGAAATCACGATGGCTACACTTGTATGTCAAAACACTGCAAGTACCTGTGTTGTCTGAAACGAAGTCTGTCCTTTGAATCACCACAGCTTACCGAGTCTACGGCCTCTGCTGGATGTCAACTACCTGCCGCTGACAGACATGCGGATAGCTAGGACGTTCTGCTTCTCCCACCAGGGTCAGGCCCTGTACCTCACCTCCCCCACGGAGATCCAGAGGATCACCTATAGCCAGGAGACCTGCGACAACCGCCAGGTCAGATGCTCTAAACTAGTGAATGAGTTACTCAGTGAAAAATCCATCTTTCACAATTGGAGCCAGTTTGAAGTCACTATTATTACAATAGTGGTGATTCGTCAGTGTTGTGTTTCTATGAGGATGTAGATTGATAGACATGTGCTGATGCTAACGTCCTCCCCAGGAGATGCTCAGTGAGTTATTTACCCCCGTGGAGACACCAGAGGCTCCTAACAAAGGTTTCTTCAAAGGCCTGTTTGGGGGAGGAGCTCAGTCTCTGGACAGGGAGGACCTCTGTGAGTACATTTACATCATATTCTGTATAATTCTGTGTTTTTTTTCAAAGCCACAAGGTGTATTTTGGAGGGTTTGGGCGACCTTTCGGTTACGGGAAATTTTCCTTTGATCTGACTTCGAACACGGCAGGATGAATGGATTAATTCTATTTTTGTCTTGGGTAGTTGGGGAAACAGGTGCTGGTAAGGCGTCCCGTAGCCTGGCCCAGCACATCCCCGGCCCAGGGGGCATGGAGGGCATGAAGGGTGCCGCCTCCGGGGTTGTGGGAGATCTGGCCCGCGCCCGGATAGCTCTGGACGAGAGGGGGCAGAAACTGGGCGAGCTGGAGGACAGAACGGCGGCCATGATGGCGGGCGCAGAGTCCTTTTCCAAACACGCCCATGTTGTACGCACCTCTCGTTTCTTTTGGCAGTGAATAGAGGGTTTTAATGTGAACTCCTCATTCCTGACCCCCTTTCTCTTTTCTCCTCCCAGATGATGCTGAAGTACAAAGATAAGAAGTGGTACCAGCTCTGATGGCAGCGTGAGGAGCATCAGACTCTGTTATCACGCTCACCAGTATCTCCTGGGGGCTGCAGGTCCCTCTTCTTCTCTTCTCCATCCCTCTCCACGGGGGGTCTGCTCAGCAGACTCATGCTTTTATCCTCAGCACAATATCACACACTCTGCATTACCTCAGTCACCGGAGGACTGCCGCGGAGTAGACACTGGCCGACCCCACGCAATGAGAATGGAAAGAAGTGGAAGAAGGAGAAAAAAAGCTCTTAGGAGTCCCTCTTTCCATTTCTCATGAGAGCCATGTTCTTGTAACATCTGGCTGCAGAAGAGGAGAGAGGTGACCTTTCATATCCATCAGTCATGCGCTTTGTACAGCATACATACATACATTTATATCTATATATGTCTATGTTTTTAGATATATATAGATATATAAAAATACACACAAAACCTGCCGTTTTTGTTCTGAAAGAGGAAAGACAATTCTGCAAAACATGTACTTGTGGTGGCCTGATAGCAGTTGTTCTTTTTGTTTTGTTTCTCTGCCCTTTATGATGTCTGCCAAACACAGTGGACTTAAATGAGGAGAAAAGTCTGATGCCCCCCCCCCTTGTCCTTCAAATCCAATCAAGTCGATGAAGATGTAGGTTTCTATAGGAACCAGTGGATCAGTGAAGGGCTTGTGTCTTGTTTGTTTTTTTCTGGTTTCAATTATTCATGGAGTTTGACCTCTGTCCTTTTTGCCAGTCTGTCCAGAAAGAGCTTTTCAAGCACTTAGAACCGTAAAACGACGAGTCGGGGAGATGATGAATCTCTTGCCTCTCACCAAATAAGGGCTGGTAGTACGCTAGTTCATCACCCACCGTTCCTTTTTTACAGCATTTTCCAAACGAGATCTTTTTGTTGAGAAAGACAAATGGCGTGATTTCTGAGAGTCACTTTGGTTTTATTTGAATCTAGATTATTTATTGAAACAGTATAATAGATGAGGAGTCAAAGAAGTTCGTTGGGCATTAATTTTTGTTCTTTTTTCTCTCTCCTGTGGTCAATTAAATGCGCAAAAAGAAATGTTTACCCCGATGAAGAGTTTACATAGATCTATTAGGAAAATGAAGAGTTGATACACTGGAAAAAAAACCCCCAAAGGTCTTATATTCTTCTGGCTTTTAAGGGGCTGTAGCGAAGTAACATATGAGAAGGATGATGTGTTGAAGGGCACGATAAAGATTGTCCTTATTATGATTAGCATAAATGTATATTTTGGTTACAATTTAAAGTGTTTTGTGATAAAGATTCTATCCGTACACGATTATTCAAATCTCTTTTTTTTTCTCACAGCTGATTTTTTTGTCTCGTTTCTCAACGTGTAGGGAAAAAAAGCATGTGTCTCTCACAGCACAAAGGACACATTAGAGCGTCTTTGTGTTCGTAGCTGCCAGTAGAAATGACCAGAGTGACACGCAGCGCCGCCGGTCATCTCTCCCTGAACCTTCAGAGCCGTTTCTCTTCTGCCTTCGCCTCATGATGCATATATTCTAACGTGTGTGTGTGTGTGTGTGTGTGTGTGTGTGTGTGTGTGTGTGTGTGTGTGTGTGTGTGTGTGTGTGTGTGTGTGTGTGTGTGTGTGTGTGTGTGTGTGTGTGTGTGTGTGTGTGTGTGTGTGTGTGTGTGTGTGTGTGTGTGTGTGTGTGTGTGAGAGAGATAATACTACATAGATACAGTGTAATAGGTTTTTTTTTGCTTTTGCTTGACAGTGTTTTTTAATGTGGTTAACTAGAGTTCTATTGTAATTAGATTTATTTTTTTCATGAGGACATGCTGCTATTTGGTCTTTTTATTTTTTGAAAAAGAGAGACGAGACTTTTGTCAGTCCAGATTTCTGCCAAATGTTGTAAATACGGGACAGCTGGACACAAATCTGACTGTGCAGGTTCAGGCAACGGGACATATTGTATGCTTGCGGCCATGTTCTTTTTCCGACACCAAAGAGTTGCTTAATTTCACAGAGTTGTCTTGATTTTTCCCAAATGGTAAAGAGTCCGTCCCATGATGATACCATGATGATACTATGATGATACCATGATGATACCATGATGATACCATGATGATACTATGATGATACATGATGATACCATGATGATACCATGATGATACCCTGATGATACCATGATGATACCATGATGATACCATGATGATACCATGATGATACCATGATGATACCATGACCACCTCGATACCCTCACCACCCAGACTGCTGTACGTGTGTTCACAAGACGTGAATTTGAAGAGTTGAATTCCAAAATGAGCTCTTGGAAATGCAGGCATCAAGTAAAACTTGCTTGAAGTTTTCATCCATTTTTCATAGATTATAAAGTATCCTGTGTCGAGTTATCGATCGCACCAAAACTGTTTTCTCTAAGCATTTTTGGAATAAAACCCTTCAAGTTCAGCTGATTTTAATGTGGCCGACTCCTCTACCGTCTACTGCTGAGATAAACCCACCTGAAAGAGCAGCTGTGTGGGTTTTGCACTATTTTTTTGTACTTAAAATCATTTTTAATGTGCTTATTTTTGTTCCAGTCCCATTGTCTTGTTTTTGAAAGGACCAAAATATGACAGTACCTATGCTTATCTATGTCATTTGCCATTCACGCGGATTGCTTCACTCTCAGATTTGTTTTCAATGTCGTGGTTGATGATACTACGATATATTTATATATATTTGAAAATGAATATATAATATTAATTTCAATAATATATTACAAATGAATACCTTTAATGTAATTTTTTGGGAAAGAACAACACATAAATGTCCAAACAATGGTTGTGCATAATAATCAATCATCCAGACATGACAGTGAACATTTTCTGGTTATATATTGAACATGCTCACGTCAGATTCAAGCTTTGCTACTGCAGGAGGGTCCTCTCCTCTTGGGTGGGCCTGCTGAGTCTTTCTACAAAGTGTGGCCTCGACTTTAAAGTGCTTCAGTTTGCAACATATATGGTCTAAATGGTCTCTTATTGCACATTGAAGGATGCATGATATTAAGTGTTTACAAACTTGAAACAACCATGTATTATCCCTCTTAGAGATTGTCTGTTCTGTCATTTGTATTCACCATCATGTTGAACAAAACTGAAGTTCTCGTCACACGTCCGAAGGTGTCCCATTTTCCATTCCATCATGCCAATTGTGTAAGTGTGAGAGATTATATTTATTTTATTGGTACATCCGTTTATGTTACTGTTTGCTCCATGAAAACTCTGGCTTTCCCTGCACTGTAGAGACGCGTAGAAATCCAAGCTCACAGCGCCGTGCAGGAGACCTCAAGGGTTTCACAGTCGCCATACCTCCATCCATCTGTCTGTCTTCTGGGATGAATATCTGTGGAGTTGCAGTATTTTCTCATAGTAGGCAATTTTTGTACAGTTTTATTAAAATAAATTTCACATGGATGTCTGACTTAATCTGCTGCCACAAACAATTTAGACTGTAGATACAGTATATATAGATATTATTGTGCAATGGAAAAATAAATGTAAAACCAATCATAACACGTTTTGTCTTGTGTTTTCTGTTTCACGTCGTACCGTTTGCTCGCTGACTTCATATACAGAGTAAATCTTTTACTGGTTCTTAAATTGGAATCCTCTGTCCATCCACAGGTCAGAAGTGTCGGATTTAATTTTCATGCTCCAAAACCTTCAAGCAAGGCCCAACACTGCCTTTTTTTCATCCAGAGGGATGGTGCCTCTGATTTATGCCACAGTTTTGTGCACAATTGGATTCATCTATTTAATTTGTAGTGTGAGGAAACCACAACGTTTTTTTTTATTATTAGTACAACATTTTCAATTTGTCTTCAAATTGTGGAAGATATAACGTCTCTTGAAACGATCATTCATGTGGTGTCTTCATCTTGTATTGTAGCTTGTATTGTTATATTTTTAGTGTTCAAGTCTTTTTACTTTTTTTAAATTAACGATGAACCTATACTTGATAATATTGAACTTAACTGAACTTAAATGATCAAATAAAATTATAGCACAAATCCAACAGTTTAAAAAAAACAAGCTGAATTATTTTTTTAAATTATGCACAACATTTTTTAGTATTTCTATTTAATTTAAAGATGTTTCCAGATTGAACATTATTGGATCTTGGGTTTACTGTGTAGAAATTCATATGAATGTAAAATAATACAGGTTTTATTTTTTATTTCGTTGTCTTGTTTTTTTTTTAATTAAATGCCCATGTATTTTTATTTTACCCAAAGTGGTTTAACTTCGTTATTTATCTATCCATTTATTTTTTTATTATTTAATTTTATTCACGAGTCCTACATTTCCCAGAAGCCCCTGCAGGTGGCGCCAGTGTTCCCTGAACTCCCGTCGTCCAGCGGGGCAAAAAAAAAAAAAAGAGAAGAAAACTACATCAGTGAGTGAAGCCGAGCTGCGCATCTTCACACACGCTGCCCGGACCGGCGGATGGAGCGGAGGGACGGCGAAGTTGAATTCGGCGCAAGCGAGAGGCACAAAGTCGGGCTCCGCTCGGAGCAAACAGACAATAATACCCCGTCTTCTTTTCTACCGGCGGTTTCGTGGCCGTTAAATGTCGCTCTGGCTTCGTCGACCTTCTCCTCTTGGATCGGGATGAGTGTTTCTGACCCCGTAACGGATGAATGAAACAAAGAGGATGGACGCTGCCTGAGAACCGGCTTCGTTTCCACCTTCGTGGTGACGAAAAGAAAGAACAACTTCACAGCAATGTGGTCAACTCGATTAAAGCCGGCTAACTTTACGACAACAGAGTAAGTTAGCGTTGAGAAAAAAAACGTGTTTTTGTTGTTTGCTAACTTCGACTTTACGCTGTTTTACGTGTGTTTACGCCTCAAAGAAGTTATATTCTCCCTTTTAAGCTTAGAAAACAGCCCCTCCCTCTTTGTGTAAATGGTTTCACATGCTAACATCTAAGAGGTGTCAAAGGTCAGGGTCAACAAGGGAGCCTTGAACCCGTCTTACGTCAAGAGAACTTGGAGAACGTCAAGGATGACGTGCACTTAAGGGGTCATAACCTGTGTTTCCTTAAAGATGAGCCACGGGCCGAACCTCGTCCTGGACTGGCTGTCTAAGCTCCACCTGGCCCAGTACGTGGAGTCCTTCATCGACAACGGCTACGATGACTTGGAGGTTTGCAAGCAGATCGGGGAGCCAGACCTCGACGCCATAGGAGTCCAGATCCAGTACCACAGACACCGGCTGCTCACAGCCGTGCACCGGCTCAGAGAGGAGGAGGAGGAGATGAAGGCGCCCGGCTACTATTTCACCCTGGAGCCTCTGAACCCTTTAACTCGCATCCACTCGAACCCGGAAGACGACTCCGGGACTTTGGGGTCACCGAGCACAGGGATACACCAGGCGTCCTGCCCCGGAAACCACAACCTGAGGTTCACGGACTGCAATGAATTTGTGACTTATCCCAAACTGAAGCTTAAAGTGCTGCTGAGGGACAAACTTGCAAAAGATGGCATCAACCTGGGAAGAGCACCATACACCCATAAGGTAGGCAGTTATTACTTCCCTTTAAAAAAAGAAGTCTCAAACACTTTTATATGTTGATTTGTTACGTTGGTGATGAAGAGTGTGACGTCCAACGGTTCTTCTTCATCGCTCCACGGATGCTTTGGTTTCTCTGGCAAAGATCTACTGTTTTTAAACATCACTTTCTCTTAATCCATCAAACCGTTTTCATTCAGTGGTCAAAATGAATCCAATCGATAACTTTTAGACCCAAAATCTACGTGGGTGGAACGTGATTTACAGTATATTCAGATATTCATCGCTCATTGAAATTACAGCAAAAGTGAGCTGAACTGGATACAAACATCCACTACATTTTTTTTAAGAAATCTTTTATACAATAGTTTATTACATTCACACTGCATTTCAACTGTTGTTCTGACGCCTTAGGCCTACATATAATACCCAGAATGCCATTCAATTAGCAGATAATGGTTATGAACGTGTTGCATTCACCTGTGGGTTCACAACTTTACTTATTAAAGACGCCGTTTTACTGCCTTTTTACTGAATAAAACATGCATTAAAACTAAAGTTTTTTGCATTAAAACCAGAGGCTGGCCGTTAAAACAGGTTGACTGCTAGTCGAAAAGGTTGGTGGTTTCATGTCCAGGTGTCCTCGAGCAAGGCACTGAACATCAACTGCTTCTGTTAGACCTGCGTGTTGCATGGCTTGTCGTGTGTGTGTGTGTGTGTGTGTGTGTGTGTGTGTGTGTGTGTGTGTGTGTGTGTGTGTGTGTGTGTGTGTGTGTGTGTGTGTGTGTGTGTGTGTGTGTGTGTGTGTGTGTGTGTGTGTGTGTGTGTGTGTGTGTGTGTGTGTGTGTGTGTGCGTGCGTGTGTGTGTGTGTTGGGGGGGGGGGGGATGAATAAAGGGCACAGATGGAAACAAAAAAAAGAGCCTTTATGCTTTAGTTGGTTAACAGGAATGAACTCTGCAGGCTAAGGTCAGTGGGACGCTGGATCAGTCTGCCGTCAGCACAGATGTTACACTTTACCGACAGCATGCCGTTTTATTTCCGGGGGTCTTCTCCGTCCTGACCACGGTCTGTCTGGACCGCAGAGACTCTGATTTAATGTAATTGCTGAGGATAGTTATCCTTCTTTGGCCTCGACCAAATCCGTTCAATCCGTAAAACGTGTCGGTGAATGATCCGCGGGCGAGACGGATGAAAAGCTGAGCGCCACATTTGGCTTACTTTCAACTATCCGTCGCTATCAGCAGGAGGTGGGATTGATGGATCCTGGATTTGATTACATCACAGAAAACTGCTGTTTACCACGAGACAATACTTGGCAAAACGGGTGAATCTGTTTCAGCTGTATTTTGACAGACTGTCACAGTGAATCCCTGCTAAAGCAGCACTGTTGGGACGCACCCCAGAATAACTTTACACTTCCAGACCCGAAGGCAGGCTGTTCTCAGCAGCGGTGCTTCTTTTAATGCACATTTAAAGTAGTCTTGGGTTTTGTTTTTCCTCCAGGAGGTACAAACTTAAAAAAAGCTCCACTGTGAGTGATGGGGTCTGAGAGACTGGTGGGCCAGGTGTAGCTTTCCAGCTGATTACGCTGATCTGCGTGTCACAGGAAATCACAGAGGCTGCTTTTTTTACTACGGCACTTTTACATAATGCCTTCCTATCGTGCAGGCTTTCGTACCCACGTGGGAAATTGCTGCATTTATTCTAAGAATAAGCTGTATAATTGCCGGGACCCCCGCGGTGCCATTTGCTTTAAAAAGTTTCCCTGTGTACCAATGGTATTGTACGTTTCACAGCTACTTCATGAAAGATTCAGAGGCTGAACAATACTAAGTGCAAAGGCGCTCTGTGATTCACTTTCAACCTTTCGTCAGAGCCACGCTGGTGCAGTTGGCTCGATCTAGAAAAGT
The DNA here is from genome assembly GCF_963514095.1 of Eutrigla gurnardus. Classification (NCBI taxonomy): domain Eukaryota; kingdom Metazoa; phylum Chordata; class Actinopteri; order Perciformes; family Triglidae; genus Eutrigla; species Eutrigla gurnardus. Next base: position 26,074,010 of record NC_139921.1, read on the forward strand.
TTGTTTCATTCTTTGGACGGCTCTGGAGTCGGCACAGTCAAACAGGGGTTGTAGGTTCATTCGTAGGGCAAAACCTGTGAAATACGTCGCTTGCCGAGATTGTACAGGGATGAATGGGATAGTAGCTACGCTGATGCTCCGCAGGTTTGGTGGTTGATCCTCTGCAAAGTAAGCCATCACTAACGAATAATTTCTGTTTAACTGTGGTTCTCCAGCCTTGGCTGTGCGGTTAACATTTGGAGGATTATGTAATCCTGCTTCATTTCAGTAGAAAATAGGCCAACCTTTTAGACTCATTAAATTTGGCCCAGTTGATCCTCCTCAGTACTTATTATGATGATCATTCAGCTCATTAACTAATCTATAAATATATATCTCTTGATTTTAGAGCAGCAGTTGATTTTAAAATATTCAGGTGGTGGGCTCCGTGTGATTACAGCGTTTTGGAACAGTTTGGCCTTTCAGGTTCATCAAACTTAGTCCATTAAACAGTCGCAGGAAGCAGGTATGTAGGCCAGTACGGCCCAGTTTCTCACTAGAAATAGCATACAGCAGCTTCAGGCTAGGTTTGACTCTGCCAGCCATACTTGGCTTAAATTCACACAGAGCAGGACCAAATGTCAGCACACTATAATAGGAATATGGTATCATTGTTGAGATATGCATGGAGACATTGTCTGGGATTTTTGGTTATTGTAATATAAATCACAATACAATTCATTGTTGTCTTTTTCTGTTCTTTTTAGACAAAATACCATGAAGTGTAACGCGGAGCGGAGATGGATTTGAATATCCGTGAAGCTCACACACAAATATATCTACGTATTACAGTCACATTTGTTTTCCAAATTTGTCAGAAGAATGAGGAACATTTAAAACACTCACTCTGCTCTATATTACCCTGTTTTTTTTACCCTTGTGTAGACGGATTCACACAGGCCTCGTTTCTAGGCAAAGTAGAACAGCACGGTGTGTCGTCTGGCTCTATGCGGTTTTTAAATTCAGAAATGGTAGCGCTGTGGATCCGTTGTCCCACAATGCCTCTGCTACTCAGTCCGGGCTTGGTAGTGCAATCAATGAGCAATGTGCTTTTCTGACTAGTCATGCATCACTAGTTCACACAGGCCTGCAGGACCTATTAGTGCCTTTGAGAGAGAGAGAAAAAAAAGTAATTCGATTAAAGCTGGTTGAGCTGTAAGTGACCTAAACGCTGGCACCACAACACGTGTTTCACTGAAGGTGTATTAATTAACACAACATAGATGTTAAAGGCAATCTAACCTCAAATAAAAGCGTGAGCTTGTTTCTCCCAAAGGTAGAACCCAAAGAAATAAAGATGTTTATACCAAAGGATAATGGCCAAACCGTATCTATAAAGTCTTCCTGTTTGAACTGGTCCTCCATACCTGACATAGTTTCAGTTAGTGGGAATAAGAAGATCCTAAACTGCAGCGTCTCTTCTTGACGTAGTCTAAAAAGATCTTAAATATAAAATGTAGTTGTTAACTTCAGGTTTCTACACATTGCGCCAAATGATAAGCTTTGTCATTTGGCAGCAAAGAAAACGTGATATCGTCACTCACACACAGACCCTGCTGTGAAGGATTCCTTTATTAGCCGTGTGAACAAAGGGCTTCACATCCCCGGAGTGCCTCATTGAAGAGCCCGGCCTGAAAAACACCTTCAGAATGGGGAAACAAGTCTTAGTTGTTCAGAAGATTTCCCTGTGTTGCTCTGCCAGCGGATCGGAGGACAAGCGGAAGCAGCAGGCCCCTTTCGGATGGAAGAAAAGCCCGTCTGAATAGGTCCTGCTAAAATACAGGCTCTGCAGCAGCTGACAGCTGCCTCTGCCTTTGTCGCTTTTAAAACGGAGACTCAATAGACGTGTTTTTGCGGAACAAAGTTGGTTTTGAAACACGGGCACCGTTTTTTAACGACCAGGACTGGTGCAACATTGTGTGGGTTGGGACCTGCCATTAAAACGAGACTAACGTCTGTCAGTGTTTCCTCTGTGCTGCACACACACATCGCTTTTAAAACGAGGCTTGAAAACACGGTGCCTCAAAGCAACACGTTGCCTGTTTGAGGTCAGCTGGGTCCTGTCCTCGTGTGGTTGTTTTCCCCAGTCCCGAGGGACCCGCTTGTCCGTCGCTCTCGGGGTGCTTCGGCTTCTTCCCTCAGTCAAAGGACAAACCTGATCACTCAGCAGTAGGAACCCAAGGGCCTGGGCTGCACCAGATTTCTGCCTAAAAGCCTATTAAGGCAGTTTTTTCTCGCCACTGTCGCTGTAACGCTTGCCCCTGGGTGTTGTTGGGACTTTGAAATTGTGTTAAGTGTCCTGAGATGACTTCTGTTGTGATTTGTGATATGTTCACAGCGGCTCCACTGATATCGGTGCTTTTTAGACCTTTTTAATGAACACATCTGGTATTGGCCATGGTCACAGAAATATCCATACTGCCTGATTATTTTTCTGTGGAATATAGCTGTTGAACAGAGGAAGAAGAATGTACCGGAACGTGTGCTTTTGCCAAAAAATACCGATATTGGGCAAATTAGCTGAGTTGGTGCTGCGTTTTCACGTCATCGCCTTAGTTCTGGGATTGATTAGGGCCACGGTGCAATCGCACCGAGCACTGGCCCCTACAGCTATGAGCACTCAACTGTTTGACAATACATAGTACCTAGTAGTTCTCAGTACTTGAGTCTCAGTAGTACTTGGTAGTACTCGGTAGTACTTGAGTGACAGCTGAGCTCAGTGTCACTCAAGCTCTGGCATGTACTGGCAAATGTTTGACAATACATAGTACCTAGTAGTTCTCAGTACTTGAGTCTCAGTAGTACTCGGTAGTACTTGAGTGACAGCTGAGTTCGGTGACATGTACTGGCAAACAGTTGAGTGCGAAGTATTTGTAGTTGTATTTGCCTCTAAAACAACTCTGTCTCGTTTGAAATCTCGAAGAATCTCATCGTAATGTATATAAACTCCGGCAGTAGCCCCCGTGGCCCTTTCAAAATTTCCCGGCGGGGGAATTTTCTAGTTTTCATTATTATGTAGGAACACTGGTCGTATAAACACCAAAAAACCAACACACAGCACTGATTGCATATTCACATTTGGTTGTGTTACTGTGTGATCTATCCATTACCACCCTCCTCTCTCTCATCATGGAGAGTACTATAGGGAATGCCTACTTTATGGACTTTATTCATGTTATGTCAGGATAGATTAAAGCAAACCAGTGGACCATTTCAGGACTATTGCTGGATTATTGCACTGATGGTGCTGAGGGGGGTTGTATAGTATTGCACCGAGCACTCAAAAGCTTAACATGCCATGAACACGCTTGTCACATCCTAGTTTGAGATTTGTTAGTTTCGTGTCCAGCTTGTTAGTCATGCAGTAGTCTGTTCCTCTCCTCCACTAAAACAGGGCTGTACAAGGACAGTTGTGATGTACCAGCACATATTCAGCCACTGCACATTACATCACCGCTGCGTGAAAGCAGCCATGTATGTTGTTTACACAGGGAATCCGTTGCTATGTATAATGTAAACCCAATATGTTAAACAGAGCATAATCCCTGACCCATATTTGTGAATTTAAGAATAGCATTGTCCAGCGTCAGTGGACTGGAGGTTCAACACAGATAATAGCTAATTGTTCTTCTGTGTATACCCGTCCATCTAGTTGATTTCCAATTGGTGTTGCTTTTTCAAATTAAAAACTGATCCAGAAGAATGTCTTGAGGGGTTCGCCCAGAGAAACCAAGAGAAGTGCATCACGCACTTAGTGTATGTCCAGCGCGACACCATGTTCATCCCTATTTTGGATTTAACAGGATGTAAACTCAAGAATAGAGTTTTCTTTTCCCGATTGTGAAGGTTTTTGTGTGTAAACCTTTCATTCGCAGCCCCAGCTACTGAAACAGCCTTTACCTCTCTGTTGCCTCAGCTATTGTATTACGATGCTAAGTAGGTCTTTGAGACTATGTGGCGCTCTCTGAATATAAATCACTGTGCGGTGGTCGTTTTGCTGTGTGGCGCACGCAAGAGGCCGTTCAAATGAGACGGGAAGTTTGATTTAAGTCCGTATTAGAGAAAAAGCACTCAGAGCTGCACATGCAGGTGTCTGTTAATTTGTTTTGCAAGAGATGAAATATAAAGATTGCCAGAGACATGTGTATATCTATATTATATTATTATATAAGGATATAATTCACTCCATAACCTTAACAACATTAAGTCTGTATTAAAGCGTTGGAATTTAAATGTCTTTGCTCATTTGTTGGTCTTGTGAGTCAGTGCATCGGTTTTCCCTTGATATATTTACTCACCTATTAGATTTCATATCATATGATGGTCTTAAAGCTGCTGGAGACTTTTATATGCTTCCCAGCAGCAGATTTGCCTGTAACCTGCATGGATTTCTGTGTATAAAGATGTTTTTGAGTGTCTCTGAGGCCCTAACCCTTCCTTTTTCCGTCGGTCTTTGAGCCACTCAACATTGACCTTGATCACGTTCCATTACAAGGGTCTACCGATGCTCCCTGCTGGGCTATTTTTACTGCATGTGCAAGATGGGCCATTTCAGCAGGGTTAGCAAGTATTTTCAGTCGGTCAAGCAGATGAACTTGAGTTGCTAGATGTAGATTCTCTCTCAGAAAAGAGGCCCCCTTACTCTAATGCTCTTATGTTTCTTTTGTTATTTATTTATGGGGCCACATTTTGCATGATTGGATACAATATATTGGTCCATTGTAAAGGTTCTGCCATTCATATCAGTTTAAGACCCTCGGGCGTATTTCATTAAAGTCGGTTCATTCATATATAATAATTCACCTTCACTATTTAAATGTTTCATTGTAAAAAGTATTGTAATTTATCATGTTTAGTAAATATATGTAATACTAAGAGGACTTAACGGACACAATTCCTTATTTCTTTATACTTTAATCGTCAGTCTATAAAGACTCTGTTAACATACGCTTCTTGTTACTAAATATTTCATCATGATCAATTAAACCAACACAGAGATCAACCGAAGCCTGACTAAACTGCACTGTAATCCGTTATGACTTGTCGGAAACATGGAACCACATTTTTTTCACAAAAAAGAAGCGATTAGTTTTGTTTGTTGCTTTTTTCATTCATCATCACAGATAATGCAATCTATTAGTCCTGTATTCCTTTTCAAATATAGGTCATCTATGGATTGCAGCTTGTAGTTTGTTTACATGCTCAGACTCTCAGTAAATTAGTGCTAATTCCACGTGGCACATAATCATAATGTAATTCACTGTAATTATGCAAAGGCATTATGAACAGTGAAGGAAATTCCTGGCAGGATTATGCATTTTTGGTTGATTTTGTTCTCCATAAATGGTGCATTAATATTATATTTTGGTGTCATTGTGTTCATGTCCACTGCAGTGCTGTCTTTTAATACTGTGTGCAACTGTTGAGGTATTGAATTTTAAGTTCTACCACGCTGAGCATCAATCGTGTACAACACAGGATTGATTTTGACCCTTAATTAAGAGCTTTCCATTCCAACACGTCGTGGTCAGAGGTGTGTAAAGTCAGAAAATGCCACTCGGGGACAAAACGATTGAATGAAATGCGTATTCAGTAGTAGACACATCAAGTTCCTTTATGCTCATGCTGTACATGTCTTGCAAGTATTACGGATATGGTCGATATGACACTTTCGTGTTTTGACTCAAGTGACTTAGAGGAAATCTCTGGCTTCCAATCCGTCTGCTTTAAGTTTCGGTCCATTAGTGATTTGGCCCTGGCGGCCATCGGGCTTAGACTTACATTTCCTCCACTGATAGATCTTGTGCGGTGTGCCATGACAGCCATCCATCCATCAAAAGTCAGGGTTGATCTATTTTTCTGCTCCCTGCATGTGCTTTTGTGCGCTGGGATTGACAGGTATCCAGTCATCAATAAGTAAAATGCAAACCTCAAAGAGCAAATCAAATTAAAGAGCATCAGAAAATTCAGAAAATGCCTAAAGACCGATTGTGATTGCCTGTCTTATGTTGATGCCTTTGCTCCCACAGCCTTAAGAGCTTAGCAAGACTCAATCAGCGGTTTATGATTCCCACCTCTTAAAACATTTTTTGCAGACCGGTTTTTACTGACATTGTTGTATTTGCCTTGTGGTTTTTTATGCAAACCTATTGTTTTATGGAAATGTATCACTATTGAGCAGTAATGCAGTGGTATTTGTCAGCTTCCCCACAGAGTCTGCTGCTACTTCCATCCGGATTGGTAGCGTGGACAGCCAGCTGTACTACCGGTTGGATCAGTGTAACCTTGGTCTGCCCATGCAAGAGAGCTTTCATACAGTATAAACAGCGTTTTAACTGACCTTTCATGGAGACTACGGCAAGTTATACATGGGAAAAGCCAAGGGTCACACTCCTGCAGTGCAGCGAATACTGCATCTTCAGATTATGACCCACTTTCCAACCACTTCTCTTCTTCTCCACAGCAGCTTCGACCCTCCCCCCCCTTATAAATTTCATATGAAAAATCAACTTGACACTATTGCAAAGATTCAACCACAACAAACTGTAAGCTGAGCTGCCTCCCTGGTGATCAATTTGCATAGAAAATGTCTTTTCATGTATTCACTGCCACGTGAAATCAAGGGGACAGGATTTCTTAATTCATCCCCATTATCCTGCATTTTATTTCCTAAGAATATTTAATGCGCTTGATCTCAGCCTGTCTGCATACATAATGTATATTTACTCCAAGAAATCCAAGTTAAATGAAGCAGCAACACTGCAATTCAATTTGTTTTGGCTCTGGTTCACATCAACCTCCTTTTTTTCTCTCTCAGTGGATTTTTATAAGCTAGTGTGAGCTGCTACACATTTTCACTCCTCATGTGAAATATAGGAAATGTTGTGACTGCTGGATAATTGTTTAATTGTTTTTGTTTTTTTAATCTAATTTAGATCAGGCTAGTTTTCTAATTTTTTTTTATATCCTTTATCAGGGAAAAAATCCTTCTGCAATGATAATAAATGTCCTGAATCTTATTTATTTGTAGCCATTATTGTATATTAATGCATTTGTGCTAAATCCTGACACTATATGGATACTGTTGTAAAGATTGCACTTTGTACTACACATATTTTATTCAACCTTCCTCTCTGGGTAGACCTATGTTGGAAACCTGAGACCTCAAGAAACCTTAACAACCCAGTAATATTCTGAAAGTGGGATGCAAGTGATATCACTAGACTGATTGTATTAATGCCTATGTAAGTCAGGTCTTACAGAAAGTATGGGAAATCATTGACTGCCTTGTTACACCTTTTAGGTAACATCTGATCCACTGACTTCAGGTTGCAGGATCACAGAGCCATTAAATAAATCGAACAGATCGCTCGGTCGTCCCACTCAGTTTTAATTAAATCCACATTTTACACCTCTTTCTCTCATTTATGCTTTGTAGTTCTCACTTGTTTCAAGAGGCTGCTGTACTTTACATTGTTAATTGACCCTTAGTTAAGAGGCTCATTAGATAAACCCTCACCCATGTAGCCCATGCTGTCTCTAACTGCACTCCCTGCATAAATGGTAGAGAAATAAAAAAGCAATTTCAGACAACATGCAGACAGTCGGGTCTTGAATATGCATTTGCAGGATATATCCAGGATGTCAAATTGATTTAGCAGTGAAAACTGGTAAAAACAAAAAAAAAGATAGAAGCGAAAACCTCCTTCCATGCTTTCTGGGTATTGAGTTTAACTATTGCAAAACATTTAACCATGACTTGCATGAGAATCTCTGGCCCAGAGCCAGAGAGTTGTCAGACCCTGGTTGGATCCAATTTTACGCTATGATTGGCCAAGTCTGTCTTCAAGGGGGGAACTTAGCAATGGGTCTGCTGGATACTTCCAAATGTTATTGTGTGTTTTTCACTGGGACTGCAGTGGCTGAGAGCACCTACTGCACACTAGGGCTGTGCCGATTTCCAGTTTCACTGGTCCGGTTCGGTGTCTGGGCTAAACCGGTTTAATTTATACAAACCGGTTGAACCGGCATTTGTCCTTATGGCACATTCTGGAAAATTAAAAACAATCAGCTAAATCAACGCGTCTTTCATTAGTAATAAGCAGCAATAATGACAAGTGATTAAAATAATATTGTGTTGTGGAAGACAGAGATCACATTTCAGTCGAGGTGGGAGGGGGAGATGCGCGCACAGTACCTTGTATTTGTTTACATCGACGCTTTGAAGACGTGTTGCTAGGCGATGCGCCACAGGAGCATTTAATGAGCCGAGCATTTAATGAGCCGAGAAATTTAATGATCCGAAGACGATAAAAAGCTGCTAGCCGCCGTTGCATCATCAACACGTATATGATGATCTGGTTCCGCGATGCCGCAATGTTTTGTAAAAAGAGACACCGTTGTTACGCCGAAGAGCAAAGTTCTTTATTAACGGTACGATCGCGGCATAATTCTGAGTCTGCTTTCCGTAATTACGCCGCAATCTTCTGTGTAAAATAAAAAAACGTATCACTCGGAAAGGTCTGCTGTGGAAAAGTGGGAAAGGTCGGTATAACCGGTTCGGTCCGGTCTTTGGCTTAGTATCAGACCGGTTTAATGTTTAAACCGGCCCCAGCATAGTGCACACCGTTAAATTGAGGTTAATGCTCAGATGGCTGGTATGTGCCACACATGACATGTTCAGAATACATTGCAACTATCTTATTTCTCACCTCTGCTGAGCCTCATCAGAAATGCATTAGTTTTGGGTTGTGATTATTTTATGTCATATGCATTGAGAAAGTGACATTGTTTGACCATTTTGGACCCCCAGTCAAGGTTTGGAGCCAGCGTTTAATCGTCTTTCTCCTGCTTCTCATCGGTCTCATCGAGTGCTTCCTAGCTGCATATCTCTTACATCTTATCTGAATACATGTGGCAACTCTTTGAATAATGGATAGCCATGTTTTTCCTGCCTCAGTTACAGTGAAGAAGCATGTTCCTCTAAAATACCTTCTGAGGAGCAGGCTGGGCCTCCTGGGAAACTAAATGGCCATGAGCAGAGCTCTTTGGCGTACTCGTGTACCGCTGTGACGTATCCCTCAGGTGACTGCCGGGAAGCCAAAGAAGAGTGATGGTGATGTTACAGTATGTTTCTGAAACCATTCCGGTTTTTTATCATACCAAAGAATCAGGGCAAACAAAATTGTAGCACTCTGTGAGGCTACGCGTATCCGCATACGAAGTAATGTCAGTTGTGAAATATTGATTGTCACTTTTTATATCTGGACAGGTTGAGTCAGAAGGCTTTGGTCAGATTTCCCTGTGTTTTTTGTTGAGAACCAGCAGTGTTGTGGCGGTGCTGAAGGGTTTCATAGTGCTTACATTCTCATGTCCTCTGTTTATTGTCTTTGATCCTGCTCTGCTGTCGGCATGCTTAGTCTTTTAATCTCACAGTAGTCAACAGTATGTTGGGGGTTACCAACTGTCTATACCATGTAAAAGATTAAAATATTAAACCCTAAAAAGGTCACTTGCGTGCTACAGGTCAGATATAAATGTGAGCAGTAGCGGTGATTGCAATAGGAATTAGCTGTTTTTTGTGACCGGTATAACAGCATTGTGCAACAGACCTGCCATATACATTAAACATTATTCAAGTAAGGTCTCTTGATCCTCTATTTGAGAAAGGATTGGCCCCTGAGACCTAGATGTTTCTTAGAGTTGGTATGACTGCCTAAACATGCATTTGCACATCGGTAAAAAAAACACATTTTGGCCATTTTACAAGGTTTTGGTGACCGCCCCAGTTTACTACCTGTCAGTTACCAGACTATGTCCGAGTGTGTTGAAGTTTAATCCAAAATAGGTCTCGCACCAAGCCAAGACTGACCAGATTTGAAAGGTTTAACAGAGTTCTAAAGCTATCTGCATGAGCTGTATAATCTAGGCAAAGTCATCCAACTAATTATTGAATAAAATCCCAAAGTGATGAGTCCAAGTCAAGGTATATGGAATGCCACTTCATTCAATATAAATAAGTAAATATGCCTATGAATGTTACACTACAATTACTACAAAAAAAAAACCAAGTTCCCATGTCTTGCTTGCCCTCTGCTGATTTAAGTAAAAGGGGTTTGGCAACAACTCAGGCTCAGGCTCACTAAAGGTGGACTGACCTTAAAGGTAGACCAGCTATTCACATTCGCAAAATCTTTTTGATTATTTTCATTAACTGATGGTATTTATCGGTCAAATTCTTGTAGTCTGATAACTGTTAATTGTTAACATCCGAGCCAGGCAGCAGGCTATGGGCGTTCCAAACATCCCCTGGCGTTTGTGCCAAGTGGCTTAGCGAAATGTTAAATGACATGTATTATGGTAGACTCCACTCATACTGCTTAACACTCACAAGTGGGCCAAACATGATAGCTTGGGTAAATCCCTATTCCCTCACTGCCAACTGGTGATATTATACAGCTTATATCTACATGGCACACTTTATGTCAGCAGAGGAATCAATGACATCCGGACGTGTAAGTTGCTTGTTCAGTTGATGAGGGTTGCCTTGTCTTTTGATTAATTCATTTTAGGTTGGATTTAATAATACACATTTAAACCTGTCAAATTGAAACGTGTTTACCATTTTGAAACCGCAACGATGTTCAAGCGAGGGTGAAATTGATTGGCTTAATTCAACCAATTACCATTTGATTAGGGACCTGCTAGAATAGTTGTATCAAATCTCAATTGTTGTATCTGATTGTAGCTCAGATTCCTGGTTATTTGATAGAAAGTAATCTATTTTGCACAGAAACGGCAAGACATGTGACCTGCTCCAGAAATATTTTTAATATTATTGTTTTATTTTTCGTTTGCATCTTCACACCCAACAAATGGACAAAACATTGGGATTCACTGGATGTATTTATTATAACTGATAAAAATATCCAGTTGGACTCGAGGATGACCCAATTTGAATTTGGTGGTCAAAGGTCAAGGTCACTGTGACCTTACCCAACACATTTTTAGTTAGTCAAGGATTGATATACGAATTAGGACAATTTTATGCTAATGTATGAAAAGTTATGAAGTGATTCTATTTTGACAGACATGGGTGTAAACCGTATCTTGACAGGTTGGTGGAAACAAACAAGTTAACTCGTGTTTAAATACTCCCCTTATTGTTTTCTATGGAAACCCACACACCAGTAACAACAGGATGCATCTCATTGTGGAATAATAAACATTCATATGTTTACACATAAACATCCCCTAGGCTTAATCTCATTGCTTCAAACGGTTATTTCTCGTTAATGAAATGAGAATACTGCAACCCAATATTATACGAGTGTTTCTTCTTCTGTCTATATTTAACCAGAATGACATTGTTGTTTGTGAAAGTCCTGCTGTGCAATTGTGCAGAGTGCTGGATATGAATACATTTAAGCTCATTGTGTGTGTCGGTCTATCGACAGCTAATCTTGCATATTACTGTAACCTGTATATTCTCTCCCCTTCATTCTCCTGCTGTCATGCAAACACTCTGGACAGCCAGCCGGCCCTGCTCCCCACCCACATGCCCTCAGACACACCTGCCAGAGTTCTGCACTCTGCTAAGTGCACTTTTCTAGTTGAATTATGTGCCTATTTTGGTCAGAACTATTGTGCCATTAGGAAATGTGTGTGCAGTCATATGTCACAGAGAATACCTAATGGAGAGACTGACCTTGATGTGTGATTTGATAATGTCATGGAGAACCAGAGGGATAAAGCATTGCGGTTTTCCTATCCATCAACGGTCTGACTTGCTTTATGCTCTTGTGCATAAGGTAAGGTGCATCACCATGGTAGTGCAGCATCATTAAACAATGTGCAGAGAGGATGTTGAGGGCCGATCACTTCAAGTCACTGTGTTAAATCATGACATCGTCAAAAGTCTGGTAGTGGAGTGCCATTCATTCATGGGAACGGTTCACTTGCCGAGGATGTTAGGTCGCTGCTGAGAGTTTGTGAGATTCTTGCTGACATCCCGACACAATGAAGCTGTGTAACTTCATTTGTGGTATTGAGCTTGGTAAAATGTGCCAACAACCGTGTGCCGGTCACACAGGATAATCCACAGATCTGGCTGTGAACCATTTTCATTGTGAAAACACCTTCCTCTAGATTAGAAACAATGGAAACCTTTTTAAGAATGATAACAAACCAACTAGGGTTGTCACGATACTAAAATTTTCAACTCAATACCGATACTCAGGAAAATATTCGATACTCGATACCATTTTCGATACCACAAGGATGAAAAAAAGACCCCAAAATTTAAAAGAAATATTTTTATTAACAAAAAAGATACTTTTGAAAATGAGTATCGTATCCGGATACAACATTTTAGTATCGATACTTTTTTGAGTTTCGATACTTTTGACAACCCTAAAACCAACCCTATCAAAGCACTTTAAATCCATGATGAGCTCTTATTTATGCAAAGGCACAGAGGGATTTCAATAAGCCATGTGAGACGTAATGTGGTATCATACAGCTATATGGGTCAGTAAGGCTTGATGCACAACCAACAGTCAAGAATATTGCTTTTTTTTTGTTTGAATGTCTTATTGCATGCTGTGGACTACTTCTTCTGTTTTCTGGCACTTTGAGCAGTGCATTTTGGGTAGTCATTAGCTCAGTGACACCCCATGGGTGGAGTGTTGGTTGTGTACCTTATGGAGTCTGATGTGATAGACTGTCATGAGGCCCATTGCATTCATGACTAACCCTGGCCTGTCTTGCTGCCCCCTCTGCTGCGGGCTGCACAGTCACACAACCAGACATGACAGCTGTGGTGGATACTGAAGCCTGGGGTTCACCTTTGCACTAACAGGTTTCAGAAGTTGGCATGTCTGCTGGCGTACGCCTGGCTTTCACTGGGATTAGTGCAGACAGGCCAAAAAAAAATCCATATGGCATAATGAGGCCAACGTACCACTGCACCAGGACCTCTGGCCCAATGTCTGGTGGTTTCTAGTCAGGGTGAGTCACTAGTGAGAGTGGTGCCTCCAGTCACGCGTCTAATAAATATTAAAATCATTTATTTGGAAACAGAGAGGTCTGGCTCGTTACGGTTTGATTTCCAGCTTGCTGCATACCTCTTCTTGACTATTATCCAAGTAGACAGTTTACATCTTGCAGACAGTTTCTTAAATGTCACATAGTTATTATGTCACTGTTACGAACCATGCCATGCTTTTGTTGGCATTTGAATTTTAAGTTCAGTGAAAAGGTTGTGGATGGTGGCATGGTTTGGAGGTGAACACATTGTCCCGTCCATGTTCGTAAAATGTCACTATGAACGTTAAACAATAGCTGTTTCAGGATCACCGCAAAAATACAGAGAAGTAAATAATACAATTTAGGGTGAAAAACATCCGCTTGTGGTGGTTGGACCTGGGTCAAGTATTGTTGGCAAATTTTTAGCATTTGTTTTAATCTTCTTAGTGCAGCAGATGGGTGGGTTTTATCTGCGGGGTCGGGAAGGGGTCGTGCCTGTGGAGGAAAGTGTCAACTGGGCTGGAGAATATTGCATTAGTTTCCTCAGCCACAATGCATGAAGGCAAGCCAATTGACCAGGGGACGAACTCAAAATGCATATTTGAAATGAATTTCTAATCTAATTGTGCAGTTTATTCCGATTTTTAGATCTGCCCTCAAAGAAGGTCAAATGCAGTTAATCTATGCAAAACGTGGATCATCACACTAGTGTGATTATTTATGAATTCATAAGCCTCTCTTATAATTACATTCTTTGACTGTGACGCATTTTTGTAGTCCTAAAAGGGAAACCCAGAAGAAAGACTTCACACCGATCAGATGAGAGTGTCATGCCAAGCTATTATTGTGTTTTTGATTTTTTAGTAAGCTTAGTGTGCACATTTCGGGCCTCACAGTTTCCATTGTTACTGTGTGTTGTTGCTCAGATGTGTTGCATGACATGAGTTTGCAGAGATTCCTGAAGAAGTCTTGTTGGTGTCCCCCGGGGGCCAGTGTCTGCCTGCGGCAGGCTGCATCTATTTGTGGCTCAAGTCCACTGGCTTGAATATTTATCACTCAGACTTGCTTTCATGTTTCATTCAAATGTGCCTAAGTGTCCGAATATATCACTCCGCAGACTGCGGGTCCGTATCGCGGGGTCACCTCGTTAAAACTCGGATGACTTGAACTTTGAAAACGTTGGACTTGCACGTCATAATGAAACGGTGAAGTAAACGCGGGAGAGGTCGGAGCCGCTGACATTTAGCTCTCAGCTTTTCAAAGTTTGTCTGAAGAGTCATACTGGCAGAAGAATTGATTCAGAGTGCAACAGATTTGACATGGTTGACATGATGCACCGACGGACCCAAACAGGTTCATCCATGGATGTAAATCTGTGGAGTAATAGAAAGCCGCTCCTTGGCTTTCGCTTTGGCTCTTCATTTTTTGACTGGATATTTAGTAGAAATACTGTCTTTGTTTTTAATTTGTATTCTACAAATACAAAGTTGTATTTGTATGTGTTCACTGGGGTATTGGATCATCGCTGTTTTCCAAGTGGGGATTTATTAGTGTCTTTTAGAAATGGCCTTGTCTTTGTATCGTTGTCAAGGTTATGTCCACATTGATGCACCGTATCCATTATTCACACAGTGTTCTTTGAGGCCTATTAGACATGATCACTTAATTGCCTCCATAGTGGCCAATAAAGTCTACATGGGAAACGTGACTGTGTTCATCTATTATCTCATTAGCTCTGGAAAATGACATATTTATGGCTTGTCCGCATGTAAGTTTCACATAGAGGATCACATCACGTAATGCATTTTTTCCCCTGCTTTTAGAATTTGTTCTTTAATCTGCTCCCTTTGTTCTTTGGGGAAGACTGAGTACCCCAACACACACACACACACACACACACACACACTTAAAATGAACCTCATATATGATTTACAGTATGTAGATGCTCTCTTGCCGCAGCTTACTCTGGATAATACATTCCACAATCACATCTGCTGTGGGATGTGTATGCAGTGTCTTTGTGACATTTCAGCCTTCAAGAACCTTCATATAGGATTAACTGCAGGACCGTTGGATGAGCTCTACCTAATAACATCTGAGTGCATTTTGTAGGGACGAGAAATTGCTTTCATTTGCAGTGCCTATGTTTATTTTCCTGCACTAGCATGCCTCTAAACACCAGAGCGGAAATAATGCAGCAATCCCAGTTGTTTTGCAAATATTTTCCATTTTGTGATCATCAGACCGGATCCTGATTGTTCCCCCTTTTACCCACACTTCCCCCAAAGGACAGAGTTTGGACCCTTGCCACTAACGGAAACCGTTCCAGTGGATGTCCTCTTATAGTTTTCACTCACCTCTGAGATTGTGATTAGGTTTGACTTTCATTGTGTCCATTAATATGTAATAACACTCAAACTGCTGTTCTGGCGAGGGCAGCTTGGCCTCCATCTTAAATGATCTTATGTGCAGAAGAGTGACTCAGAATCTTGGCTCCCCTTTTGAGACGATCACTGTCAGTTCAACTCATAATATCAGTTACACACTATATATATATGTATATGTTAACATCTGAGTGGCCACAAATGGGACTCCCCTTCATGGGCTAATGATTCCCAGTGGACAGGTTGTCACTGTGAAATACAGAATTATTTTTCAGCTTTGTTGGCAAATCTAGCATCTGTGTCAATGTCATGCATGGTTGCCAGGTTTCAAACAGCAGAAATTCACTCTGAGCTCCATAGAAACTAGCTGTGTTTCATCATTTGGCTTATCTTTGATGTCTTTTTGGATGTTGTTTTTGGACCTGGATTTCTCTCTGAAAACAGCAGAGTGTATGACAGCCTACTATTTGTTTTCTGATCAATATATCGTGTTATTGTTTGCAACAATAACAACTGTACATTGTACAGGTAATTGATTTACTTATGTCTATAGCATTTAACCCATTGAGCTGGGATTGACCCTCTAAATGGACACATTATAGCTAATGGATGGATGGATGGATGGATGGCGTTCAACAACACCCAAAAAAGAAATTGATCCAAGCCCAACCTTCTTAAGTGATTTGTGTAAAGATGCAGTAAATACAGCCGGCCTCGAGGGACATTTTGAAGCTCGTTTTGCTGCAGCGGTGACAGTGTTCCATATAAACAGCTGCTCACTTTTACCTGTAAACGCTCCAGTCAGTCGTGTACGTCATCGCGACAGCTAGAGGGGAGTTTTTGGGCTGTTTTTTCTTCTTTGGCTCTAGTTAAATCAATGATTACCCAGCCTTACACGTAGCCTCAGCTGCTTAAGTAAAGTAAATTCCACCCAGCAGGACTCGGAGTTAATAAAAACCCAGAATTGTTGTTTGTGTATAAAAAGCTCTTACAAAATACCACAAAGTGTGTCTCACGATGCACATGGGAAATGTCAACCTGTGTGTACAGAGAGAAGATGAAATAGAGCACGTGTTCTGGTCATAGCTGTGAGGGAAGCTGCAAAGAAATGCAGAACGTGCCTTTCTGTGAGGAATGACAGGAAGCTGTCTGACAGGTATTGTATCTGCTGGGCCGGCAGGATGGACAGAGCAAACACAAATTTACCCCTTGACCGTTGCTGTAACCAAAGTTGGCAGGTGACCTTCCTTCGGGGGTTTTGTAATTATTAGTTATATAATTGCAAGACAAATAAACACGTGATTTAAAAACAACGGTTATTTCTTATGAATGTAACGATCCTCCCTCTCCACTAACATTTAGTTTGAGATTGTAAATATAATCATATGTTTTTTTTTTTTTATTAATATGGCTCCGGTGTATGCCAGAATATGACATGCCATCTCATAACCGTATGGTAATGCTGAATATATTAGACGATTCACTTGAACTGTATTTTTTTACTGTCTACAATATTTTTTTAGATGACTTACTATTGTGTTTTAAGTATATTCCTCATAGAGTGACGGCAATTTATCGAAAAGTCAGTCGACAGAATTAATCTTCGACTATTTTGATTGTCAACGTTTGCTGGTTCCAAGTTCTTACAATAAAACATCCTCAGGTTTTGGACCGTTGCTCGAATAAAACAAGCTAAGATGACCATTTTAACAGGCATGTCCCGTACTGTATTCATACTGTATATTTTGTTATGGTTTAGGAAAATAGTTTGCCAAACCATGGGTATTTCGTCTCTACTTTGCAAAAGACCCAGACATATTTCCTCATCTACTGCCCCTAAAAAAAACTACTAAAGCCTTATTAGCACAGGACTAGTTCACTGGAGGTTACTACATTATCTCCAGATATGATGTCACAGCTCTGCGTAACACCTAAAAAGGCTTAAGGAAAAGAAAAGTCAATGCCAAATCACAAAGTCATGGGACTAATATTATCACATGACCTCTGTTTTTGCCGAAATATGTTTCTCTTCTTAACCTTGTCATGACCTTCAGTTCACCTCGGGAGTAGAAATAATTTTACTAAATGACGGTCCGCCTGTATATGAATGATCTGCTTTTATCATCCAGATTCAATATCCACATGCCTAGTCATCATTTTTTTTTTTTTTTTTCGAACATGTGAAAGAAATAACAACATAAATAGAAATAATGTAAAGAAAAGGAAAAACAACAAAAACAAAAACAAACAAACAACAAACAAGAATAATAACATTTTTTTTTTTTTTTTTTTTTTTTTACCAGTAATAAAACACAAAATATTTAAACATTTTAACATGTCCGAAAAGGAGTAGTAAGAAGAATAACTTATTTAATACTACCCCTTCTCCATTTTCAAAATGTTTCACATTGAATCCTTTTTAATCTATTTGAGTTATTTAGAACCTCTAAGGATGGGATTTATGACCTAGTACTTTTTAATGCCTCTTTTCATGCATCATCAAGCAATCGAGAAGAAGAGGGTGGGACAGAAGAGATGTTTTTTAAAAACTAAGGGTTGTGAAAAGGAGAGCCACGGAGGCAGTGAGGAGGCGGGGAATTGAAAAAGGGGTCCAAAATCTGGACCAAGAGGTTGAGATTTTCAATCAAGAGACCGATCGATGTGTCGGTGAAACTCGGACACTCCTCTGAGAGAGTGATGGCCAAGTTTGAATGAGCTTTTGGCCGTAACTCGCCAGCTCCTCCGAGATGTAATGATGAATAGTGATGAAATGGATCCAATAAAATGAATAAATCCCAGCAGTTTGAATGTTTCTAAAGGTGGATTATCTGTTAAAGTGCCCTTGGTGATTCATTGTTTGGTTCGTAGCGCAACAACACCATGGTGCATTCTTTTATTTGTTCTTTTAATCCTTTTTTTTTTTATTGCCTCCGAGATATTGATCCTGAAAGTTGGAGCACTTTTCATTAGTTTGTGAATTAGTCACGGGGGGAAGACTCATTCATTATATCAACTAAAGTGAATTTTGAGCCACAGTATGTGGGAATTGTATAGCTTACTGCGGGGAGATGGTTTATTATGCATGAATTTAATCATTGAATTTTTTATTCCTGAGTGCTTACGCTTGACTTAATATGATTTAAGCATTCTGCATTATTAAATTTTGTATGATATTTTTACAACGTGGCCACTCGGATCTTCTAAATGCGCCTTTAGAAAAGAATAGTTCAACTTTCTTTGTCCACAGATGCCACTATAAGTTGGGCGTTTATGTCACACGACA
This sequence comes from Eutrigla gurnardus, assembly GCF_963514095.1. Lineage (NCBI taxonomy): Eukaryota > Metazoa > Chordata > Actinopteri > Perciformes > Triglidae > Eutrigla > Eutrigla gurnardus. Next base: position 26,092,742 of record NC_139921.1, read on the forward strand.
TTTTATTAATGAAATGAAGTAGATCTTTTCATGTCATCTCATGTTTTGCCCTGGTTCCAATAAATACAGGTATTTCACATTTATGATTGATTTGAAACTTCAATGAGGCACCAAAATGTGACTGACAGGATGTTGGATGTTCTTCCTGACATTCAGCAAAAAATTAAGTGTGAAAATGATATGAAATTGCAGCAGACTGAATTCCATCTCAACCTTGTTATTCCTGTCAGCCCGTGGTGTGCAGGGAGGAATATCTGAGCCTTAAGAAATCAAGGTTTAATAGCTACACGATGATAAGCAGATGAAGAATTGAATCTGTCGTAGAACCGATGTCAAACACTGAAAGCGAGACCTCTCTTGGATGTTATTTTCTATCGGAGATTCAGCTTCATTATAGTTCCTCATACAATTCTTATGATGTCAGGGCATGCTTGGCTAGCTGCAGTTAGCATCCATTAATGGATGTAGTGGCTGTAAGGTGGATGTCCTTGGGATGACAGAGGAGGGGAAGCGACGTCGGGAGACTGCAGAGGAGGAGGCAAATTGAAGTGGACAGGAGATGTTGTCACCAGCCCTGTTGGGATGTCTGCGGTTGTCAGAAGGGGCATGTGCAAACGGAGAGCACGGCCCTCTGAATGTTTGAGGGACATCATCGCAGTGTTGAGATGCAGCTCTCTGAGAAACAGCATCCCGGAGGGCAGGGCCAACCGGCGAGTCTGGCAGAGATGCCGGCTCTGACTAGACAATGGGGGGGGAAAGTGTTGTCAGGCGCATCCTAGTGAGATATCAGTCATTTCCATAGCAAGACGAAGGTTTTGGCTGTGAAATGTGTAGTTCACATGCCTGTCAGTGTCTACAGTACAGTCTGGTGCTTCCCCCACTCTGTCTGGATGAAGTTTAAACCCTGACACCAGTTAACAGCCCACTCTGCTTGAAATCCATTCATGAGGCACCATTGTTAACCGTTTCACATCCGTCAGTTGTAAGGTCAGAGGTCCACTCCCTCTCTTTTCTCCATCTGACTTATTGCCGGGCAATGTCTCGTCTGCATTTTCTTTTTCTCATGGTTTCAAAGGACACATGCCCAGAGGCTGTTCTCTTTCCTCACTGGACCAATTCACTTGGTTTTCACACCATGTAGACTTACCTCGTTCTGGGCCCCCATGATCTTGCATGATTGACAGCTGCGTTTGAGTCCTGCGCCGTGTCTTGCTGGAGGATCAGTGGATGTTGTGGTCTTGTGAGGGCAGAGCTGCCGCACTGATAATGTAGCCGGAGACGGCGTGAGCCTGCTGTCGTGTCCTGGGGGACACAGTCGCACCAGGGTAATTACCCAAAGCACGGGGGTGAGGGGTGGATGAAATGATTTCAGCACCTCTGAATTAAACATGCTCCAAGAAATATGAACAATCCACAGGCTGCTTCACTTAAAAAAAGAAAATCCCAGAGCCTTTTACGAGTGAGGGATTCAAACGGTCTCTCTGGGTGTTAATTGTGTTGAATTTTAAAGGGAGGTCTCTGTATTTGTGTTCAGCACCACTGAATTAAACCTACTCTAAGGAACGGGAACAATCTACAGGCCAAATACACACTGCCATCCAGAGGAGACGTTCCCTGCATGTAATTCAACTGAAATCTAAAGGGGATGATTCTCCATTTGATCTCTGCACTGCTGAATTAATCATGCCCCAAAGAACAGGGGCAAACCAGAACCCCAAACAATCCACAGCATGCTTTTATATCAACAAGATACTCTACATACTTAAACCTGACTTGTGCAGCATTTTTATAGCTACGGGATTTTTGGAAGGGTCTAGTTTTCTCCGTCTGAATCTGGGTTTTCATCAAATGTTGCAAATCCTAATCAGATTTGCAAGATTTAGTGCTATAGACAAAAGGTTTGTTCTGTGCCTCCTGTCCTCCCCTCTTAATCTCCTTTTTTGGAGTTTCACCTCCGTCCTCTTTTAATCTGGACCTCTGGCTGGTTTCCCCATGAATCTGTATTTACACACCAGAAGGCAACTATGTCGTTTTTAATTTGCTTTTTGGAACGGTCTCCGTTTTTGTGTCTTTGACTTAAATGCTGATCCTGGTTCAGAGTTGCTGTACCATCGCTGGTGTGGGTTTCTCTTCTGTCTACCTGCCTGCTGTCTTCTGAGAGATATTTGCTCAGTGACCGACGAAGTGAAACGTGGGATGAGAGCTGCGTATCACAGACGCAGTTCAAAGAACACTAGATGCTTTATATGCACTGTGTGTGTGTGTGACTGACAGTGTGCATGTCACACCAGAACCCTTCCCATCAACCCTTCATTTGGGACTTGTCAAAATCCACTTACCACTCAGACATGAATGGTTAAGCTCTTCCACTGATCCTCTTTTTCCTCTTCCAGGCCTGTCAGTCTGGACTGGGCCCTTGGGTGCTCTGGAAAATCAGTGATTCTCACACATACACACATCTGGCACATGACTTTCTTGTACTTCTATTTAGCTGAATTTCACTAGACCTGAAGTAGCACTTCATCGTAGGAAAATATGTCAGAATCCAATCAAAAAAAGACTCCTCCTTCTTGTTTTCACAGCATTTTGTCACGGTTGTTTTAAAATATCTCTTAACGCTCATCCCATAAAACATGTTTTCCGTCGTAGGTGTTTTGGTTTTTCTCGTTATAGAGGAATGAGCTGCGACTGGTTTGATTCTCCTGAAGGGCAGATCATGTGAAAACCTTGTGATTCCAATTTCTGATTGTTTAAACTTCGGTTGAATGATTTCATGGCTTCCCAAGGTTTTAGAAAATGCCCTTCAGTCACCCATCCGAGACCTCCCTGGATCATCTCTAACGTGCACTCGGCAGACGTTGGTGTCATGATCTGATTTGTCCCAGCTCTGGATTTAACGTCGGAGTGTGGGATACCGACTCCATTGTCCCGATCGTGTGCGCTAGTCTTTCCACAGACACAAGGGTTGTGTCTCTCACTCTACTGAGCACAGAGTGATCTCCCCAGGGGTCGCAGCTCAGATGAGTGCTCAGGCGTTCCAGGTCAGAACTGACAAAATCAGGAGACTTGACGGTGATAGGAAAGGAGCTGGCTGTCAGGGAGGAATGGCATCTATCCCTGGCTCCCCTGTGCTCCGAGGTGACGAGCAGTCCGCCGCGGTTTAGCCAAGCGTAAAATTCCCCATCCTGGCATGAGCCGCCTTAGCCCTTTGGCAAGTGTCTGCAGAACGTGGCCGTCCACCATCTCCACCATCTCCACCATCCATCTGCAGCTCAGCGTAATCTGCAGCCTCCTGTAGGAGATCTGACACTGGTATTGTGACCTCCTGCTGCTGATCTGGAGTCAGCGGTCAGTTACTAAAGATGAAGATAGGGTCGGGTTAGGCAAAGATGCTGAGGGTTATTTCTCCACACTAACACTCCAAGCAAACGAGGTCACCACCCTGATACTTCATGCCTCAAGGGCATGTGAAGATGCTTTTTGAATTGTAGACGGCCAACAACAGTGAGGCACCATGCTCCTCCTGGAGAGGCTTACACTTCTACAGGGAGACTCGGATGCAAGGTCACCCCGTTTAGGTGTTTTATTAGAGTTAGTGTTTGATTACTACGCTTTCTCTTTCGCCGATATCAGACAGAATTTCAACTCTTCAGTCATCTTGGTGGAGTGGGTAGATTGAAAGTTCTGGACCCAGGCAGTTTTCTTTAGATTGAGGGGAATTAGTTTACACTTTAATGAGTCGAATTCCAACCTTCAGCTCTCTATCAAACGGCACATCAGCAAGTAACTGAAAGATGTTGAGTAGAGTTGATATTTGCTGCCACCTGCTGGCCTACAGACTGCTAGTGTTTTTAAAAGAACCTGAGTAACATTTAGATATGTTTGTTTTGATTATGTAGACCTGCATGTTTGTAATGTTATATCCTACTTCATGTTGATATTATTCTTTATGAAATAAAAGGATGTGAGCCTTTCATATGGATGAAAGTGTGAGGATGCTCTTTTGTATGCTCCTGTTTATTTGTGTCACAAATACAATGTAGGAAAAAAAGTCCATTCATTCAGTCAGTCATTCACTGATTAACAGCCGTAGATCAGCTTAATGAATGTAGTGATTTAAATGTTTTAGTAGTGCACTGCTAGGTGTTGGAAGCCTCTGAAGGTGCATCTAAAGCAGGATGTGTATAAGCATTTAATGGAAGGACACTTTAAAGATACCCTGCAGAGTTTTAGCTCTAAAGAACTGCATTTTTAAAATGTGTCCCCCAGTTTGTGTCATGCAACCACACAAGGACACACACCCAGACACATTTGCTGCATCTAACTTTGATCCACTGATGGTCGGATGGTCATAAAACGGCTTTCTGCAAGCTGTCAGGAGGGGGGAATTAACAGGACCTAAATGTATTTTTGTTAAAAGAGAAAGCTCATACAATTCAATAAAATGCACAAATAGACTTGTTTAAGCCTCCGTATCAGTAGAGGGAGACATATCTGACCAATATTCGACATCTCTCCTAAAGCCTGACACATCAACTCGGCTGCAGACGTAAACACGCAGGCTCAGACTCACACAAAAGAGGCGGTGGTTTATTTGAACATGTGAGTCAGCCGGTCCCTGTGGGCTGCAGCTGGAGAGACTGCCCCACCCAGCAGCACCAGCGTCATATGTGGTTGCAACCCCCCCCCCCAAACCTCCCCTCAGCCAAACTCCCCCTGATGTCTGCGTGCCGGACACCCCTCCCCTTCACTTCAGGATGTATTGTCCTCCACTCACTCCACTGAGTTAACTTTTCAGAACGCTGCCTTTCACTCACAGCAGTGTGGTGGAACCGAGGAGCAACTAGTGCCGGGTAGCTACCGTTGGCAGCCAGATGCCCGTTTGTGGTGAGTGTATTTTTATGTTTGTGCTGGAATGTGGTCCAGTGGTTGGAGCTTATAGCTTCCTGTAGATTCACTGGAACATTTGAATTCATATAACCTCATTTCAAATGACAACTCTGTGTAGGGTGCGTATCTTCTCCTGTTCAAATGTTTGCTTTTTATTTATTTTTTTTGTTGGTTAATGTAGACTTTTTATTTTAATAGAAAAAGCATGAACACAGTCAGTCTTTGTTAACACTGTTTAACACGAGTTTATTGCAGTCGGTGACATTTCAAACGTGACATCCTCGACTGAACTTTAACGTGTTTTGGGATCGAGGCTGTAGTTGTTTAGTTAATGTGGGATAAGGCTTTTTAAATAGCTGCGTCAAATCGTCTGTCAACATGCAATCTTTTCAGTCTATTTGGTTTTACTAAGTCCTGTTTGGCGACTGTGCTGCTCTGATACGTGAATCAGATGTCTGACGACACGTACTGTAGTTAAAAATGGAGTTTACTTAACTTTCCTCTCATTTATTATCAGAGACCACGTCGGTCATAGAAAAGGATGCTTCGTGGCATTGACTTCTGAAGCAGGACCGTCCTTCAACATCTCTGGCTCAAAGCAGGATAGAGTGATGGGAATGATAAGCTGGCACTCTGTGACCCAGGTCTGGTGGCCTAAAAGAGTGAGACAAGACGGGGGAACTGTAAAATCACTCATTAGACACTGTGGGGCCCCGGGGGCACGTGGATCTTTTGTCCGTCTATGAGATGCTCAGCGCCTGAGAAATGTGACACCACGCTCTCCTTTTCAAGCCTCTGTGGTTGATGTCTCATGCTGAAGTTCTGGCTTGGAGACCATTAATTAGGAGACAGAGAGAAATATAAAGCAGACTGGAATGTTTTCCCCCTCCGAAAAAACTCCCGTTCTGTAAGAATGGCTGGCATGCGAACGGGGCGCTCATATTGTTTATCCGTTTACATTCGTCTGCAACAGGGAGGTACTGTATACATGCAGCGTGTCTAATAAGCACTCAGGGCAATGCAATATCATGTGGCTGTGTGACAATAGGCTGTCTATGTGGATCAGTGGCGGGACTGAGGCAAAAGAGCGACTGCAGCCAGGCACTGTTCAGAGCCTCTCAGTCGTCCTCAGCCTCGTCTCTTGACTATATGAAAAGCAGCCAGATTTTCAGGGCCCTTTTCGACCCGGGGGCACGTCATCCACCAGATGAATGGCCCTCTTTTCTGGACAGTTGAGCCAGTCACTGCCTATCATGCCACGGAACAAGGGGCCCACAGCATTATTTTTCACTGCAGAGGATTGTTTTCAGTGGGTACATTTGCATACCTTCGGGGGTTTGGCTTGAGTGAGACATAATAATAATTGTTGTAATCATGCGTGAAACTGTTTATGGACAGAGTGGATAGGCTATTATGGGACACAGCTTGTATCCGTCTTCCCAACTCATAACACGGCATGATACGGACCCACCTTTTATAGTGTATTGTCATCATATCTTTAGTTATTTGTATAAGTCATGACTGACCCCAGCCGTCTCTGAACTGACTGTATGATGTTTTTTTTGTAACAAAATAGGTTTAACCATACTTTTTGTTTTTTTAAAGAAGGAAAATATTGGTCTGAACCGCGATGTAACCTCTGGGTGAAAAGTGAGGCCAATGCATAAGTGCCTTAAACTTCCATCCTTTCAGATGGCCAGCAGGGGGCAACTAGGGTAACTAGGGTTAATCCCCTGACAATGAAACCAGCCACAATGCATTGATTGTGGTCACCAGGTCACAAAACGTATTTACTCATTCCACATGGCAAAAGGCACGTAAGTCCAGGAAGCACAATGGTAGGAAGCTAAAAGGCATCCAGGAGCTCCGTGTCAGAGACTGGCTGAGTGACTCTACCTGTGATTTATGGTGACTGAACCGTGGCCTCTTCACGACTGTTCGAGCTGCGTCACACGCTGCTTCCTCTGGCCGGGGGGGGGGGGGGGGGGGTCAGGTGTGAGGAGGTGGAAGGGGTCGCAGGGCAGGAAGGCAAGACGCTGGTGAAGACGGGGGCAATATCACAGCTGGGTGTCTCTGATACTTTCACACTTCTGGTGCTTTATCTCGGTGTTTCCTGGCTGTTTGTTTTTCTCGTGACCGTACTGAAGCTCCAAACAATGGACTTAATCGCCACAGTGGTCCGTGTTTACAGGGTTTGGCTGCTGTTTGACATCAATCTCTGTGTGCCTTCCCCCTCCGCTGGTCTGAGGTCATATATCTGAGTGTTTCAGTGCCTTCTTTATCTTCCCTCAGGATGGCTCGGTGGGGAACCTTGATGACCTGGCTCAGGAGTATTCTCAGTATTACGGCACCTCCATGAGCGACGTGTGCGAAAGGATGGAGGAGCTACGCAAACGCAAAGTAGTACAAGATGCAGAGATGGTAAACATTCTGATCGGTTAAAACCGTGGCTCATCAAAAAAAATATCTCTGCACTAAATAATTGTGTTTTTTTTCTGCTGCCATCGTTGTTAATTTCCCACACTGTCTATTAAATGCACTTCTCTGGCTGAGAGCTAGATAAGAAGACACCAGCTTAGCATAAAGAGTGGAAACAGGAGGAAACAGCTGGTTTAGCTCTATCAGAAGGTGAAAACATGTGGTACACCACACAGATATGGTGAGAAAATAAACCAGAAGGTCACAGACCTATTTTCGATTTATGCTCTGACAATTTACTTTAGGTGGGCTATAATCTGCCTCTTGAGTACAGACGGCAACATGCTTTATTTTGTCCCATTTATTGACCTTGCCAATTAAATTTGAATAGCTTCTGAAATCTGGTCAAAACCTGTTGGAAGTCCAGTAATTGCAGAGGCTCTAACCGGTGACACATAACCGATCCAGTCAGATGAATATTATTTCTATTCCTGTGTTATGATGACACTGTAATTTACTCCTCTGCTTTCCCTGCCTGTGTGTTTCAGGGAACACTTGACTCAGCGGCTACATCCCTGCAGCTCCGCTCTCAGATCCAGGTGAGTGACCACCTCTCAGTGTGTCAGACCCCCCGGAGAAGCCGGCGTCCTCCCGTGTGCGTCAGCAGACGGCCTGATAAGAGCCTTGTCATCATTATCCTGAGCAAAGCCCAAGCATGAGACTAGAGAGTAACATTTGACTAGCTGTGATGCAGAGAGCTGGCCTTGAGAGGTGTGAGACTGTGTGGGTTTTTGTTGCCACCAACTTATAAGATTTCTATTTTTAAAGTGCAACAAAATACAACTAAATGGAAAGCTGAAATACCCAATAAATTCCTTTTGATTCAGTCTGTAAAATCTATTTTGCCTTACATATATTTTCAACTTTCCTTTCCTTTTGAAAGACAACGCCATACGTTTCCTTTATTTGTTGCTTAGAAAAAAAAACTACAACTAAAACTGTATTTAATGTGACACTGCTTTCATCTCCTAAAGGAATCCCTTGGACTCAGCAGTACCACGTCCACTCCAGAGACCGAGAGAAGGTAAAAAAACAATAATAACTCTGAAAACTACTACTAACTTTAGTATTTTGATGTACGTTCAGGCCAGAAAAGCTCTGGACTATCTGTAGAGACAAGGAAATGACAGATGTTGGCATTCTAAGCATCAGTAAATACTTGATAGATAATACATAAGCCTGGGACTATTAATTTGACTAGATAATGTGTAGTGTTGTGGGTTTATAGATCACACTACTATCATTTAATCCAAGTCACTGGAGGCTGAACTGCGATCACTCATCCGGCATTATCTCTGTGTTATCCTGTGGTCTGAGCGTTTCCTCTGCTTTCCTGGTGCCAAACCATTTATGAAGCATTTCTGTGTCACCTATGAACTTCCTTCCTTCTCTCCATTGTTTCTTTTCAGGGATTTCAAAGATTAGTCATATTTTGTCGCGAATAAGAGGTGATGACTAACGATAAAGCAACACATTTGATTTGATTAAGCGTGTGAAAATTGAGCAATATCCGTATTTTATTATAGCAAGGAACAGGCCTGTTTAAGAATGTGGACAGAAACACAGGATTAACAGGAAACCTAGACTGCCCCCTAGTGGGACGAGATCATATTAATGCTGGAGGAATATCAAGAGGGCTTTCATGGGAACGTGTTTCCATATATTATACCATAATTGACCATACATGAACAAAATGTATTTCATTGTGAGCTCATTTTGTAGCCGTGGTCAAGAGATAACCCTCTAACACTCCAACAGAGGACAATATGACCACCAATATCCCATTTACAAAGCAAAAAGAAGATGATCTGCACACTCGTGCACTGATCCAACGCCAGCAGCAAGTGTCAACTGAGAGAGGGAGAGACAGTTCTAGACAACAAACAGCCCAGAGAGATGAAGAGAGACAGACAGACAGGCAGGCAGGCAGGCAGACAGACAGACAGAGGGAGGGTGAAAGTGTGCAGGGAATGCAGAGGCCACGTTAGCCCTGCTGCTGCTGCAAAACCCTGAGTGGACATGAAAAAGGATGTATTGTTCCTGCCATGGCCGCGGAGCGCTGACCTCTGTTCATCAGCCAAGAGAAGCCGGCCTTTTTCATCGGTTTTGACCACTTTGATTTCCCTTCACTAAGATGCTAGTGTCATGAGAGACGGTGCGCTTTTGTGATTCTTTTTTTTTTTTTAATCTGACGCGGAGTGGAAGGATAGGAAGACACGTTAAGGGAGATGGTGGGATAACAAGGAAAATGAAGAAAATAACTTTGACCGACAGGTACTGTTCTGTTCCGGGTTTTTCTCCACGCTTGATCTTCAAATTAAGTAAACATTTGTTTAATTTTTAGGTTTCCTGTGCACAAATCTAGCTCCGACGATGGATCAGGAGGTGAGTTGAACCTCTATATACATCTACAGTACATGCATGAGATACTTAATGCTTATTTGTTGATGCATTCAGATTGATGTAGATTCACGCAGCCATTTAATGCACAACAAACGTTTTGTTCCTATTACTGCTTGGTGTTTTAAATCCAGCATTCTTTGATGGCAGTAATGACAATGTGATGTTTAAACACATGTTTGTATTATATTGTATTTCAGTGCAAAAGCCAATAGTTTGTGATGTTGTCAGCGAAGGTGCTGGAGTTATTAAGTGTTAACCTATCATTTGGATGTTTGTTTAGTTTTGTGGCGATGCTGTTTGAGAGTTTTTTCCTCTGCACTAAAAGGAAAATGGGACGGAAAGAGAAAGAGCAAGTCTTTCTGGCAGAGTTTTCGAAAGCCACAGAAAGGAACATTGCGTCAGATTTCAAAAGGTATGTCAAGTCAATAAGACGAAAAATAAGAAGTGCTTTATGTAGGAATCACCATCGTACTGGTTTTTTATGTGACATTCAGGATTTATCTTAATGACACACCTCTTTAAAGTTCGCTGACAAAAACCTGACTCTTTACTTGACAGGTGATGACGTCGGTTTTGTGGCGAGTGAAATCACCATGAGTGACGAAGAACGCATCCAGCTGATGATGATGGTGAAGGAGAATATGATCTCTATAGAGGAAGCCCTGGCACGGGTATGATGTCCTGCATCCTACGAGTATCCACTGAAACCACACACCAACGCTACAGATGCTGCCCTTTTTCTGCTTCTGCGTGGATCAAGTTGAACTCAAACTTTAACGTCTATACTTGAAAGCATTATTGGGTTGAGTTCATGGGAAAAAAACAACATTATTTCATCAGGAAATGATCGAATTGATTGCAAAAAAGGTTTTATTGAATATCTGAATGCATTTAAAACATGGAAGTGATCTATGAAGGGAATTGTTTGCCTGACAAAGTGAACATCATTTCCATCTTAGTGAAAGAAATAGTATTTTGATGTATGCATGTGGTCCAAAGATGTTTTTTAGCTCAATGATGAAAGGAATCCCTTTGTGTGTGCCGGCTGTTGTGTTTTTTGGATTCCTGAACGCTCTCCAGCTCTGCATCATGTACTAAACGGATCATCTTTTTCTGCAGCTGAAGGAGTTTGAAGTACAGAACCGACAGACGTGCAGGTCCGACCCCGCGGAGTGGACCGAGCCCTCCAGTCCCACCACAAATGAGTCATTCAGCGGCGACGTAAGTCTCTAAGCTCCCGGTCTGAGGGCATCTTAGTGGCTCTTTAATGCTGAATCAGAACTTCAGGCAGCGTGTTGTGCATGAGGGCCTCCGACCTTCCAGTGCCAAGGCCGCTGAGCTGTTGACAGCGTCCCTCTCTTTCCCTCTGTCCCTGTCCCAGCGATGAACCGGGGCCCCTCTAAAGCTCAGGGCCCTCTCCCAACTGCAGGGCACTGAGCAGACTTCTATTCATCACTGTGAAAGCGCTAACCCCCTATTGTGCTGCAGGGAGCGGCTGGATTCAGCACAGGGCCCGGTTATGCAGGCCACAGCTCTTTTATGCATGGGTGAGGTGATTAGGGGGCTCAGGATCAGGGCACATTTTTCAGATTCGTCTGGATGGCCTGACTATTCCTCTTTGCTGCGTCTGTGTGTGTTTTCTCCCCTTACTTCTCTTTCTGTTGCATTTGAATCTGCTTTCATTTTGTCCATCGACGTCTATTCTGGGATGTCAATAACGCTCATGTTTTGGTCAGCAGAAGAAAACCTCAACATCTGCGACCCGAGTCTTCAAACACGCCACTGACTCTTTCACTTACCGTTTCACTTACCGTGGTTAAGGTTATTTCCAAGCAGCTAGCGTTTTAGTTTTTTTTCCCACGAATAGAAAGTCTTTCATGGTGCTTTGTGATGCAGAGCAGACTTTAGTGTCGTGGCTGTGGTCTCCAACCACGTATTTATATTAAACTGCAAGTTGTTTGTACAGAAGACTCAGCAGGTAGCATCTCCTCGCAGACCGCTGACATGCCGAAGTTATAAACGTAGAGAAACATTTTTAAATATGCCTCGACGTGAGCGTGAGCCTTACAAGCCGTCCACTTCCGTGACTAAATGTTATTTAAAGACATTTCTTTCTGTCCTCTCAGCCTTGTGACCTGTCGGACAATGAACAAGAAGAGTCCGTGACCTTCAGGAGACTTCATAAACTGGTCAACTCCACCCGAAAAGTGAAGAAGAAGCTGATCAGAATTGATGAGTCGAAGAGGCCTGGAGCAGAGGGTACTAGAACCGCTATCAGTCCTTTAACTCGCGAGGGAAGGTCAACGGGGCAGCCGTCTCGGTTTCTGAGTCCTACTGTGTGATGCTACTTGGTCAAAAGCGTGAGAAAAGCATCTGAGAATGCTGCTGCGTCTGTGCAGCCAAAATGATTAGGAGGAACTGGGACACCACCATGCTGAGTTGGCCATGAGTCTAAATGTCAGTTACTGTGCTGCAATAACAGTCTGTCCCGAGTGCTCTCACTAGTCGTGGAGCGTGTTTAGTGTGAATATGTGTTGTGAAGATTATGCTATTTCTTTTTTCCAGCACATCTGGCACATTGCATGCTGGGAAAGCCCCTGAAACAGCTTGTAGACTATCAGTCACTGCAATACAACATAAAAAAAAGACATTAAAACTGGGGGCGATGCAGTGTTTTAGTGGGATCAGCAGCTTTTGCATCTATTCAATGATTTAAGTTAAATTTCACCTCCATGAGAAGAATTATTTTAGTCAAGTTAATGCATTGTAGCTGCAAAAACTATTATATTTATGATTTTACTGAACCGATCTGCAGTGGATATCTGTCTAGCTGATACCTGATATTTAATAATCTTGTTGTCATTCTGTTGATTGTATTGCATTGTCTCTTTTTAACCCTCCAGAGAGCCTAATGGTAGATGGTCTTCCTTTTGGAGATGCCAGCGCCTCCCTGTACTCGGGTGTGCAGAAGAAGCTTGCCGTTTGCCCCGTGGACTCTCTGGCTTCAGCTCTGCGGGAGCAGCTCGCCTATGACCGGGACTCTGACAGCCTGACCACCTCGCCGTCATCCAGCAGCCTGGACACCTGCAGCAACCAGAAGATCTTCCAGGCCTTCAGCAAGTCCAGCGGAAGCCCCGTTCACCAGGAGACGAGTGGAGCGGTGCCGGAGAGGGAGGCCGGCGAAGGCAGCGGCTCGTCCTTTTCTGAAATGGAGGGTTGCCATGACGAGGAACCCAAACTCGCTCGCTCGGTGACCGACGGGGAGCTCCGTCACCGGATCCTCAGCCCACTCAGCCAACACGGGGTGAGCACAGCCTTTGTCGAGATGTTGTTGGCAAGTGTTGCATGTTTACAGCTACTCTACTGGATTACTATATTCTGCAAACCGATATCTGTGGTGGCCTGACCTTAATAACAATCACAATATAACAATAACAGTCATTCATCTTCACGTACTTGTCTGCTTATGAACGTCCTGGTTTTGTCTTTGATTTCCCACAGCGAGCATGCAGCTTTGGAGGATTCGACCTGACCAACCGCTCGTTGCACGCGGTCGTCTCTAACGACAGCGCTGTACGTAACTCGTCCCTCCGGAATTTCCAAACGCTGAATCCAAATATATCTTTTTGTTTGTTTATTTGTCTTTTTTTTATCTTTTTGTTTGTGTAAATCAGAATAAAGACGGAGATGGTGTCAGAGATCCCATCAAGTCTCCGCCAACGTCCCGTATTTCTCTGGGCAAAAAAGTCAAGTCTGTGAGAGAAACTATGAGAAAACACATATCCAAGAGATACCACTGTTCTCTCTCTGAACAGGTATGTGCATGCGGCATCGGTCAGCGTTACGAGGTCATGTTGTGAACATTCTGAAGCATCATATATTTGCTTTCACTTCTCTGTGTTCTAGTCGAGTCCAGACCGGATATCCAACTGCCCTCACTCGCCTCAGACAGACTCCGACTCTTTGGAGAAACCCAAACTGAAACCAGGAGGGTCTGTGGAAAGCCTGAGGAGCTCCCTCAGCGGACAGAGTTCCATGAGTAAGTCTGTGTTGTCTACTGTGTGTGTGTGCTGCATCTCTGTGTTTGTTTGAACTCCACCTTGGACACCAGGTGTGTGGTGTTTATCAGAAAAGTGCTCATTATATCACCTTTCTGGTGGATTTCTTCAGTCCGATTTAACAGACGTTTCAAATATTTTTCAAATACTAATACAACCGTGGAGCCTTGTGGTCTTGAAGTGACTCGTGTTTGTGGTGGTTTGTGCAGGCGGGCAGACCGTGGGCACCACTGACTCCTCCAACAGCAACAGAGAGAGCGTGAAGTCCGAGGACGGGGAGGAGGACGAGCTGCCGTACCGCGGACCGTTCTGTGGACGAGCGCTGGTCCATACGGACTTCACCCCCAGTCCCTACGACACAGACTCCCTCAAACTGAAGGTGGGACCTGGTTATTATCCAGCCACTTAACGACACAAAGTAAAGAGATGAGCTGTAAGAAACTCCACCGGTCTTGTGTTGCAGAGTGGAGACGTCATCGATGTCATCAGTAAGCCTCCGATGGGGACCTGGATGGGGATGCTCAACGGTAAAGTCGGCACCTTCAAGTTCATCTATGTGGATGTTCTGAATGAAGAGGAGGTGAAGCCCAAGAAGACACGCAGGAGGAGGAAGGCCCGGCAACCCAAACCCACCTCTGTAGAGGAGCTGCTTCATCGCATCAACCTCAAAGTAATACTCTTAATACCGTACCGGTACACGTACCAACAAATACTTTGTGAAGTGAAGTTCATTTGGTTCTAGCTGTATTTGAGTATGTTTCTCGCTGAGTTGGATGGGAACATCCATAGCCCTCTCATATCTGTATGGTAAATCTATAAAACCACGACACTGTTAGCTTAGCATAAACGATTCTTCTTGCGGTGAAAAATGAATTCCTTCCATAGACGTGTGTGTGTATCTGTGCCTCATCCATCCTCACCTCCTCCACAGGAGCATCTCCCCACCTTCCTGTTCAACGGCTATGAGGATCTGGACACATTTAAGTTGCTGGAGGAGGAGGACCTGGATGAGCTGAACATCAGAGACCCCCAGCACAGAGCTGTGCTGCTCACTGCCGTGGAGCTGCTGCAAGAATATGATGGTGGGTCCAAAGTGTCAGTGTCGGTGCAGGCGTTCTAATTGGCGTACTGTGAGTTTGTCACACATTTTGAGGTACCGTCCCTGACTTGCCCCCCCCCCCCCTGGTGGTGATGTTGTACATTGCAGGAAGCAGCGACCCAGAGCGAGGCAGTCAGTCTGGAAGCTCACAGGAGAAGCAGCTCCTGGACAGGCCTGGCCTCGCGGGGGACTCCCCACGGGACTCCGGCTGCTACGAGAGTAACGAGAACCTGGAGAACGGTAACGACAGCCTGAGTCGCCTGTGAACACTGTCCGCCTCCTCTTCCTCCTCTTCTGCCTCATCCTTCACCAGAAAGACTGGTTCTTCTTGATGCTCGAGCATTCCAAGCCTCCAAATTCAGTTTCCCCTGCTCTTCTGGAAAGACTCTGCTATTGTCACACTCTGGTGCTCTGTTTCCCCCCCCAAGCATCTTCTTCTTCAGGTCATACTTTCTTCTGTTTCTACATCATCGACTGTCAAAAAGTCACTTTTTTGTGTGTTAAGGGCTTTTGAGAACTGACATTACTTGCCTTTCTTCACAAGCATAACATTTTCAACATAATATTCATAGATAACACAAGGCTCTCCGTTATTATGGGACTAGAAAGTTCACTCACATCATGTTAAAATGAGCGGTGACCTTGAGGCGTTTTGTCACACCCTTGAACAAACTACGCGGACCAGCTTGTAGATCTGCGGTTGAGTGGTGACGGAGTTGTGTGGTGGGTTTTTGCGTTTGCTGTCGACACCAACGTGTTATTACGAGTTACATAATAATAATAATAAAAACTTTCTCAGTAATTGCAGTACATATTTATTGTGAATGCTTGCTTTATTCATAGCTATATGATTCTTAATGTGGTCATTCGGTTTGGCTTACGTCTAAAAAGTGTCAAAACGCGAAAGGTAACTGTAAATGAGGGATCTTGTGAATGTCAGAGGGTCATGTGGTTCGACTGTCGGATCAGCCACACTTGTACAGAGTATTTCTCTCAAGATTTCGCTGTTTGTGTGTATATTTTTTTAGTCCAGTAAAATATAACGTTGCACAATATTGTATCATGTGCCTGAAAACTGCATAATGCAGACAAATTAAAGTATTTACTAAATAGTATAATTATACTTGTTGAAATATGGCATTTTGTATAATTGTAAAGGCACTAAAATGCAGACTTAGGACAAACCTTTTAAAATGGTCTCACACAGTAAAGGTCAAAGTTAAACTCTAACACTTCTGACGGGAGTGTGGCAAGTCTGACGTCTCAGCATTTTCTGAAGTGTGCTTCTGTCGTGGTTGAGCGTGAGGAATAAATGACTCCATGCTTATCCAGACTTGACTGCTTGCTTCTTTTCTTTCATCCATGGTTCATGTTTAGCACACGTTCAGCCGCTCTCTCTCTGCTGCTGTTCTGCCTGAGGCAAATCCATGTCAGCTGAGCGGCACCTGCATGATCTGCACACACTTCACTTGTTTATTTCAGGGAGGGACAAAAAGACACCTTCGTCCATGAGCAGGTCCTCCTCAGGTTTTGAGTCGAGCCACCTCCCGTCCCCAGAGTACCCTGCCCAGCCCCAGACCCCGATCTCCACGTCACTCGGCGGTGAACCAGGATGCCTGCCCTGTGTCTTACCGCCGCTAAGACCCCCCAACACCAGCTCAAGTCTCCTAAGCCCAGCAAAAGGTCATCTTCCCAGTGGAGCCGTTGCTCGGAGCCAGAGCTGCATGGAGCTCAGAAGAAACCCGGCAGCAGATCCGCTGAGGCGGACCTTCTCCCTGGCTGTCATCCACAAAGTGCAGGAGAGAAAAATCACCGACCCTCAAAACTGGAATCTGACCCCCAGCGTGGAGACTGAGGAGAGCGGACGGCACACAGTAAATCCTCCAAAATATTGTGAGGCCGTGTTTCCGTCCTCCAGGTCTTCAACCACATTATATAATACTAAACAAGCAGAAGCAGCAGAGATCACACACCTCCAGCTGCCAGCAGAACGGTCCATCCGTGACCCACACCCAGAGCCTGGACTACCAGAGACTCCCTGCATGTACAACCACACAAAACACATTCCATCAGAGCTTCAGAGGAATCTTACCGTTTCAGCCAATTCTGAAGCCCGCCGGCTGAAAATGAAAAGAAATAAACCGATATCCAGTAACTCTGGGTCCCCTGATGCTGGAGAGACTTCCGGTGCAGGGGATTGATCTCAGAATGGACCAGCTGTCGGACTCTGATCATCTTAAAAAACATGTTTGTTGAACGTTTTAAACGCAGATGTTATTTTTTTGCCCAAATAACCAATTATTGCTGAAAATATAACCATGGGTTTGTAGTGCCATGGATTTAAATGTGCAAGCACAGAACTGTATATTTGGTACATAATGCCTACAATAAGCAGAAAGTATAATACAACAATAAAGCATTGACACTTTTAATAGATTCATGCAGATCACACCCGAACACAAAGTCCCATACAGTTTATGTAAAGATCTTGATTACAGTACAGTCGATAATGAAATCTCTAGTCGACGTCCTTCATTTAGCTGAATCCAGTTTGTAGAGGAGTCCAGCGAGTCACACAAACGCAGTGTTTTGTGCTGCATCGAACAAAGCATTTATTAATAAACTATTTATTGCTTGGTTTCCTGTGACTAAACATTTTCAAACAGTGTTTTATTATATACAGGAGTGATACGTTTGGGAAATGAGTTGATATCCGTGTGCTCTGACTGCCAGTAGTGAAGCCCTGAGGAAATACTAAGTATCACGGTGTCGTTGATACAGTAAAGTGTCAGCAGTTCTAAAGCCCTGAGGTATAAATACAGTGTGGACAGAATGTTCAGCAATTTACAACGGTTGCGTTCCACCCAGCCAGCATTGTCTTAGCATCAGTAAACCCAAGTACCGTATTTGTTGTGTTCATTAATTTAAGTAATAAAGGCTTCTTTCATATACATGAATCATGTGAACTCTGATTTTTAAATGTGTTGCCTTCAAGTAATCATGATACTGCTAAATCTTCAGGTTTTTATATATCTTATATTTTGTATCTCCCTGCCAGTATGTTACTTAGCGTTTTAGAGTTTAGCCTGATGCTGCATTTCCCAGAGGCACTGCCTCACCAGCCCCGTGGCGTCGAGCGCCGTGCCCCAGGAGAGGGTGACCCCCCAGCCTCCGTGGCCGTAGTTGTGGACCACAGGCACCCTGCGACCCTGCAGCTGCACCGCCTCCCTCTCCACCCTCGGGTTGGCCCTGCTCGGCCTCAAGCCGACCCACTCGCCGAGGACTTTGGCTCTGCCGATGGACGGCTCCAGCTCGCCGCAGCGCTGCAGGATGCTCTCCGTGTCGGCGGCGTCCGCCTGCAGTCGCCAGTCCCCCTCCTGCCTCGTGCCGCCTACGGTGACGCTGTGCACGCCGGGGTAGATGTAGGTTTTTCCGTCTGCAACTCTGATGAAGTGACTCAGCCAAGGGGCCTCCAGTTTGAGGACCTGGCCTCTGACGGGGTACAACGCCTCGTCACCAACCAGCGTTCTGGAGCCCAGACCAGAGCAGTTAACGATGATGTCATAGCTGCTGCTTAACTCCTGAAGAGCGCCGACCTTCCTCTGTTCCACTTGACCTCCAGCTTTCCTGAACCTGAAGAAATGATGTCGTTGTGAGTTTATCCAGTTATTCACCTCATTGGAATGAAACGACGGAACTGCAATAATAAATGGTTGTATGACAGATAATGATGACCTATGACCTAAGACCTTTTGACCTGACCATGAGGGTTTAATGGAGGACAAACCTCTTCTCCAGCCACGGCAGGTAGGTGGAGCATTCACATTTCACGGTGGTGAACGCATGGCCGAACTTGTAACCCGGAAACCTTCTCAGTTCAGCGTCGGCCATGAATCGGAAGCCGATCACCAAGTCCGACCAGAACGGCTTCTTATCGGCTGGAATGTCCTTGAAAATTTGCCAGCTGGAAAAGAATCAAAACGTAAATCAGTGGATGCAAATAGGCCCAATGAATGCTGCGTGTTCATTCTCTTTATAGACCCGTGTATTAATTATTACCCAGAGCTCAGCATTGCTCCAGCTTCTGGGGAGTGTTCGGATTGAGCGAGAGCCAAAAGGTGATCAAAGGTGTCCTTGAACCAGCGTCTTTGTCTTTCCAAGGGAATATCTGACAGAACCGGTCAATTTAAACACGCAAAACTGTCGATGAATAACGAATTAATTTAACAATATTGGATAAGAACGAGTATGAATCATAAACCCATATCTGTAAAAACACTTGTTTTTTTTGCCCCTCAAATTAAATGAGGGTGTTGTATGATTGTTATTTTTATGTTTTTTTATGTTATCTGCCAATAGATGATATTTACATTGTGTATTTATACTGATGTCCATAAATATGCACTGTCCCTATTAAATAAATACATAAAATAAAATACATATCTGTACTTTCTACTCATGTTTTGCAAAACTAATACTTTAGATTTAATGCAGAAAATTGCTAGAATTTAGTAGGTAGAAGTGTCCTTTATAGGGATACTTTATTTTTGTTTTACTTTTACTGGAGTAGAGAAGTTGAATCAGTACTTGTTGTACTTTTACCACCTGTACTTCTATTGAGAACGTCAGGACTCCTGTTCTTGTACCTGGGAACTGGGCAGCGAATAGGATCCCAGCGGCTCCGTCGCTGGTGGTGTCCGGGCTGAAGGTGTCGGCCAGCAGGGAGACGGAGCAGAGAGGGAGGGCCTCGGCGATGCAGACGGCGGTGGAGAAGCCGATCACACCTGCCCCGACCACCACCACCCGGACGCGTTTCATTCCGGAGCGGGCCGAGTCTCCAGGCTGAACGTGCATGAATCATTAACGACAAATAAAAAAAAGCATTGCATTCCGTTATTCCTGACACATAAACGTGTAAACAGCATGTTAGTGTTTCGGTCCTCTCACCCGGTTTCACGGTCAGGATTCCCGTGTGTGTTGCAGCCGCACCGTCGTCTCCGGCTCGGGTTCAATCTGTTATCCCCGGCGTTACGTGACTCGTACTTCAACTTTAACCCTGTAAGACCCAGATATAGAAAAACCTAAAAAAGAAAAGAAGTTATTTTACCTCTCAGATGTTGTTGTAGGAGGCCTTTGATGCAGAAATTAAAGAGTTTAAAAAAAAAATGTTTATGTATGATTTTAGAGAATAATAATAATAAATAATAATATTGCAAAATTGGGCTTAGATGGGAGCAGAATTCCTGTATTTGTGCTCACGTTGTCAGAATTCGGAACAACTAAGGGTTCATTTGCAAGGTTGATTTACTACACTAAAAGATATTTTTACTTACTTGAATCTGATGAATCCAGTCCAATGAAACAGAGAGATGTTGTTGAGAGGTTGTGTGAGTTCATGGCCATAAAGCGGGACTTATAAACAAATGTATGATCCAATAGCATTGTGAGACTGAACAATAAGAACCCAATGACTATGTATATGTGGTAAAAAAAAAAAACTAAATAAAATATATCAGATTGTTTTTTAGGATGGCTAAAGGTAACGTCTTAAAAAAAACGTCACAGCACGTAATTCAAACGCGACAGCTGATGACTGACGTGATGAAAATACAACGTCCTTGTAATGAGTGACTACATCCACTTAAAAACAGATATTTATCAGGTTTGTTTATTATTTGATTGTAATCACTCAAAAGAGTTGTGAAAATAAATGTCAGAGATTTAATAGATAAGTAATCTTAATACAAACATAGAAATATACTGAAAAAAGAATGTCTTCCACATGTTGCCTTGTGTTTGTGTGTGTGTGTATATATATATATTTATAGCCCGCCCCCTCAGACGCCTGCCTCCTTGCTTCGTCCTTTTTGGCCACTCTGGGCCGCCGTACATAACTCCATACATGTACCAGCTTTAAAATACAAGCACGGCGACGTCACAATGTCCCTTTTTGAGGGCCGGTTCGGAGCCAATCGCGAACCAGTTCGTCCTGTTTCCACAGCCGAGGTTACACGGGAACTCAGCTGTGCGTAAGTCTCGCCTGAATCACATCCTCTCGCGATAAGTCGCTCACATCACGCCCTCCGTCCAGAGTGGAAGGTAAGGTCCTAAAAGCTCACTGCTATTCTTCAGCTATGTCGCCGGTGTGCACTCCAGCTGTCCCCGCATCCTGTAACGGACAGAGACGCGATATTTCGGGCGCACACGTCGCGGTTCATCCGCTAGCTGCGGCTCGTTTCTGGCGAACAGCGGGTGCATTGTTTTCGGTGCGATGTGAGTTAGCTTAGCTTGCTAACCTCCAAGTTGTTCACAACCCTGCAGGGGCTCACCTGTAGGCTGGAGAGCCAACCGTAGCCGGTGAACTCTGTGTGAGTGGGGTCACGTCGGTACAGATGCGTAGAAAACCACGCAATAAGTAAAATACATGTTTATATACTGGCAGCTTATATGCTAATTGTAAGTGACGAGCTTCTTCATTATTCACGTTCCTTCATTGTAGCCCCGGAACCTGTATAGCTAACTCCGTTATTCATGTTCTGTCACTGTAACCCCGGAACCTGTATAGCTAGCTCCTTTGTTTATGTTTCGTCACTGCAAGCCCGGGAATGCGCTAGTCGGCAACCTTTCATTCTCCCGGCTCTTTACATCTCCCGAACCTCTGTTGTTAAAGTAAGTTAGCACATGCAGTATCATCTCAGTTTTGATTACTCTTCATTTGTACATTTATTACTAACTTACACTCCGTGTTTTGTGCACAATTAGTCTTACCTGCGCCGTATTTGTGTGCCGTTTGTTCATATTTTGAAGAGTCCATCAAGCTAGCGGCACGTTGATGAAACAGCCATGTGTGGGTTTTTGCACCCTTGGTGAGCGGAGTGAGGTGTGTATCTTGTATATTGTGTGTGTATAAACTGTAGACAAACTTGTGTTAACTAAGCTAAATCTAATTATTGTTTTCATACATGTTTGTTATTTTGAATTACTTTATGTATTTCTATGTGTAGTGTAAAGTTAAATTTAGATGCACTGTGGAAATTATATTTGTCAAATTTGTGTCATCTGAAAGTGTTATTAATTCAATTCATTCTGTACTTATTTCTAGTTTTCACGGTGCTACAATTAAATAAAGAGAATTGCACCTGTCGAGACTCTCTGCCATTACTAAATACACCGAGGGCTGCAACAGTGAAAACTCATCGCCAGTCATCCACCACGCCAGCGTCTTCATCAGCCAGCAGATACGATCATCTGATGTCCACCACGCCAGCGTACGGATGCCACAGCTACAGTGAGAGACCTTTAGCTAACTAGTAAAACTAATCACATAGGCTACATGGTATTAAAGTTGATGTGGTAAAAGTCAACCTAAAGCTACCTACTCAGCTAATTCATCATAGATGTTGGAAAAATAGAGTTCAATAACTGCCATAACCTCAGTTATTCAAAGGACAATTTTAAATGTGTGATACTGAATTGTGTAGAATGCTAGAGCCCTAAGGTTGAAAGTTGCAATGAGCTGTGTGCTAAGGTAAATGTCATCTCATGAGATCCTAACTCCTGAACCCGTAACAATATTTGAAAAGAAAAAGTGTCTGACTATAAAGTATTAGCAGCGTTCGTGTTTATGACGCCTGCATTGTCACTGTTTGCTAACTTTGCTGTGGCCACAAAGTGTAAATGTCTGATGTGAGTGGTATTACACAGTTTAAAGATAAGTTAAAGTCACCACTCATCTAAATTTGAGTCCAGACATAACACACTCTAAGGCTATAATAATCAAACAGAAGCACAAAATCAACAAGATGTCAACACCTGCTGAAGAAACAGACAACCCCCCTGAGACACAGGTCAGGCCCAGCTCTCGTGAGCGAAGTTTATCAGCAAAGGGTCTAGAGTTGCATGAACAGGAAGCAAAGAAAAATGAAAAGGCATTCAATAAAGCCTATGACTCTTGGAAGCAGGCAGCAAAATGGATCAGATTGAGACTGAAGGCTTTCTGCTCAGCTGAGGAACTTGATAAAACCCAAACAGATATTAAGGTCAAGCATGCCATAGTACAACAGCACTATGAACCCATTCGACGCAACCATACTTCTACTCCAGATATTGTCAAGAAAATGGATGCATGTGTCACTCTGACAGCTGAGATCTGTGACCTCATCAATAAATGACTAGAGAACATAGATGAGGCTTTCAATGACCACCTCGAGAAGGAAAGAGTGAGGATGGTGCTAAATAAAAATGAGTACGGATCTGTCTTTGGGAACTCAAAAACAGAAACAGTGATCTCTGAGTCATCACAGGGATCAGATGCTTCCTCAAGCGCCACTTCCAGGTCCTCTAACAAACGTGCAGATGCAGAAGCAGACCTCGCAGCCAAACTAGAGCAGGCAAAAGCTATGCAAATAATTCATGCCCAACAAGCGAAACTCGACAAACTGGAGAGCGAATGGAAATGTAAGGAAACACAAATGCTAGCAGAAATCAAGCAGAGGGAGGCTGAAATGAAATTAAGGTTAGAGGAGGAAAAAACAAGGTTAAAACAACTACATGTAGACAATGAAGTAAAGGTAGCTGCCGCTCGGGTGAGAGCGTATAAGAACTTCAATGGTCCCGAAAGTGTTAATGAAGAGACTGACCATAAAATTCAATATGACTGCTACAATGCTGAATTGGAAACTCCACTAGATCCACAAGCTAGGCCATTCCAGCCTTACTATGCACGCCCTGAAGCACAAACAGCTCAGGAGGAAGCTAGCCTAGCCCAGGCAATTGCAAGCTCACTTACCTTAAGCCGTCTACCTGTCCCAGAACCTGCAACGTTTACCGGTGATCCATTAAAGTTCATAGACTGGAAGATATCCTTTATGGCTCTCATTGGCCAGAAGCCCCTCCCAGTAAGTGAAAAAATGCTCTATCTAAAGAGTTATCTTGCTGGGGAAGCACGCAAAGCCGTGGAAGGATTCTTCTACCGAAACTCGGAGGATGCATATCAGGGTGCCTGGGCAGTTTTGCAGGATAGGTATGGAAGCCCATTTGTTGTCCAAAGAGCCTTTCGAGACAAGCTCATGAAGTGGCCCAAGTTAGCTGCAAATGACCCTATTGCACTCAGAGAGTTTTCAGATTTCCTTCAAGGTTGTGTTGAGGCCATTCCTCATGTTAAGGGCCTAGCCATCCTAAATGATTGTGAGGAAAATCACAAGCTTCTCAAAAAACTACCTGAGTGGATGGTGCGTAGATGGGGTCGAATTGTGGTGGAAGAATTAGACAAGTCTGGAGACTATCCAAGTTTCACACAGTTCACAGAGTTTACGCAAAAGGAAGCCCGAATAGCTTGTAACCCTATTGCCTCCCCTCTCCTAAT
Organism: Eutrigla gurnardus; assembly: GCF_963514095.1. NCBI lineage: Eukaryota > Metazoa > Chordata > Actinopteri > Perciformes > Triglidae > Eutrigla > Eutrigla gurnardus. The sequence continues at coordinate 26,117,034 of NC_139921.1, forward strand.
GAACACCAAAATCACAGACGAGAGGTTTCCTAAGAGAGCCAAAGCACTCAACACAAGTGCTCAAATGAAAAACTCCCCTTCAGGAGAACTGAAAACCTCATACTCCAAGCCAAGGCCACCTTGCTTAGTCTGTAAGGATGAAACACATGGTGTTGCTAAGTGCCCTACCTTTGCAGCCAAGTCTGCAGATGAGAAGAAAACTTTCATTCATGAAAATCACCTTTGTTTCGGATGCTTAAGAAAGGGGCACATTACCAAGGACTGTAAATGGCGACACACCTGCAGCACATGTGGTCGACGTCATCCAACATGCTTGCATATAGAGAGAGACAAAACACCTGTGGAAACGTCAGGCGGAGATCCTGTAGCCAGAAGGGACCATGCAAACAAAGAAATCCACAAGGTTATGGCCCATGCCTTGACACAGCACGCATCTGCCACCTCTAGCATTGTTCCAGTTCTTGTGTCATCAGCAATGGTGCCCCAGAGAGAAATTCTCACTTATGCCCTACTTGACACACAAAGTGACTCAACTTTCATCTTGGAGGATCTAGTGACTGAACTAAACGTGGACACTCAATCAGTGCAACTCAAGCTCAGCACAATGACAGCTGTCAACACGGTCATAGCAAGTAAGACTGCCTTTGGTCTACAAGTTCGGGGCCTCAACTCTGACACCTATGTCCAAATAAAGCAGGCATACACACGAGACTTCATCCCAGTTGATAAGTCCCACATCCCTACCAAAAGTACAGCACTCCAGTGGTCTCATCTCAAACACCTGTCTAACAAGTTACCACCACTACAAGACTGCGAAGTGGGATTGTTAATTGGTTATGATTACCCATCAGCTCTAGCTCCCTTGGATGTCATCACAGGTAGTGAAAACGAACCATTCGCACAGAGAACTATACTCGGCTGGAGCATTATAGGGTCAGCCAACCCCCACTTGGATAGACAGGGAAATCAGAGCTTCGTGCACCGAGTTGCAGTAAAGGAAATGCTAATGCCACAAACCACTGATGTGCTGAAAGTTCTGGAACCAGACTTTAACGAAAGGAGTTATGAGGACAAGTACGTCTCTCAGGATGATGTTCGCTTCATACAGCTACTCAGCGACAACATTAGGCAGAAGGAGGATGGACACTACGAGATGCCCCTCCCTTTCAAGGGCAGTGGTCCACCGACACTACCAAACAATAAAAAGCTGGCTACAATTCGGTTGCAACACCTAAAAGGGAAATTAAAGGCCAACAAAGAATATTATGACCACTACACCGCCTTCATGAAAGAGACAATCGACAAGGGTGATGCAGAGCCAGCCCCCTCCGTTTCTGAGAGAGAGACTCTGTGGTACATCCCTCATCATGGGGTGTACCACCCCAAGAAGCCAGGCAAGCTAAGAGTTGTTTTTGATTGCTCAGCAAAGTTTCGTGGCATCTCTCTTAACGACACCTTACTGACAGGTCCTGACCTAATCAACTCTCTGGTGGGAGTTCTGTGTCGATTTAGAAAGGAAGCCGTGGCTGTAATCTGTGACATCGAAAAGATGTTCCACCAGTTCTGTGTCTCACCTGAAGTTCGCAACTATCTGAGGTTCCTATGGTGGGAGGACGGCCAGTTGGAAACAGAACCACAGGAATATAGAATGACAGTCCATCTTTTCGGTGCCGCCTCCTCCCCAGGATGTGCCAACTTCGGTCTGAAGTACCTGGCAAAGCAACACAAGGCCGACCACTCTTCAGCGCCGGCCTTCATTGAGAAGAACTTTTATGTGGATGACGGGTTAATCAGTGTTCCATCAGTCAAAGAGGCTAAGGAACTGATTGTTGAAGCACAGGAGCTGTGTAAAGGTGCAGGCCTACGTCTACACAAGTTCAACTCTAACCAAAAAGAGGTCCTCTCATGTGTAGCCCCCTCAGAAAGAGCAGTAACAACTGAGCAGCTCAACCTTAACCCAGATGTAACACCAGAAGGACACATACTTGGCATTCAATGGTCGATAGAAAATGACACCTTCAGTTTCAACATCGATGCAAAGGATCACCCCCCAACTCGCCGTGGTCTCTTGTCAGTTGTTGCCTCTCTGTATGACCCACTTGGGTTTGTTGCCCCTTTCACCCTTAGTGGAAAGTGCATCCTGCAGGAGCTGTGTCGCAGAGGCAACGGATGGGATGATCCTCTTCCTGAGAACCTGCGTCCACGGTGGGAGGAGTGGAAGAATGGTCTGCAAAAGCTAAAGGAAGTCACCATACCCAGGTGCTACCACCCTCAAGACTTCGGCAACATTGTCAGGGTGGAACTGCACCATTTCTCAGACGCTAGTAATATAGGATATGGTGCATGTTCCTACTTAAGGTACAAAAATGACAAAGACAAAGTACATTGCACTCTCGTAATGGCCAAAGCAAGGGTTGCACCCACTAAGGTCGTAAGTATCCCAAGACTGGAACTCTCCGCAGCGGTCACTTCAGCCAGGATGAGTGTTATGTTGAGGACCGAACTTGATATGAAAATTGACAAGGAATTCTTTTGGACTGACTCTCAGGTAGTGCTGGCATACATCAACAATGAAGCACGGAGATTTCATGTGTTTGTTGCAAACCGTGTTCAACTGATAAGAGAGAATACAAATCCAAGCCAGTGGCACTACGTTGATACGGCGCAAAACCCAGCCGACCATGCCTCCCGAGGTCTTCATGCAGCAGACATCTCCTCAGCTGGTTGGTTATCAGGACCCAAGTTTTTATGGGAACAAGAGGTGTTTCCATCACCTAGCCCTCCAACAGAGCTGCTTGTTGGTGATCCAGAAGTTAAGGCAATTCAAGTATGCACAACCCAGGTCAGTGATCAGAAGGATATTCTAAGCCGCCTGAGCCGGTTTTCCACCTGGACCATGCTGGTTAAAGTGGTTGCAAGAATCAAGAGACTAGGGTCCAAGCTAGAACATCACAGCGACCTTGTGACCGTCGTAGAACGTAGGGAAGCTGCCGAGGTGGTGATCAAGCTTGTCCAGCAGCAGGCCTTCCCTCAAGAGCTAAAGGTACTGCAAAGAGGTTCACGAATGGACAGTCTTCCAAGCTCAAGTTCTCTTCTTCGTCTTGACCCCATTCTTGAAGGAGGACTTCTTCGCGTTGGTGGAAGACTGAAAAGGTCAACCCTCAGTCAAGAACTAAAGCACCCTATCATTCTCCCAAAAGACAGCCACATTACCAAGATAATTCTGTCCCACTACCATGTCCAGATCTGTCATCAGGGCCGAAGTCAAACCCTAATGGAACTCCGAGCAAATGGGTTTTGGGCCATTGGTGGGAGCAAATCTGTTGCCGCCTTAATACACAGATGTGTGCAATGCCGTAAGCTCAGACGACCAGTTGAGGAGCAACAAATGTCTGAACTCCCCAGAGAACGCATTGAAGTCTCAGCACCCTTCTCATTCTGTGGAATGGACTGCTTTGGCCCATTTGTCATCAAGCGGGGCCGTAAAGAGTGCAAGAGATATGGCCTCATCTTCACATGCCTGTCTTCTCGAGCGGTCCATATCGAAATGCTTGAAGACATGTCTACGGACGCCTTTATCAACGCTTTGAGATGCTTCATCAGTCTTAGAGGAGCCATTTGCCAACTCCACTGTGATCAGGGCACAAACTTTATGGGAGCCAAAAATGAACTCAAGGAAGCTCTCAAGCAATGTGACACCAAAGCACTGGAAGCCTTCCTAGCAGATAAACAGTGTGAGTTCATCTTCAATGCCCCATCAGCAAGTCATGCAGGTGGCGTATGGGAGCGTCAAATTCGGTCCATTCGCAGTGTGTTGAACATCACAATCGCTCAGTGTCCAGGCAGACTGGATGATGCCTCCCTTAGGACGTTGTTCTATGAAGCAATGGCCATTGTCAACAGCCGTCCATTGAACATTGATGGAATCACTGACCCAATGTCACCTGAGCCCTTGACTCCAAACCATCTCATCCTGATGAAATCCAAGGTTGCTTTACCACCTCCTGGAAAGTTTGTGAAAGAAGATGTGTACGCTGCAAAAAGGTGGCGCAGAGTACAATATCTGAGTGAACAGTTCTGGAGCCGATGGAGAAGGGAATACCTCCTGAACGTGGCCACAAGGCAAAAGTGGCATGTACCCCGGCGCAACCTGAAAGTGAATGACATAGTCATTATCAAAGAAGACACACTTCCAAGGAACCAGTGGCAAATAGGACGAGTAGTTGAAACGACAGAAGGGACAGACGGTCTAGTTCGCAGAGTCAAGGTACAAGTTGGGGAGCGGAAACTAACAAGGAAACAGGACCATCGCTCTAAGCCCTCAATCATCGAACGGCCTATCCAGAAGTTGGTGCTCCTCCTCGAATGCAAATAATTGGCTGTCAATCCAAAATATACTTGCATCAGACATGTCAGGCTAATTGTATTCTTAAGGTAACCTAGAGCCAATTTTGTATGTGTACCTATATGTTTAAGTATGGCTATTTATGGTCTAGAAATCGTGTATGATTCTGTTTATTTACCTTTAATGAGTTCATTCATCATAACACAATTTGGTGGGAGTGTAAGTGACGAGCTTCTTCATTATTCACGTTCCTTCATTGTAGCCCCGGAACCTGTATAGCTAACTCCGTTATTCATGTTCTGTCACTGTAACCCCGGAACCTGTATAGCTAGCTCCTTTTGTTTATGTTTCGTCACTGCAAGCCCGGGAATGCGCTAGTCGGCAACCTTTCATTCTCCCGGCTCTTTACATCTCCCGAACCTCTGTTGTTAAAGTAAGTTAGCACATGCAGTATCATCTCAGTTTTGATTACTCTTCATTTGTACATTTATTACTAACTTACACTCCGTGTTTTGTGCACAATTAGTCTTACCTGCGCCGTATTTGTGTGCCGTTTGTTCATATTTTGAAGAGTCCATCAAGCTAGCGGCACGTTGATGAAACAGCCATGTGTGGGTTTTTGCACCCTTGGTGAGCGGAGTGAGGTGTGTATCTTGTATATTGTGTGTGTATAAACTGTAGACAAACTTGTGTTAACTAAGCTAAATCTAATTATTGTTTTCATACATGTTTGTTATTTTGAATTACTTTATGTATTTCTATGTGTAGTGTAAAGTTAAATTTAGATGCACTGTGGAAATTATATTTGTCAAATTTGTGTCATCTGAAAGTGTTATTAATTCAATTCATTCTGTACTTATTTCTAGTTTTCACGGTGCTACAATTAAATAAAGAGAATTGCACCTGTCGAGACTCTCTGCCATTACTAAATACACCGAGGGCTGCAACACTAATTGATTGATCAGCAATTAGCATTCCCTTCCTAACCATTTGAAAGCATCAACCTCATAAAGGGCTGATTTTATTTAAAGTATGGCATTCCTACACCACAGTGTTTTGATTATTAGGTACATTTTTGATTATTTAGTCAAGCAATTGACTATAAGCTGAAAAATATCGATACCCCATCTCTTGTATCACAGACTAAACCCTAAATATGTTCACTTTACAATGATACAAAACACAGAAAATACATTTTCTGATGATTATTTTTCTGTTAATCGACTAAATGAATCGACTAATGAATCTTCACAGCAGTAATCTTCTTTCCCACAACTTTTCTTTTGAATTGACACTGCACCGAGTGCACTGATTGGGTCGTGAAAGTTGAAATGGAAGTGTTAATGTTGTTTTCCATTGCTTGCAGGAGCAGAGGTGATAGTTTTGAGGGGAAGATGTCTGAGAGCGCAGCAGGCAGGACCTCATCACTGATGGCCCTCCGCTCAGATTCACACAAGCAGAGCATCCTGAGCAAGTTTGACAAGCTGAGGAAAAGGGAGCTGCTCTGTGACATCACTCTCGTCGTGGAAAACGTGCACTACAAGGCGCACAAAGCCCTGCTGGCGGCGAGCAGCGGGTTCTTCTCCCTCATGTTCATGGCAGAGGGTCAGACCGGCCGGTCGACCTACCAGCTGGACGGCATGGCGGCTAAGCAGTTTGCAGCGGTGCTGGATTTCATCTACAGCGCCCAGGTGTCGGTGGAGGAGAGCGCCGCGGAGCAGCTGCTGGTCACAGCTCGTCTGATGGAGGTCGGCGACCTTGTCAAGGTGCTCACTGAACTCGCCCACTCCAATGCAGCGATGAGAGACGAGCAAGCGAAGGTGGACGTGGCCAAGAAGCCAGATCTGTCAAAATGTAAAAGAGGACGGTCGAAGAGAAATGTAGTAACAGAGCTGGAGGAGAGGAGTGCACCATGTAAGAGCTCAGAGGAGGGACTGGCTGGAAGTATGGACCGTGATGATGATGAGTCGCAAGCTAAGGACGAGGCGGATCGCAACCCAGGAGCCAACCAGAACCGGAAGAGCAAACGCAAAATCAGGCCACCGGTGAAATACAAGAGCTACAAGGTTGGCAGCGACGCAGCAGGTGGTGATGAGCCGGGCAAGAGAGGCAGGAAGAGGAAGTACCCCGACACCGAGGCCCGATGTGAGGACTGTGGCAAAGTGTTCAAAAACCACCTCTTTTTAAAGATTCACCAGAGGACTCATACAGGTAATGTGTAAAGGATTATAGTCTATCAAAGTGTGGCCCGCAGAAACATTTTTTAATCTGCTGTCCATTTCAATACTTTGCTTTGCAATAGTTCACATTTAATAGAGTCTCTCAGTCACCAGGACTTTGAGAGCTCCTGGTGTATCAAAAATTACCATAAAAAATGTCCTAGCATTGTATGCCATAAAAAAAAAAAGTCAAAATCGTAGTCATAAAAATGTTTTTTTCATTTAAAAAAAGTAATTGGATAGTAAGTTCCTACAGGCATCAGGTCATCAAGTCATAGCAGGTTAACTGATCTCGACTCATTGATGGTAAGCCATAAATGTTGGATATTTTAGTTGTGAATTACAACAATAATCCAAAAAGAAGTGGGAAAACTACCTGAAATGTTAAATGTCTAAATGTGGTAATCTGATTACAGTTACATTTAACAGCAATGAAACACGAGTTGGCTGAAAGTAATGTACATTACAACAATAGAGCATTAAAGCAACATGTCGTGGGTTTCCTTCCCCAGGGGAGAAGCCCTTTCGGTGCCTGGTGTGCGGGAAGGCGTTTACCCAGAAGCACACGCTGCTGGTCCACCAGCGGATGCACACCGGAGAGAAGCCGTTTGTCTGCAGCGTCTGCTCCAAAGCGCTCTCCACCAAACACGCCCTGCAGGAGCACATGAACCTCCACGAAGGTATCTGATCAATGACGTTAGTTCTTCATTTATTGCATAATGTAAAGATTATTCTGTTTAAACTGGGAGATTACAGGAAGTTTGAGATTAAGTGAAATATATATTCAACCATCTTTTGAATCCAAAAGCTGAATTTTCAGCAGTGTTTCCCCTACCATTGTACAGGCCAAAAAAAAAATCAATATGCCAAAAATAAGCCACCTATCAATTCATTCATAAATCAATAATCATTTACATTAGGAGCGCCTCCGCGCAGCCAGTGGCGGCGCCAGAGTATTTTTTCTGGTTCAACTACGGTGGGGCTAACTCATACGACGGTGGGGCTCAAATCAATGTCAGAATCTCAATGTGAATATATAACAACACCCAGTGGCGCTGCCAGCCGGAATCCAGTACGCACTGGGAGGACTTTTTTTGAAGGTGGAAAAAAAAATTGATGCTGCTGAACCGGGCCGGATGCAGCCGCATTTGAGAGGACGATCGCGCGTGTGTGCGCAATTACGCATAGCGTGTGTTGGCCCCTCTCCACTACACAATACAGCTCGGCTCTAGTCTCGTCACCTCTCTGCTGCTGAGCACTGCGGGCCGAGCCGATGCATGTCTCTCTCCCCGGGCCGGCAGAGTTATCATACCGTACTGTGCGTGCGTGTCCAAGCGTGTGTGTGCGTGCGTGGAGTGCTCACAAGCGTGCGCTTGTGTTTAGGGCGGGGATGGAGGGCACAAAAAACTATTTGCACCGGGGCCTATCACCATGATATACACTACTGATTTCACTGATACTGAAAACATTAGATTTTGTCTTAAAAAAGTATTTTTCCATTTGTTGTTGTATTTGCCGTTTCTGTGCGTACATTGAAATTGAATCCTGGCGGCGGCGCTGACAACACCCTCCCGCAGCTATAAACACGCACACAGTGAGAGAGAGAGAGAGAGAGACAGCGAAACGTGAATAGTTACGTTAACAGCCGGGACCCGAGTGGTCATCTTCCCCTGCAGGTGTCAACGGTGCGTCCGTAGTTTTATCCAACACGCCCGCCACCTCCATCTGTTGTTCCGTCCGACGACGTTTAAAAACAAATGTATCCATGATCAATTTTGACCAGTTTACTAACGTTAACTTAACGTGAGTGACTATAAGCCGCTAACGCGAACTGCTAGAGCCAGGTAGCTTACAAACTAGTAGCCTGCTGTCTCTGTGTCGAGCATACACTAAAAGCGGGCTCACATGAGTGACGTTGACGTACGGACAGTACAGTCTGTTAATGAACCCAGATCAGTGACAGTTGTCATCGCAGCTGCCTGAATGCCGTTACGACGTGACGTGGTGGTGCTGTTGAACTCCGCACTTTTCACATGGGAGAGAGAGGGGGATGTGACATGTATCAAAGGATCTCCAGCCGGGATTCGAACCTGAGGCTGCTGCATATATGCAGACATGGGTAAATGGCATGCACTCTAACCACTCAACCACCTGCCTGCCGTGAATAAGCCTTTTTATGACTGTTTTGCACTCACTACACTCAGATTTTGATTGACACGCGATATAGAAGCATATGTTAGGACTTTTACATCATTTTTACAACATTTTATGAATTTTGTCGATTTTTCACTTTTTTTTCGACATGCTATATAGTATGACTTTTTTTTTTCCTGAAAAAATTGATCATGGCTTTTTATGGCTGTTTTGGACTCACTACACTGAGACTTGGTGCATCAAGCGATATGAGCGATTTTTATGACTCTTTAACAATTTTAAATATTTTTTTATGAATATATCCTGACTGACTTTTTCGTGAATTTTCGACATGCTATAGTATGACTTTTTGGGGGGGGGGGGGGGGGGGGAATATGACTAAGCCTTTTTATAACTATTTTGCACTCACTACACTCAGATTTTGATTGACACGCGATATAGAAGCATATGTTAGGACTTTTACATCATTTTTACAACATTTTATGAATTTTGTCGATTTTTCACTTTTTTTTCGACATGCTATATAGTATGACTTTTTTTTTTCCTGAAAAAATTGATCATGGCTTTTTATGGCTGTTTTGGACTCACTACACTGAGACTTGGTGCATCAAGCGATATGAGCGATTTTTATGACTCTTTAACAATTTTAAATATTTTTTTATGAATATATCCTGACTGACTTTTTCGTGAATTTTCGACATGCTATAGTATGACTTTTTGGGGGGGGGGGGGAATATGACTAAGCCTTTTTATAACTATTTTGCACTCACTACACTCAGATTTTGATTGACACGCGATATAGAACCATATGCCACGCGTCTCGTCTGTTTAGGGTTTTTTCGGTGGGTACCATCGGGCCTGAAAAAAATTCTAGGGGAAACACTGTTCAGGTAATCAAATTGATGTTGATGACTTTATTACATTTTTGAAATGTATTTCTTTTGATGTCTTTGGTCTTTTCTTGTTCTCTGCTGTAAATATGTTCTCTTTCCTGCATCCTTAGGAAACAAATCCTATAGCTGTGATAAATGTGGGAAGACCTTCACTCAGAAGAGGCAGCTTAAAAGCCATTACAGAGTTCATACAGGTGAGAATGGCCTCCGCAGCAGCTTTATTCTAACGCAGTCACTCCAAAGGTCAACTAATGTGTTCTTTACTCTTTAATCCAAGGGAAATCTTTACCAGAATGTGCTCAGTGTCAGCACAAGTTCATGGACACGGCTCAGCTGAAGAAGCACCTGAGAACTCACACAGGTGAAGTCAGACAAGCTGTCGAATTATAACTATACAATACTGTTGGTCTAATGTCTGTCTAACATGTGGAGGCACTCGATGACATGATAATATCCCTGCAGGTGAGAAGCCTTTCACCTGTGAGATTTGTGGGAAGTGTTTTACAGTCAAGAGCACGCTGCAGACTCACATCAGGATTCACAGGTGAGACATTGAGAGGCTTTTAGTAAAGTCATAGTGTGAACATTCAGTCAACAGAAGTAGAAGAGTATTTGTATCCTTTATTTAAGGAAAGTATTTATCATACAAAACAAACTTAATTCTAATCACAATGTCCTTTTTTCAGAGGAGAGAAGCCATACGACTGCAGCATCTGCAACAAAACCTTCTCGGACCCGAGTGCGAGGCGAAGACACGTCGCCTCGCACTCGGGGAAGAAACCCTTCACCTGCTCCTTCTGCAGCCTGTCGTTCACCCGCCTCGACAACCTGAAGACGCACACCAAATCCCACAACAAGGAACGAGCAACGGAGGCCTCGCCGGACGCCGTCGCCGCACCACCACCGGAGGAGGTGCGCAACATCCTTCAGCTGCAGCAGTACCAGCTTCCCCCCGGCTCCGAGCAGGAGATCCAGCTGGTGGTGACGGCAGACGTGGACAACATCAACTTCGTGCCGGGTCAGAACCAGGAGATCAGCATCATCGCCACAGAGGGGGAGACGGCAGACTCGGCCCACTCCAGACTCACCCTCCTCACCGGGGCGTCGGGGAACATGCAGAACGTGGCTCTGGTCACCCAGGGCGGCGTGGTGGACCAGAGCCCCCACATTCAGAACATCAGTATGCTGGAGGGCCAGCTGATGCACCAGCCCGAGCAGATGCACGTCATCACGCTGAGCAAAGAGGCAATGGAGCACCTGCAGGCCCATCACGGACCCCCGCAGCCCCTTCAGCGAGCCGTCCAGCAGCTGCAGGTGATGCACCAGCCCGTCCAGCAGCTGGCCGTCACTCAGGACGCCATGCAGGGGCCGGGGGCCCGGGAGCCACACAGCCAGGCCATTCACATCAGCAGCCAGAGCAGCCAGCCCATCTCCATCAGCCAGACCAGCGAGCAGATCTCCAGCCACCACATCCAGGGCCAGACCTTTCAGATCCAGGCTGGGACCGTGTCCTACCTGTACACCACGGGGCTGCCGCAGGAGAGCTGAGTGTGGGCCGGCTCCAGACTGATGATGCTGATACGGCACTTTATTAATGTGGTTGGACAGAATGATACGTTTTACTGCAAAATCTATATATATAAATATTCTGTCAACCATTTCCCTGAGCATACCATGATTTTTTTCTTCCAACTTTCAGTACACCCACTGGTTAAAGGTCACATCCTGAAAACTGAATATTTCAAATCACCTGCTAGTTAATTTCATAAACACATTCTTGAAATGACGAGCACTAGAAGACAAATGATATGCAGAAGAGCCGTCTTTATTCTGGTGTTTTTGAGGCCGATTATGATTCATATGAGTTACAAAAATGATTTCTGATGAAGTGCAAATCACTTTTAGGAATTGTGACAGATTTTTTTTTTCATAAAATTTCTTCTTACATAGACACCTTTCATGTAGCAGTAGACAGAGAGGAAACACGGGGGAGAGAGGGGATGTGACATCCAGCAAAGGACCACCGGCCGGGATTCAAACCAGGGTCGTCTGCGTACAAGGCATGCACTCTAACCACTCAACCACCTGCCTGCCGTGAATAAGCCTTTTTATGACTGTTTTGCACTCACTACACTCAGATTTTGATTGACACGCGATATAGAAGCATATGTTAGGACTTTTACATCATTTTTACAACATTTTATGAATTTTGTCGATTTTTCACTTTTTTTTCGACATGCTATAGTATGACTTTTTTTTCCCTGAAAAAATTGACCATGGCTTTTTATGGCTGTTTTGGACTCACTACACTGAGACTTGGTGCATCAAGCGATATGAGCGATTTTTATGACTCTTTAACCATTTTAAATATTTTTTTATGAATATATTCACACTGACTTTTTCGTGAATTTTCGACATGCTATAGCATGACCTTTTTTTAACAATATGATCAAGGCTTTTTTTTTTTAAGATTATTTTCTTGCATAGAAACCTTTGTATTTAGCGGTGGATAGAGAGGAAACATGGGAGAGAGAGGGGGATGTGACATGTATCAAAGGATCTCCGGCCGGGATTCGAACCTGAGGCTGCTGCATATATGCAGACATGGGTAAATGGCATGCACTCTAACCACTCAACCACCTGCCTGCCGTGAATAAGCCTTTTTATGACTGTTTTGCACTCACTACACTCAGATTTTGATTGACACGCGATATAGAAGCATATGTTAGGACTTTTATAGTATGACTTTTTTTTTCCCTGAAAAAATTGATCATGGCTTTTTATGGCTGTTTTGGACTCACTACACTGAGACTTGGTGCATCAAGCGATATGAGCGATTTTTATGACTCTTTAACAATTTTAAATATTTTTTTATGAATATATTCTGACTGACTTTTTTGTGAATTTTCGACATGCTATAGCATGACCTTTTTTTAACAATATGATCAAGGCTTTTTTTTTTAAAGATTATTTTCTTGCATAGAAACCTTTGTATTTAGCGGTGGATAGAGAGGAAACATGGGAGAGAGAGGGGGATGTGACATGTATCAAAGGATCTCCGGCCGGGATTCGAACCTGAGGCTGCTGCATATATGCAGACATGGGTAAATGGCATGCACTCTAACCACTCAACCACCTGCCTGCCGTGAATAAGCCTTTTTATGACTGTTTTGCACTCACTACACTCAGATTTTGATTGACACGCGATATAGAAGCATATGTTAGGACTTTTACATCATTTTTACAACATTTTATGAATTTTGTCGATTTTTCACTTTTTTTTTGTCATGCTATAGTATGACTTTTTTTTTCCCTGAAAAAGTTGACCATGGCTTTTTATGGCTGTTTTGGACTCACTACACTGAGACTTGGTGCATCAAGCGATATGAGCGATTTTTATGCCTTTTTAACAATTTTAAATATTTTTTTATGAATATATCCTGACTGACTTTTTCGTGAATTTTCGACGTGCTATAGTATGACTTTTTTTGGGGGGGGATATGACTAAGCCTTTTTATAACTATTTTGCACTCACTACACTCAGATTTTGATTAACACGCGATATAGAAGCATATGTTAGGACTTTTACATCATTTTTACAACATTTTATGAATTTTGTCGATTTTTCACTTTTTTTTCGACATGCTATAGTATGACTTTTTTTTTTCCTGAAAAAATTGATCATGGCTGTTTTGGACTCACTACACTGAGACTTGGTGCATCAAGCGATATGAGCGATTTTTATGACTCTTTAACAATTTTAAATATTTTTTTATGAATATATTCTGACTGACTTTTTCGTGAATTTTCGACATGCTATAGCATGACCTTTTTTTAACAATATGATCAAGGCTTTTTTTTTTAAAGATTATTTTCTTGCATAGAAACCTTTGTATTTAGCGGTGGATAGAGAGGAAACATGGGAGAGAGAGGGGGATGTGACATGTATCAAAGGATCTCCGGCCGGGATTCGAACCTGAGGCTGCTGCATATATGCAGACATGGGTAAATGACATGCACTCTAACCACTCAACCACCTGCCTGCCATGAATAAGCCTTTTTATGACTGTTTTGCACTCACTACACTCAGATTTTGATTGACACGCGATATAGAAGCATATGTTAGGACTTTTACATCATTTTTACAACATTTTATGAATTTTGTCGATTTTTCACTTTTTTTTCGACATGCTATAGTATGACTTTTTTTTCCCCTGAAAAAATTGATCATGGCTTTTTATGGCTGTTTTGGACTCACTACACTGAGACTTGGTGCATCAAGCGATATGAGCGATTTTTATGACTCTTTAACAATTTTAAATATTTTTTTATGAATATATTCTGACTGACTTTTTCGTGAATTTTCGACATGCTATAGCATGACCTTTTTTTAACAATATGATCAAGGCTTTTTTTTTTTAAGATTATTTTCTTGCATAGAAACCTTTGTATTTAGCGGTGGATAGAGAGGAAACATGGGAGAGAGAGGGGGATGTGACATGTATCAAAGGATCTCAGGCCGGGATTCGAACCTGAGGCTGCTGCATATATGCAGACATGGGTAAATGGCATGCACTCTAACCACTCAACCACCTGCCTGCCGTGAATAAGCCTTTTTATGTATGTTTTGCACTCACTACACTCAGATTTTGATTGACACGCGATGTAGAAGCATATGTTAGGACTTTTATAGTATGACTTTTTTTTTCCCTGAAAAAATTGATCATGGCTTTTTATGGCTGTTTTGGACTCACTACACTGAGACTTGGTGCATCAAGCGATATGAGCGATTTTTATGCCTTTTTAACAATTTTAAATATTTTTTTATGAATATATCCTGACTGACTTTTTCGTGAATTTTCGACGTGCTATAGTATGACTTTTTTTGGGGGGGGGTATGACTAAGCCTTTTTATAACTATTTTGCACTCACTACACTCAGATTTTGATTAACACGCGATATAGAAGCATATGTTAGGACTTTTACATCATTTTTACAACATTTTATGAATTTTGTCGATTTTTCACTTTTTTTTCGACATGCTATAGTATGACTTTTTTTTTTCCTGAAAAAATTGATCATGGCTGTTTTGGACTCACTACACTGAGACTTGGTGCATCAAGCGATATGAGCGATTTTTATGACTCTTTAACAATTTTAAATATTTTTTTATGAATATATTCTGACTGACTTTTTCGTGAATTTTCGACATGCTATAGCATGACCTTTTTTTAACAATATGATCAAGGCTTTTTTTTTTAAAGATTATTTTCTTGCATAGAAACCTTTGTATTTAGCGGTGGATAGAGAGGAAACATGGGAGAGAGAGGGGGATGTGACATGTATCAAAGGATCTCCGGCCGGGATTCGAACCTGAGGCTGCTGCATATATGCAGACATGGGTAAATGACATGCACTCTAACCACTCAACCACCTGCCTGCCATGAATAAGCCTTTTTATGACTGTTTTGCACTCACTACACTCAGATTTTGATTGACACGCGATATAGAAGCATATGTTAGGACTTTTACATCATTTTTACAACATTTTATGAATTTTGTCGATTTTTCACTTTTTTTTCGACATGCTATAGTATGACTTTTTTTTCCCCTGAAAAAATTGATCATGGCTTTTTATGGCTGTTTTGGACTCACTACACTGAGACTTGGTGCATCAAGCGATATGAGCGATTTTTATGACTCTTTAACAATTTTAAATATTTTTTTATGAATATATTCCGACTGACTTTTTCGTGAATTTTCGACATGCTATAGCATGACCTTTTTTTAACAATATGATCAAGGCTTTTTTTTTTTAAGATTATTTTCTTGCATAGAAACCTTTGTATTTAGCGGTGGATAGAGAGGAAACATGGGAGAGAGAGGGGGATGTGACATGTATCAAAGGATCTCCGGCCGGGATTCGAACCTGAGGCTGCTGCATATATGCAGACATGGGTAAATGGCATGCACTCTAACCACTCAACCACCTGCCTGCCGTGAATAAGCCTTTTTATGTATGTTTTGCACTCACTACACTCAGATTTTGATTGACACGCGATGTAGAAGCATATGTTAGGACTTTTATAGTATGACTTTTTTTTTCCCTGAAAAAATTGATCATGGCTTTTTATGGCTGTTTTGGACTCACTACACTGAGACTTGGTGCATCAAGCGATATGAGCGATTTTTATGCCTTTTTAACAATTTTAAATATTTTTTTATGAATATATCCTGACTGACTTTTTCGTGAATTTTCGACGTGCTATAGTATGACTTTTTTTGGGGGGGGGTATGACTAAGCCTTTTTATAACTATTTTGCACTCACTACACTCAGATTTTGATTAACACGCGATATAGAAGCATATGTTAGGAATTTTACATCATTTTTACAACATTTTATGAATTTTGTCGATTTTTCACTTTTTTTCCGACATGCTACAGTATGACTTTTTTTTCCCCTGAAAAAATTGATCATGGCTTTTTATGGCTGTTTTGGACTCACTACACTGAGACTTGGTGCATCAAGCGATATGAGCGATTTTTATGACTCTTTAACAATTTTAAATATTTTTTTATGTATATATTCTGACTGACTTTTTTGTGAATTTTCGACATGCTATAGCATGACCTTTTTTTAACAATATGATCAAGGCTTTTTTTTTTAAAGATTATTTTCTTGCATAGAAACCTTTGTATTTAGCGGTGGATAGAGAGGAAACATGGGAGAGAGAGGGGGATGTGACATGTATCAAAGGATCTCCGGCCGGGATTCGAACCTGAGGCTGCTGCATATATGCAGACATGGGTAAATGGCATGCACTCTAACCACTCAACCACCTGCCTGCCGTGAATAAGCCTTTTTATGACTGTTTTGCACTCACTACACTCAGATTTTGATTGACACGCGATATAGAAGCATATGTTAGGACTTTTACATCATTTTTACAACATTTTATGAATTTTGTCGATTTTTCACTTTTTTTTTGACATGCTATAGTATGACTTTTTTTTTCCCTGAAAAAGTTGACCATGGCTTTTTATGGCTGTTTTGGACTCACTACACTGAGACTTGGTGCATCAAGCGATATGAGCGATTTTTATGCCTTTTTAACAATTTTAAATATTTTTTTATGAATATATCCTGACTGACTTTTTCGTGAATTTTCGACGTGCTATAGTATGACTTTTTTTGGGGGGGGATATGACTAAGCCTTTTTATAACTATTTTGCACTCACTACACTCAGATTTTGATTAACACGCGATATAAAAGCATATGTTAGGACTTTTACATCATTTTTACAACATTTTATGAATTTTGTCGATTTTTCACTTTTTTTTCGACATGCTATAGTATGACTTTTTTTTTTCCTGAAAAAATTGATCATGGCTGTTTTGGACTCACTACACTGAGACTTGGTGCATCAAGCGATATGAGCGATTTTTATGACTCTTTAACAATTTTAAATATTTTTTTATGAATATATTCTGACTGACTTTTTCGTGAATTTTCGACATGCTATAGCATGACCTTTTTTTAACAATATGATCAAGGCTTTTTTTTTTAAAGATTATTTTCTTGCATAGAAACCTTTGTATTTAGCGGTGGATAGAGAGGAAACATGGGAGAGAGAGGGGGATGTGACATGTATCAAAGGATCTCTGGCCGGGATTCGAACCTGAGGCTGCTGCATATATGCAGACATGGGTAAATGACATGCACTCTAACCACTCAACCACCTGCCTGCCATGAATAAGCCTTTTTATGACTGTTTTGCACTCACTACACTCAGATTTTGATTGACACGCGATATAGAAGCATATGTAAGGACTTTTACATCATTTTTACAACATTTTATGAATTTTGTCGATTTTTCACTTTTTTTTCGACATGCTATAGTATGACTTTTTTTTCCCCTGAAAAAATTGATCATGGCTTTTTATGGCTGTTTTGGACTCACTACACTGAGACTTGGTGCATCAAGCGATATGAGCGATTTTTATGACTCTTTAACAATTTTAAATATTTTTTTATGAATATATTCTGACTGACTTTTTCGTGAATTTTCGACATGCTATAGCATGACCTTTTTTTAACAATATGATCAAGGCTTTTTTTTTTAAAGATTATTTTCTTGCATAGAAACCTTTGTATTTAGCGGTGGATAGAGAGGAAACATGGGAGAGAGAGGGGGATGTGACATGTATCAAAGGATCTCCGGCCGGGATTCGAACCTGAGGCTGCTGCATATATGCAGACATGGGTAAATGACATGCACTCTAACCACTCAACCACCTGCCTGCCATGAATAAGCCTTTTTATGACTGTTTTGCACTCACTACACTCAGATTTTGATTGACACGCGATATAGAAGCATATGTTAGGACTTTTACATCATTTTTACAACATTTTATGAATTTTGTCGATTTTTCACTTTTTTTTCGACATGCTATAGTATGACTTTTTTTTCCCCTGAAAAAATTGATCATGGCTTTTTATGGCTGTTTTGGACTCACTACACTGAGACTTGGTGCATCAAGCGATATGAGCGATTTTTATGACTCTTTAACAATTTTAAATATTTTTTTATGAATATATTCTGACTGACTTTTTCGTGAATTTTCGACATGCTATAGCATGACCTTTTTTTAACAATATGATCAAGGCTTTTTTTTTTAAAGATTATTTTCTTGCATAGAAACCTTTGTATTTAGCGGTGGATAGAGAGGAAACATGGGAGAGAGAGGGGGATGTGACATGTATCAAAGGATCTCCGGCCGGGATTCGAACCTGAGGCTGCTGCATATATGCAGACATGGGTAAATGACATGCACTCTAACCACTCAACCACCTGCCTGCCATGAATAAGCCTTTTTATGACTGTTTTGCACTCACTACACTCAGATTTTGATTGACACGCGATATAGAAGCATATGTTAGGACTTTTACATCATTTTTACAACATTTTATGAATTTTGTCGATTTTTCACTTTTTTTTCGACATGCTATAGTATGACTTTTTTTTCCCCTGAAAAAATTGATCATGGCTTTTTATGGCTGTTTTGGACTCACTACACTGAGACTTGGTGCATCAAGCGATATGAGCGATTTTTATGACTCTTTAACAATTTTAAATATTTTTTTATGAATATATTCTGACTGACTTTTTCGTGAATTTTCGACATGCTATAGCATGACCTTTTTTTAACAATATGATCAAGGCTTTTTTTTTTTAAAGATTATTTTCTTGCATAGAAACCTTTGTATTTAGCGGTGGATAGAGAGGAAACATGGGAGAGAGAGGGGGATGTGACATGTATCAAAGGATCTCCGGCCGGGATTCGAACCTGAGGCTGCTGCATATATGCAGACATGGGTAAATGACATGCACTCTAACCACTCAACCACCTGCCTGCCATGAATAAGCCTTTTTATGACTGTTTTGCACTCACTACACTCAGATTTTGATTGACACGCGATATAGAAGCATATGTTAGGACTTTTACATCATTTTTACAACATTTTATGAATTTTGTCGATTTTTCACTTTTTTTTTCGACATGCTATAGTATGACTTTTTTTTCCCCTGAAAAAATTGATCATGGCTTTTTATGGCTGTTTTGGACTCACTACACTGAGACTTGGTGCATCAAGCGATATGAGCGATTTTTATGACTCTTTAACAATTTTAAATATTTTTTTATGAATATATTCTGACTGACTTTTTCGTGAATTTTCGACATGCTATAGCATGACCTTTTTTTAACAATATGATCAAGGCTTTTTTTTTTAAAGATTATTTTCTTGCATAGAAACCTTTGTATTTAGCGGTGGATAGAGAGGAAACATGGGAGAGAGAGGGGGATGTGACATGTATCAAAGGATCTCCGGCCGGGATTCGAACCTGAGGCTGCTGCATATATGCAGACATGGGTAAATGGCATGCACTCTAACCACTCAACCACCTGCCTGCCGTGAATAAGCCTTTTTATGACTGTTTTGCACTCACTACACTCAGATTTTGATTGACACGCGATGTAGAAGCATATGTTAGGACTTTTATAGTATGACTTTTTTTTTCCCTGAAAAAATTGATCATGGCTTTTTATGGCTGTTTTGGACTCACTACACTGAGACTTGGTGCATCAAGCGATATGAGCGATTTTTATGCCTTTTTAACAATTTTAAATATTTTTTTATGAATATATCCTGACTGACTTTTTCGTGAATTTTCGACGTGCTATAGTATGACTTTTTTTGGGGGGGGTATGACTAAGCCTTTTTATAACTATTTTGCACTCACTACACTCAGATTTTGATTAACACGCGATATAGAAGCATATGTAAGGAATTTTACATCATTTTTACAACATTTTATGAATTTTGTCGATTTTTCACTTTTTTTCCGACATGCTATAGTATGACTTTTTTTTCCCCTGAAAAAATTGATCATGGCTTTTTATGGCTGTTTTGGACTCACTACACTGAGACTTGGTGCATCAAGCGATATGAGCGATTTTTATGACTCTTTAAAGGAGTCATCACCTGGTTTTATACGTATCCAGCCCCCCTTGGATCGCTTTGGATCAATTCGTAAAACTTATTAGAAAAAAAAAAAAAAATTTTAATCAAACATTGAGCTTGTTCTGACCCTTTTTCGTACCGCGATTTTATCACGCGAGATTACGCGCGAGGTTTTGACTGGTCCGGATGTGCATTGTATAATATGTAATGAGGCGCGCGTTGATTCGCCGCAGGAAGGACAGAGCCGGGGGGGCTTGCCTGCATGCAGACTCCAAAACATAATGGCGGCGCTTCGGCGATTTCAGGTAGCGGACGGGGCGGGGTTGGGTGGTGAAAGAGGGGTGGGCTTATGCAAGTAGCCTCCACGGTGACGTCACCGAAGGCGCAGAATCAAAATCTCGTGCTTTAGGAATGCACACCCTTGTGTGCTATTCCTGTTCGGAAAAAGAGCAGAAGCGAAAAAACGGCGCCACTTTCAAACTCCAGCCTTTCAGGAAAGTTTCAACTGAGGTCAAACACAGATATGCATGTTTTAACAAGAGAAATTGCGATTTCCAGGTGATGACTCCTTTAACAATTTTAAATATTTTTTTATGAATATATTCTGACTGACTTTTTCGTGAATTTTCGACATGCTATAGCATGACCTTTTTTTAACAATATGATCAAGGCTTTTTTTTTTAAAGATTATTTTCTTGCATAGAAACCTTTGTATTTAGCGGTGGATAGAGAGGAAACATGGGAGAGAGAGGGGGATGTGACATGTATCAAAGGATCTCCGGCCGGGATTCGAACCTGAGGCTGCTGCATATATGCAGACATGGGTAAATGGCATGCACTCTAACCACTCAACCACCTGCCTGCCGTGAATAAGCCTTTTTATGACTGTTTTGCACTCACTACACTCAGATTTTGATTGACACGCGATATAGAAGCATATGTTAGGACTTTTACATCATTTTTACAACATTTTATGAATTTTGTCGATTTTTCACTTTTTTTTCGACATGCTATAGTGTGACTTTTTTTTTCCTGAAAAAATTGATCATGGCTGTTTTGGACTCACTACACTGAGACTTGGTGCATCAAGCGATATGAGCGATTTTTATGACTCTTTAACAATTTTAAATATTTTTTTATGAATATATTCTGACTGACTTTTTCGTGAATTTTCGACATGCTATAGCATGACCTTTTTTTAACAATATGATCAAGGCTTTTTTTTTTAAAGATTATTTTCTTGCATAGAAACCTTTGTATTTAGCGGTGGATAGAGAGGAAACATGGGAGAGAGAGGGGGATGTGACATGTATCAAAGGATCTCCGGCCGGGATTCGAACCTGAGGCTGCTGCATATATGCAGACATGGGTAAATGACATGCACTCTAACCACTCAACCACCTGCCTGCCATGAATAAGCCTTTTTATGACTGTTTTGCACTCACTACACTCAGATTTTGATTGACACGCGATATAGAAGCATATGTTAGGACTTTTACATCATTTTTACAACATTTTATGAATTTTGTCGATTTTTCACTTTTTTTTCGACATGCTATAGTATGACTTTTTTTTCCCCTGAAAAAATTGATCATGGCTTTTTATGGCTGTTTTGGACTCACTACACTGAGACTTGGTGCATCAAGCGATATGAGCGATTTTTATGACTCTTTAACAATTTTAAATATTTTTTTATGAATATATTCTGACTGACTTTTTCGTGAATTTTCGACATGCTATAGCATGACCTTTTTTTAACAATATGATCAAGGCTTTTTTTTTTTAAGATTATTTTCTTGCATAGAAACCTTTGTATTTAGCGGTGGATAGAGAGGAAACATGGGAGAGAGAGGGGGATGTGACATGTATCAAAGGATCTCAGGCCGGGATTCGAACCTGAGGCTGCTGCATATATGCAGACATGGGTAAATGGCATGCACTCTAACCACTCAACCACCTGCCTGCCGTGAATAAGCCTTTTTATGTATGTTTTGCACTCACTACACTCAGATTTTGATTGACACGCGATGTAGAAGCATATGTTAGGACTTTTATAGTATGACTTTTTTTTTCCCTGAAAAAATTGATCATGGCTTTTTATGGCTGTTTTGGACTCACTACACTGAGACTTGGTGCATCAAGCGATATGAGCGATTTTTATGCCTTTTTAACAATTTTAAATATTTTTTTATGAATATATCCTGACTGACTTTTTCGTGAATTTTCGACGTGCTATAGTATGACTTTTTTTTGGGGGGGGTATGACTAAGCCTTTTTATAACTATTTTGCACTCACTACACTCAGATTTTGATTAACACGCGATATAGAAGCATATGTTAGGAATTTTACATCATTTTTACAACATTTTATGAATTTTGTCGATTTTTCACTTTTTTTCCGACATGCTATAGTATGACTTTTTTTTCCCCTGAAAAAATTGATCATGGCTTTTTATGGCTGTTTTGGACTCACTACACTGAGACTTGGTGCATCAAGCGATATGAGCGATTTTTATGACTCTTTAACAATTTTAAATATTTTTTTATGAATATATTCTGACTGACTTTTTCGTGAATTTTCGACATGCTATAGCATGACCTTTTTTTAACAATATGATCAAGGCTTTTTTTTTTAAAGATTATTTTCTTGCATAGAAACCTTTGTATTTAGCGGTGGATAGAGAGGAAACATGGGAGAGAGAGGGGGATGTGACATGTATCAAAGGATCTCCGGCCGGGATTCGAACCTGAGGCTGCTGCATATATGCAGACATGGGTAAATGGCATGCACTCTAACCACTCAACCACCTGCCTGCCGTGAATAAGCCTTTTTATGACTGTTTTGCACTCACTACACTCAGATTTTGATTGACACGCGATATAGAAGCATATGTTAGGACTTTTACATCATTTTTACAACATTATATGAATTTTGTCGATTTTTCACTTTTTTTTCGACATGCTATAGTATGACTTTTTTTTTTCCTGAAAAAATTGATCATGGCTGTTTTGGACTCACTACACTGAGACTTGGTGCATCAAGCGATATGAGCGATTTTTATGCCTTTTTAACAATTTTAAATATTTTTTTATGAATATATCCTGACTGACTTTTTCGTGAATTTTCGACGTGCTATAGTATGACTTTTTTTGAGGGGGGGTATGACTAAGCCTTTTTATAACTATTTTGCACTCACTACACTCAGATTTTGATTAACACGCGATATAGAAGCATATGTTAGGAATTTTACATCATTTTTACAACATTTTATGAATTTTGTCGATTTTTCACTTTTTTTCCGACATGCTATAGTATGACTTTTTTTTCCCCTGAAAAAATTGATCATGGCTTTTTATGGCTGTTTTGGACTCACTACACTGAGACTTGGTGCATCAAGCGATATGAGCGATTTTTATGACTCTTTAACAATTTTAAATATTTTTTTATGAATATATTCTGACTGACTTTTTCGTGAATTTTCGACATGCTATAGCATGACCTTTTTTTAACAATATGATCAAGGCTTTTTTTTTTAAAGATTATTTTCTTGCATAGAAACCTTTGTATTTAGCGGTGGATAGAGAGGAAACATGGGAGAGAGAGGGGGATGTGACATGTATCAAAGGATCTCCGGCCGGGATTCGAACCTGAGGCTGCTGCATATATGCAGACATGGGTAAATGGCATGCACTCTAACCACTCAACCACCTGCCTGCCGTGAATAAGCCTTTTTATGACTGTTTTGCACTCACTACACTCAGATTTTGATTGACACGCGATATAGAAGCATATGTTAGGACTTTTACATCATTTTTACAACATTATATGAATTTTGTCGATTTTTCACTTTTTTTTCGACATGCTATAGTATGACTTTTTTTTTTCCTGAAAAAATTGATCATGGCTGTTTTGGACTCACTACACTGAGACTTGGTGCATCAAGCGATATGAGCGATTTTTATGCCTTTTTAACAATTTTAAATATTTTTTTATGAATATATCCTGACTGACTTTTTCGTGAATTTTCGACGTGCTATAGTATGACTTTTTTTGAGGGGGGGTATGACTAAGCCTTTTTATAACTATTTTGCACTCACTACACTCAGATTTTGATTAACACGCGATATAGAAGCATATGTTAGGAATTTTACATCATTTTTACAACATTTTATGAATTTTGTCGATTTTTCACTTTTTTTCCGACATGCTATAGTATGACTTTTTTTTCCCCTGAAAAAATTGATCATGGCTTTTTATGGCTGTTTTGGACTCACTACACTGAGACTTGGTGCATCAAGCGATATGAGCGATTTTTATGACTCTTTAACAATTTTAAATATTTTTTTATGAATATATTCTGACTGACTTTTTCGTGAATTTTCGACATGCTATAGCATGACCTTTTTTTAACAATATGATCAAGGCTTTTTTTTTTAAAGATTATTTTCTTGCATAGAAACCTTTGTATTTAGCGGTGGATAGAGAGGAAACATGGGAGAGAGAGGGGGATGTGACATGTATCAAAGGATCTCCGGCCGGGATTCGAACCTGAGGCTGCTGCATATATGCAGACATGGGTAAATGGCATGCACTCTAACCACTCAACCACCTGCCTGCCGTGAATAAGCCTTTTTATGACTGTTTTGCACTCACTACACTCAGATTTTGATTGACACGCGATATAGAAGCATACGTTAGGACTTTTACATCATTTTTACAACATTTTATGAATTTTGTCGATTTTTCACTTTTTTTTCGACATGCTATATTATGACTTTTTTTTTTCCTGAAAAAATTGATCATGGCTGTTTTGGACTCACTACACTGAGACTTGGTGCATCAAGCGATATGAGCGATTTTTATGACTCTTTAACAATTTTAAATATTTTTTTATGAATATATTCTGACTGACTTTTTCGTGAATTTTCGACATGCTATAGCATGACCTTTTTTTAACAATATGATTAAGGCTTTTTTTTTTTAAGATTATTTTCTTGCATAGAAACCTTTGTATTTAGCGGTGGATAGAGAGGAAACATGGGAGAGAGAGGGGGATGTGACATGTATCAAAGGATCTCCGGCCGGGATTCGAACCTGAGGCTGCTGCATATATGCAGACATGGGTAAATGGCATGCACTCTAACCACTCAACCACCTGCCTGCCGTGAATAAGCCTTTTTATGACTGTTTTGCACTCACTACACTCAGATTTTGATTGACACGCGATATAGAAGCATACGTTAGGACTTTTACATCATTTTTACAACATTTTATGAATTTTGTCGATTTTTCACTTTTTTTTCGACATGCTATAGTATGACTTTTTTTTTTCCTGAAAAAATTGATCATGGCTGTTTTGGACTCACTACACTGAGACTTGGTGCATCAAGCGATATGAGCGATTTTTATGACTCTTTAACAATTTTAAATATTTTTTTATGAATATATTCTGACTGACTTTTTCGTGAATTTTCGACATGCTATAGCATGACCTTTTTTTAACAATATGATTAAGGCTTTTTTTTTT
Source organism: Eutrigla gurnardus (assembly GCF_963514095.1). Lineage (NCBI taxonomy): Eukaryota > Metazoa > Chordata > Actinopteri > Perciformes > Triglidae > Eutrigla > Eutrigla gurnardus. The sequence continues at coordinate 26,142,700 of NC_139921.1, forward strand.
TAAGATTATTTTCTTGCATAGAAACCTTTGTATTTAGCGGTGGATAGAGAGGAAACATGGGAGAGAGAGGGGGATGTGACATGTATCAAAGGATCTCAGGCCGGGATTCGAACCTGAGGCTGCTGCATATATGCAGACATGGGTAAATGGCATGCACTCTAACCACTCAACCACCTGCCTGCCGTGAATAAGCCTTTTTATGTATGTTTTGCACTCACTACACTCAGATTTTGATTGACACGCGATGTAGAAGCATATGTTAGGACTTTTATAGTATGACTTTTTTTTTCCCTGAAAAAATTGATCATGGCTTTTTATGGCTGTTTTGGACTCACTACACTGAGACTTGGTGCATCAAGCGATATGAGCGATTTTTATGCCTTTTTAACAATTTTAAATATTTTTTTATGAATATATCCTGACTGACTTTTTCGTGAATTTTCGACGTGCTATAGTATGACTTTTTTTGGGGGGGGGTATGACTAAGCCTTTTTATAACTATTTTGCACTCACTACACTCAGATTTTGATTAACACGCGATATAGAAGCATATGTTAGGAATTTTACATCATTTTTACAACATTTTATGAATTTTGTCGATTTTTCACTTTTTTTCCGACATGCTATAGTATGACTTTTTTTTCCCCTGAAAAAATTGATCATGGCTTTTTATGGCTGTTTTGGACTCACTACACTGAGACTTGGTGCATCAAGCGATATGAGCGATTTTTATGACTCTTTAAAGGAGTCATCACCTGGTTTTATACGTATCCAGCCCCCCTTGGATCGCTTTGGATCAATTCGTAAAACTTATTAGGAAAAAAAAAAAAAAATTTTAATCAAACATTGAGCTTGTTCTGACCCTTTTTCGTACCGCGATTTTATCACGCGAGATTACGCGCGAGGTTTTGACTGGTCCGGATGTGCATTGTATAATATGTAATGAGGCGCGCGTTGATTCGCCGCAGGAAGGACAGAGCCGGGGGGGCTTGCCTGCATGCAGACTCCAAAACATAATGGCGGCGCTTCGGCGATTTCAGGTAGCGGACGGGGCGGGGTTGGGTGGTGAAAGAGGGGTGGGCTTATGCAAGTAGCCTCCACGGTGACGTCACCGAAGGCGCAGAATCAAAATCTCGTGCTTTAGGAATGCACACCCTTGTGTGCTATTCCTGTTCGGAAAAAGAGCAGAAGCGAAAAAACGGCGCCACTTTCAAACTCCAGCCTTTCAGGAAAGTTTCAACTGAGGTCAAACACAGATATGCATGTTTTAACAAGAGAAATTGCGATTTCCAGGTGATGACTCCTTTAACAATTTTAAATATTTTTTTATGAATATATTCTGACTGACTTTTTCGTGAATTTTCGACATGCTATAGCATGACCTTTTTTTAACAATATGATCAAGGCTTTTTTTTTTAAAGATTATTTTCTTGCATAGAAACCTTTGTATTTAGCGGTGGATAGAGAGGAAACATGGGAGAGAGAGGGGGATGTGACATGTATCAAAGGATCTCCGGCCGGGATTCGAACCTGAGGCTGCTGCATATATGCAGACATGGGTAAATGGCATGCACTCTAACCACTCAACCACCTGCCTGCCGTGAATAAGCCTTTTTATGACTGTTTTGCACTCACTACACTCAGATTTTGATTGACACGCGATATAGAAGCATATGTTAGGACTTTTACATCATTTTTACAACATTTTATGAATTTTGTCGATTTTTCACTTTTTTTTCGACATGCTATAGTATGACTTTTTTTTTTCCTGAAAAAATTGATCATGGCTGTTTTGGACTCACTACACTGAGACTTGGTGCATCAAGCGATATGAGCGATTTTTATGACTCTTTAACAATTTTAAATATTTTTTTATGAATATATTCTGACTGACTTTTTCGTGAATTTTCGACATGCTATAGCATGACCTTTTTTTAACAATATGATCAAGGCTTTTTTTTTTAAAGATTATTTTCTTGCATAGAAACCTTTGTATTTAGCGGTGGATAGAGAGGAAACATGGGAGAGAGAGGGGGATGTGACATGTATCAAAGGATCTCCGGCCGGGATTCGAACCTGAGGCTGCTGCATATATGCAGACATGGGTAAATGACATGCACTCTAACCACTCAACCACCTGCCTGCCATGAATAAGCCTTTTTATGACTGTTTTGCACTCACTACACTCAGATTTTGATTGACACGCGATATAGAAGCATATGTTAGGACTTTTACATCATTTTTACAACATTTTATGAATTTTGTCGATTTTTCACTTTTTTTTCGACATGCTATAGTATGACTTTTTTTTCCCCTGAAAAAATTGATCATGGCTTTTTATGGCTGTTTTGGACTCACTACACTGAGACTTGGTGCATCAAGCGATATGAGCGATTTTTATGACTCTTTAACAATTTTAAATATTTTTTTATGAATATATTCTGACTGACTTTTTCGTGAATTTTCGACATGCTATAGCATGACCTTTTTTTAACAATATGATCAAGGCTTTTTTTTTTAAAGATTATTTTCTTGCATAGAAACCTTTGTATTTAGCGGTGGATAGAGAGGAAACATGGGAGAGAGAGGGGGATGTGACATGTATCAAAGGATCTCCGGCCGGGATTCGAACCTGAGGCTGCTGCATATATGCAGACATGGGTAAATGACATGCACTCTAACCACTCAACCACCTGCCTGCCATGAATAAGCCTTTTTATGACTGTTTTGCACTCACTACACTCAGATTTTGATTGACACGCGATATAGAAGCATATGTTAGGACTTTTACATCATTTTTACAACATTTTATGAATTTTGTCGATTTTTCACTTTTTTTTCGACATGCTATAGTATGACTTTTTTTTTCCCCTGAAAAAATTGATCATGGCTTTTTATGGCTGTTTTGGACTCACTACACTGAGACTTGGTGCATCAAGCGATATGAGCGATTTTTATGACTCTTTAACAATTTTAAATATTTTTTTATGAATATATTCTGACTGACTTTTTCGTGAATTTTCGACATGCTATAGCATGACCTTTTTTTAACAATATGATCAAGGCTTTTTTTTTTTAAGATTATTTTCTTGCATAGAAACCTTTGTATTTAGCGGTGGATAGAGAGGAAACATGGGAGAGAGAGGGGGATGTGACATGTATCAAAGGATCTCAGGCCGGGATTCGAACCTGAGGCTGCTGCATATATGCAGACATGGGTAAATGGCATGCACTCTAACCACTCAACCACCTGCCTGCCGTGAATAAGCCTTTTTATGTATGTTTTGCACTCACTACACTCAGATTTTGATTGACACGCGATGTAGAAGCATATGTTAGGACTTTTATAGTATGACTTTTTTTTTCCCTGAAAAAATTGATCATGGCTTTTTATGGCTGTTTTGGACTCACTACACTGAGACTTGGTGCATCAAGCGATATGAGCGATTTTTATGCCTTTTTAACAATTTTAAATATTTTTTTATGAATATATCCTGACTGACTTTTTCGTGAATTTTCGACGTGCTATAGTATGACTTTTTTTGGGGGGGGGTATGACTAAGCCTTTTTATAACTATTTTGCACTCACTACACTCAGATTTTGATTAACACGCGATATAGAAGCATATGTTAGGAATTTTACATCATTTTTACAACATTTTATGAATTTTGTCGATTTTTCACTTTTTTTCCGACATGCTATAGTATGACTTTTTTTTCCCCTGAAAAAATTGATCATGGCTTTTTATGGCTGTTTTGGACTCACTACACTGAGACTTGGTGCATCAAGCGATATGAGCGATTTTTATGACTCTTTAACAATTTTAAATATTTTTTTATGAATATATTCTGACTGACTTTTTCGTGAATTTTCGACATGCTATAGCATGACCTTTTTTTAACAATATGATCAAGGCTTTTTTTTTTAAAGATTATTTTCTTGCATAGAAACCTTTGTATTTAGCGGTGGATAGAGAGGAAACATGGGAGAGAGAGGGGGATGTGACATGTATCAAAGGATCTCCGGCCGGGATTCGAACCTGAGGCTGCTGCATATATGCAGACATGGGTAAATGGCATGCACTCTAACCACTCAACCACCTGCCTGCCATGAATAAGCCTTTTTATGACTGTTTTGCACTCACTACACTCAGATTTTGATTGACACGCGATATAGAAGCATATGTTAGGACTTTTACATCATTTTTACAACATTTTATGAATTTTGTCGATTTTTCACTTTTTTTTCGACATGCTATAGTATGACTTTTTTTTTTCCTGAAAAAATTGATCATGGCTGTTTTGGACTCACTACACTGAGACTTGGTGCATCAAGCGATATGAGCGATTTTTATGACTCTTTAACAATTTTAAATATTTTTTTATGAATATATTCTGACTGACTTTTTCGTGAATTTTCGACATGCTATAGCATGACCTTTTTTTAACAATATGATTAAGGCTTTTTTTTTTTAAGATTATTTTCTTGCATAGAAACCTTTGTATTTAGCGGTGGATAGAGAGGAAACATGGGAGAGAGAGGGGGATGTGACATGTATCAAAGGATCTCCGGCCGGGATTCGAACCTGAGGCTGCTGCATATATGCAGACATGGGTAAATGACATGCACTCTAACCACTCAACCACCTGCCTGCCATGAATAAGCCTTTTTATGACTGTTTTGCACTCACTACACTCAGATTTTGATTGACACGCGATATAGAAGCATATGTTAGGACTTTTACATCATTTTTACAACATTTTATGAATTTTGTCGATTTTTCACTTTTTTTTCGACATGCTATAGTATGACTTTTTTTTTCCCCTGAAAAAATTGATCATGGCTTTTTATGGCTGTTTTGGACTCACTACACTGAGACTTGGTGCATCAAGCGATATGAGCGATTTTTATGACTCTTTAACAATTTTAAATATTTTTTTATGAATATATTCTGACTGACTTTTTCGTGAATTTTCGACATGCTATAGCATGACCTTTTTTTAACAATATGATCAAGGCTTTTTTTTTTAAAGATTATTTTCTTGCATAGAAACCTTTGTATTTAGCGGTGGATAGAGAGGAAACATGGGAGAGAGAGGGGGATGTGACATGTATCAAAGGATCTCCGGCCGGGATTCGAACCTGAGGCTGCTGCATATATGCAGACATGGGTAAATGGCATGCACTCTAACCACTCAACCACCTGCCTGCCATGAATAAGCCTTTTTATGACTGTTTTGCACTCACTACACTCAGATTTTGATTGACACGCGATATAGAAGCATATGTTAGGACTTTTACATCATTTTTACAACATTTTATGAATTTTGTCGATTTTTCACTTTTTTTTCGACATGCTATAGTATGACTTTTTTTTTTCCTGAAAAAATTGATCATGGCTGTTTTGGACTCACTACACTGAGACTTGGTGCATCAAGCGATATGAGCGATTTTTATGACTCTTTAACAATTTTAAATATTTTTTTATGAATATATTCTGACTGACTTTTTCGTGAATTTTCGACATGCTATAGCATGACCTTTTTTTAACAATATGATTAAGGCTTTTTTTTTTTAAGATTATTTTCTTGCATAGAAACCTTTGTATTTAGCGGTGGATAGAGAGGAAACATGGGAGAGAGAGGGGGATGTGACATGTATCAAAGGATCTCCGGCCGGGATTCGAACCTGAGGCTGCTGCATATATGCAGACATGGGTAAATGACATGCACTCTAACCACTCAACCACCTGCCTGCCATGAATAAGCCTTTTTATGACTGTTTTGCACTCACTACACTCAGATTTTGATTGACACGCGATATAGAAGCATATGTTAGGACTTTTACATCATTTTTACAACATTTTATGAATTTTGTCGATTTTTCACTTTTTTTTCGACATGCTATAGTATGACTTTTTTTTTCCCCTGAAAAAATTGATCATGGCTTTTTATGGCTGTTTTGGACTCACTACACTGAGACTTGGTGCATCAAGCGATATGAGCGATTTTTATGACTCTTTAACAATTTTAAATATTTTTTTATGAATATATTCTGACTGACTTTTTCGTGAATTTTCGACATGCTATAGCATGACCTTTTTTTAACAATATGATCAAGGCTTTTTTTTTTTAAGATTATTTTCTTGCATAGAAACCTTTGTATTTAGCGGTGGATAGAGAGGAAACATGGGAGAGAGAGGGGGATGTGACATGTATCAAAGGATCTCCGGCCGGGATTCGAACCTGAGGCTGCTGCATATATGCAGACATGGGTAAATGACATGCACTCTAACCACTCAACCACCTGCCTGCCATGAATAAGCCTTTTTATGACTGTTTTGCACTCACTACACTCAGATTTTGATTGACACGCGATATAGAAGCATATGTTAGGACTTTTACATCATTTTTACAACATTTTATGAATTTTGTCGATTTTTCACTTTTTTTTCGACATGCTATAGTATGACTTTTTTTTTTCCTGAAAAAATTGATCATGGCTGTTTTGGACTCACTACACTGAGACTTGGTGCATCAAGCGATATGAGCGATTTTTATGACTCTTTAACAATTTTAAATATTTTTTTATGAATATATTCTGACTGACTTTTTCGTGAATTTTCGACATGCTATAGCATGACCTTTTTTTAACAATATGATTAAGGCTTTTTTTTTTTAAGATTATTTTCTTGCATAGAAACCTTTGTATTTAGCGGTGGATAGAGAGGAAACATGGGAGAGAGAGGGGGATGTGACATGTATCAAAGGATCTCTGGCCGGGATTCGAACCTGAGGCTGCTGCATATATGCAGACATGGGTAAATGACATGCACTCTAACCACTCAACCACCTGCCTGCCATGAATAAGCCTTTTTATGACTGTTTTGCACTCACTACACTCAGATTTTGATTGACACGCGATATAGAAGCATATGTTAGGACTTTTACATCATTTTTACAACATTTTATGAATTTTGTCGATTTTTCACTTTTTTTTCGACATGCTATAGTATGACTTTTTTTTTCCCCTGAAAAAATTGATCATGGCTTTTTATGGCTGTTTTGGACTCACTACACTGAGACTTGGTGCATCAAGCGATATGAGCGATTTTTATGACTCTTTAACAATTTTAAATATTTTTTTATGAATATATTCTGACTGACTTTTTCGTGAATTTTCGACATGCTATAGCATGACCTTTTTTTAACAATATGATCAAGGCTTTTTTTTTTTAAGATTATTTTCTTGCATAGAAACCTTTGTATTTAGCGGTGGATAGAGAGGAAACATGGGAGAGAGAGGGGGATGTGACATGTATCAAAGGATCTCCGGCCGGGATTCGAACCTGAGGCTGCTGCATATATGCAGACATGGGTAAATGACATGCACTCTAACCACTCAACCACCTGCCTGCCATGAATAAGCCTTTTTATGACTGTTTTGCACTCACTACACTCAGATTTTGATTGACACGCGATATAGAAGCATATGTTAGGACTTTTACATCATTTTTACAACATTTTATGAATTTTGTCGATTTTTCACTTTTTTTTCGACATGCTATAGTATGACTTTTTTTTTCCCCTGAAAAAATTGATCATGGCTTTTTATGGCTGTTTTGGACTCACTACACTGAGACTTGGTGCATCAAGCGATATGAGCGATTTTTATGACTCTTTAACAATTTTAAATATTTTTTTATGAATATATTCTGACTGACTTTTTCGTGAATTTTCGACATGCTATAGCATGACCTTTTTTTAACAATATGATCAAGGCTTTTTTTTTTTAAGATTATTTTCTTGCATAGAAACCTTTGTATTTAGCGGTGGATAGAGAGGAAACATGGGAGAGAGAGGGGGATGTGACATGTATCAAAGGATCTCAGGCCGGGATTCGAACCTGAGGCTGCTGCATATATGCAGACATGGGTAAATGGCATGCACTCTAACCACTCAACCACCTGCCTGCCGTGAATAAGCCTTTTTATGTATGTTTTGCACTCACTACACTCAGATTTTGATTGACACGCGATGTAGAAGCATATGTTAGGACTTTTATAGTATGACTTTTTTTTTCCCTGAAAAAATTGATCATGGCTTTTTATGGCTGTTTTGGACTCACTACACTGAGACTTGGTGCATCAAGCGATATGAGCGATTTTTATGCCTTTTTAACAATTTTAAATATTTTTTTATGAATATATCCTGACTGACTTTTTCGTGAATTTTCGACGTGCTATAGTATGACTTTTTTTGGGGGGGGGTATGACTAAGCCTTTTTATAACTATTTTGCACTCACTACACTCAGATTTTGATTAACACGCGATATAGAAGCATATGTTAGGAATTTTACATCATTTTTACAACATTTTATGAATTTTGTCGATTTTTCACTTTTTTTCCGACATGCTATAGTATGACTTTTTTTTCCCCTGAAAAAATTGATCATGGCTTTTTATGGCTGTTTTGGACTCACTACACTGAGACTTGGTGCATCAAGCGATATGAGCGATTTTTATGACTCTTTAACAATTTTAAATATTTTTTTATGAATATATTCTGACTGACTTTTTCGTGAATTTTCGACATGCTATAGCATGACCTTTTTTTAACAATATGATCAAGGCTTTTTTTTTTAAAGATTATTTTCTTGCATAGAAACCTTTGTATTTAGCGGTGGATAGAGAGGAAACATGGGAGAGAGAGGGGGATGTGACATGTATCAAAGGATCTCCGGCCGGGATTCGAACCTGAGGCTGCTGCATATATGCAGACATGGGTAAATGGCATGCACTCTAACCACTCAACCACCTGCCTGCCATGAATAAGCCTTTTTATGACTGTTTTGCACTCACTACACTCAGATTTTGATTGACACGCGATATAGAAGCATATGTTAGGACTTTTACATCATTTTTACAACATTTTATGAATTTTGTCGATTTTTCACTTTTTTTCGACATGCTATAGTATGACTTTTTTTTTTCCTGAAAAAATTGATCATGGCTGTTTTGGACTCACTACACTGAGACTTGGTGCATCAAGCGATATGAGCGATTTTTATGACTCTTTAACAATTTTAAATATTTTTTTATGAATATATTCTGACTGACTTTTTCGTGAATTTTCGACATGCTATAGCATGACCTTTTTTTAACAATATGATTAAGGCTTTTTTTTTTTAAGATTATTTTCTTGCATAGAAACCTTTGTATTTAGCGGTGGATAGAGAGGAAACATGGGAGAGAGAGGGGGATGTGACATGTATCAAAGGATCTCCGGCCGGGATTCGAACCTGAGGCTGCTGCATATATGCAGACATGGGTAAATGACATGCACTCTAACCACTCAACCACCTGCCTGCCATGAATAAGCCTTTTTATGACTGTTTTGCACTCACTACACTCAGATTTTGATTGACACGCGATATAGAAGCATATGTTAGGACTTTTACATCATTTTTACAACATTTTATGAATTTTGTTGATTTTTCACTTTTTTTCGACATGCTATAGTATGACTTTTTTTTTCCCCTGAAAAAATTGATCATGGCTTTTTATGGCTGTTTTGGACTCACTACACTGAGACTTGGTGCATCAAGCGATATGAGCGATTTTTATGACTCTTTAACAATTTTAAATATTTTTTTATGAATATATTCTGACTGACTTTTTCGTGAATTTTCGACATGCTATAGCATGACCTTTTTTTAACAATATGATCAAGGCTTTTTTTTTTTAAGATTATTTTCTTGCATAGAAACCTTTGTATTTAGCGGTGGATAGAGAGGAAACATGGGAGAGAGAGGGGGATGTGACATGTATCAAAGGATCTCAGGCCGGGATTCGAACCTGAGGCTGCTGCATATATGCAGACATGGGTAAATGGCATGCACTCTAACCACTCAACCACCTGCCTGCCGTGAATAAGCCTTTTTATGTATGTTTTGCACTCACTACACTCAGATTTTGATTGACACGCGATGTAGAAGCATATGTTAGGACTTTTATAGTATGACTTTTTTTTTCCCTGAAAAAATTGATCATGGCTTTTTATGGCTGTTTTGGACTCACTACACTGAGACTTGGTGCATCAAGCGATATGAGCGATTTTTATGCCTTTTTAACAATTTTAAATATTTTTTTATGAATATATCCTGACTGACTTTTTCGTGAATTTTCGACGTGCTATAGTATGACTTTTTTTGGGGGGGGGTATGACTAAGCCTTTTTATAACTATTTTGCACTCACTACACTCAGATTTTGATTAACACGCGATATAGAAGCATATGTTAGGAATTTTACATCATTTTTACAACATTTTATGAATTTTGTCGATTTTTCACTTTTTTTCCGACATGCTATAGTATGACTTTTTTTTCCCCTGAAAAAATTGATCATGGCTTTTTATGGCTGTTTTGGACTCACTACACTGAGACTTGGTGCATCAAGCGATATGAGCGATTTTTATGACTCTTTTACAATTTTAAATATTTTTTTATGAATATATTCTGACTGACTTTTTCGTGAATTTTCGACATGCTATAGCATGACCTTTTTTTAACAATATGATCAAGGCTTTTTTTTTTAAAGATTATTTTCTTGCATAGAAACCTTTGTATTTAGCGGTGGATAGAGAGGAAACATGGGAGAGAGAGGGGGATGTGACATGTATCAAAGGATCTCCGGCCGGGATTCGAACCTGAGGCTGCTGCATATATGCAGACATGGGTAAATGGCATGCACTCTAACCACTCAACCACCTGCCTGCCATGAATAAGCCTTTTTATGACTGTTTTGCACTCACTACACTCAGATTTTGATTGACACGCGATATAGAAGCATATGTTAGGACTTTTACATCATTTTTACAACATTTTATGAATTTTGTCGATTTTTCACTTTTTTTTCGACATGCTATAGTATGACTTTTTTTTTTCCTGAAAAAATTGATCATGGCTGTTTTGGACTCACTACACTGAGACTTGGTGCATCAAGCGATATGAGCGATTTTTATGACTCTTTAACAATTTTAAATATTTTTTTATGAATATATTCTGACTGACTTTTTCGTGAATTTTCGACATGCTATAGCATGACCTTTTTTTAACAATATGATTAAGGCTTTTTTTTTTTAAGATTATTTTCTTGCATAGAAACCTTTGTATTTAGCGGTGGATAGAGAGGAAACATGGGAGAGAGAGGGGGATGTGACATGTATCAAAGGATCTCCGGCCGGGATTCGAACCTGAGGCTGCTGCATATATGCAGACATGGGTAAATGACATGCACTGTAACCACTCAACCACCTGCCTGCCATGAATAAGCCTTTTTATGACTGTTTTGCACTCACTACACTCAGATTTTGATTGACACGCGATATAGAAGCATATGTTAGGACTTTTACATCATTTTTACAACATTTTATGAATTTTGTCGATTTTTCACTTTTTTTTCGACATGCTATAGTATGACTTTTTTTTTCCCCTGAAAAAATTGATCATGGCTTTTTATGGCTGTTTTGGACTCACTACACTGAGACTTGGTGCATCAAGCGATATGAGCGATTTTTATGACTCTTTAACAATTTTAAATATTTTTTTATGAATATATTCTGACTGACTTTTTCGTGAATTTTCGACATGCTATAGCATGACCTTTTTTTAACAATATGATCAAGGCTTTTTTTTTTTAAGATTATTTTCTTGCATAGAAACCTTTGTATTTAGCGGTGGATAGAGAGGAAACATGGGAGAGAGAGGGGGATGTGACATGTATCAAAGGATCTCAGGCCGGGATTCGAACCTGAGGCTGCTGCATATATGCAGACATGGGTAAATGGCATGCACTCTAACCACTCAACCACCTGCCTGCCGTGAATAAGCCTTTTTATGTATGTTTTGCACTCACTACACTCAGATTTTGATTGACACGCGATGTAGAAGCATATGTTAGGACTTTTATAGTATGACTTTTTTTTTCCCTGAAAAAATTGATCATGGCTTTTTATGGCTGTTTTGGACTCACTACACTGAGACTTGGTGCATCAAGCGATATGAGCGATTTTTATGCCTTTTTAACAATTTTAAATATTTTTTTATGAATATATCCTGACTGACTTTTTCGTGAATTTTCGACGTGCTATAGTATGACTTTTTTTGGGGGGGGGTATGACTAAGCCTTTTATAACTATTTTGCACTCACTACACTCAGATTTTGATTAACACGCGATATAGAAGCATATGTTAGGAATTTTACATCATTTTTACAACATTTTATGAATTTTGTCGATTTTTCACTTTTTTTCCGACATGCTATAGTATGACTTTTTTTTCCCCTGAAAAAATTGATCATGGCTTTTTATGGCTGTTTTGGACTCACTACACTGAGACTTGGTGCATCAAGCGATATGAGCGATTTTTATGACTCTTTAACAATTTTAAATATTTTTTTATGAATATATTCTGACTGACTTTTTCGTGAATTTTCGACATGCTATAGCATGACCTTTTTTTAACAATATGATCAAGGCTTTTTTTTTTAAAGATTATTTTCTTGCATAGAAACCTTTGTATTTAGCGGTGGATAGAGAGGAAACATGGGAGAGAGAGGGGGATGTGACATGTATCAAAGGATCTCCGGCCGGGATTCGAACCTGAGGCTGCTGCATATATGCAGACATGGGTAAATGGCATGCACTCTAACCACTCAACCACCTGCCTGCCATGAATAAGCCTTTTTATGACTGTTTTGCACTCACTACACTCAGATTTTGATTGACACGCGATATAGAAGCATATGTTAGGACTTTTACATCATTTTTACAACATTTTATGAATTTTGTCGATTTTTCACTTTTTTTTCGACATGCTATAGTATGACTTTTTTTTTTCCTGAAAAAATTGATCATGGCTGTTTTGGACTCACTACACTGAGACTTGGTGCATCAAGCGATATGAGCGATTTTTATGACTCTTTAACAATTTTAAATATTTTTTTATGAATATATTCTGACTGACTTTTTCGTGAATTTTCGACATGCTATAGCATGACCTTTTTTTAACAATATGATTAAGGCTTTTTTTTTTTAAGATTATTTTCTTGCATAGAAACCTTTGTATTTAGCGGTGGATAGAGAGGAAACATGGGAGAGAGAGGGGGATGTGACATGTATCAAAGGATCTCCGGCCGGGATTCGAACCTGAGGCTGCTGCATATATGCAGACATGGGTAAATGACATGCACTCTAACCACTCAACCACCTGCCTGCCATGAATAAGCCTTTTTATGACTGTTTTGCACTCACTACACTCAGATTTTGATTGACACGCGATATAGAAGCATATGTTAGGACTTTTACATCATTTTTACAACATTTTATGAATTTTGTTGATTTTTCACTTTTTTTTCGACATGCTATAGTATGACTTTTTTTTTCCCCTGAAAAAATTGATCATGGCTTTTTATGGCTGTTTTGGACTCACTACACTGAGACTTGGTGCATCAAGCGATATGAGCGATTTTTATGACTCTTTAACAATTTTAAATATTTTTTTATGAATATATTCTGACTGACTTTTTCGTGAATTTTCGACATGCTATAGCATGACCTTTTTTTAACAATATGATCAAGGCTTTTTTTTTTTAAGATTATTTTCTTGCATAGAAACCTTTGTATTTAGCGGTGGATAGAGAGGAAACATGGGAGAGAGAGGGGGATGTGACATGTATCAAAGGATCTCAGGCCGGGATTCGAACCTGAGGCTGCTGCATATATGCAGACATGGGTAAATGGCATGCACTCTAACCACTCAACCACCTGCCTGCCGTGAATAAGCCTTTTTATGTATGTTTTGCACTCACTACACTCAGATTTTGATTGACACGCGATGTAGAAGCATATGTTAGGACTTTTATAGTATGACTTTTTTTTTCCCTGAAAAAATTGATCATGGCTTTTTATGGCTGTTTTGGACTCACTACACTGAGACTTGGTGCATCAAGCGATATGAGCGATTTTTATGCCTTTTTAACAATTTTAAATATTTTTTTATGAATATATCCTGACTGACTTTTTCGTGAATTTTCGACGTGCTATAGTATGACTTTTTTTGGGGGGGGGTATGACTAAGCCTTTTTATAACTATTTTGCACTCACTACACTCAGATTTTGATTAACACGCGATATAGAAGCATATGTTAGGAATTTTACATCATTTTTACAACATTTTATGAATTTTGTCGATTTTTCACTTTTTTTCCGACATGCTATAGTATGACTTTTTTTTCCCCTGAAAAAATTGATCATGGCTTTTTATGGCTGTTTTGGACTCACTACACTGAGACTTGGTGCATCAAGCGATATGAGCGATTTTTATGACTCTTTAACAATTTTAAATATTTTTTTATGAATATATTCTGACTGACTTTTTCGTGAATTTTCGACATGCTATAGCATGACCTTTTTTTAACAATATGATCAAGGCTTTTTTTTTTAAAGATTATTTTCTTGCATAGAAACCTTTGTATTTAGCGGTGGATAGAGAGGAAACATGGGAGAGAGAGGGGGATGTGACATGTATCAAAGGATCTCCGGCCGGGATTCGAACCTGAGGCTGCTGCATATATGCAGACATGGGTAAATGGCATGCACTCTAACCACTCAACCACCTGCCTGCCATGAATAAGCCTTTTTATGACTGTTTTGCACTCACTACACTCAGATTTTGATTGACACGCGATATAGAAGCATATGTTAGGACTTTTACATCATTTTTACAACATTTTATGAATTTTGTCGATTTTTCACTTTTTTTTCGACATGCTATAGTATGACTTTTTTTTTTCCTGAAAAAATTGATCATGGCTGTTTTGGACTCACTACACTGAGACTTGGTGCATCAAGCGATATGAGCGATTTTTATGACTCTTTAACAATTTTAAATATTTTTTTATGAATATATTCTGACTGACTTTTTCGTGAATTTTCGACATGCTATAGCATGACCTTTTTTTAACAATATGATTAAGGCTTTTTTTTTTTAAGATTATTTTCTTGCATAGAAACCTTTGTATTTAGCGGTGGATAGAGAGGAAACATGGGAGAGAGAGGGGGATGTGACATGTATCAAAGGATCTCAGGCCGGGATTCGAACCTGAGGCTGCTGCATATATGCAGACATGGGTAAATGGCATGCACTCTAACCACTCAACCACCTGCCTGCCGTGAATAAGCCTTTTTATGACTGTTTTGCACTCACTACACTCAGATTTTGATTGACACGCGATATAGAAGCATATGTTAGGACTTTTACATCATTTTTACAACATTTTATGAATTTTGTCGATTTTTCACTTTTTTTTCGACATGCTATAGTATGACTTTTTTTTTCCCCTGAAAAAATTGATCATGGCTTTTTATGGCTGTTTTGGACTCACTACACTGAGACTTGGTGCATCAAGCGATATGAGCGATTTTTATGACTCTTTAACAATTTTAAATATTTTTTTATGAATATATTCTGACTGACTTTTTCGTGAATTTTCGACATGCTATAGCATGACCTTTTTTTAACAATATGATCAAGGCTTTTTTTTTTTAAGATTATTTTCTTGCATAGAAACCTTTGTATTTAGCGGTGGATAGAGAGGAAACATGGGAGAGAGAGGGGGATGTGACATGTATCAAAGGATCTCAGGCCGGGATTCGAACCTGAGGCTGCTGCATATATGCAGACATGGGTAAATGGCATGCACTCTAACCACTCAACCACCTGCCTGCCGTGAATAAGCCTTTTTATGTATGTTTTGCACTCACTACACTCAGATTTTGATTGACACGCGATGTAGAAGCATATGTTAGGACTTTTATAGTATGACTTTTTTTTTCCCTGAAAAAATTGATCATGGCTTTTTTATGGCTGTTTTGGACTCACTACACTGAGACTTGGTGCATCAAGCGATATGAGCGATTTTTATGCCTTTTTAACAATTTTAAATATTTTTTTATGAATATATCCTGACTGACTTTTTCGTGAATTTTCGACGTGCTATAGTATGACTTTTTTTGGGTGGGGGTATGACTAAGCCTTTTTATAACTATTTTGCACTCACTACACTCAGATTTTGATTAACACGCGATATAGAAGCATATGTTAGGAATTTTACATCATTTTTACAACATTTTATGAATTTTGTCGATTTTTCACTTTTTTTCCGACATGCTATAGTATGACTTTTTTTTCCCCTGAAAAAATTGATCATGGCTTTTTATGGCTGTTTTGGACTCACTACACTGAGACTTGGTGCATCAAGCGATATGAGCGATTTTTATGACTCTTTAACAATTTTAAATATTTTTTTATGAATATATTCTGACTGACTTTTTCGTGAATTTCGACATGCTATAGCATGACCTTTTTTTAACAATATGATCAAGGCTTTTTTTTTTAAAGATTATTTTCTTGCATAGAAACCTTTGTATTTAGCGGTGGATAGAGAGGAAACATGGGGAGAGAGAGGGGGATGTGACATGTATCAAAGGATCTCCGGCCGGGTATTCGAACCTGAGCTGCTGCATATATGCAGACATGGGTAAATGGCATGCACTCTAACCACTCAACCACCTGCCTGCCATGAATAAGCCTTTTTATGACTGTTTTGCACTCACTACACTCAGATTTTGATTGACACGCGATATAGAAGCATATGTTAGGACTTTTACATCATTTTTACAACATTTTATGAATTTTGTCGATTTTTCACTTTTTTTTCGACATGCTATAGTATGACTTTTTTTTTTCCTGAAAAAATTGATCATGGCTGTTTTGGACTCACTACACTGAGACTTGGTGCATCAAGCGATATGAGCGATTTTTATGACTCTTTAACAATTTTAAATATTTTTTTATGAATATATTCTGACTGACTTTTTCGTGAATTTTCGACATGCTATAGCATGACCTTTTTTTAACAATATGATTAAGGCTTTTTTTTTTTAAGATTATTTTCTTGCATAGAAACCTTTGTATTTAGCGGTGGATAGAGAGGAAACATGGGAGAGAGAGGGGGATGTGACATGTATCAAAGGATCTCAGGCCGGGATTCGAACCTGAGGCTGCTGCATATATGCAGACATGGGTAAATGGCATGCACTCTAACCACTCAACCACCTGCCTGCCGTGAATAAGCCTTTTTATGTATGTTTTGCACTCACTACACTCAGATTTTGATTGACACGCGATGTAGAAGCATATGTTAGGACTTTTATAGTATGACTTTTTTTTTCCCTGAAAAAATTGATCATGGCTTTTTATGGCTGTTTTGGACTCACTACACTGAGACTTGGTGCATCAAGCGATATGAGCGATTTTTATGCCTTTTTAACAATTTTAAATATTTTTTTATGAATATATCCTGACTGACTTTTTCGTGAATTTTCGACATGCTATAGCATGACCTTTTTTTAACAATATGATCAAGGCTTTTTTTTTTAAAGATTATTTTCTTGCATAGAAACCTTTGTATTTAGCGGTGGATAGAGAGGAAACATGGGAGAGAGAGGGGGATGTGACATGTATCAAAGGATCTCCGGCCGGGATTCGAACCTGAGGCTGCTGCATATATGCAGACATGGGTAAATGGCATGCACTCTAACCACTCAACCACCTGCCTGCCATGAATAAGCCTTTTTATGACTGTTTTGCACTCACTACACTCAGATTTTGATTGACACGCGATATAGAAGCATATGTTAGGACTTTTACATCATTTTTACAACATTTTATGAATTTTGTCGATTTTTCACTTTTTTTTCGACATGCTATAGTATGACTTTTTTTTTTCCTGAAAAAATTGATCATGGCTGTTTTGGACTCACTACACTGAGACTTGGTGCATCAAGCGATATGAGCGATTTTTATGACTCTTTAACAATTTTAAATATTTTTTTATGAATATATTCTGACTGACATTTTCGTGAATTTTCGACATGCTATAGCATGACCTTTTTTTAACAATATGATCAAGGCTTTTTTTTTTAAAGATTATTTTCTTGCATAGAAACCTTTGTATTTAGCGGTGGATAGAGAGGAAACATGGGAGAGAGAGGGGGATGTGACATGTATCAAAGGATCTCCGGCCGGGATTCGAACCTGAGGCTGCTGTATATATGCAGACATGGGTAAATGGCATGCACTCTAACCACTCAACCACCTGCCTGCCGTGAATAAGCCTTTTTATGACTGTTTTGCACTCACTACACTCAGATTTTGATTGACACGCGATATAGAAGCATATGTTAGGACTTTTACATCATTTTTACAACATTTTATGAATTTTGTCGATTTTTCACTTTTTTTTCGACATGCTATAGTATGACTTTTTTTTTTCCTGAAAAAATTGATCATGGCTGTTTTGGACTCACTACACTGAGACTTGGTGCATCAAGCGATATGAGCGATTTTTATGACTCTTTAACCATTTTAAATATTTTTTTATGAATATATTCTGACTGACTTTTTCGTGAATTTTCGACATGCTATAGCATGACCTTTTTTTAACAATATGATCAAGGCTTTTTTTTTTAAAGATTATTTTCTTGCATAGAAACCTTTGTATTTAGCGGTGGATAGAGAGGAAACATGGGAGAGAGAGGGGGATGTGACATGTATCAAAGGATCTCCGGCCGGGATTCGAACCTGAGGCTGCTGCATATATGCAGACATGGGTAAATGGCATGCACTCTAACCACTCAACCACCTGCCTGCCGTGAATAAGCCTTTTTATGACTGTTTTGCACTCACTACACTCAGATTTTGATTGACACGCGATATAGAAGCATATGTTAGGACTTTTACATCATTTTTACAACATTTTATGAATTTTGTCGATTTTTCACTTTTTTTTCGACATGCTATAGTATGACTTTTTTTTCCCCTGAAAAAATTGATCATGTCTTTTTATGGCTGTTTTGGACTCACTACACTGAGACTTGGTTCATCAAGCGATATGAGCGATTTTTATGACTCTTTAACAATTTTAAATATTTTTTTATGAATATATTCTGACTGACTTTTTCGTGAATTTTCGACATGCTATAGCATGACCTTTTTTTAACAATATGATCAAGGCTTTTTTTTTTAAAGATTATTTTCTTGCATAGAAACCTTTGTATTTAGCGGTGGATAGAGAGGAAACATGGGAGAGAGAGGGGGATGTGACATGTATCAAAGGATCTCCGGCCGGGATTCGAACCTGAGGCTGCTGCATATATGCAGACATGGGTAAATGACATGCACTCTAACCACTCAACCACCTGCCTGCCATGAATAAGCCTTTTTATGACTGTTTTGCACTCACTACACTCAGATTTTGATTAACACGCGATATAGAAGCATATGTTAGGACTTTTACATCATTTTTACAACATTTTATGAATTTTGTCGATTTTTAACTTTTTTTTCGACATGCTATAGTATGACTTTTTTTTTCCCTGAAAAAGTTGACCATGGCTTTTTATGGCTGTTTTAGACTCGCTACACTGAGACTAGGCGCGCCAAGCGAGATGAGCGATTTTTATGCCTTTTTAACAATTTTAAATATTTTTTCATGAATATATCCTGACTGACTTTTTCGTGAATTTTCGACGTGCTATAGTATGACTTTTTTTTGGGGGGGGGGGGGAATATGACTAAGCCTTTTTATAACTATTTTGCACTCACTACACTCAGATTTTGATTGACACGCGATATAGAAGCATATGTTAGGACTTTTACATCATTTTTACAACATTTTATGAATTTTGTCGATTTTTCACTTTTTTTTCGACATGCTATAGTATGACTTTTTTTTTTCCTGAAAAAATTGATCATGGCTGTTTTGGACTCACTACACTGAGACTTGGTGCATCAAGCGATATGAGCGATTTTTATGACTCTTTAACAATTTTAAATATTTTTTTATGAATATATTCTGACTGACTTTTTCGTGAATTTTCGACATGCTATAGCATGACCTTTTTTTAACAATATGATCAAGGCTTTTTTTTTTAAAGATTATTTTCTTGCATAGAAACCTTTGTATTTAGCGGTGGATAGAGAGGAAACATGGGAGAGAGAAGGGGATGTGACATGTATCAAAGGATCTCCGGCCGGGATTCGAACCTGAGGCTGCTGCATATATGCAGACATGGGTAAATGACATGCACTCTAACCACTCAACCACCTGCCTGCCATGAATAAGCCTTTTTATGACTGTTTTGCACTCACTACACTCAGATTTTGATTAACACGCGATATAGAAGCATATGTTAGGACTTTTACATCATTTTTACAACATTTTATGAATTTTGTCGATTTTTAACTTTTTTTTCGACATGCTATAGTATGACTTTTTTTTTCCCTGAAAAAGTTGACCATGGCTTTTTATGGCTGTTTTAGACTCGCTACACTGAGACTAGGCGCGCCAAGCGAGATGAGCGATTTTTATGCCTTTTTAACAATTTTAAATATTTTTTCATGAATATATCCTGACTGACTTTTTCGTGAATTTTCGACGTGCTATAGTATGACTTTTTTTTGGGGGGGGGGGGAATATGACTAAGCCTTTTTATAACTATTTTGCACTCACTACACTCAGATTTTGATTGACACGCGATATAGAAGCATATGTTAGGACTTTTACATCATTTTTACAACATTTTATGAATTTTGTCGATTTTTCACTTTTTTTTCGACATGCTATAGTATGACTTTTTTTTTTCCTGAAAAAATTGATCATGGCTGTTTTGGACTCACTACACTGAGACTTGGTGCATCAAGCGATATGAGCGATTTTTATGACTCTTTAACAATTTTAAATATTTTTTTATGAATATATTCTGACTGACTTTTTCGTGAATTTTCGACATGCTATAGCATGACCTTTTTTTAACAATATGATCAAGGCTTTTTTTTTTAAAGATTATTTTCTTGCATAGAAACCTTTGTATTTAGCGGTGGATAGAGAGGAAACATGGGAGAGAGAGGGGGATGTGACATGTATCAAAGGATCTCCGGCCGGGATTCGAACCTGAGGCTGCTGCATATATGCAGACATGGGTAAATGGCATGCACTCTAACCACTCAACCACCTGCCTGCCATGAATAAGCCTTTTTATGACTGTTTTGCACTCACTACACTCAGATTTTGATTGACACGCGATATAGAAGCATATGTTAGGACTTTTACATCATTTTTACAACATTTTATGAATTTTGTCGATTTTTCACTTTTTTTTCGACATGCTATAGTATGACTTTTTTTTTTCCTGAAAAAATTGATCATGGCTGTTTTGGACTCACTACACTGAGACTTGGTGCATCAAGCGATATGAGCGATTTTTATGACTCTTTAACAATTTTAAATATTTTTTTATGAATATATTCTGACTGACTTTTTCGTGAATTTTCGACATGCTATAGCATGACCTTTTTTTAACAATATGATCAAGGCTTTTTTTTTTAAAGATTATTTTCTTGCATAGAAACCTTTGTATTTAGCGGTGGATAGAGAGGAAACATGGGAGAGAGAGGGGGATGTGACATGTATCAAAGGATCTCCGGCCGGGATTCGAACCTGAGGCTGCTGCATATATGCAGACATGGGTAAATGGCATGCACTCTAACCACTCAACCACCTGCCTGCCGTGAATAAGCCTTTTTATGACTGTTTTGCACTCACTACACTCAGATTTTGATTGACACGCGATATAGAAGCATATGTTAGGACTTTTACATCATTTTTACAACATTTTATGAATTTTGTCGATTTTTCACTTTTTTTTCGACATGCTATAGTATGACTTTTTTTTTCCTGAAAAAATTGATCATGGCTGTTTTGGACTCACTACACTGAGACTTGGTGCATCAAGCGATATGAGCGATTTTTATGACTCTTTAACAATTTTAAATATTTTTTTATGAATATATTCTGACTGACTTTTTCGTGAATTTTCGACATGCTATAGCATGACCTTTTTTTAACAATATGATCAAGGCTTTTTTTTTTAAAGATTATTTTCTTGCATAGAAACCTTTGTATTTAGCGGTGGATAGAGAGGAAACATGGGAGAGAGAGGGGGATGTGACATGTATCAAAGGATCTCCGGCCGGGATTCGAACCTGAGGCTGCTGCATATATGCAGACATGGGTAAATGACATGCACTCTAACCACTCAACCACCTGCCTGCCATGAATAAGCCTTTTTATGACTGTTTTGCACTCACTACACTCAGATTTTGATTGACACGCGATATAGAAGCATATGTTAGGACTTTTACATCATTTTTACAACATTTTATGAATTTTGTCGATTTTTCACTTTTTTTTCGACATGCTATAGTATGACTTTTTTTTCCCCTGAAAAAATTGATCATGGCTTTTTATGGCTGTTTTGGACTCACTACACTGAGACTTGGTGCATCAAGCGATATGAGCGATTTTTATGACTCTTTAACAATTTTAAATATTTTTTTATGAATATATTCTGACTGACTTTTTCGTGAATTTTCGACATGCTATAGCATGACCTTTTTTTAACAATATGATCAAGGCTTTTTTTTTTAAAGATTATTTTCTTGCATAGAAACCTTTGTATTTAGCGGTGGATAGAGAGGAAACATGGGAGAGAGAGGGGGATGTGACATGTATCAAAGGATCTCCGGCCGGGATTCGAACCTGAGGCTGCTGCATATATGCAGACATGGGTAAATGACATGCACTCTAACCACTCAACCACCTGCCTGCCATGAATAAGCCTTTTTATGACTGTTTTGCACTCACTACACTCAGATTTTGATTAACACGCGATATAGAAGCATATGTTAGGACTTTTACATCATTTTTACAACATTTTATGAATTTTGTCGATTTTTAACTTTTTTTTCGACATGCTATAGTATGACTTTTTTTTTCCCTGAAAAAGTTGACCATGGCTTTTTATGGCTGTTTTAGACTCGCTACACTGAGACTAGGCGCGCCAAGCGAGATGAGCGATTTTTATGCCTTTTTAACAATTTTAAATATTTTTTCATGAATATATCCTGACTGACTTTTTCGTGAATTTTCGACGTGCTATAGTATGACTTTTTTTTGGGGGGGGGGGGAATATGACTAAGCCTTTTTATAACTATTTTGCACTCACTACACTCAGATTTTGATTGACACGCGATATAGAAGCATATGTTAGGACTTTTACATCATTTTTACAACATTTTATGAATTTTGTCGATTTTTCACTTTTTTTTCGACATGCTATAGTATGACTTTTTTTTTTCCTGAAAAAATTGATCATGGCTGTTTTGGACTCACTACACTGAGACTTGGTGCATCAAGCGATATGAGCGATTTTTATGACTCTTTAACAATTTTAAATATTTTTTTATGAATATATTCTGACTGACTTTTTCGTGAATTTTCGACATGCTATAGCATGACCTTTTTTTAACAATATGATCAAGGCTTTTTTTTTTAAAGATTATTTTCTTGCATAGAAACCTTTGTATTTAGCGGTGGATAGAGAGGAAACATGGGAGAGAGAGGGGGATGTGACATGTATCAAAGGATCTCCGGCCGGGATTCGAACCTGAGGCTGCTGCATATATGCAGACATGGGTAAATGGCATGCACTCTAACCACTCAACCACCTGCCTGCCATGAATAAGCCTTTTTATGACTGTTTTGCACTCACTACACTCAGATTTTGATTGACACGCGATATAGAAGCATATGTTAGGACTTTTACATCATTTTTACAACATTTTATGAATTTTGTCGATTTTTCACTTTTTTTTCGACATGCTATAGTATGACTTTTTTTTTTCCTGAAAAAATTGATCATGGCTGTTTTGGACTCACTACACTGAGACTTGGTGCATCAAGCGATATGAGCGATTTTTATGACTCTTTAACAATTTTAAATATTTTTTTATGAATATATTCTGACTGACTTTTTCGTGAATTTTCGACATGCTATAGCATGACCTTTTTTTAACAATATGATTAAGGCTTTTTTTTTTTAAGATTATTTTCTTGCATAGAAACCTTTGTATTTAGCGGTGGATAGAGAGGAAACATGGGAGAGAGAGGGGGATGTGACATGTATCAAAGGATCTCAGGCCGGGATTCGAACCTGAGGCTGCTGCATATATGCAGACATGGGTAAATGGCATGCACTCTAACCACTCAACCACCTGCCTGCCGTGAATAAGCCTTTTTATGACTGTTTTGCACTCACTACACTCAGATTTTGATTGACACGCGATGTAGAAGCATATGTTAGGACTTTTATAGTATGACTTTTTTTTTCCCTGAAAAAATTGATCATGGCTTTTTATGGCTGTTTTGGACTCACTACACTGAGACTTGGTGCATCAAGCGATATGAGCGATTTTTATGCCTTTTTAACAATTTTAAATATTTTTTTATGAATATATCCTGACTGACTTTTTCGTGAATTTTCGACGTGCTATAGTATGACTTTTTTTGGTGGGGGATATGACTAAGCCTTTTTATAACTATTTTGCACTCACTACACTCAGATTTTGATTAACACGCGATATAGAAGCATATGTTAGGACTTTAACATCATTTTTACAACATTTTATGAATTTTGTCGATTTTTAACTTTTTTTTCGACATGCTATAGTATGACTTTTTTTTTCCCTGAAAAAGTTGACCATGGCTTTTTATGGCTGTTTTAGACTCGCTACACTGAGACTAGGCGCGCCAAGCGAGATGAGCGATTTTTATGCCTTTTTAACAATTTTAAATATTTTTTCATGAATATATCCTGACTGACTTTTTCGTGAATTTTCGACGTGCTATAGTATGACTTTTTTTTTGGGGGGGGGGGGGGAATATGACTAAGCCTTTTGATAACTATTTTGCACTCACTACACTCAGATTTTGATTGACACGCGATATAGAAGCATATGTTAGGACTTTTACATCATTTTTACAACATTTTATGAATTTTGTCGATTTTTCACTTTTTTTTCGACATGCTATAGTATGACTTTTTTTTTTCCTGAAAAAATTGATCATGGCTGTTTTGGACTCACTACACTGAGACTTGGTGCATCAAGCGATATGAGCGATTTTTATGACTCTTTAACAATTTTAAATATTTTTTTATGAATATATTCTGACTGACTTTTTCGTGAATTTTCGACATGCTATAGCATGAGCTTTTTTTAACAATATGATCAAGGCTTTTTTTTTTTAAGATTATTTTCTTGCATAGAAACCTTTGTATTTAGCGGTGGATAGAGAGGAAACATGGGAGAGAGAGGGGGATGTGACATGTATCAAAGGATCTCAGGCCGGGATTCGAACCTGAGGCTGCTGCATATATGCAGACATGGGTAAATGGCATGCACTCTAACCACTCAACCACCTGCCTGCCATGAATAAGTCTTTTTATGACTGTTTTGCACTCACTACACTCAGATTTTGATTGACACGCGATATAGAAGCATATGTTAGGACTTTTACATCATTTTTACAACATTTTATGAATTTTGTCGATTTTTCACTTTTTTTCCGACATGCTATAGTATGACTTTTTTTTTCCCTGAAAAAGTTGACCATGGCTTTTTATGGCTGTTTTAGACTCGCTACACTGAGACTAGGCGCGCCAAGCGAGATGAGCGATTTTTATGCCTTTTTAACAATTTTAAATATTTTTTCATGAATATATCCTGACTGACTTTTTCGTGAATTTTCGACATGCTATAGTATGACTTTTTGGGGGGGGGAAATGACTAAGCCTTTTTATAACTATTTTGCACTCACTACACTCAGATTTTGATTGACACACGAAATAGAAGCATATGCCACGCGCCTCGTCTGTTTAGGGTTTTTTCGGTGGGTACCACCGGGCCTGAAAAAAATTCTAGGGGAAACACTGTTCAGGTAATCAAATTGATGTTGATGACTTTATTACATTTTTTAAATGTATTTCTTTTGATGTCTTTGGTCTTTTCTTGTTCTCTGCTGTAAATATGTTCTCTTTCCTGCATCCTTAGGAAACAAATCCTATAGCTGTGATAAATGTGGGAAGACCTTCACTCAGAAGAGGCAGCTTAAAAGCCATTACAGAGTTCATACAGGTGAGAATGGCCTCCGCAGCAGCTTTATTCTAACGCAGTCACTCCAAAGGTCAACTAATGTGTTCTTTACTCTTTAATCCAAGGGAAATCTTTACCAGAATGTGCTCAGTGTCAGCACAAGTTCATGGACACGGCTCAGCTGAAGAAGCACCTGAGAACTCACACAGGTGAAGTCAGACAAGCTGTCGAATTATAACTATACAATACTGTTGGTCTAATGTCTATCTAACATGTGGAGGCACTCGATGACATAATAATATCCCTGCAGGTGAGAAGCCTTTCACCTGTGAGATTTGTGGGAAGTGTTTTACAGTCAAGAGCACGCTGCAGACTCACATCAGGATTCACAGGTGAGACATTGAGAGGCTTTTAGTAAAGTCATAGTGTGAACATTCAGTCAACAGAAGTAGAAGAGTATTTGTATCCTTTATTTAAGGAAAGTATTTATCATACAAAACAAACTTAATTCTAATCACAATGTCCTTTTTTCAGAGGAGAGAAGCCATACGACTGCAGCATCTGCAACAAAACCTTCTCGGACCCGAGTGCGAGGCGAAGACATGTCGCCTCGCACTCGGGGAAGAAACCCTTCACCTGCTCCTTCTGCAGCCTGTCGTTCACCCGCCTCGACAACCTGAAGACGCACACCAAATCCCACAACAAGGAACGAGCAACGGAGGCCTCGCCGGACGCCGCCGCCGCACCACCACCGGAGGAGGTGCGCAACATCCTTCAGCTGCAGCAGTACCAGCTTCCCCCCGGCTCCGAGCAGGAGATCCAGCTGGTGGTGACGGCAGACGTGGACAACATCAACTTCGTGCCGGGTCAGAACCAGGAGATCAGCATCATCGCCACAGAGGGGGAGACGGCCGACTCGGCCCACTCCAGACTCACCCTCCTCACCGGGGCGTCGGGGAACATGCAGAACGTGGCTCTGGTCACCCAGGGCGGCGTGGTGGACCAGAGCCCCCACATTCAGAACATCAGTATGCTGGAGGGCCAGCTGATGCACCAGCCCGAGCAGATGCACGTCATCACGCTGAGCAAAGAGGCAATGGAGCACCTGCAGGCCCATCACGGACCCCCGCAGCCCCTTCAGCGACCCGTCCAGCAGCTGCAGGTGATGCACCAGCCCGTCCAGCAGCTGGCCGTCACTCAGGACGCCATGCAGGGGCCGGGGGCCCGGGAGCCACACAGCCAGGCCATTCACATCAGCAGCCAGAGCAGCCAGCCCATCTCCATCAGCCAGACCAGCGAGCAGATCTCCAGCCACCACATCCAGGGCCAGACCTTCCAGATCCAGGCTGGGACCGTGTCCTACCTGTACACCACGGGGCTGCCGCAGGAGAGCTGAGTGTGGGCCGGCTCCAGACTGATGATGCTGATACGGCACTTTATTTATGTGGTTGGACAGAGTGATATGTTCTGCAAAATCTGAATGTATAAATATTCTGTCAACCATTTCCCTGAGCATACCATGATTTTTTTCTTCCAACTTTCAGTACATCCACTGGTTTCCCTTCGTGTCAGCACGTTGTTGAAGTCACTTTGTGTCACGGGTTAAAGGTCACATCCTGAAAACTGAATATTTCAAATCACCTGCTAGTAAATTTCATAAACACATTCTTGAAATGACGAGCACTAGAAGACAAATGATATGCAGAAGAGACGGATTTATTCTGGTGTTTTTGAGGCCGATTGTGATTCATATGAGTTACAAAAATGATTTCTGATGAAGTGCAAATCTTACATCACTTTTAGGAATTGTGACAGATTTTGGATTGTTTTTTTACACATGTCTATGAATTTTGTCGACAGACTTTTTTTTTTCTTAAGATTTCTTCCTACATAGACACCTTTCATGTAGCAGTAGACAGAGAGGAAACACGGGGGAGAGAGGGGATGTGACATGCAGCAAAGGACCACCGGCCGGGATTCAAACCAGGCTCGGCTGCGTACAAGGCATGCACTCTAACCACTCGCCCACCGGAGCGCCTCGACTGGCTTTTCATCACTGTTTTGCACTTATTATGCTCAGACTTTGACATTCATCACGTTGACATTCAATACGTTTTCATGACTTTTTATTTTTTTCCAAGTTTTTATGAATTTTGTCGACAGACTTTTTGTGAAATTTCAAGATGCTATAGCATGACTTTTTTTCCCCAAAATTTGACTGGCTTTTTATCAGTGTTTTGGACTTCCTACACTCAGAATTTGCTGGGCATACAATACGTTTTTATGACTTTTTAATAAAAAAAATTGTACAACTTTTTATGAATTACGTAAACCGACTTTTTTTTTTTAATTTCGAGATGCTATAGCATGACTTTTTTTTTTACTTTGGCTTTTTTTTTTTTTTTTTTTGCCAAAAAAATTTACTTTGAGTATAGTAAGTCCAAAGCTGTGAAAAAAGTGTTCAGTTTGCTGGGCATATGATAGATGGGTTTTTATGACTTTTTAATGATTTCATTACAACATTCATGAATTTTGTCGACATGCCAAAGTATAACTTTCTTTTTGAAAAATTCGATTTTAGCTTTTTATCACTATTTTGGACTTACTACTCTCAGTTATTATGTCGGAAAAAAGTTGGAAAAAAAATCATAAAGTAAGTTTGTCCAAAAAAGTTACAGTGTATACTTTTTACGACGTGACATTATGACACAAAATTATGACAATTTATGGCATTTTTTTACACACTATACTATGACTGACAAAGCAGTAAAATAGTGCTGCGTTGTGTTGTGAAGGTACATTCTGGATAATGGATAATAAAATGCCTTGTTTATATTACACATGATTAATATTATTATTATTATTATTATTATTATTATTAGCTTTGGAAATGACACAGTAACCTGAGATTTAATGGCAGATCAACATTCAGCAGATGAACCACAAGGCGCTCTGCTTGTCCAACGCTAGTGAACGTCACAGGTCCGGTAAAAACGTGTCGGCGGTGCGGACACGCAGACGAGACGGCTCCTGAAACACAAACCCAGGATGTCATCGTTAGTGATTTGAAGCTCATTTTTGACCCTTGGACAGTAAAAGTTTAAGGTGGGCCGGATGAGAAGAGAAAAACCAAGCATGATGAGGTACTATGACTACTAGGACGACTTTATTAGATTTTATTTTCTTGACATACGACCTTTTCATGACATGATATACTACGTTTTATTACATACTATTCTGACCTTTTTATGACATTTACATTTACATTTCATGTCATTGTCTTTTCATGAGAAATTCTGAGACTTTTTTTCAACATACTATGATTTTCTTTACATTATATATTTATATATTATAGGATTTTCATGATATACTATATTATAACATGTCATTTTTATGACGTGTTTATTTATGACAAACTATAGTATGACTTTTTATGGCACACAACAATTATTTTATGAAAAATCCTGATTTTAATAAACTATACTACAGCATGTTATGACGTACTTTGACCTTGACAAACTATACTACCCTTTTATGACATTTTGGCATGTTTATATGAAGACTCTTTATGGCATTGTCATCATATTCTATATTTAGACTTTCTTATGGTATACAACGTTAATTCTTCTGGTGGCATTTTTAAGAATATTCCATATTAAAATGTTTCTTTTTCAACATATTCTATATGATTTTTATGGCCTTATGACACATTTCTCTGATGACATGCTGCAGTATGATTTCTTTACGACTTTCTTTAAGACACTTGTTTCTCAGGCTCACTCACTGCTTTAGGTCTGTCTATTCTGGTGTCAGAGCCGCTGCTGGCTGTTTCTGCTCCCTGGATCAGGGCGGGTGCAGCTGAGGGACTCTTCACACTGAATCTGCTGCCTGACAGCGTGTGGTTGTACGTCCTGCTTTGTCCTGAAATGGGATGGGGTTTAAAATGACAGGCCAAATAGTTTGAAGCAAACAGAGAAAGTCATGACATGAGGCAGGATGTGTCATGGTGTACCTGTCGTAGAGGTGTGTCTGGAGAAAGCCGCTCCCATGTCATCCACCTGGTTCTGTAGTCTCTCCACCTGCTGGAAGGCTTCTTGTTTGAGGCTGAGCTCCTGTTGTAGCTGCCCCCTCACCTAATAAACCGTTAACAACCAATTAGATATCTGAAAAGCGCATTGTAACCAAGCTGAGAAAGGTTTTGTTTTGTTTCCAGCTCACAAAACTATTTTAGAGATCCAGTACATGAGTTTCACTTTGATATTGAATTATGTTCCTCACACACATTCTCCAATGAGGCCAAATAAATGCATTTACAGACCTGTCGGATCTCTTTGGCACTGCGTTGCCGGTGTAACCGGTTCATCCTGCCGCCTCTATCCAGCTGCTCGCCGAGCCCCCTGAGCCGGCTCTCTCTCTCCTCCACGTCGACTCTCATTTGTTCCAGGCTCTGCACCCGCCGGCGGTCCAGCTCCTGCCTGCTGCGAGCCTCCCGGGCAGACTGATGCCTGGCCGCCTGCAGCTCCTCCACCTGTAAGCAGCCGGCCTTCAGTTCATGCATCGGCACTCGGACGTTTCTCTGACCTCTCAGTGTTTTATGACAATTTAATATGTTTATACAAGTCAATGTATACATTTTCATCTTCATACTTTCATATTTAAAATGATCGATTCATTATTTTCTTGTAGTCACTCTTCTGATTGTAATATGAATTTTGGACTGTTGGTCTGACAAGATATATAAAGAGGTCACTATGGACTTAACATTTCACAGACCAACGATGAATCTATAAATCGCTTATGATAATGAAAATAATCATTTGTTACAGACATGTGTTCTGGAAGCACAATTATATGTATTATAGGTGCATTTTAAAGATACCATTCCTGATGGCTTTGTCCCCCAAAAGAACCCTGAATCCACACGTTTCCTCTGAGCTGCTAATGTTTGAAACATATAAACATAATAAAGACAGAGTGATAGCTCCTGTATGCGGATGATTGGAGTGAATCCGTAGACACTCTACCTTCCTGCTGAACAGCTTGTTGGTGCTGCTGTACTCGGCCCGGCAGCAGCTCAACGCCGTCCTGGCCGCCTCCAGCTCCTCCTGCAGGATGAGCACCTCCTCCTCTGAGGTCAGCTTCACTCTGAGGGCCTCGCTGCGACCGGCGAGCTCCCTCTGGACACAAGGGGAAATACTAGAACCCTTAAAGTAAGAATCTTAAATACACGGCAGGAGGAAACATTCCAGAAGGTTCAGACAACAAAGATGAAGACGTCTAAAAAAATCCATCAATTCTTGATGGAGTGACAAAAAGAATCTTTTTCATATGAAAAAATAAATAAATCAGAAAACAAAAATGAGATGTATTGCAATATTAAATAAATAATAATCATAGGTATTATAGACTTTTCTTATATCAGCAACAAGGATAATGCAAATGTCTTGAGGCATAAAGCAGCAAGTTTGCCATAAAATATCAAAAAAAAAAGGTGTATAAATCTGCTTTAAAAATATCCATATAAGCAACAAGAAATGTTTTTCTTCTGAGCTTAAAATGTGACATTATCGAGAAAATAATAAAATGAGGAGTTGAAAGACGAAAAATCCATTTAAAGCTAATCAAAATGTGTCTCTACTTTCTCAACCGATTCCAAAGGTTAGGGGGTTTTAATGAATTAAGCACATTTAACTGCATTGCTATATGTTTTAAATGATGCTTTTGATGTTGTCAGATACTGCAAATGCAAAATGGGTCAAAAACGAACACGATAAAACTCAAAGTACTGAAAGGAGACAACACAGACCCCTCACATCGTCTGCTTTGTTCCCTGCAGGAGATGCATTTGAGTTCTGAGTATTGAATATTCCTGCCGACCTGCTGAGTTTGAAGCAGCCGTCGGTGAAGTTTCTGCTGGTCGACCGCCTCCCTCCAGCGACTCAGAGCTTTCTGTCTGCAGAGCAGAGCGGTCAGCCGGCTGTTCTCCAGGCTTAACTCACACACTTCTTCTCTCTGAGGGGGGCAGGACAGGGACAGGAGGACATTTTTAATTCATTTGTAAATCATCCAATAAATGCA
Organism: Eutrigla gurnardus; assembly: GCF_963514095.1. Taxonomy (NCBI): domain Eukaryota; kingdom Metazoa; phylum Chordata; class Actinopteri; order Perciformes; family Triglidae; genus Eutrigla; species Eutrigla gurnardus. The sequence goes on from NC_139921.1 coordinate 26,174,893, forward strand.
ACCAATGTAAACATTCAGTTCTTGCATGAACACATTTTGTAAATGTATCATACAAAGCCTTTTGTGCCGTTTTAGCCGTACTGTACCTTTAACCGAGTGGCTGTGAGTCCATCGTTGTCTTTGGTGCAGCCGTACTTCTTCTTGAGCTTCATGATGCGCTCCACTCCCTCGCTTCTGGTTCTGCTCACCATCTCGCTCACATCCCGCTCCGTCTGCAGCCGGGACTCGTCCAGCTCGGCCTCGGAGACAACGAGGGGAAACTATCGTTTCAACCAGATCCACCAATGAAGGAGATCCAAAATAAGATGCAGCCACTGCATTTTCCAACATGAAGGAACGTTTTTAAAAAGCTCCAGATTGCAAAAACTATTGTAATGTAAAAACATTGTTAAAAAAATGCTTTGCCATATAACTTATGGAGATATTTGACCAAGAAGAACATTATTGGGACATTATAACGTTGCTCACCTTCAGCTGGATGCAGGTAGAGAAGAGGTGTCGGACCAACGGGCCGTAGCGTTCTTTAAACTGGAGGCCGAGCTGCTCCTCAAGAGTCTTCTTCTCTTCTTCCAGGTGAGCAACTCCGGCCTGCAGCGTCGAAATCTCCAACATCATCCCGCGACACACAACGTGCACCTGATGACAGTGTATCTTTAGAAACGCACCTCGTCTGCCCTTGTTTTCTACAAGTACAGCTGAGGCAGACGGGAATCTGGTGATGCAGTGAGTTTTAGGGGGACTCGTCAGGGTACCACAAATATTTGTATGAATATATATATATTTACAGACACATGTTTTGTCACCAAGATCCATCTAACTGTCATTTTTTTGCACATGATCCTGTTTCCTCCATCCTTTGTCAGAACAGAAGTTACCTCTTTGTGAGAGTTGCTTGTCTGAGAGTCCTCCAGGTTCTTTAAATCCTGAAGTTAAAAATAGGAAAACACAGAATAATACATTCTGTGAGCCATAAATCTATGAAAAATAATTAAATGTGTGTTTCTGTCCTGGCAAAATAAACTAGAAAAATGCCAACAAGCTCTAGTAGTGTACCTGTTCCCGCTGATAGAGGAGCTGATTCTGCTGCTGCAGGATTTGTTCGTAAAACTGCGAGTAAAGCAAAAAGCTGCGACGATCTCGCTCCGCCAGAGAAGAGCCGAGGTGAGCGAGGCACCGCCGGAGGCGATCCGGAGAGAGCGTCAGCTGGAGCAGAGCAACACTCATCTTATTACAGTCATCACTCATCAGCCTTGCACACTGAACAGACACAGCTGTGAAGGGCTGCGTCCAAGAGATTATCTTTCATCAGCAAAACGTAAAGGTAAGAAAAGGTGAAAAAAGAAGGAAATGCATTTTGTTTTTAAGTACTTTAAGAGTCACGTATTGTCATTTCTTTTTTCACTAAACATCTGCAACATGGAAGCTGTTTTCCATGTAAGAGCATAGAGTTGCAGCATGTTATTAGTAGGTGTTTGCAGGAGGACATGTTTGTAGTTTTTTGGGCCTACAGCGTACCTGTCCCTCAGCCTCTTCAGCTCCGTCCGTCAGCTGCTGGATGAACGTTTCCAGGATCACCGGCCGCTCAGGAGACACGCTGTACTTCAGAGGGGCTTTCTTCCACAGCTCTGACACACACACACACACACACACACACACACACACACACACACACACACACACACACACACACACACACACACACACACACACACACACACACACACACACACACACACACACACACACACACACACACACACACACACACACACAGGACGTGTCTATTGTAACTGATCCTGTTAGTTTCTCTTCTGTGTTGGGTGTAGATGTCCTGTTTTGGGGTACCTGTAGGGAGACCAGAGTCCCGTCTCGTCCTCTCTGAAACCACCAGCGTCAGCTCTCCGTTAATCTTCCTCTGCACGGCTCGGATCATGTCACACTCGGTGCTCTCCAGCAGTCTGTGAAGCTGAAAGGATGACGGGCTTCTATTAAGTCTATGTGTGATGCAGTATTCGTGTACAACAGTGATGTAGAACTGTATACCTGCCAGGCTTTCACGTCAACCTCGGAAGCTCCAGGGGGGGGCAGGAGAGTCTGGCTGCCGGAAACGAAGACCTCGTAGTCCTGCTGCGTTCCCATGTGGTGAGCCAGAGCTCTCATACAAGGCTGAAAGATTTCAGCTCTGTGGAGGAAGACGATGTAAGCGTTGGATTAAAACAGGAAGCACAAAGACGGAGCGTTTACATGACAAGGCCGTGTTTCAGAGCAGCCGTGTCAGCTATCTGATATTTCTAAGTAAAAGCTACACAGCCCTTCATCCGGCTGACATCATCAGCACCTGTAGAGTTTCACAAACTGCTGATGCAGACTCCGCCCCCCGGAGGTCTGAGCACCCAAACGCCTTCGAGCCCAGATCTCCTTGAAGACCTGAAGCTGCTTGGTCAGCAGGAGGAAACCCTTCAGCACGGACTGGACTCTGACCGGATCCCCGAGAACAACAGAGGGATCGCCGTTCTCCTCCTCTTCCTCTTCTTCTTCCTCCTGAAACAAACGCATTACATCGTGTGACAGACAGTAAGATAAGACATACGCAGCCTCGTAGATCCATTCAAATCATTATTCACGCTTTTTACTTCGTCGGGTTTGCCATTGTGCAGAAGGTCGTCCTTGTTGCCATGAAGACGAACAGGCTCTGCCTCCCGTTGGCTGTTCAGGACGTCCTCCATGAGCAGCGAGACGCCGAGGATCGCTGCGTTAGCCTGCAGCCTGCTGCGATCACTCAGACCGCTCAGACACAGCTGCAGACAACACACACTCAGTGGTATATTTCTTTATTATGTTTCCATTCAAAAACATCCAATTAATAAGACATTCGATACAAAAATATATTTTAAAAAAAGAGTTAAAGTTAAACGACATTCATTTGAAAAAGGGCTGAATTTGCTCAACACGTCTCATGACTATCTTAAGTCATTAGGTGACATCATCTGGGGACGATGATGTCACACCATAACAAACACACGTGAACCTGCATGCTGTATCCGATGGGAGGGACGTCCCAGATCTGCAGAGGGAAGGACCCGTGACAGGCTAAGAAACTCCTCCATGGGAACATCCTCCGAGCCTACAGATGCAACAACACGAGTCACACGCAGGTGTTCTCCTCATCTTGAAATGGAGCATTTAAACACATTAATATGCTTTCATGAACCGACCTGCTGGCCTCGAGCCTCCAGAGGTGGAGGAACAGGCAGCGTGAGGCTGAACAGGTCAGCCTGGATCCTGTCACTCAGCAGCGGGAGGGCGCTCGCCATGTTGTCACTCACGCTGCGCTGGGAAGCAACGTCACCCGAGGAGGGGAACACCTCCCTGGAACAGGAAGTCCGACACTCAATGAAAGGTGTTTTAGAAGAAGAGGAGACCGTAGTCGTGACAACAAAGAAAACACACTGACCTGACGAGGCGTCTCACTGACCTGACGAGGCGTCTCACAGACCTGACGAGGTGTCTCCCTGACCTGACGAGGCGTCTCACTGACCTGACGAGGCGTCTCACTGACCTGACGAGGCGTCTGACTGACCTGACGAGGCGTCTCACTGACCTGACGAGGCGTCTCACTGACCTGACGAGGCGTCTGACTGACCTGACGAGGCGTCTCACTGACCTGACGAGGCGTCTCACTGACCTGACGAGGCGTCTGACTGACCTGACGAGGCGTCTCACTGACCTGACGAGGCGTCTCACTGACCTGACGAGGTGTCTCACTGACCCGACGAGGTGTCTCACTGACCTGACGAGGTGTCTCACTGACCTGACGAGGTGTCTCACTGACCTGACGAGGTGTCTCCCAGACCTGACGAGGTGTCTCACTGACCTGACGAGGTGTCTCACTGACCTGACGAGGTGTCTCACTGCGGTATCGAACTGCAGGAGGAGGACCTGTCTGCGGAGCTGCAGCAGGCGGCCGACGGCCTCTGGGCTGCTGGGATCAGACAGACGGTCCACCTGACGCTGGATCTCCAGGAGCTCTGCTCCTGTTCAGCAGAAGGGGAGGAGCCTCATACATGTAATGGCATTACTGGGATTGATTGTCAACATACTGGTTTATTCTGGTCTCTTGTTATAGAGAATATTTTCTGGTCAGTGTTTTCAAGATAGAACTCAATAGATGCTCTAATAAATATTTTGCTGATATATTGTATATACTGCGTTTATGTTTACAAAAATGCTTTCTATCAATTAGTAATGCAACCTGCCGGGTTAGTCGAGGCAATAATTAGCATATTCACTTTTTAGTTCTGTACAAAAACATGTTTGACCTTTAACCAAATTCTCATTCCCAGAGTCAAAGTGGACGTTTGTGCCAAACTTGAGAAAATTCTCTCAACGTGTTCCTGAAATAAATCATTCCAGAGAATGGTGACACACGTGAGGGCACAGTGACCTTGACCTTTGACCTTTAAAATCAAACCAGCTCATCAGTTCAGACATTTGTCGTAAACACTTACAACCCAAAACCAACATAACACTGGAGCCACGACTCTACCTGGAGCATGAAAACAGAATGTATTTCACTATCAGCAGTAATATTTACATCATATTTACATAATATTTACATAATATGTACATATGTGCCGTGTGCTCCGCCTACCGATGCCTTCAGCTCCGCCCCAGTCGGCTGCCAGTGATGCCGGCTCCTCCCGTCCTCTGCTGCAGGAGGCTCCTGTGTTTCCCAGTCTGGAGAAAGTGACCAGGAAATAAACGATGTCATGGAGAGCTGACGTTATCAGCAGCGTGTGACGGAGCGCTGCGGCCGCCGCCTGTAGACACCAGAGACACAGAAGGGTAATTACTGGAATATAGCACATGAGAATACATTATAGAGACAAAAGAATATGTTTAGAAGAGGATGTGAAGAGTGAAGAACAAGCAAGCTCTTAAATAGTACAAATAAAATAACTCACAGTCTCAAGAACAGCATGAAAGTGAAAGCAGTGTGTGTGTGTGTGTGTGTGTGTGTGTGTGTGTGTGTTTTATTAAGCGTCTCACTGAAACATTCTTGAACATGTGAAGCACTTGGGAGAAATGGGGGAGGAGCCACAGGTTGACGAGGGTTCCACCGTCTGCAGACAACAGCGGTCGACTGTGAACGCTCCTGATGGAGGAGAGATGAGACTCTGGATATTATATATAACAATATAATTATTGTTAACCGAAATATATTATGAACACAGATTTGCTGGTGTAGTATGTTTTAACTTGTATATGCATTTTTTATTTAAAAGAATGTACAGAGTCTTCTATTAATAAAATCTCCACTCTACACTTTGTACATGATTCTGCTTCTCTGAATTTTTACATTATTCAATGGAATTTTTACAATTGAAATCCTTTATTGGCAGGAAAATTTTGCCAAAACATCAAACTATAAATTGATCAGATATTTCTACAACACACACAAACAGTAATATTACCAATAACACAACATATTGCACATGATATGATATATCAGAATATATATGATAAAATAAATCCAAGTATGTTAAAGTCGCAATAAAGGAAGAAGGGGAGGGGCTACATCTGCATATCATCAACAAATATTATGAATATGTGTGGAGATGTAACACATTGTACCTGGGGTCAGGGCAAAGGTCGGCTCCTGAACGCAACACGACTTCGGGCTCGCTGGCTTGGCCAATCAGGAAGTGAGCCTGCCGGACGGAGGGGATGTCGTCCAATAGGAAGGTCAGACTGAGGTTATAAACCATAATCTGTGCTCTCACACAATAATGAGATATCTGTGTGCTGAATCTGAAAAAAGGCAAACACAGAAGTGACCTCCGACCTTTGTTAATGTAGCGTGACCTACTGGGGGGGTTTCATGGACGTACTTGTGGAGAAAGTCGATTATGAGTCTCCGTTTGATCTTCGCTGCTTCCTCCTGCGATGTGAGAGAAATTAATTTGACTTCACGGCAGCCGAGCACATTTATCTTATCTTCCTGCTTACTCACCGGGGTTTTTATGATCCCCCCCACGGCCCGTTTCCTCTCCACAAACGCATCCAGCATCTCGTCACGCAGACCCACCTTCTCCAGCTGGATGGACACAAACGCATCCGTGAGCCTGGAGGAAGAAACAAGTTGGTCAAAGAGCCAGAACCGAAGCGTGTTAATCAGCGACGGTGTAATAATACCGGGGTAATAACCTCTCCTTGGCAGCGGCGGGCCTTCTCACTGAGCCTTTGGAGGGCGGAGAGGGCGGTGCTCTGCTTCCAGGTTCGGAGTCTGATTTACCGTCAGCATCATGAGGGACGTCACTCTAACGGTGGAAAACAAACAGAATCCATGTGAAAACAGAAAGATTTATTTATTTATTACCTGCACTAACCAGATCAAAGGAATAACGGGGTATGACTATATGGATGATTATATTCTGGATTTCTTTCTAACCTTTATATTATTTATTTTGGGTGAAATATTGAATTGAAGTGAGTTATTTCAATGAAATGTTTATGTAACAGATAGAAAAAGGAAACAACATATTTTGGTATTTTTTATTTTATTTTATTATTATTAATTTCACCAAAATCCATCACATGATGCACTTTAGTTTCTTTTTACTTTAAATGTGGATTATCAGTAATATAATTCAAGTTTTTGTCTATTTATTTTTGTATTTCTTTTATTTTTACAAATCTGAGCTTTTATTTTGAAAGTTTGTGGATATGACGGCGCGTAGCTTCCTTTCTCCTTAGTTTGCGCTGTCCCTCACTGGAAGAGGAATAAAGTGAACGTGAGAACCAGCCCCGTGTCCCCTGTCATTGAGTGAGCGCAGAGTACTACACAAGAACAGCGTAGTCGGGACCCTGCAGACTCGTCCCGGCTACATTTAGAACCACTTTAATCTTAATCTGAAGAGGAATCCCATCTGTGAAATAGAAGTACTTTGAGTAAATGTACTTAGTTACTTCCCATCACCGCACAAAGACGAACCTGAGCCGCCCAGTGGCAAAGACAAACCAGCTTCACGGCACTGATCAGCGCGTTCTTCTGAGCTACCTGACAGGCCAGCGTCACCTGCAGGTTTTCTATCCTCTGTTTGTTCACAAGCTTAAAGAAAAGGGAAAAAGGAATTCATTTGGGGTCAGCAACAAGAAGATACTTTCTAATAAACCCCAGCGTTTTTAGTTCACCATACGTGAATAACTGCCTCCTCTGAGCCGAAGCTAAACCTCCCGATCTGGTCCTGGTCCAGCTCCTGGATGCTGAGCGGCAGGTGGGCCGGGCTGAACCTGCAGCTGGGAGAATAGAGCACACGAGGATGCATGCGGAGCCCGTGTTAAGTAAAGAACCCGTCCTCGCTGTGATTAGTCACCTGACTGCGCAGCTGTCACGTGACGCCCTCTGTTCAGCTTGGCCCTTCTGCTCGGCGAGCTCAAACTGGACCGGCATCAGATGGAGGTGGGACTGATCGAAGCCGAGCTCCGACGCCACGCTTCTGTACAACCTGTGAAGAACACGGTGTCACTATTTAGACCAATACCTGTTTAAAATGACAACTGTTACCGGACAGCTATTGACCTCTGACCTCCTGCAACATTTACGCACACGTTCCAGTTTTCAGACCCATTTTGATGTTGTATTCTCAACCAATGAGAGCTTAAGTTGCTGTTTGTTAGATCTTGTTGGATCTTGGTTAGTATTCCACGTGTCTTTAAAGAAATATAAGATTATTGTTTTACAAATAGACTGTACATGGTAGGAATACACAGTTTTTTCAGTTTCTAGCACAAAACCTTTTATCTGATTAGATAAAAGATGGTTTAATCAGATAGATTGTAGAAATTGATAATTATACCTGTATTTCTGTCTATAACTCATTATTGCTTCCTATCTTTTAGTTAGATTTGTCTTCTCAATATGCTTTTCTGCATCCTCTCTACACTCCATCTCTACCTCCATCCATCCCCCTCTCTCTGTCTCTCTGAGAATGAAAAACAAATGATCCCTCTGAAAAGGTGTGAGTGTTATCTGAACTGTGCCAGATGTGCCGTCTCCGAGGCCGACTCCAGCAGGCGATGGCGGACGGTGACGAGCTCCAGCAGCTTGGAGAACGTTTCCACCGCGTACAGGTGTTTCTCTCTTCCCTGGATCAGGTCCTCCCCCTCTGCAGACCTCACCAACGACAGCCCCACCTGTTGGACCAACGCCGGGTCCTCCACAAACACACCTGAGAACAACTGAGGAGGGGAAAAAGAGGTGAGATCTATTTGCGTGATTTATGATTTGCATTGTTGTACGTGAACCTACATCCTTCTGTATCTGGGCGCTGTAGGAGGCTCCGGGTGAAGCCAGGTGGCTCCAGCGCTGCAGGGCCTCCTGCAGGAGCTTCCGTCGCAGCACGAGGGACTCGGCGATGCTCGTGGCTCGGTGCAGCTGACGGAGCGCCGCGTGAGCGCCGACTAAACCGCGATAGACTGCAGACGCCAGGCAGAGGGACGGATGCACCTCCAGCAGGAAGGTGTTCATCAGTGCAGGGCTGCAACACGAGAAGGGCAAGACGGAGGCATTAAAACAACAACATATAGAGAGACAGAGTGGTTAAACGTGTGTATTTTCTTGCCTGCTGCCTCCGAGGGAGACCAGATGTTTGGGAACGTAGCTTGGTGGAAGGCCAAAGTCGTGAGCGGAGCCTTTGCCGTCGTTCCTCCAGATGTGTTGGAGGTACTGCCGCTGGTTTTCAATCTGACCAGACAAGAGCACATCTGTCACAAGCCCAGTCATCACATTCAAACGAGGGCTTCCATTAACAGATATTCTCATCATCAATTGATCTGCTGATATGAGTAACAGATCCATCGTTGAGCCTATGAAAGGTCAAGCAAATATTTGACTAAAATGCTAAACTGATTATCCAAATTGTTGCCGATTGATTTTCGTTTCAATCATCCAACAGATAGTTTGCATTTTGTTCGTGTTTTCACCTGATTATCCAAAATGCCTCTGATCAGCTGCTGGTGGCTTCGCAGGCAGTCTATCTCGGCCCTGTAGGTCTGAACAAAGTAGTCCTGGTTCAGGTCCAGCTGTGGTCTACTATGCATGATGTCAGTAATAACTCGAGCCAACGAAAACCTCTCCTCAGTCCCTGCTGTGTGCTGGTAGGCCTCGTAGTAGCAGTTCAAGAGCTGCAGGACGAGAAAACCAACATTCAACACCGGACTCATGAGCCTGAGCCATAAAAAAGGGGAGAACACCAGATTGAAGGTATGGATAAAATGTATTTCATCTCAAATTCTTAATCTTTTTGTCTGTACCTGAACTTTGCTCTCCAGAAACTCGGCCTCACACGTCCACAAGTCGAGCAGCACGGCCACGCGGTCCACAGAGGTGGCGGGTCTCGTGTTCCTGATCTCGTCTCTCTGGATGAAGCAGGATCCGACTAGAAGCAGCTCGTGGTCCAGCTCCTCCAGGTCCCGCAGGGCGACGTCGTACACCACGTAGAACCCTCTCTGGTCCTGAACGTGGACGAGCCGCTCGTCGGCGCTGTAGAAGTCATGAAGGTTCTCCACGTCTGCAAACTCCATGAACTCTGAGCACCGGACCTGGAGATGAAATCGTAGTCTATAAACAGGCTTTTCATGTGTTCTTATGGTGCTCTATAGTCGTGGTCATCGGTATCCAAAACAACATCTCTCCATGTTCTCACCTTACAGTCAACAGGCGTGTTGTGGCTGTACTGCAGCGAGCCGAGACCCCCCGCCTCCCCTCTCCCTCCCCTGGCTGCGTTCATCCAGCCCGTCTCCTCCGCCGTGCTGCACAGCTCTCCTTCCTCCAGCTGCACGCCCGCCAGGTCAAAGGTCAAAGTCCGCTCCACGGAGCGCAGGTAGTTCAGCAACCCAAGAGAGATGCGCTGCCGACAGAGTTTCGAATGATTTAGTTTTTGTTTTTTTCCATCATCCAGAAGACGTCTGAGCTTCGTACCGTTTCAGCGTTTTTGCCTCACCTGGAGCTGTCTGAGTCTGAGGTGACGCAGGTGGATGAGAGACAGGTAAGCACCTCTGGTTACGACGGGATCCGACCCTCCGTCCTCTGAGCGCTCGTCCAGATCCAGCAGCTGCAGGCCGTCCTCCAAACAGCAGCTGGGTTCAGTCGAGGGAGCAAAGATGCAGAAATCTGGATTCTTTAGGAGGCTGACGTCAGGATTTTCATTTTCAAAAAATGCTTATTTTGTCCAAATGACAGCGACGATTAAATATACAATGATAAAAAGCAGAAAATATTCATATTTTTTGTTTTCTTTACCTGATAAATGATTCAAACCAGTGAAATAATGATTACTTTACAAACACCTGTCATTTGCTGCGTTTGAGGTCTGACTGCTCCAACTCTTCTCCCCGTTGCCTCCAGATCTGGATGACTGACTGTGTGTTTCCTAACAAGAAAAATGTCACTTTTAATACGGTCGAGAGGGGTTTCTCCCCTTCCCACCTCGAAGCAGAACCGTGGATCATATACATGCCTGAGTGAGAGCGGTGCTGCTGTAAATACTGGTCCAGATCTCTGAGATCTGCTGTCGTTTACTGCTGCGTGAAGTCGATGATGTCCTCGCTGATTGTAAGTCGTCAGCACGAGCGGCGTGTTCTTTCAGAGCGGCGGCCACGCGGAGCAGATCTGGGACCTGATGACACGCACAGAACAGAGGAAAACTCACACCTGCGAGATGTAGATTACATCACGTGGAGACATGCAGAGGGGAAGTCCGTGTTACCTGAAGGAACCTGCTGTGCATCTTCAGCAGCTCATCAACACGTTTCTTCTCCCTGAGCTTTGTGAGGATCTTCTGCTGCCACGGATCCCGTTCAGGCTTCACCTGCAGGACAGAATGCAGACGGTCTACAGTCTTCCACGGGAGCTTTGTAGTCTACTCCTTTAAATGCATCCACACTTCTGTAATACTTTTGAGGTGAAGTGAGGGAAGGATTTATATAATCAAATACTTTTTCTTTTTTATTCACACTCCCTGAAAAACCCCCAAAACATCTGGCTGCCCAGGAAACATTTGGAGGTGTATTTTGATAGTTCCCTCCCACCTGAATGAAGGGGATCCAGGTGGCCTCCTTCCTCAGAGCCGTCCTCGCGCTCTTCCTCCCCCACTGGCTCCGTTTGGCCTCGGCGCCGTCGTACTGAGGAAACGTTTTCATCTGCTCTTGCTCCCTAAAGGTCCTTCTGAACTCCCTCCACACCTGCACAGACGGACCAGGCGGACATGTGACCGTGTGACGTGCATGATTATGTTGCATCACTTAAGTTCCATTCCTCTGCCGACGTTACCGTGCAGAATAACTCCATCTGGTCCGCGGCCGTCCTGAGGTTACGGGTGTCGTAGGAGAGGCGGAGGTGGGCGATCAAAGACTGCAGCTCAGGTAGGAACTGGTCCAGGTGATCGGTGTGAACGGGAACGTCGTCAGCCAGTCTGGAGTCGCCTGCAGGGTCATGCATTCATTTTCATTTTCAACATGCTGTTTGGATGCATTTCAACCCTTTGTGCTGTTATAGTGGGATTACTCATTTTCTCACTACAGAGACTCCTGATTGGCTGATCCATCACCACCTCTGACATTATTATGTCAGTAAATCTTAACGATTTGGTGACCTCCCCTGACCTTTTCTCCTGGCGTCACCATCACTCAGTTGTGCACAAGATCTAGTGTTTTCCATAGAATTTACTGGATGCATTCAGAGGACGGACCATTTCCTGTTTAGACTTTCCACAAGCTTTTCTCTTTTCAGTTTAACATATTCAGTATGTCATTACCAGTTAATCTGACGACAGTGGAGATTTGTTTTTTTGATTTAAATCTAGTCTGTAAATGTAGATTTGAAAGATGCTGCTGGTTAAACTCACCTTCAGCAGGTTGAGTCTCCGTTTCCTCACAAACCGTTGGTGTTTGTGTGTCTTTCCTTTCACAAGCTGGTATGTAGTGCAGCACCTGTTAAAGACATTGTTTGTGTTACTTATTTCATTTGAAATAGAATAAAACATCAGAAGCCTTGGCGACAGAAATCCATCTTTCACCCCGAGGAAGCTGTGAACAGTCTGGACGGAGTGCAGATGGCAGATCAGCCAGCGCAGGTAAATGACCACGTCGTCCTGCGTGAGCAGGTCGGCGGCGTTTCCTCGGCCCGTCAGCATCTTCTCTCTGCTCGCCGACAGCCTGCGGGCTCTGTGGACGGCGTCCTGGTACTCCCTCGTCAGACGGGACATCTGGTCCTGAGGGACAACAAGTCGGATGTGATCTGGTGAAGATCCATCAGTGTGCACAGTCGAGAATCCAATGGATTTTCTCCCAGTAGTAAGATTATTATTATTATGGCCTTCTTGGAATACTACAGAACGATTATAGTTTTTATAGCAGATTTTTTCTGCTTCTGTTTTGATAATCACATTTTTTTCCCCACAGAAAAATATCCAAAAAGAATGTATGATTCTGCTGCTTTTCTTCATCTTATATGATAGTAAACTGTATATTAGGTTTTAGGAAACTGCTCTTTATAGACCAAATAATTGAGAGAGTAATCAATAATGAAATAATGGTGACATGATATTATAATAGAAGCACCATGAATGAGTGAGATGTCTTACTGACTGACTCATAGCTCCCCTGCAGCAGCAGGACGTAAACTGAAAGGAGGATGAGCCACCAGACGAACATCTCCTCCCATAATGAGCCTCATTATGACATCTGTTGTGCTTCCAAAGTGAGTCATGGCCACCTTGTAATGAGGGTAAAGCTTCTCGATGACGTCGGCGTGGCGGCAGAATCTCCTCCATCTCAGCATGAGCAGATATTTGATGTGAGCCAGGTGATATGATCTGTCGCTGTAGAACTGTGGAGACATTAGACAACCGTGGTTGAGATGACTGACGTTCCTTTTGGTTTCCTGGAGGGTTTGTGGCATCCTGACCTGCTGCAGCAGCGGAGGCAGACTGTCAGGAGTGTACTCGAGAGTCAAGCAACTATCCAGCTCTCTCTGCATGACGTCAGCCTGAGACTGAACCGGCAACGCTTCAGCCACCTGCAAGCAGGACCACGAGTGAACACTAAATAAGTTGGGAATGACCTAAATAAAGTCATTTCAAAATGAATTCTCCACCTCACCTGAAGCCCTCTGCTTAGAGCATGTTCCCTCTCCACACGGAAGAAGGAAACATCTCTTGGAGGAAGAACAGAACTGAAACAGAGCGAGAGCAACAAAAAAAACAAGTTCTTAGAAAAAGAAGACACAAAATAAATCTTAGAAACAGATTGAAAGTTAAATTCATTAGCAGTGAAACGCTCAATTCAACCAGGTGGCAACCTCCTCTTCCGGCCAGCAGGGGGCGACTCCTCTGGTTGCAAAAAGAAGTCTGATTGTATGGAAGTCTGAGAAAATGACGACTTCTCTCTTGATGTATTATATCAGTAAATATTATAAACGTGAGCTTATGGTCTCCATCACTATAGTTTCAAGCATTCTTCAATACATATTTCAGTCAAAGAGAAATCAAAGTCCTCAGGATTCATCATCCGGGGAACATGAATATCCAATCAAAATTGCACGGCAATCCAATAGACAGAGCAATATTGATCGAACCACCACCAGGATCTGGCAATGCTTATAACAATGTGCCTATATGGTTTTGAAAATCAGTTATGTACTCCATATTTACTTGTAGTTATGGTATGTAAATAATGTTTTCACTGAAAGTAACTTATCTCAAATTAATTATCACTTACCTCGTAATCTACAGTTCCAAGATAGAAAAAAAATACTATTTTTGCCACGCTTGGCTTCCAAACAATATGAAAGATGCCCTTCAGCAGATGAATGTAAAAACATCCTGAGAGTCAAGCTGTTCATCATCATTCTGCAGCTCAAACATGACACATGGGAGCTTTAAACTCCACCTACCTGGCAAACAAACAACGTATCACCCCCAACCTTTATCCCACGGTTACCCTGAGCTTCCACACCTGTAACATCTGGAGGCTCCTGCAGGAAACCCGCTCTCCTGGACTTCCGCCCTGAGAGCAGAGAGCTGACGCGACAGCTCGGCCTCCATCTGCTGCACTTTGACGGAGGAGGAAGCTCTGTAGACGTCACACATGGCTCCGACGCCTTTCAACACCACATTAAACGCTATGTGCAGCCACACTAACACACCTCCTCAATCCTGCCAAATCTCTGCCTCCGTGCAGACCTGTTGTGGTGTTACCATGGAGACGAACGCCCTTCATCAGGGCTCAGTGACTGCACATGATCTGTAGAGGGCTCTAACGTCACACTGGAGTCCCTTTAGGTGATGATGTCAGTGCTGCTCGGCTGTGTACACACTTCAACTGTGATTGGCAATATAGTACAATAGTACAGTACATAAATATATATTTATATAAATACAAGTACAATAGTTGTGCACCAATCATTGTGCAGGACCTACCTCAGCAATCATGCATTCAAAAAACCTCGACTTAATCTCAGCGGGTCCGTTCCTCTTGGATACAGCGTGTGATTGGTTGTGAGCGCATGATGCTGTTACCCAATAGCAAAGCAGCTCCTCGGTGGCTGCAGAGTCAAGTCTGCAGCTGTGCAATTCCTTTAGAGACAGAAATAAAACACACAAAAAAAAGGTAGATCAAACAAACTCCAGCTTCTCAGTGGTTCTTTAAGCTTTATTTACATGCGCCGTCTCCGATACAACCAAGATAGGAATTGGAATTACAACTGGCAACGTCGACTCGATGTGTTAAGTTGGCTCTTCTTTTTTCCTTTTTTTTTGTAGGAGCAATAGGAAGAAATAGTTTGAATATTGGCAGTGAGTTACTCAAGATTAATGTAGGGGAAAACATTAAGCTTCAAGTTGTGTGAAATCATCCATGTGATGCTAAAAAAATGATGTTTAGAAGCACGGTTGCAATCCAATATTTCATCCATTAACGTTAACGTCAGATAAACTCAACAGGGTTTAGATTTTATCAATAACTCTAAAAAAGGACAGCAGTCGCCCTCGGTCGAGGTGGTCAACATGTGGAACAGACCATAAAACAAAAAGTGCTTTTACAGCTCCGCCACACGTCGTATGGAAAAGCACTCAATATGTACATGTGGAAAATAAATACAAATTTCATTTAACAAGACAAATTCAGTGAACATCGACAGTTTCCAGCTGATAAAAATGTAAACTTAAAAAAAAAAAAAACTGTGCTGATGATGATTTTGGGGGTTTTATTTGTTTTGTTGCCACTACAGCACTCTTTCCTAATATTTATACACTATATATCTTCTTATTTCCCACTTAATTAAATGCAGAAATATTTTGGCAAATATTTAAAATAATGTTTTTTTTCCCCCTCAAATGGCAAAATGGCTCCAAGTTGCTCCACAAACTCCTGTCACGGGGTTGGAGACGCTATGTGAGCCAGCACCTGCTGTAGTGCTGATAAGAACGGGGGAGGCGACCGACGCTGCTCCCTCTGCGGCGTTCTCCCCGCCAGCGTCTCCTTGTAGCACCGAGAACTCCTCCGAATGAACAAACACCAGAATACTGGAGTCGTAGTGCAGGTTGGACGTCTAAGTGTGGTTTGCTTTCAATCCAGATGAAAGAGCTACGTCATGTCCTTAATTCTGCCCTAAACTCTGCTTACTCGGCAGTATTTCCAATATTGCAGTGAATGGAAGAGGAGGGGGGGGGGGGGGGGGGGGGGTACGATGGTGAAAAGGGATCTGCAGCAGAAACACCATATTATTATCAGTTACGCACCTCTTCGGAAGGAACAGAATTCACAGTAATGTCACTAAACTCACAGGGAAAATAAAACGTTACATACAAAAACCACACAGTGTAGATGAGTTCACATCTGGATGATAACATATTAACCTCTACAGTTTGGTATTTGGTGCGTGACTGTGTGTAAATGATGGAGGGGGGAGGGGCGTTAACACTTTATTCTACATATTTTAATCCATTTAGGCTACGTCTCTCAAAGAAACTTTAAAAAAAAAAAAGCTTGTCAAGTATCCTCCACTGGAACGTAATCATGTAACATTCTCTGCAGCTTTTGTTGTTGGTTTTCTGTAAACAGGCCGTCACTCAACAGGCTGACAGCTGGTTTGGCAAAACGTCTGTTGGGTTGAACGGTGTGACGGAGGAGAGAAAGCGGGGCGGAAACACAGTTCATCTCCAGTTCCGTGTATCACGTTGTGATACTGCATGAGTGATTCCCTGAGACTAACGCGATTTGATGCTTTTCCCCCCCATTTAGTTAAAAAAAAAAAGAAAAACCCTCCTGTGTTTCCAGTCAATACTGTTCATCACACCGCCCAGGCATTGATCTTTTTTCTATTTGAAAAAGATTGTGTGTCTCAGACACTTAAAACACGGTAAACTCAACACCAAACTAATGCCTCACATTAAAAATAATGGGGGGAGAAAAAAATACTACATTAATACACTTTTACATACTTCGCTCTAGATACACAACGCAGGACAATGAACCTCAATTTACATTTCCCCCCCGCTTCTTTCCCCCATGCCGAGCCCCTCAGCTCGGCACCCAGCTGTGAGGCGAGGTCTGCTTCGAGCTGGAGAAGCTTCCTGAATTCCTTTTGGCGTTCTGGGCGGCGGTGAGGCGCGTGTCGAAGCTGAGGTCCAGGCAGTCCGCGTCCATCAGTTCGTTGCGGATGATGGAGTCCATGTCGCATTCGAGACTGCCGTTGAACACGTCGAGGTCGAGGTCGGCGGGGTAGCGGTCCTGGCCGGGCAGACCAGAGCCGAGCTGCATAGAGGCGTTCTTGCTGGGAGACTTCAGGTGCGGCTGCTTGGCGTCGGCGTGGACGGCGGTGGCGGCGGCGTCTTTGTCGCAGGTTGACAAGCCAGCTTGCCAACCAGGCACTGAAGAGCTTTGGGCCTCACCCGCGACGGCGTGGTTCGCCGCCGCGTGGTCTTTGCGGAGGAGCATGGCGTTCCGGCGGGAGTTCTGCAGGGCGATGGCGGTGCTGGCCTGCGACATCAGCGGGTCGGACTGCGTGAGCATGACGTTGCTGGGGCTGTGGGAGTCGAGGCTGAGCAGGTCCTGCAGGGTCTGGTGGTCGCTGAAGTGCGAGATGCAGGAGAACGTGGTCTGCTTGTTCTCCTGGATGGTCTGCATGGGAGACTGCCGCAGGCTCGTGATGGACGGCGGGCTGAAAAGCGGGTTGGGCCCGTAGCTGCCCGACGGGCTGCCCAGACTACTTCCTGAGCAGCTGAAGGTAAACACTGAGCTCCCCTGGCCGTTGACGCCGTTGTCTTCCTCTCCAGGAGGAGGCTGCTGGGATGCTGTGAGGCTGATGTTGTCTAAAAGGTCGTCCATCAGGTTGTCAGAGAGGCCGTCGTTGAGGTTCATGGTGCCCGCCAGGTCGGAGAGCCCCGTGGGCCCCGTGGACGGGGACATGCTGCTGGGGCTGGAGTACAGCATCGGCGAGAGGGGCGAGTCGTCGTCGGGCACCTCGTCCAGCTCCAGGTTGGCCAGGATCGGGGACAGGCGGCCGCTGAGTGTGCTGGCGTTGGAATTGGTCCGGGAGCGGAAGTCCGTCCAGGCGTCCAGCTCGTCGCTGCTGCGGGAGGTGGGACTTCCTGTCCACTTGGAGAGGCTGGAGGAGCTCTCGGAGCTGCCTTCTTGAGCTGCCTGCAGCGAGGCTTTCTTCTTGGTGGCACGTCCTCGGGCTCCTTTGATGTACTTGCTGTTGTCCATGGATACGGCCCGTCGTCGGGGAGCTTTGCCTCCTTTCCCACCTTCTGCGTTGAGCATCCACCAGGAGCTCTTTCCCGTTCCTTCATTCTGGACTTTCACAAAACGACTATGGAGAGACAGATTGTGTCGGATGGAATTCTGCAATAAAAAAAAAAAAGAATGAAAGGAATTAAATGCATTTGTAATGGAGGTTATTCTTTGAGCGAATGATAACAGGAATAAAATTACTTGAGTGCCTTTACTTTGTCAATAATGCTGATTCTGATATAATTCGATCCAAAGGCAGATTAGGACGATTAGGAGTTTTAAGCCAACAGTCTTTTATTTAACGCCTAAATCTGCAGTACACCTTTGAGCCACACGAGGGAGCCTTAACGTTTTTACTGTTCCGATAATTGGAAAAGCTTTGCATCTATTGAGGAAGATCGTGCGACAAGCTTGAAAGCTCCAGATCAGCTACTGGATGAACCTTGTGGGGTTTAGACAGTATTTAGTTATATTTCACCTTTTTCTACCAAAGAACTAACTTTGGGTTTGTTTTAAAATCTACCCGGTTGTCTGGCTGCCTGCATTTTGTCCTGTTGGACTTTTTTTTGTGGCGATGTCGACATGTTCCCAGAATTCAATAAATAACTTTCATATGAAAGGAAAGGATGAAAAAAAAACTACCAAAATAAGACCCCAGATATTATCTTTCAAGACATTACTGGAAGGGTCAGTCCACAGGCCGTAAGATTGTGATCAGAACTGATCCATTATTTTGGGTTTCAAGAAAATAATTCCACACAAAATCAAGTATGTTTGTGGGGATTTTCCCTCCAACTAAAGCTTTTCTCAATGTGAAATACTGGCCTTTAAAAACCCTTCAAGAGAAGCAGTCCGAGAAGGAAAATCACACTTTGTTTGAGCTGCTTTTAAGGTTGCCAACCACAGCATTAGAGGAAGCAGAGTTTCTACATGCAAGAATGCAGACCTCAACAACAGAACATACTCTTTGTTACTACAACAACCACAGTATTGTGAACATTGTAGTATTTTTATGTTCTGGGCTGCAAACGAAAACTTTTAACGGGTTCCAGAGTGAAAGGAAAAACGTTCCCGTTCTTCTTTGCACCTCACACTACGACCCCCGTCTGGCTCTGGCTTCCTTGGAGAAGTTCCCAACCACGTACAACATGAAACAGCTGGAGCCCGCCGAGGACCAGCCCACGCCGAGTCACGCTGCAGTCCCAAAGCCAAGCTCACTGGGAGGAGGTCCAGCATAATTCTCCCAAGCTTGAATTAACTTGAGGTCCCATTTAAATCCCTCAGAAGATTAAACTAATCAAACACTAAAGAAGCTCAAGGCACACAAACCGCAGCGAGACCCTTCACAATATGGATCCTATAAAAAAAAGCAGCTGTGAGGGGGAAGTTTCTCTGCAGCTTTGTGATGACTCAGCACAAATTCCTCTGAATGCAACGAGTCAGTGACCCACTGACATCAAACTTCCAGTAAAGCTTCAAGCCAATTAAAGGATTTGGTCGACCGGCAAACACTTTCATCACTTACAACAAAGCAAATCAACCTTCAGCTGCTACATCGCTCGCTCTCACGTTAGCTCAGAATTAGCCAACAGCCTCGTAATTAGCTTAAAGTGCCGTAACGAACACTGAAGATGTGAATCTTTAAATAAATTGTTTTTGGGAAATGCTACCACATTTTGTCTAAAGTTACCCGAGAAGCTCGATGCGACTCTCGTGTCCGTACGGTAGGTATGCAGCTACGGCCATTAGCCGGTTAGCTTATAGCACAAAAGGCTAGAAACCGCCATTATGGCTCCGTCCATCACATGAACGCTCAGTAAACATGTCGTATCTCGTGTCTTTAATCAGTAGAAACACACACAGTAAAAATGACACGTTGTGTTCAGAGCCAAGCTCGTCGTTTCCCACCCGTATCCAGTTTTGGAGCTAGCTAAGCTAAGCTAAGCTAAGCTACTATTGACGTTTAGAAGAGGCTCCCAAACAGCTGCTCACTGACGTTCTCAGAAAATGTTACGCGGTATGAATTTGTTTAGGGACTCTTTTAAACCTGGAATAAACATGCGCTAGTAATCACAGCAGCGGGGCGGTGAATTTGGGATAAACTCTAAATAAACTACAGAGTCCATGTTCTTAAAGGAACATGTGGTTCTTGGAATCAGCCAACTGGAGCTGCAGAGGACTAAAAGCCCTAACAGGCCGGCTACACTGATAATACTTCTGATTAGTTTAATTCAGGCTTCACCTTTAACCTGAACTTTGATTTCATTTCCCTTCAATGTGACATTGACCAAACAAAATCTACATCCTCCTCAGCTGGAAGGCATTTATTTCCATGTATAACCAGAAGGCTGGTTGATAATTAAAAGTAGATAAAAATCACAGATTGTTTGATCAATAGTCCAGGTGTAAATAAAACACACAGGAGGAAGAAACTCTGATTTAGATCTCTTTGATTTTGAGTTTGTATAGTTAGTAAAGGCTAAAATGTAAGGACCTCATCTATAAGTCATTATAGCAGTGACTAAATAAAAACACCACCTGTTCTGCTCAGTTCTTAAATCCAATACGACGTCATCCCCGCCATACATAAATAAACCTTTGGGACACTTCTGAGCCCGTCAGAGTGAGGTTTTTGAAGGATGTGGTGTTTTTTTATGAGTCCATAAATTGCATAGTTGCTGTACTGGATGGGTTTATATTACCGCAGCTGGGTGAAATATACCTCCTGTGTGTAGGGGTAGTTAAGGTTTACAGTAGTGTAACAGGGATCCGGACTATAAACACACATTCTTATTATACTCTGGATGGTAGAACAGTCCGTGTGGCACGTAGCAGCTGAAAGAAACATCCAGTAGGTGTTGTTGCATCCTTAAAGCTCCAGAGACGCCCGACACGCTCTGAATGCAGCACAGGTAGACAGAGTGGGAGCCATTCAGCGTTTAATAGATAAATCACAAAGAGCAACTCCTGCCACCCCCCCCCCTCCTCCCATGCAGCCACAGCAGCTCTGCAGCACCCTCCGAGCAAAGCCTCGTTCTGAGCGGGGACTGGAGCTATGCCAGTTTATCCGGAGCCAGATCCAAAGAGAAACACTGAGCTTCTCTCACACTACACATTGACCTACATAATTTATAGTCAGCTGATTGATTCTTGTGCCCGAGGCACGTGAAAAAAAAAAAAGACAGCGTGGCACACAGCAGCGGTGGGGGGGTCGGGCCGCTGCCTGGTCATCTGTATAGTTTTGTTTGGACTGACAACAGAGTGGGGATTTAACCCCCTCCCCCCCACACTAAAGGTCACTCAATGTGCGTGGAGACGTGCAACAGGTCGCAACCCTCCGGTCTCAACGATCTGAGGACGTTTGTTTGTTGCACACAGCCCCTCATGCAGATGTTCAACCTCATGACTGACTGCTAGAATGTCACAGCTGCAAAGCATCTCCAAGGAAATGCTGATGTCAGCAGATCTTTAAACCCCAACGTTAACCCTTTCCTCTGCCAGTACCCCCCCCCATGAATGAAAACCGACCTGCTAATCTCAAGTATTAACTAACCATCTGATTCTGTGCAGATTAATCGGGTTATTAGCGACAAAGCGAGGATTTTATCCTCCCGATTCCCGTCATGTCACATCATCGTGATTCGGGCTTAAAAGCACAAATCTTGACCGCTACCGTGATGTCTTTGTGCAGGAACTCCCTGGAAGTCGGACCGCACCCCCACATCCTACAGTTATGCAGGATTACAAACCTATTTCCAGAGTTTTACTACCCACCCCCATCCCATCTAAATCCTGCAAAGCTCAAAGCTTTCATCAGACTTGATTCCATGACAGATGAATTGGTTTTCCAGGCCGAACTAATCCTCAAAATCAAACTGAAGCAGGGCCCCGGTGCTGCAGTGGGTCTGAGAAGTGAAATCAACTTTGCATCGCCTGTTTTGGGTCTCAACCGTCACACCTGCCACCTTGTGTTTACTGGGGTGTGTGTGTGTGTGTGTGTGTGTGTGTGTGTGTGCTTTTGTTTCAGATACTAGTGTGTGTAGTGTGCTGCGTACACACACACTAGTATCTGCATATTTTGACAGCAACCTGGGTGCTTTTACACACACGTGCTTTGTCAGGCTTTGCCCCAAATCCTAAATATCGATTATGCATGCCTTATAATGAGCCTAAACCCACCCCGTGCACGTGTGTGTGTGTGTGTGTGTGTGTGTGTGTGTGTGTGTGTGTGTGTGTGTGTGTTTACAGGAGCACAGCGTGGTCTTTGTTGTGATGACAGCACCAGCGTGGCTCACCTTCCAGCCAGCAGAGCTATTGCTGTCGCCTTTGTCCTTGAAGTACGGCACAGACCTCACCATCCAGTCGTAGATTTGGGACAAGGTCAGCCTTTTCTCGGGGGAGCTCTCGATGGCTTGGGTAATGAGGTCTGCATAGGAGTAGTTGCCCCAGGCGTTCCTGCGGGCGGAGGACTTCCTCAAATGCTGGGAGGCAGAGCCGCCCAGAGCCGCGGCGGGGGTCTGCGCCGAGGAAGGGGAGCCGTCGGCGGCCTCCTCCTTGCAGGGGCCGCGCTGGACCGCCACGGGTCGGGAGACGGCGCCGCAGCCCAGCGCACGGGATTTCACGCCACCCCCGCCGGCGTCACCGCCGCTCTCCGCGCCGCCACCCTCGTGCTCGTCATCCTCTTCTTCGGGG
This sequence comes from Eutrigla gurnardus, assembly GCF_963514095.1. Lineage (NCBI taxonomy): Eukaryota > Metazoa > Chordata > Actinopteri > Perciformes > Triglidae > Eutrigla > Eutrigla gurnardus. The sequence continues at coordinate 26,197,381 of NC_139921.1, forward strand.
ATGACGTCAGTGTCATTCGCGCCGGGCTTGTCCGCACCAGACTCCGGACGCGGCAGGGGCCAAGTGCAGGAGCGCGGCCGCTTCTGGGGCTCGAAGTCCGGGTCTATCTCGACGTTCGACGGGGAGTCGTCGCGCGGCGCCTCGGCCATGTTCGCCGCAGTGTCTCGGTCTCCGCACAAAGGGTTAGAAAATCACTCGGCCCGCATTCCATCAACGTCTGCGCGCGCGGCTTCGGAGACGGTTCGTGCGCGGTGCGCGCGCGGGGGGCATGCAAGTGTCCAGCCTGGCGAGCCCGGTGCCAGCACGTGTCCGTCTGTCTGTCGTCCCCCTGCGCGAGGAGTCTATCCGCGGCGCGCGGAGCTGCTCGGGCGGCTGACCAGCGTTAACCAACCATCGCCTGCTCGCGTGCACAGCCCACACACCCCCCCCTGGCCCGCGGGCAGGGTCGGCGGAGAGTCGAGGCGGCGTTCCTTCGCAAGAACCCGCGTCCTGCGCCGCGGTCCTGCGACGCGCATGCCAGAGAAAAAAATGGAGAGAGAGTGAGAGAAAAAAAAAAAAAAAAAAAACTCCCGACCTAATGCCACCGCATCAGCTTCATCGCTCCGCACGCAGCTGCCATCTTGACCGTTTCCTTCCCCAAGTTCTTTATCATCCGAGCAGAGCTCGTCAGGCGGCGGCGGTCCAGATCGCACGAAGGCGGAGGTTGCCGTCTCAAGGCCCTGCAGCTTTCTCTACCCCCCCAAAAAATAACATAAAAACACTACTGGGGAAACGTGGCGACACTCAAATCCATCCCAGCTTTAAAAGAAACGCATAACGATGCATCCTGGCTGTACATTCGCGGCATGTTGGTCGGGCCTCCGTGTGGCCGGCAGCCCGCAAACACTTCATTCAATCCGCCGCTGCTGCAAACGAGTCCAGCCGAGAGAAGGAGAAGCTCCCGGTCCTGCCCCCCCCCACACCCCCGGAGTTAAAGCGACAGTATGAAGATTTCCGCAGGCCAGTGACGTCACTGTACGTGCACCTTCTGAAGCCGAGGCAGTCGGTGTTGGACTTAAATAATAAATGCACAAAAGCAGAAGTAGATCTGTGCAACATTAGCTCCAAAGTGGAATATTAATGTCGCCTGTGAGATGAAAGCTTAGAAGAGATTATAACGAGGATGTGAGAAACACAGAGGGCGTTACACTTTAACAATTAAATCTCATAAAAATGTCATTTTTTTTAATTAAATTGATCTTCCCACATTGTTAGGAGTTAACATACAGCAAATACATACTGAATCACACATATCTAGTAAATATTTTTAAACAATTGTGTCTAAATATACTTAAAAATACCCACCTTGTGTTCCTTTTTTTTTTAAATCTATACTCCAACCAGGATTATTATTTAACTTAATAAATATCAAGAATGGAAAATAAAAGTTTCATTAAAGAAATTAACTACGACATTTCACAATTACACAAACATCAGAAAATAATAGAAGTCTTTTCATTTGATCGTCCCATCGCCCACCCTAAAAAAAAAAACAAGTATAAACTTTCTAATACTGGAGAATAAATAGTATGTGGGCTGAATTAACGCAATTTACATGACCAAGCTGTGCATTTCCTCACTGCATTAATACGATTCACAGTTGAAGGCAGATATATCCTCCAACATGCTTTAAAAAGATCTTAAGATGTAGTTTCTGCACAGAATAACGGATTCCTTTAAATTAAATAACACCAGCAGTGTGCCTGCTCTAACAGCAAATCATCTTTGAATATTTTTCTCACTTTCACTTCCCACGCAGCCTTTTTGTTTTGTTTTTGTAAGACGACGAGTATCCTAGTGTTTAAATAGAGAAAAGATCGATGTAAAAAAGGCAAACAGTGAAACTTGAAGATGGACACATAACAATGTAGCACCCTGGCAATAATAATATAAACTAAAACACTTCCTGCGTCACACGTTTCGTTTCCTTTTTAGCCGCCGAATGAGCGGTTGTTGTTGTTCAGGGCATGAAATGTTCGGAGACGAACATTCCACATAAATCATCAGGAAAAAAACACACGGCTTTAAAATCTCCAATCAATCTGCAGCCACTGTATTTAGGCTCTGAATCATAAACAACTCATTGCGTTTTAAAAGAGAGTCCAGATTAAAACGTCTCTTAACTCTTCATGAAAGTCCTCTGGGAATTCATTTCCGAAAGCCGTCCAGCTCTCCCCCCCCACATATTTATAAAAGTAAATACACTACAGTATGTGATATGGAGTTAAAAGCAATGACACCCTCAAGTTTATCTGAAAAATAAGGATCTGTAAAGTGCAATGTCACAATAAAAGGCCTTGAGGTCTGAATAAATATCGTCTGTACAGCAGCAGCACCGGTGCTGGCTCTGTGCCGGATCCCACGAGAAGGACTATAGTGTTTATGGAGTTTGGTGCAACCTGGTCCACGTTTTCTGTTACACCTGTGATTTATTTGGTGCTTCTGTCTCCTTCCAACCAGTATTCTTCCGTCTGCATCTCCGTGAGGCGAGACACCGTCCTCTGGAAGGCGAACATTTCCTCTTCTCCACTGAAGATGGACAGACTGCTGGCTTCGTCCTGAATGAGAAATTAAACGGTAGTTGGTGGAACTCGGGATGCCGAGTCCTCCTGGTAACGAGCACTTCTTCAAATAATGACGTCAATCAAATGGCTTTACGTTTGAGATATTTAGTGTGTAAGATTAAGATTTTAAGTTTTTCCTGACATTCAGCACATTTTGGGATTTTGATCCCGATGGAACAACATTACACTTTAAAAAAATGATCTTTGGGGGCTTTTTATCAGACGGTTTTAGTAGAGAGACAACAGGAAATGAGGGTGATGCAAACAAAAGGTGGATCTGAACTGGTTCATAGTTTATAGTCTGCATTTTTTTTTTTTTTTTAACAGTTGAAATAAAAAATTAACAGACTTATAAAACTGCTGAACTCGACCTCAAAAACTGATTTCCAAGTGAAATAACATAAGTTGTCGACGCGGTGGGATGATTCACATTCTACTCCTAAAAAAATGTCAAAAATAATGCAAGTGGTGCGTAGTTTCAACATGTGGACGCTTGATTGGATACAAAAGTTAGAATTTGATTCCTGTTTGCTTATTCGTTAGTTATCAGGATTAATAGGAGATTTTGAAGTAAAATCTGAGGTTCATGGATTTATTAACAGACATTTTGGAGCATTTCTGTCTCTCTTCTTTTAGGAACTAATGATCAGATCAGATCTGTTTACTCTCAGTCCAAAATTAGTTAAAAATGACTGATTTCATTTTTTTAATTCATTTCAAGGAGGACTTACTTGATTCCAAGTAAATTAAGACTCAGCTAAAGACTAAATGAAGTGGTTAAGATGACGTTTCACTCACTGATGAACTTTCAGCTCTGCGTTTTAAGCTCCGTTCACTGACGGCCGACAGCCTAAAACCAGCTTATCGTCTACTCTGCAGCTGAAGGTCCACATCCAACATGAAAAACCGGTTTGTCCGTGCAAGCCGGAGCTCTCACCCTTTTCAGCCCCAGATCGTCCATCAGAATGTGGCTCTCGTCGTGACCGTGATCCCCGTTGTGCACGAAAATATCATCCAGTGGATGATCGGCGAGAATCACCACCCGCACCTGAAACAAGACCCAAGTTATGACAAACTCCCAAAACAAACAGCTCGTAGTTTTTTGCGTCTAAGGTGAAGCGCGCGTACCTTGTGGTCGTACAGCGCGTCCACCAGCGTGATGAGTCGCCTGGCTTGAGTTTTCTTGTTCAGCGTCAGCAGAGGAATGTGTCGAATGAAGATGGTGTCGAACAGCCGGGACATCTCCAGGTAGTCGCTGGCCCCTAACGGCTGAAACGCTTACATTCAAACACTGGATTCTCACTTACAGCTTGTGTGCATCAAGCCGGGAAAAGCTCGATACACTGGTTTCTGAACCATTTTCATTTCCTGGGTTTTAATTAAAGAAACCACACTTTGTCTAAAAAATGCTAGAAACCTGGGACTTTATGGCTTTGTGTTTATTTGTTGATTTCTTTGGATTGCTTCAGCCGCCGTAGAGGCGCCTGTGAGTCAGTCAGGCAACGCAACCGAGAACTGTTCAGACCGGTTTAACCTGGTTTTAAATTCTGGTTGATTTCACAAAAAGTCACCACGCGACACAATCTGTAAGTCAATAAGGGTCAATCTGAAATTCCTGGGAAAGCTTCAAACGGTTTGTCCACTTATGAATGCTGCTTTGATGTCCTTATCTTAGAGTACTTTTCAACAATGGACAATCAACACATCAAGAACACGCAGACAATCGGGTGCCGTTGCTAACCGACAACACCGCTTGGATCACACAACATGCATTTAAAAAAAAGAACCCTGAGAGACTTACTCGATCACACAGCTCCTCAAACGTACAGTCTGCGACGGTCCCGCAGGCTTTGTTCAGAACAACTCTGCGGTTGTGAACGTTCAGAACTCTTGGTCGCGTTACTGTGGAGGAAACCGGCGAGCAAGTTCACCGTGTGACACAGAAAAAAAAAACATTTCACACATCAGCTGCAGAACAACGTCATGTCCACTTACTGTCATTTTGCTTAAACGCCAGCTCGTCGAACATCTTGTCGAGTGTCGCTTCTACGTCCGGCTCACTGGAGCTGCAGCACAAAGACACAAAACATGCTTTTCGTCAGATCAACCGTAGCGTCGGAGGCGACGGATTCTGGTTCCGACTGGATTTCTCACAGGAAGTAGAGTTTCCCCGCGGATGGTCTGTTCCGTCTGCGGTAATCTATCCCAGAATCCAGCCGGAGAGTTTGGCAATATCTCTGCACGTGAGAAAACAAACCATAAACGACTGTGCATCCTACACTTTTTTAAAAGAAATCTGATGCGTCTCCTCTTTCTTACCTGCAACACGGCGATGAACGGCACAAAGTTGACTCTCTGCAGCCCGTTTTTATACAAATCTGAGGGGAAATAACGAGCCGTGAGTTGTTCTTTCACTTCTGCTATTTACACTTAAATGCGGTCGGATTTTAAAAAATATACATCGTTGACAATCTTCAATACAATAGGGGTGATTTTGTAACGTATTAAGTACGTTAGGTTTATAATTATGAGATTTAAGATTTATGATATATTCATTTCAACTCGTGTCACATAGCATCAACCGATAGCTGCAACCGATAAATACATGCGACGACTGCAAAGTCAGGAATGGATGTCAATCGCAAACCTTTGGATTGAAGACAGAAGCCAGATTTTAGTGGCTTCAGTGTTTTATTAGTGAGAAAGAGAACACGTTTCTGTTTCTCACCTTCAGGGGGACGATTAGACGTAGCCACGACGACGACACCTTTCAGGAACAGATTCTCAAAGAGCTGCTTGAGAATCATGGCGTCGGCGATATCAGTCACCTGAAATGTGTCACCGTTTAAGGTTAAAGGTTACAGACACAGAGGAATACTGCAGCATGTGATGTAGAAACATTCACCTGAAACTCATCAAAGCACAGCAGACAAGCTTCCTCGCTGATCTCCTCGGCAACTGGAGCAATGGGGTCATAGGATTTGGCCATTTTCCCTGCTTTCCTCTTTGGCATGCTCTGTTTCAGTCGATGGATCCCTAAACAGCAAAGAAGAAAAAAAAGAGTGAAAATGAGTCTTGGCTCTGTAAGATTGAGTACAAATTAATACACATGAATACCAGAAAGTGCTGAGCTCAAGATAACACAAACTGGAAAACACAAACCACCATTTTTAATAAATAACTTTCACAAAATGTACAGAATAAATAACTTTATAAAAGAATAATACTCAAAAACATTTAATACTGGACTCATTTAAAGTGCTTTATCAGCGATAATAGAAACATATCTACATTACAACACGTAAGCAGTGCTTTAAATGCAACAAAACCAACGTGCGGCGGCTAAAACAGGAAATATGAGCTTCTTTCAACGACCACAGGACTGCCTCGTCCTACAGACTTTGAATATAGGGTTTTGAGAAGTGTTCATGTCACACCAGTAATGAAACTTCACCCAAACTGAAACAGATCCTCTCAAGACAGTATAGAAGATAGATTTTTTACTTTACTTTAAACTGTGGAATGTGAAGTAAAGCCGATTGTAAAATAGACCAGGCTGGTGACGCCTGCTAGAATTATAAAATCACGCATATTCCCCCTGCAAAGAGCTGCCGAATCTGTGGGTTTTCTGTAACCACCGACAGGTGATTTCATTAATTTTATTAACGATGAATGAATAGGATGAGTCCAAGAGACAGGGTTGCTTTTTGGTGGACAGCAAAATGACAATATATCCGAGGGAAAGCTGTGTGACAGGTGAGGCAGGATGTCAGTTGGATTACGAATATGTGACAAGAATGAAGAAATGTAAGATTAGAGGGCGTGGGTTGATATATTCTTGCCTCATTACAACAAAACATGCGCTTACTTAGATGCAACACATGTTTCTGTAAATCTATTTGACCATGTGAGGGAAATGTAGATCCTGGTGTGAATGACATTTTTCTTTTTAAATCTCCCAATGTAACAAACAGCCTCAGCAGCCGGGAGAACACCATCCACTCTTTAGATGCAGGACGCCTCGTCCACCTTGGACTTCTTCATTCACACATTCATTGGTAGCTTGACTCAAAAGTTGAAGATGTATTTGCCCCCTAGTGGCTGTTAGGAGCAAGTGAAGTCAGACGTGACAAACTATGAACACTAGTACTCACTTTTGTGCACGTCCAACATGAAACCGTGGAAATGAACCCTCTTTTTCTTTTCAGTCTCAACGTATGAATAAAACATGTCCATCACCATCGTTTTTCCTGTGCCTGAAACAAAAACACAGCGTGTGAATTAAAAGGGAAAAGTTTAAACACAAAATGTGAGACAAGCAATCGATGTCTGAAACTCCGTGGCCCATCTCTCTCTTACCTACATCACCGTAGATGTAGTAACCATTCGGAGCCTTCCGCTGCGTGAAAAACTGAAAGACAAAAAAATATATATATATACAGTATATATATATATATAAACATCTACAGCAGAACACTGAATTAAGTGACTTTAACATGTGTTGGATTCACAAATAAGAGTTCAGTAAACCAACAAGTTTCAAGTTTGTGGTCAAAGATTTCAGAGATGCAAAACAGTATAAAAAAAATACATGAATGAAATGGAATATATCTTAAATAGAATATAAAACATACGTACTGTCAGACAGGTATTGTACGAGAGAGAGACAGACAGACAGACAGACAGACAGACAGACAGAGATACAGACAGACGGACAGACAGATAGATATAGACAGACAGACAGACAGACAGACAGACAGATAGATATAGACAGACAGACAGAGAGATACAGACAGACAGATAGATATAGACAGAAAGACAGACAGACAGAGAGATACAGACAGACAGATAGATAGATATAGACAGAAAGACAGACAGACAGATAGACACACAGACAGACAGATAGACAGACAGACATAGAGATACAAACAGACAGACAGACAGATAGATATAGACAGAAAGACAGACAGACAGACAGATAGACATAGACAGAAAGACAGACAGACAGAGAGATACAGACAGACAGACAGACAGACAGACAGACAGACAGATAGATATAGACAGAAAGACAGACAGACAGAGAGATACAGACAGACAGACAGACAGACAGATAGATAGATATAGACAGACAGACAGATAGATAGATATAGACAGAAAGACAGACAGACAGAGAGATACAGACAGACAGACAGACAGACAGACAGATAGATAGATATAGACAGAAAGACAGACAGACGGAGAGATACAGACAGACAGATAGATAGATATAGACAGAAAGACAGACAGACAGACAGACAGACAGACAGACAGACAGACAGATATAGACAGACAGACAGATAGACACACAGACATAGAGATACAAACAGACAGACAGACAGATAGATATAGACAGACAGACAGACAGACAGACAGACAGACAGACAGACAGACAGACAGACAGACAGACAGATAGATATAGACAGAAAGACAGACAGACAGACAGACAGACAGACAGACAGACAGACAGACAGATAGACATAGACAGAAAGACAGACAGACAGAGAGAGAGATACAGACAGATAGATAGACAGACAGATAGATAGATACAGACAGACAGACAGACAGACAGACAGACAGACAGACAGACAGATAGACAGACAGATAGACAGAGAGATACATACAGACAGATAGATAGACAGACAGATAGATATAGACAGACAGACAGACAGACAGACAGACAGACAGATAGATAGATATAGAGACAGTAATAACAGGATGTAGAGTGTAATGCACACTAACAGATGTTATTGTGATGGCATGCCAGCTTATTTACAGGCAGTAACATTTAAATAAACACGTGACGTGATGTTAGTAAAGAAAGGAAGTAAAACAAGGAGCCTGAGGTTAATTCAGAAGTATTAGGTTCCGGTAAATAACAACATGAAGTGACCTTGGAGAAGAACGACGTCGGCGTGTTGCTGTATCCTCGGAGTGTTTGGTGGAGCCGGTCCAGGGTCTGCAGCACCGCCTTCTGGTGCTCGTCCTCCCGCAGGGTCCCGTCCCGGATCAGGCCGGCGTAGTGGTCCAGGGGGCTGCGGAACCCGGCGGCGCTGCTCTCCTCCTCCGCCCGCTGGGCTTTCACCGAGTAACCTTCGTGTCAACCACAACCGCGTTAGCCAGCTAGCTACGTGTGTACAAGGCTAGCAGGGACGGCTACTCCGACAGTTAACAGTCAAACAGAGACAGTTTGTCCAGATATTTAAAGTCGTGTCAGGATAAATAAAGACAACATGCTGTAGGGCAAACAAGCTGGGTGGGGTTTCAAACTCGTCTCCATCACTGTCAGCAGGAACAGCCCGCCTCACCTCGTCCGCTGACGTCCGCCAGAGACCTCCGCAGCCTCCAGGGAGAACACGGCTCCGTCAGGACCCTCTGAACGCCCCGCAGAGCCGAGGGGGGCATCCTCACCCACAGCGCCGCGATGCCCGCCGCCATCTTGCTGTCAAACGCCTTCAATAGAACTTTATTAACAACCGCGTTGACAAAACAGAAGCGTGTATATCGCTGTCGGCCAGCAGGGGGCGAAGTTCCATTCTGTCCAGAATCCTGGTTTTAATATTTTTTGTATTTTAATCCCAAAATTTGCTGAAATCCTTAGTGGATTGATCAATTCGACGATCCACGAATTAATCAGCACGCTTTTGAATCAGTTATGAAACAAATATGGCAACATTTCTATGGTTCCAGCTTGTTGAAAGCAAGGATTGATGGTAAACTGAATATCTTTGGATTTTACACTTTGTCAGAGAATAGAAGACATTTGAAGACCGTGAGCTACAGGCAAAAAAAATGTTTTACTATTTCTTTATTCCAAACAAAAAAGAACACATAATATAGATGCATGCCTTTACCCACTATACTGAAATACTCAGATGTATGAAGAGGAACAGGAATATGCCATGGCGTTGACTTAGAACATATACACCTGTCATGAAATACCTAAAATGACCTTTTGAGTTTCATTTGGCAGAAATGTGGATTGCAGAGAAACCGCAGATATGCAAATCAGGGAAATTAAAATCCAGTGTTTACTGTTGTTCTTTCAGCTCTTAAATCATTATCTCTTGTGATGAGGGAGAACTGCAGTTTGAATAATACATCTATGGTTGCAAATAATCACATGGCATCACATTTGAGAAGCAAATATTTGGCATTCATGCCTTGAAAAAATGACTGAATTGATCATCAAAACAATTTCATTATCAACGATTATTTTTCTTTCGGTTGATTATCTATGAATCGTTTGAATATATAATTCCTTTATATGAATCTAAAAGCTGCAGACATACAAGGAGACATTCAGACTTTTATGACAAATATTCTCATTAAAAATAAAAAGGCAGAAACTCTGTCGTCAGTCTAATTATTCAGACAAAAAACATGGCAGACAACCGGCAGGGTGTTACAGGGGCTTACAGGCTTGTTGCCATGACAACAGAGGAGCCCTTCTCCCCCCCTCTCTCTCTCTCTCTCTCTCTCTCTCTCCGTCTCTCTTTAATGCACACACACACTCACACACATGCACACACACTGTCACTCTCTCTCTCTCTCTCTCTCTCTCTCTCTGTCTGTCTCTGTTGTACACACACACACACACACACACACACACACACACACACACACACACATTTAAATATACAGTATTACACTGGAATCTGCCTTGCTTTGTCATCCGTCCCCAGGAAAAACATAGAAAACCCAGCAGGGAGCGCAGGGACACTCCACATCTGTTTTGGATGGTGAGTGCCGGCTGACCGGTTATTGTTTGTTTACATACTCTGTCCTTTTGACATTTAAAACAGGAGACGTCTTTGGAGGTATGAAACGCACTTTGTTTGCTCTTTGCTGCATGAGACGGATATATGTCAAATGTTTGTGTTCTCGCTCTTTTTTTTTTTTTTAAAGATCAGGGTGGAAGCTGTCATCGTAATGGTAATTCATGGCTGGGTAGCCATGGTGAAGTCAATTCCCCCCTCCCTCTGCCACTGCTGAATGCATTAGTCTAATGAGATGTCTGCAGCCTGTGTGCCGAGCAGCAGCCGCAGCAGCAGCAGTGTGTTAACCCAAAAGGGGACGAGGAAAAAGCCACACAGAGCGAGAGCAGGATGGCTTTCCCTTCATTGTTAGGGATTTAGCTTTAAAACCACCTCTAGGTTCCTGGGATTTAAGACAAAAGGGCTTGGCTCCTGGGCTTTCACAATAGAAGACAGCAGGTAATAGACACCCCCTCCTCTCTCGGGTTTATCAGTGTGTTATCAGTGCAGGATGGAGGTGCTGTTTCCTCCACGGCTCATGCATGGATGCCTCTTGTGTTGTTTGCTTATCATGGTGCTCTGCTAAATGCTGCTCCTGCTCACCGCACTGCTCAGCTGAGCATTCTGCAGCCTCTTCGTATGTTAGATGTTGCTGTTGTTCACCTTTGCCAAGCTATGCAGCTTTCACTGAGCTTCCTCTCCAGAATGATGCTAATTGCTGAGATGTGTAGTAGCTGAGGATCAGTGTGGGAGGAAAGTGCATGTCTCTGTGCATTTCTATACGATTTGAGCTCAGTGGTTGTTTTCCTTTGTCTCCCAGCTCCAAATGAGTGTACCTGCAGCGACGGCACAGAAATCAGACAGCAACAACAGTGACATGCAATCAGCTGCAGTGGCTCCCTCCTTCCTCCCCAGCCAGTCGGGGAAGATCCCGGGCAGGAAGAGAGGGAGACCCCCGCTCCGCAATGTCGCCAAGATGGATTTTCCAAACCGTTACCCCGAGTCGCTGCCTCCACTCAAAGTGCCAAAGAAGAGGGGGAGAAAGCCAGGCTTCAAGGTCAGCCACACGAGGGGGGAACCGGGGGGATGAGCTGTGTTGTGTGTGTGTGTGTGTGTGTGTGTGTGTGTGTGTGTGGATGCAGTGTGTTTAAAAATGCATGTGTACACAGAAAGACACAGACACACCGGCTCCATGCCCTTCACAGTTGTGGGACCCCAGTGACACATTTGAGGCTTTGCTCTGCTGTAGTCAAGGGAAATATTTGTCAAAATTGGAAGTCATTATTGTAAATATGTTGTTTGTTTTATTCATAAATGAATGAGTTTTATACTGGTAGGCTGTTTGTTCCACCTTTCTGCACGATTCAGTAACAATGGAATAAATGCAGCATTGCAACCACTTTCTTGTCCTGCAGCTCAAACCCAGGATGGTGATGACACCGTTGGCCATCTCTCCCCCCAGCAGCACCCCTGAGCCCGACATGAGCTCCATTCCCCAGGATGCTGCCACCATCCCCCACTCTGCCACGCCCCAGGTGCTTACAGGTAGGACATTAAACCCGCGTAAGAAGCACTAATGTACCTTTTGTCTTCACAATCCAGTCCCAATATGCCTACAGGACGCATGCAGATCAGTAAGAGAATGCTTATTGTTTCCCCTCCGCCAGTCTGTATCTACATCAACAAGCAGGCCAACACGGGCCCCAACCTGGACAGGAAGAAGATCCAGCAGCTCCCCGACCACTTTGGACCCGACAGGCCCTCCGTGGTCCTGCAGCAGGCCGTCCAAGGCTGCATCGACAGCGCCTTCCAGCAGAAAACCGTGTTCACTCTGCTCACGCAAGGCTACGGGGGAGAAAAAATATCAGGTGTTGTACAAAGACCTCCCTCAGGTGTTGCTTTCTATTTGTTATGTGTTTTTTACCCGAGGTACACTGAGTAGCAAACATGCATCAGTGAAGGTTTAATGACCTCATTTCTAAACTTGGATGTTGTTTCAAGTGGCCCCGTCGTTGTGTTTTCGCCCTTCCAGCCACGTTTGACGGGAAGCAGCACCTCCTCAGCCTCCCCGTGGTGAACAGCATCGACTATGTGCTCCGTTTCCTGAAGAAGCTCTGCCGCAGCTTGCACTGTGAAAACCTCTTCAGCGATCAGCCCATCACCCAACACAGCGGCGGCTCCTACCATTCAGACGGTAACTTGGAAAGTGCGTCCGATGGAACGCTGCTGTTAACCAATGATTCAAGCTCACTCTGTGATCTTGCCTTCAGCTGAAACGTCCATGGCCGAGGACTACCATTTAGACCAGAGCGACGGCAAGCGCTACGCCTTGGACCCCGCCGATTCTGCCTTCGGCTCCATCAGCTCGTCCTACTCGCCGAAGAACTCCTACGGGTTTCGCTCGTCGCAGCAGTTCTCCAGCGGCTCGGCCTCCATGAGTATGTGCAGGCAGTCTTCCACCAGCCCGAACGCCTTCCCAGAGAGCAACAGGACAGGTTAGAAGCCACGGAAACATCAAACCAAGAGGCCCTCGGTGTTTAGTTCTCTAGGGTGTGGAAGTAAAGCACCTTCCCTTTGTTCTTCCAGGAGGTTATAATGCTCCGTCAGAGTCCCAGGAGTCCAAGGCTCCACCCAACAAGGACCCATCCAGCTGGTCTGTGGAAGACGTGGTCTGGTTCATCAGAGATGCAGACCCCCAGGCTCTCGGTCCTCACGCAGACGTCTTTAGGAAACACGTGAGTTGGTTTTCCGTTGTGTTCTTGGACTCATTTAATGAACGTCCGGTGTAACATCATCTCGTCCCGGTCATTTCCCGCTCATTTGACGCCGGCTTCTTCTCTCCTCTTTCTGTCAGGAGATCGACGGAAACGCTCTGTTGCTCCTGAAAAGCGACATGATCATGAAGTACCTCGGGCTGAAGCTGGGGCCGGCCTTGAAGCTTTGCTACCACATCGACAAACTAAAGCAGAATAAGTTCTGAAAACCTTCGACGGTATATTTTCCCCTCCTTGAATCCAACAATTCAGTTGAGAAGAGTCTCCGGGTCTGTCAGCCAATGGGAAGAAAGGAGGAAGTGAGATGCGTCACGTTCTTCTTTTCTGTCAAATGATACGAGAACACTTCTACGGTTAAATAAAATTCCAAAGAGTGTTTGAGTATTATTGCAGATATCACTTCAGTCTTTTATGAAGACATTTAAACATGAGCGCACGTAGTGTCTAACTTAATGATATTAACATCATTGATGATCATCTCTCTAACCATTTTCGGTAATTTAGCATTTATTTCACAGCTAACGCACACTTAAAAGCATACGGTGTAGCTAGTTTAGTCACCAGCTAGTCGCTAACTGTGCTAACAATGCTGTTTGGTGCTAAGTAGTTAGTGTACAGCTGGTCTTTAGAGATTTTTCGAGCCACTTAAATTCTAGACTGCTAAACGTAGTGATACGCCTCATACCACACTCTTTTCCTATTGGCTCAAAGACCCTAGTGATAGTCACAAATCCCTCCCCCTTTCTCTCTCTGCTCTTACTTACTTACTTTATCTACTTTGGGCTCATATTTTGAAATGCATCCTTCATGCAAATGTCAACATAATGTAATCAGTGACAGGAGGTCGGTGCAAGAAAGTGTTTGCCTTCATGAGCAGCACACACACACACACACACACACACACACACACACACACACACACACACACACACACACACACACATATGAGGAAATATATATACATGTTGATCATCTGTCAAGACATGGATAGCAGGCAGAAACACTTTATACCTTGGTCAGATCTCACTGAGCTCCTGTTTACCAAGCTGACCACACATCCAGAACTGAGAACGCATTAAATACTACGTTGCTTTTCGATTGAGAGATTTAAAAAAATCATTTTGATACTATTTTTTCACATTAATGTGTAAGAAAAAAAGTAATGTTTCCATTGGATTTTTCATTCTTTTTTTTCTTCTTATAATTGATTTGAATATTTAAAAACAAAACACTATAACCTAAACAAAGTATAACCCACATAGAAAGAAAGTAGCTCTCTCCTCAGTATATATAATGGAAAAATGGGAGCATCGTAAACGTGATATATTTATGTTTCAATATGCAAGATTGTTACACGCCAGTTATCTCCATAGGCTCTTCATGTGTGCTCATAAGGACGTTTTTTCTAAACGCATATGTTTCTATGTTTTTATCAGGCATCAGTGTCGATACGGACAGCTGTCGAAACACTTGACACCTAAATGTTACGGTGATAACAGCCATGTAAATGGGTATATAATATAATATTGCTTTTGTATGCCACTTTTGGTGTACAGTATGCATCCTTTTTTAAATCAATTAACCTTTGTAAGTGAACGCTGCTGTAAAGATATTACATGTAAGCCATGCCTAGTGAGATCAAGATGAGGTGTTTTATTTAAAAAGACAACAATAAAACTACAATCTATGATTAAGAGTTTTTGGAGAACACTGAGTGGATCAGTACTGTATAGTATACAGTATGCTGGTGCTAAAGTTCTATATGTATTTAACTGTTTGCTTTTGTGTTTGTGAGATCATATGTGTATGCTGTACTGTATGTGAGCATTAAATTAAGAAATCGAGTAAATCAGAGATTTGTGTGTGAGGCAGATGTTTTATTTCCCCCCCCATGTTTCTTTATTTTCTGATCCAATAGGCTGCAGCTGCGTTTGAGGCTATCGCTTGTTTTTTTTTACCTACATTTAAATGGATCCAGATTTGGATGTGGGTCCACACGTCTGAGACTTATTTTGGCCAGGAGACTCATCTGTGCTGCGACACGCATGATTTAACAAAGGTGACCTATATCTGCGGCTCCAAAAGCGGTGTCCTCCAGGGGTCCTTATCGGGCCTCTCAAGGGGTCCTCGTATATCAGGAGCAGACTCGCTTCTTTACTACCGACTGCAGATTAGCATCACGTGTTTCGCTCCTGTCATCCAACATTATATAATTCTAGTACAACTCACTCCTGACAGCAGAGCTTCGGAGGTGTGGAAGAAAAACTCGTTCTGTGGCTGGTTCAGATGAGCTTGGATCACTGTCAGTGGAGAAAGAAGTTCACAAGAAGCTGTCCAGAGTGGATTCTTGGCCAGATTTATTTTAAGTTACAGGAAGCAGGAGGAGAAATCTGTGGTTGGGAAAGACGTTCAATTCACATGTGTGTCTGAGGGCATCGACTCAATGAAAGTTTCCTCTGATCACAATGCTAAAAAAAAGGCAGACAACTAAATCAGGTATCAGCAGGAAACGTGTTCAGTGGACAAGAAAGAGGGATATGCCTTTCCAGAGGCCTGTGGACCGAACAGGCTAGTCATGTCTTGCCACTGTCAAAACATAACAGAATCAATGAAGCCGGTCAAGTAATAATTGAGAAATAAGCCGGTTAACGTTCCTGCCAAAAGTAAGACGAGAAGATAGACAGCATACTTGCGTTTGTTTGGTAAATGTGAGGCTTAAATCTGCAGCATCTTAGCGTAGCTTAGCATACAGACTGTCTAAAGGGAAGAAAATCCTCCTACCAGCATCTCTTAAGCTATTTTTCTTGGCCCAGAGTGGTAACTTCCTACTCCGGTTGCCCAACAACCATCCAAGAGATGGAAGTCAAAGCTCTGTGAGTCGTAAGCTGCCTAATTAGAACTTGCATTGAGGATCAATCTTAAGGTTTTCAATCCTTTCTGCTGGAAAATTATCCCATAATGTTAACTGTAATTAGTCTTTTTATAAAGGGGTGCATGGGAGGATATGAGAATTTCATATCACGGTTATCCCGGCCAAAACCATTGCGATTCATGATTCATTATTTCTATCCAGTATTTTTTTTTTTTTTTTTTTTAATAATATTTTTATTATGGTTTTTCCATAAACACACAAACTGAACACATTACAATTGACAGTGATGCACCAGCTAATCATTCTTAGAAAAATAAGTGGAAAAAGGATACAAATTTTCCAAAATCAAAACACAAACATGAGCAATAAATAAATGACAATTAATCACCAAGCAAGTGGAAATCTAGCCTCACAGCCCAAAGATGTCATCTTGCCAATTGTCAGTGCTGCGGTCGACCATTCCCTTTAAAACAATATTTGTAAGTCTTTTACCAGCATATTTAAAGAAGGGTGCTATCAGTATTTTTAAAGTCAGGCTCTAGTTTTCACCTTTCAACCATGACAGAGAACTGACAGCTTTTTCCGTGACGATATATCGTGATTTAATCCCGATGCACGATAAAATCCTATATCTTGGACTCATGGCCCTTCACACAACCAACATGGGGCCATCAGGGGCCCACTGGTTGGTCATCCAGCACCTTAAATTCTCTTGTTGCCGAAAGGTGCTATACAAATCAAATGGCCTTGCATACATAATATTTTCTTGAAAATCACGTTTAATTTAATTTTAATTACTAAGACACGTCACCCTTAAAGGTTTAATTAATCTATTTCCTGATTAATTCGAGTGGATTCATTTGATCAAAATCCAAACCCCTCCCCAAAAAAAACATTTTTTTTTTCCTCTTCCCCCCGCTGATGAGATTTCAGGCTGATCATCCTCATCACGATAACGGATCCGGTTGTAACGTGACAGGATCCAGCTGAACCCGAAGCGAGCAGGCAGAGCAGCAGGCTGTGATGCACACGGGTGACGCCGCGCTCCTGTAGTCGCATAACCAGACTGGCGTGGGATCGGTCCCTGCTGCGCCTCATCGGGAGAGGAAAACACACATTTCATTAGCGGGCGGCTTTTCTTTTCAACGGAGGCGAACTGTGTCGAGAATAATCCCCTTTGGGCAAACGTTTCCATCGGAACGGGGGGGTTTCTGTACTTTGCAGGAACCAGAGCAGATTTTTATTCCGGGAGAGAATCCGCAGATATATAGGCTGTAATAAGGTAAGGACTGCATGTCATGTGTGTTTTTCACGTTTATGGATGCAGCAAACGGTGGATGGTTTGTGTGTGTTTTTTTTTTTTTTTTTTTTTTGGGTGAATGGGATCGAGCGGAGAGGGAGAGAGAGAGAGAGAGAGGGAGAGAGAGGGGTTGGCACACGGGGCACCTGCGCATCCCTTAAAAAATAAAGCCACTGCGTCTCTCCTGGCTAGAAATAAGACTAATGAGAAATGTCATCGAGATTTGCGCAATTAATTGTCTGTTTTGCGCCTCCGACGAGGCGTCTCCGCGGTGCGCCGACGGAGCTGTCCTGTGTTCTACACAATAAATACATAAAAATGTCTGGTTGGTTATGACATTTTCTTTTTTTTGCGCACGGAGAGATGTCATCGGGAGGCCGGATGGAGGGATGTGATGTGAAAATACTCTCACTGCGTCGTTTCCATCGGAATGCAGCCGCAGCGTCTCTCTCTCTCTCTCTCCCTCTCTCTCTCTCCTACCGGTTCTAATGGCATTAACTCAGATGTCATTGCCCAAAGCGTGAAATAAAAGCAGCATCTGTTTGGGGGTAAAACACCCTCGTACCTGTGGCTCATATTCGGCTGCATGTTTCAATGAAACGCCGCAGTTACACGACGGCGAGCCGGGTGGTGGTTTTTTTCCCCTCGGCGCTCCGTGAAACAATTTTGTCATCTTCCTGCAAGAAAAAAAAATTGTCCTCAAGGTCATTCGCCGCAGCCCATTTCACACTGATCTGTAGTCACCGGTCGCGCACGTTATAAAAGGCTGTGGTTTGCACTGATTCGAGGACTGCAGCGCACATTTCTTGCTGTTTGTTGTGCAAGGCCGGAGCCAATGCAGTGCTGTGTTGGAGGGGCCGTCCAGCCCGCCGCTGCAGAGCTGAGGACCGTGTTGGTGGTGGAGGTTCCCACACTGGCCTCTGGAGCTGACATGCAAATGTATTTCTGCCGTTTCATTTGCTTGAATTATGTATCGAGAACTGACGCATTCCTGCCCACTTTATGTCATTTGCCACATCATGAGTCAATAATTAATGAATGTGGGGGGCTTTCTGGTGTGGTTCGCACTAAGTCACCACGACTGTTACACCGAGGGGCCCCTCTGGTGTGGATGATCCTGGCTGATTGGTCTGCGGATTGCCCCCCAAACTGGGGGTTTAAACACTGTATTATGTGCTTGATTATAAGACACACTCCCAACTGATCCAGATTACAGCAGCCTACAGTGCTCCGGCAGGCCTACATTGCTCTGGCAGCCTACAGTGCTCCAGCAGCCTACAGTGCTCCGGCAGTCCTACAGTGCTCCGGCAGTCCTACAGTGCTCCGGTAGGCCTACATTGCTCTGGCAGCCTACAGAGTTCCAGCAGCCTACAGTGCTCTGGCAGTCCTACAGTGCTCTGGCAGGCCTACGATTCTCCGGCAGCCTACAGTGCTCTGGCAGTCCTACAGTGCTCCGGCAGGCCTACAGCGCTCCGACAGCCTACAATTCTCCAGCAGCCTACAGTGCTCCGGCAGGCCTACAATTCTCCAGCAGCCTACAGTGCTCCGGCAGTCCTACAGTGCTCCGGCAGATCACGCTCATTCAAGCCTTTCTGGGATGTACTGCTGCAGCTGTGCCCCCTCTCTTACGATCATACAGGCTTTGTTGTCATTGTCCGGTTATAGGACAGCGTTTGCAGTGGAAACTTGATAGCAGGCGATCGAACATTCAATGAACTGGATCTGCTCTGACAGTGATGATCCAGGTCAGTGCTACCCGGGCCACCGACCGGCACAAGCAGGCTGGAGGGGGGGTTGGGGGGGGGGACAGAAATAGAACAAGAGCACCAGGGAAATGTGCTGCCTATACCCCCCCACCCCCAACAAACACACACATTTACTCTCTGTTCTCACGCTTGAAGTGGAAATTTAAAAAGGAAAAAAAGATCGTTTTCTACACCGTGTGCTAGAGATGTTCGGGCTGCCGTCGCTCAGGCATAAGTAAATGCATTATGCATGTGTTCTTGCACCACAGGAATCATGGGAAAGCAGAACAGCAAGCTGACTCCGGAGGTGATGGAGGATCTGGTGAAGAATACGGAGTTTAACGAGCACGAGCTGAAGCAGTGGTACAAAGGCTTCCTGAAGGACTGCCCCACCGGCAGACTCAACCTGGATGAGTTCCAGCAGCTCTACGTCAAGGTTCCACTCTCTCTCTCCTTTATCGCCGTCTGAACGTGTCAGCACGCCGTCTGCATCATCAAACTACAGTTCCTAAGTCTTATTTAAAGCACAATGAATTATTGAACACCCCCCCCCCCCCCCCCCCCTTCCTACATTTGCAGTTTTTCCCGTATGGTGACGCGTCCAAATTCGCACAGCACGCCTTCAGAACCTTCGATAAAAACGGAGACGGGACCATCGACTTCCGAGAGTTCATCTGTGCTCTGTCCATCACATCCCGCGGCAGCTTTGAGCAGAAACTCAACTGGGCCTTCAACATGTACGACCTGGACGGCGACGGCAAAATCACCAGAGTGGAGATGCTGGAGATAATCGAGGTAAAAAGGGGGGATTATGGAGTCATTAAAAAAAAACAGAACACTAGCTCATCAGGGGGACAGACTGGCCCTTTTTGGGGGGTTTGTTATCAGTCGCCTGCACACCTGCAACGCTTTGAGTGCAGAGGCGGGCGGCTTCGACGGCGACAGAAATGCAGTTGTATTGAATTACGGCGAGCCATTTCTGGAAGCACAATCAGGATTGTAAATCTGATATGTCGCAGTGATCGGCCGCTGGAGTATATTGACGATTCCCGTAGTGATAAATGTGGGTCTGAAGCCAGCGATGTCTGGCGAGCAGCTGCCTATTAGATGAGCTGCGTCATGTTGGAAAACATGTTCTTCTGAATGGGTTAGATGTTATTTATCACCATTAATGTATCAAAGGGGTGACTGCTACAATTATTTATTTGAATTTTCAATGTCAAAGGTGTAAACACTTCAGAGCGTATATCCATCGCCTCCACACGGCGGCTAGCAGCTAACAGTGCAAACAGTGCAGACACAGCTAACAGTGATTACCTGTTTCTGTGACGACGGCGTGGGCACCGTTACCCGTGGTAACCGCGGCGATCAGCTGGGCACACACACAACCCTAAAGAAAGCAGAGAGAAACGGATTACAACACACACGGAGGGAGAGTGACATCATCCTCATCGTCATCAGATGATGTATGATCAACACATTTAAGATTATTCTTCACTAAAAAGGATGTTGAAGGAAAAAAAACGTTGCTTATGTGACGCAATAAAAAATATGAGGGTTTTTACGTTTAAGTGGCATTTTAGAGTTTGAAGATGATAATTTGGACAACATCGTGAATTGCAGTTACTTTGAAGAGGATACTTCATTATGTGGAACGTGTTTTCTAAATAAATCCCACGCAGTTTGTATAGCGAGGTTGAGCTGGACGAACACATGCACACAACAAGTAGGCTTCACTAGATTACATAAGAACCGATCCTCTACTAATTTTTCTCACTGCGCCTCCCTCACTCACAGGCGATCTACAAAATGGTGGGCACTGTGATCATGATGAAGATGAACGAGGACGGCCTGACACCACAGCAGCGGGTGGACAAGATCTTCGGCAAAATGGATAAGAACAACGACGACCAGATCTCGTTGGACGAGTTCAAAGAGGCGGCGAAGAGCGACCCGTCCATCGTGCTCCTGCTGCAGTGTGACATGCAGAAGTGAGCCCCCCCCCCAAACCCCCCACCCCCCCCACGCTCGCTCCCCCCTCCCCCGTCTGTAATCCACACACTCTGGACAGCAGCACATGTTTTAATGTCTCATTAGGGTTCTCTGCCATTTCCACAGGAAAAACAAAACAAAAACAAAAACAATGCTTGGACTATTTTTCAATGGACTCGCTTCTTGTGGTCGTATGCATGAGAATGTCAACTGCTGAATAATTTTGAATATAGCTATAAGATATCATGCATTTCTATTGCAAGACATTGCCAGTGTGATTTGTGCACCGTAAACCCCCCCTCCACATGCCCCCCTCCCCCCTAGCTTGTATATCAGTGGAGCACTCGCATTCAATTATGTTTCCTGCAGTATTTAGGATTCCCCCCAGTGTTCACTGCTGCTACTGCTGCCGTACGCTTTACATAATAGTAACAAAACAATAACTCCTATGATAATTGTAACTGTCTCTACTATCCAGACTTGTTGAGCTCTTGGAGACTAGAGAGGCTCCTGTCTGTTTCCGGATGTTTTCACACGGACGGAACGGAGAAGAGTAGGTTCTTTGCATGCATATATTATGTGTCAAAAATATAATCTCTTACCTTTTGCATCTTTAGGTGGTTGTAAAAGAGAAAACCCTATGGAATTCATTTAGTATTGTTGCATGGGATGTACAGTATGTGACTCATCTGACCATTAGTTCACCAACAGGTAATGTGGGAGCATGCTTCCCTCCATTTAAACCATGTGTATGTGTGACACTTGAGGGTTTTTCGTTTGTTTTTTCTTGGTTTTTGGAAGGTATTTGGATTGAAGTCGTGGGCTTTATCTCCGAGGAAGAGCTTTAACATGAACACCGTATTACGTTTGGCTTCGGTGGGCGTCTGGGAAGAGCAGAAATATATTAATCGAGCAGCTTTCCTCCATTATTCTTTTTACCGTACTGCTGCCGCTTAATGGAAAGGGCCAAAATTTATAGCTGTCACCAGGCACAGTACTCACGCATCAATCCCCCCTCAATTGGCTTCTCATTCAGGCTGCTTGTTTGATTTAGACTTAAACAACTCGACTCAGTACATATCAATATGTTTACAAGGAAGAGCGATGCAAAATGAGTAGTTTTGGCTTTTGGCCGTATTGCTTGGAGCTCGCTCTCTGGGCCGGGAGGCGCGGTGAGAGGGGCTCTACTTCCAATGCAGCAAAAACTATTTCAAAAGGAGGGAAAAAAACCTCTTATATGTTTACTGGACACACTGCATTCCTACGTATTTAAACTTTTTTGTAAAAGGAGAAACTTTTTAATCGAGAGGTCACATCTTCTATTCCGTTTGCAACAATCATTAAAGATGCAGGACCCCTCGAGAGAGGCGCCTGATTAAGCTTCTGAAAGAGTGTTTCAGTGAAAGACGGCGACGTAGGCTCCAAGTTACTGCGTGAAATTCTCTTTCAACGGTTTCTGCTTCAACGTTTCTAGGCTATGCAAGCACGGACCGAGCGTCTGCTTGTAGTCCGCTCACAGCGGTGGAGGCTGCGGAAGCTTTTCACTCGTTCTGTCTCCAAAACACAAAAATAACTAAAAAAACCAACCCCTCACATTATTAGAGTCGATATTATTTATTTATTTCAGTCCGATTTTATGTCTCGTAAAAATGTTTATATCAAATATGGAAAAATCATCAACCAAGTGACTGTATTCTTTTATACATGTGGCATGTGTTGCACCCTAAATTCATTCTGTAGTGATTAAAATGAATAAACCATCACCAGGCTTTTTCAAAAGACACGGTCTGGTGGGTTGTCATTAACGGGAAGGTGAACGGATGGTGTGAATGGATGACATGGATGACTGACACAAAATAGTTTAGATGATCCAACATATATTGTAACAATGTCGTCACAGATTTGATCTCCTCTCGGGGATGAAAGCAAACTTCACAAACTCTTGTAAAAACATGAACACTGACGTTTGAGTGGAGCTCCCAGAGTACGTTTCCCTGGCCGGACTCCCGAGGCAAAACTACACAGAAACATCGTTAAAAACAAAACTAAACAATTAAATACTGCCCATTTTATGAAATGCATCCACCAAAAATGTCAAAATATAATAACTAATAATAGGTCCCAAAGGCATTATCTTAGAATAATATATCTTAGAACGTATAAAAGTCAAGCACCGGCACAAACAGCAAATGATAACACAAAAATGTTTACAATGGATGATAAATATTAAGAACAGTTATATCGAAATAAAGAATAAAAAAAAATAAGTCTCGCTAGCGGCCCCTAGAGGCAGTGATGCTCTTTACATACAAACACATTCATCTGATAAAACTCATCATCGTCCTTTAGAGTGTTTGTGGCAACACACTGGAACACAACAATAAAATGTTATTGGGATAAGTTAACATACTTTTGTGTATAATTATTAGATTTCATAATAAGGTCATTTCTGCCCGCATTAATTACTTCTTCATGTTTTGTCTAAAATGTATCAAATATTTATATGAAATGGCTTAACAGAATAATACACATTATAAATACTATTTACTTCACTTTTTTTTTGTTCCATTTTACAGTGAAAGTTACCTCCCTTGTGCAAGAACTATAAGCCACAAAAATATAAAATAAAATATATACATAAAATTGAATTATTTGATGGGCCACGTTAAACTCTCTTGCTGCATAACAGGGACTTCTAAATACACAGAAGCTAATAATACTGAAATACACAGCGACTGTGCAGGTAAACACTTGTAATGCTTCTGTCACTGGAGCTCAGTTCAAACATCTCCGTCCACCGTCTCACTCCGATCTCGCTCCGGATCCTCCAGCTGGTGGATGTTGACCAGGCTGGTTTTAGGCAGATGGCTGGAAGACATTTGATCAGTCGTCAAACATTACTGACACACAGTGAGTAACGTTTTTGTAAAACCCTAGTCAAAGTACGTAGACAAGTATGGCAGCTGGAGCCTGTCATCATAAAAACACTATTCATTTAATTATTTATTAATTTAGTATATGAATTATGCACGTAAATATATTGGTAACGGACTAATAAGTAAAATTAAATATTGTGCATTTAATTCCATATATTATACAATAATAGAATGACATTAGTAAGTACCAAATTGTAGAATAGAATAAAAAATTGGCATAAATTCTACTTATTTCTTATGATTTTTCCTGTTTTTTGTGTGAATGCTGAATAATCACAATAATTCATCACAACGTATTACAATTAGCCACAATTCAAAAATCTATAATTGATCCGATGGCACACTTTAGCCTCCATACGGGAGACACGGATGTGAAAGTTAATTAAAATGCAAAGGTTGGGGTTACGGAAAGGACAGCATGCAAACAGGGACAAACATTTAGAAGAGCGCCACCTGGTGGTGAGGGGAGTGATGAAGATAAACTGTCGGAGGTGCTGCCGCTCTGACAGCTCCAGGAGGAGATCCAGAGAGATCCTGCGATTGTGCATATCCTACAAAAAGAAAAGTGAGTGCAACTTACAGTCATCTCGTTTTACACACATTTTATACACAACGTTTCTGATATGTCTTGTGTGCTCACCATGTAGACGTCGAACTCGTCGAGGCACCTGAAGGGTGATTCGGTGATCTCCCACAGGGAGAGCATGAAGCACACGGTGGAGAAGGAGCGCTCACCGCCAGACAGCGACCTCATGTCCCTCGCACCGTCGTCGTCCCGACCCGGAGGCTTCACCTGGACAGGTTTGTGCATTACTTGCATACCATACATTGTAAATTAAAAAAAAGGGGAGTGTATGTTGTAGGTTTGTGTTTTGTGACGTACCAAGATCGAGAGCGTCTCATTGTTGTGATCAAAAATCATGGAGCCACAGCAGTTCATCTTTATCAGGAAGTTATTGAAGTATAACTTGCATCTGACAGAGAGGGACCTTTAGGTGGAAGGAGAAAGAATTAGAAAAGTTTCCACTGCAAGTCAAACACTATAATCGTGTGTTACTGGATGCCGTTATTTACCTCCGCATTATTTTGTATCTGTTCTGCCGGTCCGACATGATGTTTTCGAGGCGATTGATGAACCTCCGTAGATCTCTCACTTGGTTGGTTTTCTCTCTGTAGAGAGCGAGGGCCTCAGCATACTCCCTAATGAGGGCGAAAAAATCACATTTTCTCGATTCCAGCCTTGCAGTGTGTAAAACGAGGCCATATATATATATATAAAAATCTCTGACAGACAGACTCCTGAATAAAGAGTCCTACTACAGACAGCAAGGGATCTATATGGAGCAAATGGATCTAAATGTCATAAATGGGTAAAATGCTGCTTTACATGAATGCACCAGTAATATGAATATCATTATACATTATATGACATCAGTGTTCATAGGAAGCCTGTGATTCCCCACCTGACCACCTGCTGCTGCTTGCCGTGGTTGCTCTCGAACACCGCGATGTTCTTCTTCAGCCGCGTGATTTCGGCGTCGATGCTCTTGGTGCTGCCGGTCACCTGCCGCCGCTCTGGACTGATCTCCGTGGCCTTGGCCACGTATTCCTGTCATCACACGTGAGGTCAGATGACAGTCTGACAACCTGAATGACTGAATCTGTAGAATATTCTGCAGCTAAAAGAGCCCCCCGATATATGCATGAGGTAACAAAACCAGCGAAATATAATCTGCTGAACAAGTGCAGCTCCGGTTACCAGTAACTCCTCCTCTCTTTGGGCGAGGTCTCTTCTCATGGCTTGGACTTTGTCTTCATGAGCGTTCATTTTGTTTTCTAAAGTCTTAAGGCTTCGTTCGTGTTTGCCGCAGTCAGCCTCCAGCTTCAGCTGCTCGTCCTTTGGGGCGGCAAACAAAACATGAAACAGTTTCAGTCTCACTTCTTCATGAGGACATTTTCACACATACACTCACATCCTCCAGAGGAAAAATAGTGTTGTCACCTAAAAAGACTTTACATTCAAACAAATCACCGTTCAAAAACATTTGAAGTCGCAGGACTGAAGTGAGATTAAAGCAACAGAAATGTGGCTCTGAAACTATTTTTAGCCTCTAGACAAAGGGAAACAACAAAGCCCCACTGCACCTTTAATGGCTCCATATCCTCAGAAAGCTGATCAATCTGCTCTCTGACAGCAGAGTACTTGGACTCCATGTCCTCTGCTGCTTCCCGATGCTTGTCAAGCTCCATCTTTGCCTCGTGAACGGCCTGCTTTTCTACCTCAATCTTCTGCTGGTTCTCTCGGGCAACTTCCCTCTGCAAGGCGTGTGACATTACATAACATGACATAATCTGGGGTGAGATTTATGTTTGGTCTGTAGGGACAAATAAAAACCAAATGATCACCAAGGAGCTGATGTCATCGATGTGCTCCTCGCCGGCCGTCTCCAGCTCAGTTATTGCTGCCTTGACTTCATTCACGGAGACCTGCATGGAAAATATAAAAGACAGTTTACAGCATCTATATATATATATATATATATATATATATATATATATATATATATAACGCACAAAAATAAGAAGAGAGAAATGCAAACATGCAATGAGTGAGAAGAGTAGAATGAATTGTGAACGTGGTTGCTGTGAAGTGAAACCATGGTTCCGGTGCTCATCCGGTAAGAGTACGGTTCACTGACCAGAGTCTTCTTCAGGGTCATGATGGTGCCGTTCAGAGTGCTCTCCATGCCCACGATGTCTTCAGTCACAGAGGTCACGTGGAGCTGAAACTTGGCCAGCTGAGCCTGGTGATTCTCCAGCTCCGACTCCAACATACTGTGACACCAAAGCATCGATTTGATCTCGAGTGACAACTCCACAGTCGCAGATTTACCACATTTGAGTTACAAGAGTGACAGTCCACCTTTCTAAAAACTCAGAAAGTCGCCAAGCAGAACATGTTCCCATTCGTCTTAAGAGAACAGCTACTATATAAAAAGAGTGTATTCGAACATCAAATGGCATTAATGCAGCTTTGGGAGAGGGAATTGTAGTATATTGTACATAAGATAATGTTGATATTATCATACAGTATTTCTTCATGTAAGGGAATAGTTTGTTATGTTGGGAAGTATGCTTGTTAGCTTTATTGAAGAGGGTTAGACCAGGAAATCAAAACCAGTCTAATGTCTGCACGTTAAATATGAAGCTAGATCAGTTAGCTTAGCTTAGCAGGAAACAGCTAGCCTGGTTCAAATTACACAGACATGATATAATATGTTGATGTGTGAGCTAAAGAGGTGCTGGGAGGTGGATTTTGTTACCTCTTGATAGAAACGGGCTATTAATTCCCACCTATTTCCAGTCTTTATGCTAAGCTAAGCTAACCAGCTGCCAGCTCTCAGACAGACACGAGTGGCATCAAATTTCTCACCTAACTCTTGGCAAGAAAGCAAATTAAGTTCATTTCTGTGAATGTCGAACTGGTCTTTATGAGAAACTTATGTCAAGATTTAAGGGAAAGTTCAGCCTTGTTTTTTTTTATTTTCCCTTCTAAATCACCTTGCAGTTCCTTTCTTGTTGAATCTAACCAACTTGTAAAATTCATCGGGTTCAAGGAGGTTTTCATGTATGTATGTATTTAATTTCCTGTCACATCTGCTCCTTGTCTTATCCCAGCGGTGGTGGGAGAAGTATTCTAACGTCGAGATCAGTCACCTTATTTCAGTCTCCAGATCCCCACCGAGATACTTGGCCGTGCTGATGTCGGAGGTGTAATAACGGTTTCGGTAGACCTGATCTCCCTCAGCAGTGAAGGCTTCACGGCAGTTTTTAGGAGGCTGGCTTTGTTGCATGATCCTCCTCGCTTTGTCTTTTTCCTTTGATTAAAAAAAACAACAACACAGAAACTCAGGTCAGACACTTCATCAATCCTAAAACGACTCTAGGGGCATTAGTGCACGCACTCACTTTGATTATGAGAATTAATTCTATCCCTCTCATGTCAATCAGGCAGTTGATGATGACCGGGCTTGTCGCTGTGATTACGTCCAGCACGGACGGATATTCTGGATGATGTGCTTTCCTAGAAAAACAGCAGAGAAGGTATAAAAAAAAGTAGCTTTAAAAATGTGTGGGAAAAGGCCGACACGTCTGACATGCTTGCTGCTGACCGTCCATGAATGTTGTACACTCTTTCAGAGAACGGGCTGACGATGATCTGCGGCCTGTTGCCCTTTGGATAATAGCGTGTCATCAGATCCTGGAGGACCGCCTCGTCCTTGTAGTTGTCACAGCAGAAAGCCTTCATGAAGCTCCGCACGCAGCTCTCCACGGCCACGGCCAGCATGGGATCCTTCAAACTGATGCACGCCCCTGAGAGCAAACACAGGCAGCTACAATATGTGCAATTTAACTGAATGTGTGAACTGAAAGTAAATCATCTGCATGGCAGGATTTCTAAAAAAAGGATAAGACAGAATTAGACCTTTGTAGATTAAATAGCAAATGATTCATTTATTAGCTTTCTTTCCTTGGTTTGGATGAGAAGATCGACTCGCAAATCAATATTTGGCAGCGCTTCATATGGGACAGATGTATTCCTATACAAAACTGTGTCAATAATTAGCTTACAGTGTTCATTTGGGGTCTTTTCATTCAGGATAATATATGGTAAGTTTTTTTATAAAACTACCGTAATTCTATTTTACTCCCATGATACTTTGCCTCACAAAAGCCCTCTTTATGCCAAGCTTACAGCCTGCTGGCTCCTGCTTCATATTGCACAGACAAATACGAGAGCAGCATTGATCTTTCCATCTAAATCTCAGCAGATTTGATCTCTTTTAAGATGTGGAAAGGAAGTAAAGCAAAAACAAACAAAAAAAGGAAGTCACCTATTGGACCGATGGGTCTCTTGAGGAAGCGTCCTGCGGCGCACGCCTCAGTGATGGAAGCCAGCAGGTCGGGCAGCTGATCTCCAAACCGCTTCAGTTTGTTGGATCGACTGGCGAGGACCCGAGTCTTCCTCTTCAGCTTCGACTCGTACAGAACGTGGATGTTTCTTTCCTCCAATCTAGTAAAAAGGTCATATTTAGCAGAGCTCCCACTGCTGTTCTACCAGGATGCAAACATCACTTCCCCGTACCTCAGCGTGTCCCGCTCTTCCTTTCCTTTTAAAAGTGCCTGATGTTTGTTCCTGGTCTCTTGGTTCAGCTGTGAACACTTCGTCTCGAGCTCCGCGAGCTGCTCTTTCAAACGCTGCTCTTTCTCCTGCTGTTTCCTATATTCCATGTCCCCATCATTGTTCGGGTTTACGCTGAAATCAAGCGAGTAAAGTAAAGTTTCAACTTAACCAATGCATTTGTACGGGGGGTCAAGATTTGAACCCTACCTTGTTTTTGCCTTTTCAATCCTCTGCTGAAGAAGGCTTTGCTCCTGTTCTGACTGTTTGAGTTTGTTCAGAGCCCGGAAATAAACGAGCTACGAGGAAAAGATGACATCACTTTAACCAATAGAAATTATTCATTAGCTTTATTATTATTTTATTTCCAAATCAGTACCTCCTGTTGCCTGTAAGCTTTGCTCAGGACCTTCACTTCCTCTTTCAGCTTCAGATATCCTTGCGACAGAGACTCTTGTTCCTGTCTCGTGAGGTCAACGCTGCTTTTCATACACTGAAGCTTCTTTTCTGCTTGTGTGACCTTCGACTGCGTGGCAGACAAGAAAAAGTTGAAGAAGTTGTTGTATTTTTCTATCTGCTGTAAATATGTAACTTCATATGGTGGCGACAGTTTGAAGAAGGGCTTCATAAATAGACGTGTATATCATCAACAGAACAATTACCCGACAAAGCTGAAGGTTATCCTGGTGTTTGTGATTATTTGCTTCTTTTTCAACGTCCTCCTTTAACTGCTGTACAAACTGCTCCTTCTCTCTGACCTGAAACAAAATTCAAACATTTAGTTTCTTCTTGCTTTTCACACTTCCTACACACTCGTCCGAATTTATAATAAACTAGAAACAAAACAAACGCAGCCAATGAACTCTCACCAAACACCATGCCATTGCTTTCTTCAGATTCTCCAAAACCGCCTTCATCTCACTGAAGCGCGGGAACTTTTCATACCTCTCCTTCTTCTGGAGGAACTCTTGCTTCAGGTCCTTGAGACACTGAACACAAAAAACGTGTGAGAATGAAAAAAGAATATGCTGCGGCTAAATGACTCATAGACACGCTGATCAGCAGGCGAGAATGCAAGCAAACTTTAATTATATAACTTCTGCATGTTTGTTACAAGGTTATTTATGGGAAGAAGAACAATTTATATTAACAACATAAAGCCATCAAGTCCAAGGGAAAGACAAAGAAGAGATGTTGAATGGACATTTTAATTTGTACCACAGGGAAGAGCATATTGTGTGTCTAAATACCTCCTCTTGTCTCTCGACCTGCTGTCGGGTAACAGTTTTAGTGTGCTTGATGTGAATGTAATCCCTCTTCATCTGATCCAGCAGAGTTGCTTTCATAAAGAACTACGACAGAAACATTCATTTAAACATGAGGGATACAAAAAAAACGTTCTCTCACCGAGATGCAACCTTAGAATGAGAATAACGACGCCGGCGTTGTACCTTATACTTGTCCGACTCACTCTTGGAATGCAGGAACTGTTTACTCATTTCTTGGTTGAGAATGGACACCGGGTTGTCCAGCTGGAGAGAGATCACAACAAACGTGCTGCTGAGGCCTTCGGGGATCATCGTGTTACGGTTACAACATTAGTGCATTCGCTGGAAGTTTAAAAAGTTGCAGCAAAATCTTTGCAGGATTCCACATACAAATAATTCTGTTCACAATAAAAGTAGGTTTGAAAAAACAAAAAGCAACTGGCAAAAGCCAAAGAATCCTAAATAAGAAATAGAATTTTACAATAAAAAACAAGTAACATATCTGTTTTGAAATGAAAAGAACTGCACACTGTTAATACCTGGATGTTAAAGTGGTCCAAAATAGCGGTCAACTCCTCCTTCTTGTTTGAGATGATTTGTCCTGAAATACAAGAGAGAAGATAGTTAATATAAAAACAGCCGTCTGGTTCCAGCTCCTTAGATGTGAGGATTTGAGGTGTCTCTTAGTTATTTTAGAACAGTCAACTGAATCTGAATGTTTAGCTTGAACGAGCATTTTTCACTGCTTTCTAACATTTTACAGACGGTAGGTTTATCTAAAAGGGAAATGATTGCGAGTCACAAAAGGGGGGACGGCAGAACTGTGAAGCATGATCACACCGGATCTACCAACAGAGATCACTTTGGCTGGTTAAACTTCCACTTCTTCTTTTACATACAAAATAGCTCAGTGGCATTTACAGCTGTGTGCAAGTGTGAATGTAAACAAGTCTTAACTTTACATTCACACTTGGACACAAAACAGTGGAGGAGTGCCACGCGGATGTAAAATGCACACAAGGGAGTTTATAGAGGAAAATTCTTCACGGAGAGTAAAGAATGTATACAGCTCGGAGGGGTTGACGTCTGATTGAAGCTCTGTCTTCACTCCCTCGTGTGTGTCTGGTGTATCTGACATTAAGTGAAGGTTTAATAAGACTCGGACATCGTCCGTAACTCAGAAGTCACCTGTTTTGCTCTTTAGTTTGCAAGTCCGACATCCATCGCTGGAGATCCGGTGCTCGATGGAGATGCAGTCGCCGTAGAGGTCCCTTTTGTAAGCATCTGGTCCTCTGTTTCTCAGCTTTACTGTTATATCTGCAGTACTAGAGGGCGGATCATAATATTAACATTTCCAACGACACAATAAGGTGCTCTGGTATAACATAACGCAGTCTGACTTACGTCTCACTGGTCTTCACAAAATCCTTGAGAGACATTCCTCTGTTTGTGACCGTGGCCTTCCCACCGAGGCCGACGGTCAAAGCAGTCAGGATGGCACTTTTCCCACCTGAGAATTCAATATTCAAATCAACAATAAAGACAAAAGCGATTAAATCACGGCATGGAAAGCACCGGACAGTAGTCGCTCACAGGCACAGCTGGAGATATGCAAAATAACACGATAGCGAAAGAATCAGGTGACATTCACGAACACGGCTCTCACTTCCGTTGTTGCCGACGATGAAATTCACATGGGGCCCAAACTGGAACGGACCGAGCAAACGGTGACACATGAAATTCTTCAGAGTGATGCTCTCGATGAGGCCGATGTCTCCCTGGAAATACATGCAGAAATCAACGTTGACCTCTTATGAGCTGGTGAGGAGTAAAGCTGAGGAATCACAGAGGGGAGGGGGGGGCTCACTGTGGTGCATGATGGTCTCTGATGATTCGCGTGAGCCGTCACTCTGCGGCTCTTGACAGGTGTCGCGTCACTGATCACACTGCTTCTCCTCTTACTCATCTCGAAACAAGTCACTGGAAATAGAGTTGACAGGAAGACACCTAATGTAATCTATTACTTCTTTACCGTGAGACTCTTTGGGCCACTGAAGTACGTTATGAAGGTAAATATTGTCCTTTTTGCTGCACTATGTCTAGATTTATTTGACAGCTAGTGTTACTTTGCAGACTGTGATTATGCAAAATATTAATCAAATAAATAAATAGTACTGTATCGCTGCAGCAGGCTGAAATCAGCTGCAACATTGGTGACACATTGATGCATCACCAGTTTAAGGATGAACAATTTTAAAAGAATATCTTTTTTTTTACTGCTCTTCTAACTGCAAAATCCATCCATCCATCCATCGTCTACCGCTCACGGGGGAGCTGGAGCCTCTAACTGCAAAATGATTTGCAATACTGAAGTGAATGTTAAAAAATATATATATATTATAAATGATTATGGTTTGGATTTTTCAGGAATATGTAACAATGTTTTCTGTAAATAATGCAAATATAATTATTTGATATTGATCCCCTGATGAGCTTATGCAGTTACACAAATTGGTTTGACAGAGTGAGCATGTGACAAGCAAACCAAAAATAAAAAGAAGAAGATGTTTGGTTGTACAAGCCAGGAAGCATTGGTCTCCTTATCGAGTTACACAGATCTGCACTTCAACATTACTGGAGGTTTTGTGTTTCCAAATGTTTGCCACCTAACTCATGCTGCTATTTGGTTAGGTCTTGATAAAAGCTTTTGCATATGGATACACATATGCTATAGCTCTTTTCTCATTATTCTCAGCCCATACTTCCCACCACTGAGCAGCATTCAAGAAAAACTACACACCAAAGTTACAGCAGATGCATTTCAAACACATGTGAATGTGTAACCTGCAAAAAAAATAAAATAACAATAACAATAATAACCTGAGGAGACGTGCACGGCGTTGTTGTTGAGACTTCCTTGTTGGTATGTTGCAAAGTGAACCGCAGCTGTGACGCCGTCTTCAAACGCGGAACTGAGTGTGACGCGTGACCTGTGGGCGTGTCTAGAAACAAAATATTTTAATATTTGTTTTATTGAAAAGTGACGATGTCTAACGGTTTAATAACAGATGCGGATATTAAAAGTGCACCACTTGTTTTGTTTTTTGCATGTATTTTCTCGAGGTATAATGAATCACCCACATTAACGTGAGTCCATAAATCCACACGTGACTGGCGCCGCCCCCTCCCCGCACTCGGCGTCCGCGTGTCACCGAAACCCGCTGATGACGAGTCGCCCGCAAACAAACGCGGTAAGAAAAATTGTAATGATGTAACAAGTTGGCACCGTGGCTGTAAGTTAACCGGAGCCGAACGCTTGAGGTCAGATTGCTGGTCTGTAACGTGCCTTGAAACGCGTCGTGGACGGTGGGATGTTGTTTCATTCATTACCACAAGCTTTATTCACAAGCTGCACTGGCGGATTAGATGCTGTGTGGAATCACAGAAACGTGCTGTCTTATTAATTAAGTTAAGTTAAAGTTTTTTAGGATTAAATCAGATCTTAAACGCGACCAATCAGTGTTCCTGATTAGTGGAAATCTCACATTTACACACAAAAGTTCTAGCATGTTTACATGCGAAAAAAAAAAAAAACAATTTAAATCCTCATGTCAGGTCTTACTAAGCCTACCGAATTAACCAGCAGGCATATTTCTCTTTATTTATTATCATTAATAAATGAACAACATTCATTTAATTGCTAATTACTTCACTAAATAAGTACTTGTGATAAAATGACGAGATTTACGTCACTTTAAGCTACCATTTTGGGGGATTTGAATATTAATACATATATAGTGACATCATCAAACGTGGTTATCTTAAAATTGGGGTATAACCTTTAGGTGCTTTGTAGTTAAAAGTATTTTTTTTAATCAATGATACATTTCTTTCTTTCTGTTTTTGCAGGCGTGTTTCACGTCTGAGATTCACAATGTGTTCAATCCCGGGGCTTCCGACGCCCGGATCGGAAGTACCTGTTCTCATCACAAGGGTAAATTTAAACCCCAGTTGTGGTCTCGTGGAATTATGGGTTAACTTGGATGAAGAACGGAAGCATGTTTATGAGCAGATGAGAGAGGAAATTCAGATTCCCAAAAGAAAGTTTTATGGATCCGAAGGAAAACCAGGGGATCTCTGTCTGGTTTCCATCCGTGACACCTGGCACAGAGCTCGGATCGTATCGATTCAAACTGAAACTTTCAATGTTTTTCTAATTGACCAAGGACAGCCCCATATCACCACAACTGAAGCTTTAGCATGGGGCCAGAGCGATAGCTTTTTCCTTCCTCCTGAAACTGAATTCTGCATACTCGCTAATGTCCTCTCCCTTGAGAACAACTGGCCTGAATTGGCCACAAAGTATTTGGTATCACTGCCCAGCAAGAAGTTCAAGGGACTGGTTCAACATGTGCTGATGCCGGACAGGACCATTCTCCTTGACATACCAACTGTTTCCAAGCACATTTGTAAGATTGGAGTTGCAAAGGAGATGCCAGGAGACGAGTTTAAATGCCTTGTGCAGAAATGTCTTGAGGCTGAACATGCAACGCAGGAAGCAAATCTGAATATGAGTTTCCTACTTGAGAAGCAGGACAAATACCTTTACCCAGAATTGTTAATTGATACTTGTGAAAGTGTTAACGTGACGGAGGTAATTGATCCATGTAACATTTTTTGCAAACTCCTAATTTTTTCCAAGGCAGTGAAGATATTATCAGATCAGATCCAGCAGTACTATGAAGAAAACTCAGAATTGGAAGAGACCCAACCTTTGACCTGCGGGGATCCATGTGCTGCTAGAGGGGAAAGCGGCAGATGGCATCGCTCGTTACTAAAACGAACCATGACTAGCGGTGGTGCTGTAGAAGTCTTGCACGTGGATGAAGGAAAAACAGAATTTGTCCCAGTTGGACATATCAGACCTCTGCATGGAAAATTCCTGAGAATGCCAGTTGTCACGTATCCCTGTTCTCTTGAAGGTGTAAAAGAGAACGGCACAGGGTGGACGACGGACCAGAAGGACTACTTAAAATCACTGCTCTGTAACCAGACATTTGTGGCAAAGTTTAACCACCAGTATAAACCTCAAGAGGTCTATCATGTCATTCTCTATGCAGATAATGGTGCCTGCATAAACAATTGTTTTATAGAGAAGGCAGGAACTATCTCGCCCTCCAAGACTGAACGAGAGTTAAATCTCCAGAACCAACCGATTCCATCATTATGTCTCCATTCACATGGAGACCAAGGTGGCATGGATTTCAAGAACAAAGTCACTGTAAATGTTGATGGTGTAATAGAGGAAACTTCACCATGCACCAAGAACCTATCAGTCAATAGCAAGACTGATGATGTACTCACTTCTGGAGCTGATGATACTCATGTCAAAGAGGGTTCAGAACATCCAGACCCCCAAGTACACATCAATGGGCAATTTCTAACAGGTTTCCCATCTGAGGTGCCAAATGCTTGCAATGAAGGTGTGTTTACCTTTGGAAGTAGTGTCAATGTTAAAGTATCTTTCATTGAAAGCCTGCAGAAATTCTGGTGTCAACCAACTGAAAATGGTGAGACTCTTGCACTCATGATGAACGACCTGCAAAATCACTATGCATCCACCCACCCTCAGCCACTGGTTGAGTCCACCTGTGTCGCCCGTAATCCAGACAATGATATGTGGTATAGAGCAAGGATCATTGCAAGTCACCACTCCCCCGTTGTAGATGTGAGATTTATAGACTATGGTCAGACTCATACGGTCCCTCTGCGAGATGTGCGCCCCATTGATCCAGCTTTCTTGCGGCTAAACATGCAGGCTTTTCAATGTTGCTTGTTAAATCCTCAGTCTACCACTTGGACTGATGCTGCAGAATTTCAGAAGTTTGTGGGTTTAGGTGCTTCGTCAAACACTGGGTTGAAATGCACTGTAAAAGCTGTAACATCTGATGAAGAAGGTCTGCTGCTCAATATGGTCGATATTGAAACACCATCTGACAGTGCACGCAAGCCCTTGACTCAGGAATGTGCAAAGGCCGAAACTCTCGTCCAAAGTCCTCCAAAGCTCCCATCAGATGCATACAATTACTTGCCACACAATATTGAGGTGGATGGGAAAGAAAAGGTGCGGGTAACCTATTCAGAGAATGTCAATCAATTCTACTGCCAACTGGACAGGAACTTGCATTTGATTGACAAAATTATGGAAAATGTTAAACAACTAATCACTCAGCCACAGGACACGGATCATCCACTTGGGCTTAATAGCATTTGTTTAGTTGGGTACAATGATGATCAGTGGTACAGAGGTCAAGTAGTAGAAATGTCTCCAAAATGCAAAGTGCACTTTGTTGACTTTGGTCTTATCATTGCAGTGAATGAATCTGATATTCGCCACTTTCCCAATGAAGCAAGTATGGCCAGGTCTGTTCCTGTGCAGGCTGTCCCACTTGGACTGTTTGAAATCCCTGCAGACGTGCCACAGGAAGTCAACCAGTGGTTTTCAGATAACACTGCTGGCCAAAGTTTCACCATTTCAGTCGTAGCAAAAGCGGAAAAGGGGAAGCTAATTGTTGAACTGTTTGATGGACATGTGAATGTCGGTGTGAAAGTCAGAGAGATGATATCAAAGATTGCACAACAAGAGGCGACTTGTCCCATTGAGCACACTAACCAGCAGCTCTCTAACAGCTCAGAACATGACAGTGTGCCAAATCAGGACTATTTAACACAAGAGCTCATGAATGTATCGGCATTAACAAAAATGAAAGGTTTTGATAAAGTGCAGAGCGGCAATGGAACATGTTCAAGTGACAAGCTGAGTTCACAATCCACAATGGATGCCTCTGAACCAGAGATTGAACATGAAAAGACTTTGGAGGAAGGAAGAAAAACAACTTCAGATGTCATTCTTATGGACAAAGAAAAAGAAGGTGGCAACAGTGACTCAGAAATGACCCAACCTTCCAAAATTTGCACCGATGGAAATGTGAATATCTGCACATACAAGTGGCCAAACATTTCTCTAAACCAGACTGAGGAGGTATACAGCTCCTGCATAGTTGGACCACATTTCTTCTGGTGTCAGTATGCCAACACAGAGGAGCTCAACAAAGTGTCACAGCTTACTCAGGAAGCAGGACAAACTCAGCAGGACATGATGTTCCCTGAGACTCTTGGCCCTGGCAGTCCATGCCTTGCTCTGTTTTCCAGTGACCAACAGTGGTATCGAGCTCAAGTCATCCGTAGAGTTGACAATGTCTTCACTGTCTTGTTTATTGATTATGGAAACGAGTCTGACGTTGACATCAAGAATGTGAGATCGCTTCCCCAGAGTCTGCTAGAAAAGGCTCCTCAGGCCTTTTTGTGCTCATTGAATGGATTTGATGAGTCCAGGGGCTCCTGGAATGACGAAGTATACGATGACTTCTACAGTCTTCTGGTTGACAAACTTCTCAAACTGACAATGCTTCACATGAAAGACCATCCAGAGGCTGCAGTTCCTCAGTATGCAGTGGAAATTGAGTGTGAGGGAGCGCTTGTAAATGCATCAATGCAGAAACACTGGAAACCAGTTGCCAAAGAACATGTTTCCATAGAAAACCCTGAAACAGAAACTTCCCGCCAAGATATTCAAGCCGAGTCCAACATGACGCATCTTAGAATTTCTAAAGGGAATGTGAATACTTGTATGTACAAGAAGCCAAACATCCCCAAAAACAAAAAAGAGGATGTATATGCTTCTTGTATTGTGCAACCCAATTTCTTCTGGTGTCAGTATGCCAACACAGAGGAGCTCAACAAAGTGTCACAGCTTACTCAGGAAGCAGGACAAACTCAGCAGGACATGATGTTCCCTGAGACTCTTGGCCCTGGCAGTCCATGCCTTGCTCTGTTTTCCAGTGACCAACAGTGGTATCGAGCTCAAGTCATCCGTAGAGTTGACGATGCCTTCACTGTCATGTTTATTGATTATGGAAATGAGTCTGATATTGACATCAAGAATGTGAGATCACTGCCTCAGAGTCTGCTGGAAAAGGCTCCTCAGGCCTTTTTGTGCTCATTGAATGGATTTGATGAGTCCAGGGGCTCCTGGAATGACGAAGTTTATGATGATTTCTACAGTCTTCTGGTTGACAAACTTCTCAAACTGACAATGCTTCACATGAAAGACCATCCAGAGGCTGCAGTTCCTCAGTATGCAGTGGAAATTGAGTGCGAGGGAGCGCTTGTAAATGCAGCAATGCAGAAACACTGGAAATCAGTTGCCAAAGAACGCGGCTCCATAGAACACCCTGAAACAGAAACTTCCCTCCGAGATATTGAAACTGAGTCCAACATGACGCATCTTAGCATTTCCAAAGGGAATGTGAATACTTGTATGTACAAGAAGCCAAACATCCCCAAAAACAAAAAAGAGGAGGTATATGCTTCTTGTATTGTGCAACCCAATTTCTTCTGGTGTCAGTATGCTAACACAGAGGAGCTCAACAAAGTGTCACAGCTTACTCAGGAAGCAGGACAGACTCGGCAGGACATGATGTTGCCTGAGACTCTTGGCCCTGGCAGTCCATGCCTTGCTCTGTTTTCCAGTGACCAACAGTGGTATCGAGCTCAAGTCATCCGTAGAGTTGACGATGCCTTCACTGTCTTGTTTATTGATTATGGAAACGAGTCTGACATTGACATCAAGAATGTGAGATCGCTTCCCCAGAGTCTGCTAGAAAAGGCTCCTCAGGCCTTTTTGTGCTCATTGAATGGATTTGATGAGTCCAGGGGCTCCTGGAATGACAAAGTTTATGATGACTTCTACAGTCTTCTGGTTGACAAACTTCTCAAACTGACAATGCTTCACATGAAAGACCATCCAGAGGCTGCAGTTCCTCAGTATGCAGTGGAAATTGAGTGCGAGGGAGCGCTTGTAAATGCACTCATGGAGAACTACTGGAAAGAACTGGACCCAGATCGTACCTCAGAAGATTGCTTGGGATCAGGTTAGTAGGTATCACTTGTGTTGCTGATTTATGTATAAATGAACTTCATATTCACTAATTTGATCTTTCTCTTCTTTAGTGAACCAGGGTGATGAGGTGCGTTGGGATTAAGGTAATCAAAAAGTAATTGATTGGATGGTAGGACTTGTTTTCTCATCCAAATTGTTCTCTACGAGGGACATTTAATACATGTCATGAGGGTTCTCTTGTGATTAAAAAACATCTATTATTGGCATTTAGACATGAAAATGCTTTAAAATTGGATGTTTTCAATATATGATCTAATCTGTGTTTTTTGTTTGTTTCAGCTCAGATGAAAGCCCATGGGGAAGTCCACTCATGACAGAGCTGCCTTGACTTTTGTGAATTGAAAATACATGTCAGTCTTGTTAGACATTTTATTACTAACTAAATGAAATAAAGTTGGTCATGTGGTTAATTTGTGTCAATAAACATACAGTTCTTGCATGGATGAATAAGGGGGTGAACTTTTGAAATTGATTATTTCAACAGGCTGTTTTGCAGGCGGTGCAGCTATGCAATTTTTTATTTAATTTTTTAATTTAACGTTGAAAGTGAACTGCTGTTCTGGTGTTTATATCATGAAATGTTTGGGAAGTGTTAGCCACTAGCTGGCCACTAACTAGCTACAAGCTATCCACTAGCTAGCACAAGCTGGCCACTAGCTATCCACTAACTAGCTACAAGCTATCCACTAGCTAGCTACAAGCTGGCCACTAGCTAGCCACTAACTAGCTACAAGCTATCCACTAGCTAGCTACAAGCTGGCCACTAGCTATCCACTAACTAGCTACAAGCTATCCACTAGCTAGCTACAAGCTGGCCACTAGCTGGCCACTAACTAGCTACAAGCTATCCACTAGCTAGCTACAAGCTGGCCACTAGCTAGCCACTAACTAGCTACAAGCTATCCACTAGCTAGCTACAAGCTGGCCACTAGCTATCCATGTTCACAGACCAGCTGTCAATTAAGTGTGCAGCGTATTAAGTAAACAAACCAAGCTCAATGTGTTGTATTAACATATGCTAATATTGCAATGTTTGTCTGGTGCATTCAGAGCCAAAGCCTGGCATACTGAAAAATAAAAAGCATTAAAAAAAAAACTCAACATGTACAGTTTAAAAGCAGCCAAAGTAACACAGAACACACAGTTCCCAGGTTTCCCCCGCAATACACCAGGTGGCACTATTTACCGTTTGCAGGCTCGGTCCGGTCAGCGCGTGACGCCATCTTGGGTTGATCCAACTGTTGCTAGGCAACCGCAGCAACGAAATGACAGAGTTGCACCAGGCGGCAGCCGCCGGGGATTTGGAGCAAGTCGAGGCGATTCTGAGACGAAATGAATGCGATCCCAACCAGAAAGACGTCGACTGGAGCCAGAAGACACCTCTTCACTGGGCAGCAGCTCTAGGTAAGTTAGAGGATCGGTGGAAAAGGGTCCCGGGTCCCGGGTCCGGTCTCCTGACTCCACAGGAGTCGGATATCATTAGTTTTACACCCGTCGCTGCTGCTTTGTTGACTTTTTAAGATACAAGTTCGACCAGAAAAAAAGCATATTAATTATTCAGGTGAGCTGTATATGATGGGGTTGAAAGATGAGCTTCTCAAATGATCAGAATTGCATATTAGGCATGTTAAGTTTTTGTTTAAGTATTGGAATTCAATACATTTTAAGTAAAAAAATAATAATAAAAAAAACCCTGTCAAATAATATTTGTGTCTTGATTGATAAATTATCCAACAAATTATTTTTTTCCAGTTCAGTTTATAAAACATCCCAGCTTCAGATGCACTGTTGGCGAAACACAGATATTTAAGTTGTGATGAGGAGCAGAAATTCGTGGTCACGTTGGAGAAACTGCAAACAGGCTCCTGTAAAGTGATTTTTATTTTCAGTTACAGTTATGTATTTAACAGTTATTCAGATATCACATTCTTTGGATCCCCCCCCCCCCCCCACACTGTGATGCTCTGCAGGACACACAGACATGGTCCGGGTCCTCATTGAGCACGGGGCCAGGCCGTGTCTGAGGACGGAGCACGGCTGGACTCCCGCCCACAGCGCTGCAGAGTCCGGCCGGCTGGCTGTGCTGCGGCTGCTGCACTCCTTCCACGCCCCCGTAGACACGCAGGACTGCTGCGGAGACAAGCCAGCGCGGCTAGCCCAAATATACGAACACCATGACTGCGTGCAATTCCTTAAAAAGTACCAGATGAGGACCGGTTTTCCAATTCTTATGTCATTCTCTGTCACACTGGTGCTCTACTTTGATTAATCACACTTTTCTTTCAAAAATGCACAGCCCAGTCACCTCATACGGTGACTTTGCGAGACCTGTTTTTGTGTTGCAGAGCAGAAGTTGAGTGCCAGGCCTACCGCAAAATGGCAGCCGAGAAGGGGATTCCGATGGACGACACAGACGAGGAGTGGGCAGAACGAGGCAAGCGAAATGAAGAAAAGGCAGCTTCTGAGAGCAAAACTCGCCTTTACGCAACAAAGGGTGTACAAGAGTGACATCCTTGTAGCCGTTTACAGTGTTTCTGTAGACATGACGTATGCAGCACATGCTCTCACCACCTTTGACATCAAGTTGCAGCTCAATTTAAAGTAAAGACAAGAACACAGGTCGAACATTTCTTGTCGGAAACACACAATTTAATCACAGGTGGTAAATAAACAAGAATAAAAAACAAAGTAGCAATATCAGTTGTGTTTGTGTAGTAAGTAAGTAAGTAAAATGTATTTATGAAGCGACGCGCTTTTCACAGGCAAAAGTCACAAAGTGCCTTACAAGGGCGTAAAACAACATAAAGGGCAAACAGAAAGACAGAAAAAGAAGGAAAAAAAACCTGATTAAGACCTAGACATCGAACTGACCTGTATGCACCAGGTCAACTCGATGTCCGTTTGAAAAAGTACGTTTATCTGACTTTTAAAAGAGTCCACAGACCGGAAGGCAGAGTGTACAGATTCAAAAGTGAGATCACCACGGGTGTTAAGGCGGCGGCATTATATTTAACATATGTGATCTGAGAGAGCGAGCTGAGGAATATGGGAGAAGTAGCTCAGTCACATATGTGGGCTAGTGTGTAGCTTGTTTTTACGTGTTTAAGGATTCT
This sequence comes from Eutrigla gurnardus, assembly GCF_963514095.1. Classification (NCBI taxonomy): domain Eukaryota; kingdom Metazoa; phylum Chordata; class Actinopteri; order Perciformes; family Triglidae; genus Eutrigla; species Eutrigla gurnardus. The sequence continues at coordinate 26,239,981 of NC_139921.1, forward strand.
TCACTTCTTCACTGTTTCTAACTTTGTGCTGCTCTCGGTGGTCGTCGCTGGAGCCTGGGGAGCGGAGGAGAAGGATTTGTGAAATTCATCTACATCCACGTGTTTTTACACGAGCAGAAGTCGTAGCGAACGTACCTTTTTCTTTCGAAGATTCAGCAGCGCTTCACGGGTCTGTCAAAAGTGGAATTAAACATCATTAATGATGCTACCTTTGTTAAAAAAGAAAATCATACTTTTTTTGGTGTTTATATCATGAAATGTTTGGGAAGTGTTAGCCACTAGCTGGCCACTAACTAGCTACAAGCTATCCACTAGCTAGCCACAAGCTGGCCACTAGCTAGCCACTAACTAGCTACAAGCTATCCACTAGCTAGCTACAAGCTGGCCACTAGCTAGCCCTAACTAGCTACAAGCTATCCACTAGCTAGCTACAAGCTGGCCACTAGCTAGCCCTAACTAGCAACAAGCTATCCACTAGCTAGCTACAAGCTGGCCACTAACTAGCTACAAGCTATCCACTAGCTAGCTACAAGCTGGCCACTAGCTAGCCCTAACTAGCAACAAGCTATCCACTAGCTAGCTACAAGCTGGCCACTAGCTAGCCCTAACTAGCTACAAGCTATCCACTAGCTAGCTACAAGCTGGCCACTAGCTAGCCCTAACTAGCAACAAGCTATCCACTAACTAGCTACAAGCTATCCACTACTTGTGACAATGTTGTAATATGGATACACTTCCTGACTTCCCAAGACATTTTAAGCCTTTTGCATTATAATAAAGATCACGGAATGTATGCATCCGTAAAGGAAAAGTCGACATTTAGGAAAATCCGCTTTCTCGTCAAGAATTGTAGTAAAACCTCCTTACCAGATGGTCCCCCAGGCACGTGGTCAACAAAATGAACAAACCCTGCAGATGAAATGACAAGAGGTTACTGAGCTAGAAAGGAACCCGGTGCAGATGTTTGCTGGAAGATGATATATATATATATAAATCACACCTGGAAGGCGTTCAGCAGGGTGAAGGCGTAATTGGCCAAATAGGCCACGATTCCATTTGTGAGGTCGAGAAGCAACACGGCAAACCCCAAAATCCAGGTCACGCCGAAGATCGGCGTCAGAAGGATGACTGACCTCATGACAGTTATGGCGGCCTTTTTTTCCTTATCAGTCAATTTTTCTGTGATCATGGGGTTATTCAAAAGCTTGAGGATCACCACCGTCATGGAGAACACGTTGAAGAGGGCGATCATACCGATCGGTATGACGAACGTGTGGATGGATCCTTCCAGGGGTCCGGTGTAGCGCAGCCAGCAGGTGTCCCGGGAGTAGTACGTGCCTTCAGCGCCGCCTTTGTAGGTGAGAATCGTGATCGCCACGATCAGCAGGGGACACGCGTAGCCCACGAGCAACGACAACCTCAGGTACATTTTTTTGCTGATGTTGTGGAAGAGATAGACCGTCTGGTGAAGCAGCATGCTGCTCAGACACAGCATCCAGAAGAACATGGCCAGGTAACAGAAGTGCTTCAGCACCACGAAGACCTTGCACCACATCTCTGAAACGGCGGTCGGTTCGGCCGACGCCAAGAAACAGCAGTCAGCGATGAGCAAACACAGCGAGATGTTGATGTGGGCGGTGTGGCGCAGGTACAAGGTGTTCGTCTTGACCACGGCGCTCCAGACGGTCATCGCGATCACCAGATTGATAACGAGCGACAGGATGGACACGGACAGTCCGATGTAGGTGACCTGCGTGAGCCCAGTGATCTCCATCGGATACCGTTGCATCAGCATGGCAAACGAGGACAGATGCGTGCAGATGCAGAGTCCCTCGTTGGAAGCGCCCTTCCATACGCAGCCTACAGACGACCAATCCCTGGTGTCGTTGTCCCACGCGACGCACATTATGTCAGTGTTGCGAGGCCTCGGCTTGAACAACTGGAAGGTGATCTTCACCTCAAACGGATCCTTTTGTTGCCTTTCGGTCGTCGTCGACACAACGATGCTGTTGGGCTCGTACATCATGTTTTTGCGGGGCAAGTAGTTCCCCAGCTCTTTGAACCCGGCTGTTTTCACGGCGCCGGGGTCCGGACCGTCCACGACCACGGTGACGTTGAACACTGTGTTGCCACATCGTGACCCCCGTGTGGAATTGCATGCGGCCACCTCGACATTTTTTTTTTGAGGCGCGTACATTATGTTTATTTTCCCAATCAACTGCTCGACAGACTCCAGGTATCTCTCAGCCAAGGAATGGTTGCCTACGTCACTCTTTGTTGTCCATGAATCGTTGAGAGACTTGTTCAGCATATTGCTGGATGACTCCAGAAAGGCCTAAAAGAATAAAGTTGGAAAAATGATTGAGAAGGAACCTGGATCCGAACCCGACCCAGGAATCGAACCCGGGACCCTCTCGCTGTGAGGCGACAGTGCTACCGACTACACCACCGTGCAGCCTCAGCACATTCCACTAAGAGTAATTCCCTCTTTGCCGCCACATCGGAACCCCAATAAAAAAACGTACAACAAGGATAATAATCAAAGATCCTAGAATACTTACATTCAGTGCCAATTGATTATTTATGGATTTTATCTTTTGACTCAAAGTTTGGAGGACTTCAACAGATGCATTCATGTTGCCGAAAGTATTGATCATCTTTTCGTTATATGTGATATTCTGAAGGACGGTAAATACACCTGCCGCATTTCCATCCAGCGAGCCAAGTCCGATGTCAACAATCTGAAACAACAGCGATGATTTATGGATGATGAGTATTTGTGTCAAAATGGCAACATTAACTAATGCCAAGGATTTCATCTTCGAAATGATGAGGCAAAATATGTAATACATACAAATATATAATAGATGGATAATAAAAAAAAGACAGTCCTGTATAGTTATCATTTTGTAACCTGTATTTCTTCTTTTTTTTTCATCAAATGATGGAGATCTTGTTTATAATCCAGTTATGAAAGTGTTGCTTACATTTGCTGATTTCAGCAAATCTTCCACTTCCAGGTCCACACATGCAGAAAGCTCTGGTTCCCATGTGGCCTCTTCAGAGCTGAGATGATAAATCAATTCAAATGTATCGTCATTTTTAAGCAAAAACATAAAAAAGAAGAAATCCTAAGCATTGGACTCTACTCCTCATATTAAATGTGTATTTCTAAGTCTTCTGTGGTAGTAAAATTAACAAAATGCTTCATTATTTTCTGACAAGAAGACCAAGCAATTACTGGACTGATTGAAAAAAAAAAAAGCAGCAGATTATTTGCGTATAAAAATAATAATTAAGTCGCAGCCTTACCCAGAAGTGCATTTCCGATATCTTCTTCCTTTCTCATTTGTGCATTTCAACGTGGCGCTGAATCCAGACTTGGTGTCTTTCCAATCACCCTCAGCTGCACAGAACTGATCGTTTTCTGTATTGAAGAAGAAAACATTAGGCTTGATTTATGATTCAAAACACGTGTTAACAAAAGCAACTAATAGTTGTGCAAAGTCAAGGATCAGTTTTCTTTTGGTTGACCTGTTGACATCTCAGACATTTGCAAGCTAAAGCTTTACACGGGACACAAATCTCCTGGGTGAAAGTCCTATGTTTGTTTGTCTGTCCACCTGCCCAATGGTTTACATTGTAGTTCGGTGAAGGCCTGTTGCGTCTCATACAGATGCTAAAGGTCACCTTGGTGCATGGTATCAGACTCCAAGGGGGCGTGGCTTAATGCGGATATTTGAATTGGGAGTGAGGATGGATCGGTCATACATAATAAAACAGTTTGATAGTAAAATAGGGCAAGTGTAATTTACATACTGTACCAAAACTAAGCATTGCTGTAAGGTTTTCAATTAAAACCAAAATGTAACATATTGCCAGCAAATATTTTAACTGGCACTAAAACATACCGTATAAGACGTTGACATCAATTGAAGCTGGTCTCTTGTTGTCGCACCTGTTCTTGAACGTGCATGTCACTTGTGGTGCAGACTGGGGTTTATTACACATAATGATTATGTCAGCTTCATGTTGAGCAACTTCAAAAGGACCTGCAAAGATCACACAATGCATGGCGTGTAGTTTTAATGTCCCAGTCGGCAAGTCGAGGGCACTCTGTCAGATTTTAAATGTTTACAATTCTCATGCTCCTCCCCCACGACCACCGAGCTCCTCCCCCTCGACTTCGTGCCCTTTGAAATCCCTTGGATCACGCCACCTTTGAAACGCGGGTCCGATGTTGACTCTGGTTTTATCTTTCTTTTTTTCCCTTCTTTTCCACCGGTGTTTTCGTTTCCTTGGTTGTTTTGGACCTCCTCGTTTCGGTTTTTGACGAGGAATTGGAAGCTTGTTGCTATTTCCCTCCACCTCCCTCCTGTGATAGTGGTACGACCCGAGGGGGGAGGGGCTCTGTGTGTGCACGAACACAGCCCTGCGTGCTGATTGGACAGGACGATCCGGGCCTGTCGATTTTTTGCAAAATAAACAGGCTCTACTCGAAGAGGCGTTTTTTTCCCTAAAACCGGATGATTTATGTTGTTCTATCGGAGCGTAGTGTCGACTTCAGTGAAAATGATCAAAAAAATGTTGCCGACTGGAACTTTAATTTGCATGAGGAAGTATTGAGTGAACGTGCTAAGGAAACACGAGCAAATCTCCTTACCGGCAAAGACGTGCTGGGCGCTCCACTCCACCGTGTAGTCTTCAGTTGAGCTCTCGATCTCACAGCGGACGCGGACACTTAGCACACCTGAACCGGTTGTGCAGCGCGGGAATTCTGGTACCGTGTAGATGTCGACGGCCGGCAGGAGGGCTATGTCCATGTGGCCACTGGCTTTGTGAGTTATGTTGTATACGTCTGACATTTGACGATAGAAACACGTGTACTCTCCTGGGAACAAAAAGACAATCAAGATGTGAGATTACAACCTTTTAAGTTGACACGACAGATTATTTTATATCTATCAGATATAAAGCATGTTGTTTCTGTCCACCTGATGAATGGGGGGAAAAAAATTCACTTTTGAGAGTAACTGGTCATCTGTAATTACATTTCTAAAAGTGACCTTCCCAATTGTAGTATCTCAAAATCATACATACCGTGAATTATGACATTTGTCATAGTGGAACGAACTCACGACTAATGTCAGGACAGCAGAGTCACTTGCCATCTTCCAAAACAGGCTGAAGACTCACCTGTTCAGACATCACTCTTCGACTGACGTCGACTCTGCATAGCATGACCCGCTAACAACCCCCCCCCCAAAAAATAACACTTCTATGTTCTTACCTATAGCACCTTGATCATAGCACTAAGGTATGTTTGCTGAACAGCTACTACTTTACTCAGACAAGGACCTTACTCTTGTTTCATTTTTTAGCTCTTACTTTATCGGCAATGATATGTTGTGGTTTCTTTCTTTTGGCAAATGTACTTATTGTAAGTCGCTTTGGACAAAAGCGTCCGTGAAATGCCATAAATGTAAATGTCAATGTTGCACGGTGTGGTGGGCTTGTGCAAGTTATGCCACAATTCTTACGGGTCTCTTGCTGTTGACTGCCATACATTTTGTTTATTTCTTTATTTTTGAAATGTGGACCCCATGGTGGTCCACCGGAGGGGCGTGACTTAGCCTCTATACAGTTGCTGAAACAAGCATACCTGCCCAGAGCTCTGATAGTTCATTAATTGTGACGCTGGTCTTCATTATTTCTGATGTCACCGTTGATTCTGTGCCGGTGAATATCACATCAACTTTGTCCTGTCTCTTCAGCTGCCACACAGGGTTGGTGTTCAGGTCCTCCTGTGGTGTGCATGTGATGGTAGGCTGCATGTCGTTACATACGGGGTTACTTGGCATGCTTATGTCGACAACACCTGCAGAAAGTAAGAGTTGAATGAGTGTAGGATCCAAAGGATGAGCTACATCCAGAAGGTTATGATTTTTAGCAGGATTTCGGGGAAAAAAGCTACTGTAAATGACCTTTAGTCTCCAAGACAAGTGTTGCTGACAGCCTCTTGCTCAGGAGGGTCGTTTTGTCAAGCAAGTCTTTTTGTCCGATTCCGTCAGCGACGATCATATTAAAATCTGCACTGATGCTCCCAACCCTGAAAGACAAAGTATAGATTTCAGTCGCACATTGAAAACACATTAAAAGCAGATATGATTTGTATTAAGCAAACAAAGCAAGTACCTGTATTTGTTAATTGCCAAGGTGTCGAATCCCGTCAAAGTGCTGTACACCGTTTTCATCTGCAAAGCAACAACTCATTCACATCGGCACGCTCTTGGCAATTTGACGTTGCTTAAATGAACGACATTATTCCCGATCTGATAAAGGGAATTCGTTCAGTAAACGTGCTGTTTATTCATACATACATTTCGTAACAAGTTATTGTTACACTCCTTAAATTCCTCAGAGGCTTTTTTTTTCAGACAATTGTAATACTCCAGTCTTGTCAGGGTAATGGATCCGTTGAAAAGAACTGTGAAAAGAAGACGATGCATGGGTTAGTACACACTAATACACACACATGCACATGGGAACGCAGTAAATAACCAAATACCTCTTTGGCTTGAAACACACACGTGAGCCGAGCTGTCGTTGAAGGTGCATTTCCCTTCGACACAACAATCCTCACAAGCGTCATCGCTCCATACGAAGGGCGGCTCACATCTACACTCAGTGTCGGCCCGGACTCTCTCACAGACTAATTAAGAAAAAAAACACAAAAACATCATAGCTCAATCTGGGGATTACTTATCCCACCCATCTCTCTATAATTAAATATTGGTATAATAGTTTACTTGTTGTTATTTGAAGGTTGTCAACTTTCAGGGTGTCGTTCTTCACAAAGGGTTTCAGATGCGCGGTTATGTTTGCGATTGCACCTTCCTCTATTGTCAGGTTGAAATAATACATCTGTGTTGAATTTTCTGAAACATGCAAAACAGAAAGACATCAACCTGAAAAACACCCGATCATTCAAAAAACTCTGTCGATGCTTATTTTGAAACTCGTGACGATCACTTTACCTTCTCCGGCAGCCTGTAAAAGTCAAAATAAAAGAATTCAATTTAATCCTGCAATTTTGAATTTTAAAGATTTTAAATGTAATCTTATGATACCTGATACCTGACAGATGTTTAGTCCCAGGATGTAAAGAACTACAAGGGTCCACATCCTGTCTCTGCAAATAATGAATAACATAACAAACATAAGTATTGGCCCTTGGTTAACGACGATGATATAATAGGCCGAAGGTACTGTGAACATTAACAGTTTAACACTACAACCCGTTAAGTGTCAGACATGATTTCCATTAATTCTGACTGCGAGCACTTTTACACAAATGTGTAGATAGATAGATAGATAGATAGATAGATAGATAGATAGATAGATAGATAGATAGATAGATTATAAAAATACAATAAAATACAAAATAAGCAATAAATATCAATATAAACATAAAAATGTAAAGAAATACCTGAGATTGAAAAGTGAAAAACACAGTGAAATCGTATCAGCATTGTACGTTTCATTGTAATTGTTGGAAACATAACACAATGAAGAAAAATAAGCCATGTATATTATTGAAATAAAACCAATATAGAAAGATTACCTAACCTGTTTTCACGGCGGTCTGTTCCCAGGAATGACAGCAGCACTCTGACGCAGCTCAAGCAGCCGACAAGGAAGTGGAAAACACAAGGGTGGTATATCATCAGTGGCTGGTCGTGTTTATTGAGGGTAGACATGCAAAGGCTCGTATGTGGATCTAATTTGACTTTCAAAAATGGTGACTAAATATGCAATGTGTTGTCACACCATATCAAACCGCTCATTTTTTAGTTAAAATATCAAAACAATTATCGGAGGTATTGCCAAACATGCAGAGTTCCCAGAGGATGAATCTCAATGACTTTAACTTTTTGTGCCCGTCAATGGTTCAAATGTTCAACATCTTATTTAAACGTGTAGTGGGAGGCACTCTCGCCTCACAGCGAGAGGGTCCTGGGTTCGATTCCCGGGTCGGCCCCGGGTTTCCTTCTGTGTGGAGTTTGCATGTTCTCCCCGTGTAAGCGTGGGTTCTCTCCGGGTTCTCCGGCTTCCTCCCACAGTCCAAAGTCATGCAGGATGGGGATAGGTTAATTGATGACTCTAAATTGGTCAGGTGTACCCTGCCTTCGCCCAATGATAGCTGAGTTCGGCTCCAGCACCCCACGACCCTGAATACAGGATAAGCGGTAGACAATGGATGGATGGATTTAATGAGCTGCTTTTTAAAAATGTATCAAAGCAATTAAGTGTATTTTATTGATTGATTACAGATTCCATTTTGGCCACTGATATTTCTGAATGTTATAAAGTATAAAGTGTGTATGTTTGCAGGTGCAGCGGAGTTGACTGAATGTCATGAGAACGTGCGAGAGGCAAAGTAAACAGTGCAGAAATATGACCCGTGACATGTAAATAAGCAGAGCACACAGCCTGTATTTGGTTGTGGACCAGCTAGAATTATTATACAACCATGTATTTCTGACTGGGATGTAAGCGGAGCACAGAGAAGCTTTGTTAGGCAAGGCGAGTCCTTCCCACGCCAGAAACTCATTTGTTTAAAAAAACAATACAAACTGTATGATCTATTTATTGGGAATGCAGCAGGTTAAAGCCCAAAATTATACATTCTATTAGATCAGACCGGGACGTTACTAGGATTTAAAGACAGGGCGGTCTTAGCCCCCAGGAGAAGCTTACAAAATCTTTGTTTTGTATTTTTTTAGTACTGTATTAGAACCGTATGTAATTCCTCTCGCCATTAGATAAATAATGTAGTTAGATTACACAATTATCTATACCCTTTCATCAGTATGAGATTATTCTGAAAATAAAAACTAAATATAAATGAAAAATAAAATAAATAAATAAATAAAACACAAAATTAATAAAAAGCTTAATTATTGGGGGGGGCTTGAGAACAATTTAGGGTAGCTCCAGCCCCCCTAACAAAGGCCTAACAGCGTCACTGGATCAGACCTCATCAAATGTTAACGAGAGTCTCACGTTTCTGACAAAAACTCACATTTGTTTAAATACTGCATTACATATAAATAAGAGAAACAATACAAAGGGATATTTACAAAATCTTTAATCCTTTTTTTTAAAGATTTGTTTCAGTGTTTGACCTGCTATACAGACATAATCCACTCATACATTCTTAAAAAAGGGAGGCACTATCATGTCACACAGGATCATTCGTACAGCTGCAGTATAGTGCTAAACAATAGTCAAGTATAATCAATCGAGCAATCAATACCGGTACAAAACATTTTAGTAGCTCTACTGTTCTCATAAAACAGTGTAGTGCAGTTTGCCTTCATCGTTTTCCTTCTTGTACATGTACACATGCAAGGAAGTGACTCAACGCATCGTACTCTTGGGATCTGTGATGTCACACAGTTGTTTCGTGCTCCTCGTGAGGCGTTTGAGCGTCGGGGAGAAAAGTGTCCGTCTCCTCCGGTGACGATCCGTCCTCTGGTGGGCCGGCCAGTCCTCTGCTCTCGTTGTGCCTCTGTTGCCCCGAGCGCTATGAGCAGAATTTAAAAAGATGATTGAAGGGTAAATACAGATAACACAACAACTTCTCTGGTCAGGACTCATGGTTTCTTACTTTACTGACCGTTTGTCCCAGTGGCGTCACGCAGAAGAGCTTATTTTTGAGGCGTTTGGGTAGAAAACAGAGCAGATTTCCTAAAGGATAGATGGTGCCTGGTGTCACATGTTCTTCCTTCATTGGGCCTGAATAGAAAACAAATACATGAAAACATTTAAAGTAAGACTAAAATGGATTGTCCGTGTCGAGAAAGAAGTCGCCCACCTGTGAGGAAGCTGATGATCAGGCCGATCAGAATGACTGCAAAGCAGCTGAATCCGCTGTACCACATGTAGGACAAGGAGTAGAATCTCTTCAGTCCCGAGGCTCGGCTAAGGGACGAAACGGAGAGGATTCAGCTGCCAGAGATCACGCTATTTATGAGCACTGCAACAACAAAAACACACGGCGCTTTCCGTGTACCTCAGAGTGGCGTTGCTGTGAATGGCAGCAGTTATGTTGTCTGCCAGCAGGGCGGCGCTGCAGTCAGGCGGCAGCATTCTCACGCCGGAGCTGCGAGTGACGATGCTCCCGATGCCGACCCAGAAGACCAAAGCCATACCGGCGCCCAGACCTGCCAGCGCTCCCTGAAAACAGGAAAACTATGACTCAACACAGATACCGGCGGGACGATGCCGTGACCGATACAATGAGCTACAGACTCATGAGGGGAGAATATAGGGTTTCTATATTTGAATTTCAAATCCACGAGTCCTCGAAAACAATACAGTGTGTGTACAGTATTTAACGACAGATCTGATTGACGGGGTTCAACTTACGGTGGAGTTGGCCCACGGGAAGAACATCCCGAGACAAAACAGTCCGAGAACGGGACCGCCGACCATCCCGAAGATTTTCAACGCCACCTGGAGTTCAGTCATAGCAACGGTCAGCGCAAAGTAATGTGAGGAATGCTGGGTATTATTTGATCACGTGCGCTGGGAGGTTACCAGAAGGACCGAGTCGTCCATCAGGTGAGTGACAAAGGCCATGGCCAGACACAGCAGCCCGTAGGACATCGCTTAGAGGAGACAGAGGGCGAGACTTTAGCACCAACGTGACTATGCAGCTCCGTATCGCACACCGATGAGCGTCGCAGAGCTCACCTAAGGCTTTGGACAGCAGGGTTGCTCTCGCCTCGGTCATGGCGGGGAAGTGAGGCTTGACGAGGTCTTCCATCGTCACGGTGGCCAGAGAGTTAAAAGCAGAAGAGATGGTGCTGCGCAGGAAAACCAAAACATTAACCGCTAATTCTGAACTCACTCGATGCAAATTAGAGTCAAATACAAGAAACAAATTTCATATGAATGTAACATTAAAAACGTGAGGAGAAGATATGGATAAAAGCATTCTCATGAGCTTCAAATAGGAATGCATTGTACTTTTTATTTTTTAAAGGGACGGGAACATTTGACGTGATTTACTGCATTCAATAACCATGATGGATTATAAACTCGGTTGCCAGTTTATTAGCCACACCTAACTGGATCTGATGCAGTATAATTAAAACAGTCCTGCAATAAATCCCACCTTCATGAAGGTTTTAATGCTCAGTTTTTATTGGAACGGTTTCAGAGAGTCCATTCAACTGCATGGCCATTTTGAAGGACGTAGTCCGTGCATTAGATTGTATCTTTGTAGCTGAAAGCGGCGCCAAAATCAAATTCTCAAGGTGTGAAAAGTGATTGCTCATTAAAAATAATTAGTCAAATCAGTTTAGGTTGTGGACAAAGAAATGGAGACGTACCTGAGAGCTGCACTGAACAAACACGCGACAAACAGTCCAGGAAGTCCAGGCAGACCTTGCAGCATATCCATCACAAAGTATATCACCATCTGGGGAAAACGCATTATTAAAAAAAAACCCTGCATAACCAGACATGACATCCAAAAGAACGTCTTTTAATGTATTTTACATAAATCTGCATGAACGTATCCTTCTCACTAATGTCTTGAGATAAATAAAATAACAACCACATCACTGATTCCATGGGTCACACACTGAAACTGACCGCATCCCTTGAAGAGGTGCCCAGCTTGACGGAGTGATCCTCTCCACAGTAACGTGCGAACATGACGAGCCCCATCACGCAGCTGAGAGCCAGAGATAGCTGCAGCGAGGGAAACACCATGTAGCAGGACCTGCAGACCCGACGGTGGCGATAAAAAGTTTGAGGAGCATCCGAGAGCTAACGGAAGCTTTAAGAGATATTTTTCACACTTGAATACAAAATAGAAAAAGGCATCAAAGTGAAAGTAAACCCATGAGAATCTCCGGTCTGACGTACCTGACGGCTTCTTTCTCTGAGCGTGCGCTGAGGTACCGTTGGACCTGAGCCTGGTTGACTCCATACAGGGACAGCATGAGGAAGACCCCGCCGACCCCCAGAGTCCAGAAGGTGTGTCTCTCTGTAGGATCTGGGTTTAGACTTCACATGAGATAAAAACACAATTCAATGCTTGAGAACCTTCACTGTTATCTAAGCTGTAATAAATAACACGCATGTGAAGGAGTTTATCTGCACAAAAAATAATTTGTGCAGATAAACACAGATTTTAGTGGAGAAGAGAATGAAATTGTCATACTTTCTGTCCCCTGATATACTCAGAGGTATAAAACCATAGACCAGCTAAAGGACTATAATTACATGGAACCAAATAGAAAATCATCTCCTCTGTGGATTTGGTGGACAGATGTTGGCATCTGCAGAATTGACTTCCACTGAAAGAATGACATTAATCACAAAGCATTTCCGTACAGATGTCCATTCCAGATGCGGGCTGACCGCAAACTACGGCATGGACTCACTCGAGAGCAGAGATTCGGTTTCCTTCCCAGACTTTCCTCCAGACTTCGGACACTCCTCCAGTCCGCTGCACTCCCACCACGATGACAGCCATCTGCCCTGCAAACATCACAACAGTCTGAAAGACGTCTGTCCAGATGACAGCCTTCAAACCACCCTGTCAGGAGCAGGAAAGACACGTGGGAAATTAATCTTATTCTTGATTCAAATGCTGCATATCCGTCTCTGTAAGCCGTTATTTTAAGACATTAATATCTCGACATGTGATTTATTATTATTTTGTAAGGTTTTGCCATTTTTCTGAGAAGAATTATAGCATTTCATGGTTTGATCAAGCAAGAATTAAAATGATAATTGTGTGGATTTTTTGGGAAACGGTGATAGATTCAAATCCCGGAAGATGAAGTTAAGCTGTATGATAAATGACTTTAATAACTCACCAGTGTTGTGTACAATGAGCACACTAGTCCAGTGGCCAGCACTGTTCCCCACAACTCAAATCCAGTCACTGAAAGGAAACACAGCGACACACTGAACCACAGACCTCACTATTAATAATGACTGAGTCCGAGTAAAATACATGAACTTTTCTGACCTGCATTTAGTGCAAAGGCAGGAGTATACACACAAACGCCCATATAGACGACCTGTAGCAGAGCAAAGGACAAATCAGAGACCAAAAATCTGTAGAAAATAAAGATATTCAAGGCAATTAATGAATGCATCTTTCTTCGGGGAGTTGTAGTTTTTGGAAATATGCTTATTTGCCTTCTTGCCGAGTGAGATATGAAGATTGATACTCTCGTGAAGATTGGTGCTCTCATGTCTTTGGACAGAACCGGGTTAGCTGTTTCCAGTCTTTATGCTAAGCTATGCTAACCTATGCTAACCTAAGCGGCTGCTATTTTTTAGTTTAGTTTAGCTTATTTGACAATCCGTTGAAATACATGTTTTTATACAAATCATGCATTAAAACAGTGTCAAGGATAGCACAAAAAGTCATAGACTTATTTCCATTGTGGTCCCTGATCTTAACGTACATATAAAAACACTTAAAACACATAGCACACTCATAAAACTACATGACACATTACACAAACTCAACAAACCCTCCCACCCCTACCTACCCCTCCACCAGCCCACCTATAGTTTGGGTCGTTTGGCCTATTCTAGTGGGTTCTTTAATCAATTGTTTCCAATCAAATAATTTGCTACACCTAGTAAAGGCCTTATACGTAGGGCAGCTCTTGTTGGATACATCTGTATTAAAATCACCCATGAAAATACATTCACTTTTTGCCATACCGCAGCTATTCAGTACATTTTCCAGACTTTCATAGAATACACTTTGATCCGGCGGTCTATAGCACACGCCCACTAGTAGGGGCTTTGTTTTGGGCAGGTGAATATCCAACAATAAAACTTCCAATGTCCTCGTCCCAGTCCGTCCTAACAGTAAAGTCAGTACAGACCTGAGAACTATCAATGTCAAAATTCCACGTTTCTGCTCTCAGTTACATTTTGCTCACAGCTGGCTGCAAACTTGAGCTTTTATCGCAAATTTGGGAATCCCTGACCTCAGATGACCTCACATGAAAATGATCCGTTAGTTCGGAGCAGTGAGATGCAGAGATTCTAAATCTGGTCAAGAGAGACGGATCGGTGTATGCAGCCGCCCCGAATCAAGATATTGGGAGAGAAAAAGGTGGGATTGGTGCACTCCCCGCTGTATTGTGTGACGTGTTGCACCCACCGTCTGAAAGATGAAAGCCAGAGTTCCACAGACGCGCACCGCTCTGCTGAAGCGCAGTTCAAGGTACTGCAACAAAAAAACGACACAAGAACTCTCAGTCACGAAGGACACACACCGTAAACTCATTCCAATCCAATAGAACTGCTCTCTCATACCTGGTAAGCACTGGAGAGACGCAGTCTGTACAACACAGGAATGAAAACATGAGCCGGGATGAGGAGACCCAGGAAGTAGGCACAGCCGATGAACCAGTACTGAGTGCCGTGAGTGTAGATTTCTGCCGGTACGCCTATGATCGCCACAGCAGACTGGAACGAGGCGATGAGCGACAGCGACACGGGCAGGCAGCTCATGCTCCTGTCTGCCATCAAGAACTCCTGTGTGGTGCGCTGGCGCCCCCCTGACAGAGCGTAGTACAGCCCGATGCCCATGGAGGCGGCGAGCAACACCGCGAATATCCCATAGTCCACGGGTGTGAAGTGCTTCTGGTCGGACGGGTCCATGTCGATTGTCTTTAAGTATCTGCTGCAGAAGGTTTGGTTCTCCTGCAGACGCACATTCAGACTTCTGGGAGACGCCTTTGTCCACACCCATCAGTCAGGGGGGTCCAGGAGCCTTGAAGAAAGGACACCAAAACACTTGATTACACAAACCTCGGTATGCGAGAGAGTAGGATTGTCGGAAGCCAGCTGGACAACTTTATTTTAGACACATCACTTTGCTTGACGGGCAGAAAAATCAGCCTACATGCCCCACATACTCTCCTTATTTCCTGAATTCCTCCGAGCGGTGCACAGGTTTCTGTTCCTTTCCACACAGACAGAAGGTGAAATCAAGTCAACTGTTTCCAGCAGAAAGAAGATTGTGATATGAGACAAGCTCCAGTCTGCACACAAGCTAAGGTCAAGCAAACTGTGTGTCAACTTTGCCCCGCTTGTGCCGAGCCAAAAATACCGACGACTGGTTTGGTGTTAAGGGGGAGGTGACTGCCTTTTTGCATACTGCGCCATAAAAAAATAAAAACAAGCAGCAGCCACCAACCCTCAGAGGAAGGTCAAAAGCAACACATGGGTGTAGATCTGAAACGTTTCCACTCTAATTTACTCAGATAATGCAGTTATCGACACAAATCATTTGAGCAACAAAAGAAAAGGAGCTGAATTATCAATTATCAAAAATTTGCAACAACATTGATGATTGCTTTACTTGAATTCTGAGTAATTTTTCAAGCAAAAACACCAAATATTTGCAAAAAAAAGTCAAAGGATAAATTAAAAATGTCCTGATGTTCTGAGTTGTAATGCAGGAAATTACTTTTACTTGACCCTTGTGTAGTGTTCATATTGTTGTTACTCAGCCAGCGTTTGTGGGTCTGATGGACCCGTTGCATTTTGTGGCTTTTAATGCCTCGCAATCAAACACTTTTATGTTAAAATACTGAACAGATGTTTACCTTATCCCAATTACAAGCAGTATAAACAATATATATGGTTAATATTTGCCCTTTACCTTCGTTAGGTCACATTTATAACTTATTATTTAAAACATAATAAAGAAAATCAATTAAAATCAAGATATGAGTGGAAACAAATTTACAAGTGAAGCAAGGTTTTTCCAAAACTACTGACTTTTATTTCTTTGAACTTGAAATTTAACCCATTCGGGTGCACAACACAAGCTGAACACATGAACACAGAGTAAACATAGCAGTCAAGACAACACATCAGCCCCATTGAACACATGGCCTTTAGCCACTAGCCTATACAACACACGAGGGGCAGAGCTTTACTGTGTGTGTGTTGCAGATATACTTTTTTGCACTTGATGCATGTATATTGTGTTTTCCTGTCCATCTTGGGTCCGCACACTTCGCACCGCTTCTTCTTGTTGCTGGTGTTCACAACCTAGAATAATGAAAAGATCAGGAATTTTACTAACACCTCTCTCTCTCTCACAAGACATGAGTGCCAGACATGTACTGCAACAGCATCACACACTTACTTCAGGCTCTGCAGATTGTGGTTCTGTAGGTTGGGTGGACAGGGCACCAGCATTCTCCTCCTGAATCCTCCTCACCATGGCTGCAGAGGCTGGGGGGTTCTGGGGGGATATGTTTTCTTCTCTCGATTTGTGGTCTCACCAAATGCCGTTCCCAGATCCTCAAGAAAGAGCCGTCTTTTCTGGAGCTTCACTCGTTTCCACTCTGGGTTCAGTGCCATCCAAATGACAAAGGCATTGTACAGCTGAGATCACCAGCTCGTCCATGTTGTCTACCCCTCCTTTTGTGGCATTATAATCCATGATGATCTCTGGTTTGTGATGTTCCTTCCATCCCCGTGCAGTGTACTCATGAGCACCACATTCTTGCCTTTCTTTGGCACTATAGGATACCAGGGATGTGTCAGCCGTGTATACAAACTTGGAAGACTTGACAGGCCTGTTCTTTGAAGTCAGCAGTTGAGGTGGGAGCTCTGACCTGTTTTTCCTTATTGTTCCCACCATGGTCAGCTTCCTCTTCAGGAGCTCCTGTCCCACTGTCTGCTCTCATTTTCTCGCACATTTGACCCTCTGATGTTCTGTGTACCTACACTCTGTCCTCCTCCTGTCTGGGCCTGCTGTGTGTGTGTGTGTGGGTGCGTGTGGTACACAGAACATCAATTTCCACACTTCTATTAGCCCCGGGTCCAGTGGACCCGGACATCTTATATGTAATAGAAATGTGTAGGGGGGGGTGTATGGTGTGTGGTCATTAAATATGTATTCTGATATATGTTCTTCACAGAAAATGAGCCAAAGTCAGTGAGTCTCAGTTTGAAAAATTAATTAATTGTATCATCTTTCTTTTAATAAAAAATGAAAACGGGTCCCACCACAGACCCGAACGCCACACAGACACTGCTGCGGTAACTTGAACGATAATTAATCAATCAATTAATCAACTTTCATTGTCAAGACTCATGGTCCATTAAAAGACGCAAACAAATACATACAGAAACAAAAGCAAAGACACCACAATTAAAAAAAAGGCAATTATACCAGTGTTTCCACATGGGTGACTGCTGGTATCACACAGTACTAAGTCCAGGATTTGACAACAGCATATTGATAAAATTACATGAAGCAGTCAGTCTGCAGATGCATGTGTACATCAAATTTCCCAACAGTGCATGAATCGTGTTGACTCCTATCATACAGTTTAGCTGCACTGCTCTAACTTGTACCCATCATTATAGGCGACTTGGAGTTTCTGGAGGCTAGACGTGTTAAACTTTGGACCACAAGGGGGCAGTATACAGAGGAGTACAGTATTCCTTAAACAGGCTTAATTTTACATTATCTAAGCACTAGTGGAATTTCCTAAACAGCACATCTATTGATTAACGTATGGTGCCGATTTGAATGCGCATGCGCGGGCTGCGTAGGGAAATAAACCAAATGCAACCAGTTGCTCTCAACTCTCTCTCACTGCTGCTCAGCTGGACCGAAAGTAAAGACGCACATGAATGAAACGCGTGTCCATAACAAAATCTCGTGACGTCTGAAATGAACTGCAGTGATAAGAGATGCGGACACGTGAAATAAACAGACCCACCTTCACATTCCAGCGTCAGGGGCACCATGCTGCCTTCACGGACACATTCAAGAGCGCCACGTTTCGCTGAAAACAACGGATTTGTGGCTAAACACGAGAACACAACTCGCTCATTCTCTACGCGATGACGTGTCGCGTCGCTCCGACCTCCTTCTGTTGTGTTCTCACACAGTCGAGTTAAGCTAATTCTCCCTAGCACACTGGCTAAGCCGTCTACATGTGAACGTTGCTTGGAATTCTCTTCCGGGTTTGAAGCTGAGGGAGGGGCGAAAAATGATGACGCGACAGCCGCCAAACTCAAAAACCAAAACAAAACCCCGTCAGTTAGAAGTGGATGTTTTCACGCGAGCAGCTAACGGGTATTATTAAACGCGACGCAAAGACGGGAGTGATGGAGGGCGCGTCCACGAAAGGTAACGTCAGCTAGCTAGCTTACAGGCACGGCTAGCTAGCTGTCTCATTAAGCTAGCTAGCTAGTAGTTTGTTGTGGCGATGTTTGTTGTTAGCTTAGTGCTAGCCGAAGAAGAGAAACCCCGCCACTCCGGCCGGTAATGATCCTAATATCAGCTACTTTACGTTACTTCCTCCGCAGGCGTGTTGAGCCACCTGAGTCTGCTGGAGGTTCAGGCGAGAAGCCGCCGAGCTCCGCAGCAGCCGCAGCAGCCGAGCCGAGTGAAGGAGCTGAAGGCTAAAGTGATGACGCTGAAGATCCAGAGAGACCGACTGAAGGCAGAGACGGAGACACACGAGGTGAGCTCATCATGTTGACCTTTTGTTTTTAGAATATAATACATTGACGTGGAGTAACAGTTCACAAAAAAATCAACACGACCTTGAAATGCAAAATACACAATAATGACCATATAATACTATACAATGATGCTGATAACACTTTTACTGAAGTGTGGTTTTGAAGTTGCCCCACTAACTTTATTTCTGATGCTGCGTTTGTGTTGTCTTGTCTGCGTGGGATTCGTTGGGGGCTGACTACGCCGTCCTGACACAGATTCTCCAGAAACTGAGAGCACGTATGGACAAAAAGTGCACACAAGAAGAAGAAGAGGAGGAAATGGATGAAGGCTCTGAGAACTCACAACTACTGCAGCTGATGGCCAGACACACACAACTGAAAGACCTCCTGCAGGCTCATCATGTCATCGGTACTCTCCTCATCCAGCCAGCTATTATTAATGTTGATGTTCTCTTGTCGATCTTTAATCCTCCGTCTTGATGTCACTCAGGCGGGTACGGCGTCATGAAAACGCGTCACGGCAAAGGAGTGTGTGTGTCGGTGGCGACGGCCTACGACGGCGTCTACTTAGAAACCTACAACCTGGAGATGGACCTGAAGCCGACGCTGAGGATCACTCGTCACAACGTCCCCCCGTTCATTCCTTTAAACGACCTGGCCCAGCAGAGCAGCATGCGGACAGACATTAGGACCCTTCTGGACCCCCTCAGCCAACATCTCAACGCCTTCGCTGGTCGCAAGCAGCAGTTGAAGCTCGTCAAGGTGCCAGATGCTGCTTTTTTTTTTTGTGAAATAACTTCCTCACAAATGTCTCAGAGAGCGGTTTATCAGTAGCTGTGGTAGTGTCTGCTCTCGCCTCACCCTTGAATATGAAACAATTAGATGGAGGAGGACAAACAAACACCCAAAGCTGATATTAACAACTAGTCACAGTCTATTTGGCCTTGTTTAAAATGGATATTGCAATTTGGATATCACTCTGTATGTCTGTCTGTATGCATGCATCAGCTGATACTTAATAAGCACATTTTGTAATGTAATAATTGATGATGACAGAAGTTTTGTTCTGGTGTGATGACACGCTGTCCTCCTGCTGGTTTATAGGAACTCCATAAGTCCGTGGAAGTGATGGACAGTAACGTTTTGTGCTCACTGCTGGTGCTCATGTTCACGGTGCCGAGAGTGAAGACTGCTGTTCTCTGCACGCTCGACTACGCCGACCGCACCCGATGTCTTCCCTCGCGAGTCCACTTTGACTGTGATGGTAGGATTCTTATACTGGTCAAGTTTCCCAAGAGAAACAAAAGCAATATAATCCATAATCCAAGGTGGCTGAGGTTCACATGAGCCTCCGTAGTCTCAGTAGTTTAACTATCGAGTCATTTTAGCTGTCGTTCTAATTTAAAACTTCACACTAAAGATGACGTAATTAGTCAATTCATCAATCAGTCCATTGACAGACATTTTCAGGAGGAGTTTGTCAGGCACAAATATCAAATATCCTCTGGTGCTCAGCCGCTCAGATGTGAAGATTTAATCAACACTTAAAAGTAACGGTACTTAATGCAGGACGATGCCTTATGTGACTGTTATACTCTCATCTATTTTAATACAGCTCAAATAGAGCAATCTGATTGGTTATGAGGTTAAATATGTCATGGTTATGCTAATTCTGCTTACTGTTGGACCAACCTACCCGTCGCCATCTGATTGCATAACAGCAGGATTTTACTGTTACACTTGGTTGAGGTGCTAATTCTTACTATTTTTTTTTTATCAGACAGCAACTAATGTCTCACTTTTTGTTTTTTTTTGCAGACAAGAATCTTCCTGATTCTCCAGAGTGGAATAAAAACCGCAGCCTTCTCATGGAGACGCCTGTTCACAGAGCTTTGACGACCATGAGGAAGATGGGCGGTATTCTGTAATTTATTAAGAAATATAATGATACATTTTGACACAAAACATGTACATTCTCATTGTTTATAATAAAATGCTGATAGTTAAATGTTCTTTTCCTTGCTGTTTCGTCTGTGAGGAGAATCCAGACTCCATGGAGGTTTCACATCAGTCCCCACGTTGCTCTGCTCCCTGAGCGTTTCTATGAACGCCGTCACCCTCTTGTGTAGCGTCTCCCTCTGAAGCTGCCTCAGCCTCTCCTTTTCTTCTCGGGCTTCCCGCCGTTTCCTTGCCAGCTCCTTCTCTGATACCGAATCAATAGCTGCGATGTTTTTCATCTGCCTGAGAGACAGGCCGCTCTGGGTGTTGCCTCGGCGTCTCGCCGACACCGACTCACGTCCGATTTCTTCCATGGCGACGTTGACCGTCGCTTTAGGCTCGACCACTTTCGCCATCACGACTCGCCTGTGTTCGTCGGTCAGCGAGTCTCTTCTTCGCTGCAGCGTTCGGCGAGTGTACCTGTACTGTTTGTCCAACGTGTCAAGTTTCTGCTGGAGATCCCGGTCTTCCTTTTGGTTCAACGCTCTCAGATTCCTCTGCAGCACACGAGTCCTCCTGAAGCAACGGTCCACGGTGTAATCCATGTGTCTTTGAACACAACTCCTTTCCCTAATTCACTCACTTTATCCGTTTTTTAAATGTAAAGCCGTGGGTTCTTACCTGGTTCTCTGTGTGTTTGCTGCTATGGCTGTCTCATTGTATGTCATATAATAGCCTATTATATTTGAAGTAAAACAGATGGGATTGTTGGTCATTGTGTACTGTCGCATTCCTGAGAGAGATTAAATTTCAAGAGTGCCGTCACGGGTCTTTAGGTAGTGCTGGAATATTTCTAATCCTAATACATGTCTAGGATTTATCAATACTCTGGTCAAGACATTTGAACTCGCACACATTTTTTTAAATGTCCTGTTATTTATTAATTGTTCAGTTTTATGTCCTGTTAATTTTGTCTCCCCACGTGTTTATTCTCTAAGGAAGCGTCTTATCGAGTTAATTAAGGTCAGAGGAAACGAGACGAAGATGTCGACGTGAACTCTGGGAAATTATAATGGGCCTATTTTTATCTGTCAGGGAAGTCAAACGTTTCGTTTTACTTTCAGTATAATCAATACCTGTATAACGATGGTGTTTTTATATGCAGTACGTATCTGTATCTACACATGTATAAATGCATTTATGCTTGGTTATATTTGTTTTATGACCTTGTTTTACCACTTTAGTGTTTCACTATATTATTTATTTTTTGTACTTTGGTATTTTTTTAATAGTGATGTTACTGTTTTAATTTGACTTTTGCCGTCTTGTGAAGAACTTTGTAGAATTTATTATGAAAATAATGAGTTATTTTTCTAAAAGAATTGGTAATCTGACGTTATTGTGACTTTCCCTCGTATTTAAGTCACATTTCCAAGCATTGTGACTGTGCATTGTCCCTTTAATGCGCCAGAAAGGAAGCCTGGCCTTTCTGCTGGTTTGAGACTGGAACCCAGTCTGGATGATGGCACAACCAAACTTCCCCAAACTCATCCAGTCGCCTCACATCTGATGAACTGTTGACTTCGCTGGTGAGTTTCTTGTTTTTAACGCTTAAACATCGATTAAAGGTCGCAGATCGATTCCATATTAAATCAGCAGCTGTTAAACTGTGAACTACCGCACCGTCAATACAACTCATTAATCTGTAGTCCGTCACTTTAGACACTTTATACATGAATGAAAAGTTAGGAGTGTAACGGTCTTTACCGCGCGTGCGCGTTGCGTAACGTTCGTCTCTGCACTGGAAGTTCACTGACCCTCCGTCATATCAGTACTTTCCAACTGCGTTCTCTCCTCTCTTCCTTTTTTCTGCTTCTCCTTAATAGTTGTATTATTCGCACCCAGGTTTTACACAACATGCAAAGCCAAGTGGCCCATAATTCATCTACAGGTTTTTTCCCTTCATGGTAACGCTTTAACTGCTATGAAATAATAGTAATAACAATAATGTTTTTCTGACTGTATTTACCAATGCAGATATTGGTTGTATGTGCAGGTTTACACCGAAGTGTGTAGCTTCTATAAGAACCGATCTGTTAATATATATTAATATGTTTGCTGCTTTTTTTTTTTTTTTACTTTTTTTTTAAGACAGTTGCCACAGCTGAGACTGTAAATGCATCACGTGCTGCACACGGGAAGAAACGCCTACCCGACGGTGAGTGTTCAAGGCAGCAGCGCACATGCAGTTGGTTGAATAAAGAGTTCAAGTTAAAGGTGTTTCCTCCCTTTTGTTTCCAGGCCTGGCGGAAGTGTTGCTCCAGCTTGGCCGAGATGATGCGCGCTGTGTGTGTGGACGTACCAGGAGGACCTGAGAAGTTGCTGCTGCGAACCGTCCCTCGACCTCTGCCCAAAGGTGGAGAAGTCCTGGTTAAAGTTCATGCAGCTGCTCTCAACAGAGCAGACTTACTGCAGGTATATAATGCAAATTCTTACAGAGCATAAGTCCATTATAGCCTCTATCTGTTATCCTGCTAAATGT
The DNA here is from genome assembly GCF_963514095.1 of Eutrigla gurnardus. Taxonomy (NCBI): domain Eukaryota; kingdom Metazoa; phylum Chordata; class Actinopteri; order Perciformes; family Triglidae; genus Eutrigla; species Eutrigla gurnardus. The sequence continues at coordinate 26,263,019 of NC_139921.1, forward strand.
GGTTATTTCATGTGTCTGAATCACAGAGCAATATGTTTGTTTTCCACAGAGGCGGGGGTTGTACCCTCCTCCCCCCGGTGAGAGTGACATCATAGGCCTGGAGGTGGCCGGTACTGTGGACGCTCTGGGCCCGGGGGTGAAGGGAGGCTGGAGGCCAAATGACCGGGTCATGGCCTTGCTCTCTGGAGGAGGTTATGCGGAATACGTTTCAGTGCCAGAAGAGCTTCTCATGCCCATCCCCCCTAATCTCACTCTCTGCCAGGCTGCTGCGATCCCGGAGGCCTGGCTCACTGCTTTCCAGCTGCTGGTTTTCATAGGTACAGCAACTAAAACATGTTAAACAGAGTTAAAATAAAGAAATCATATAGTATATCATATAAGTAAAGCCCCCTACTTACATTTAAGGGGTTTAATGTGTCATAATTGAAATTGTTAGTTGACATTCTTGAAAAGAAAGGAAAAACAAATACATGTGAAGCTGGTTAAGTATTATTTTCTATTTGTTTCCATTTAATTTTGGACATTTCCACACCATTGCTTCTTTATATAATTAACAAGGGGGGAAATATGAATTCTGTGCTCGTGTCTTCTCTGCCACAGCTCAGGTGAGGGAGGGTGAAGTAGTGCTGGTGCACGCCGGCGCCAGCGGAGTCGGGACAGCTGCTGTTCAGCTGGTTGGCCTGTTTGGTGCCGTGCCCGTCGTCACTGCTGGGAGCCCTGAGAAGCTCAAGATGGTGGAGAATCTGGGATCGGCAGCTGGGTTTAACTACAGAGAGGAGAGCTTCGCACGGGGAGTTCAGGACTTCACTGGAGGTGGATTGCGTAGCTGTATAGATGCAGATGTGTTGCAGGGGGAAATGTTAAGCTTCTGACATTCATATTTACAGTCAGTGGAATATAGAATTTCCTTATTGGATTTTATGTGCAGCTGCTGCTCATGATAACCACATAGCTCTTATTTTTGTTGATGGAGATGTAAAACACATGGTGAGCAGAGAGATCTTTCAAAAGTAAGAATAACAAATCTGAATAGAGCTGGCTGAACTCATGGCGAGTCCCATGAAAAGCCTCAAATGCCTCAAATTTATATTTAAATATTTAAAAAGGGACTTAATTATCTGCTCAGGTAGACATTACTCCACCATATCTTCCCATAGCATTAATCCTCTGGGTCCTATATTGCACCTTATTACATAATTCACATAACACATGGCTGTATGACTCCTGACAGGTAAAGCAAAGAAAACCAAAGAACGGGTCAATAGTCCTGCACAATTCAGTTCCCTAATTACTGTAATTCCACAGGCAAGGGAGCAAACGTCATCCTTGACTGCATTGGTGGGTGTAACTGGGAGCAGAATGTGAGTTGTTTAGCCGCCGACGGCAGATGGGTGCTGTACGGCACCATGGGAGGCAGGACCGTCGAGGGAGATCTGCTGGGCAAGCTGCTCTCCAAGCGAGGCCACTTGCTCTGCAGTCTCCTCCGCTCTCGCAGCCTCCAGGTGAGCATTCAAGCAGTAGTGACGCCCACGCTGTGTTTCTTTATGCTCGTGAACACCCTGACTTATTTCAACATTGCTGACACACCTCTTGTATTTACATATCAGTTACTCAGGCTGATTCTTGCTTTGCATTTTCCACCGCAGTACAAAGCAGACCTGGTAAAGGCTTTCTCCCAGCGGGTGCTGCCGGGTTTCTCGGGCCAGCCTGCCTCCTTGACGCCCGTCATCGACAGCACATTCAACCTGGAGGACATCGCAGAAGCTCACAGGCACATGGAGGCCAACAAGAATACTGGGAAGATTGTCATTAATGTCGTTCCACAGAATGATGACCAGCTGCAGTGATATGAACAGACATTTGATTTATGTGAATGAATCTTGCAACACAGTGAAAACCTTTTGTTCAACAGAGATGTTTTTTTACAGTATAGTTTTTTCTAAAATATGTTTGTGTCGCAATTAACCACTACTAAATGTTTATTATCAGTCCTTTTATCATAAATTATAATCTAACCTTCTTTATAAATGTAAGATTCAGACAATTCTTTTTTTAATTATTTGAAAATTATTTTTAAAATTAATTTTCAACTGCTTTATAATCCACAAAAATGCATGATTTATTTGTTGATTTATAATTTGTTTTGATAATCTGTCAATGTTGTCTAATAAATGTAGTGTAGTAGAAGTATAAAGAACAAAATGGAAATATTCAATAAAGGTGGCTTACGTTAATGTACATAATTACATCCCACTAGTGGCTGGTATCAATTTAATAAATTCATGCATGAAATAATTAAATGTAGAAATTAGAGCCCCAATAATTAAATACATGTGCAGGTTAATTTGAAAAAGAAATACCTTCTATTAATTTATTTATATATTTCTGTGAATATCTATTCATTTTCAATAACCTCCACATGTATTTGATTATTCAGTAATTCTACCTTTATTTATTATTTTATTTATTTATAATGTTGGCAGTCCTCCACAGCATAAAATTCAATAAAGCGGGACAATATTTATTATTATTAATATTAATAATAATAATAATAATAATATGTACATATGAATATACCCTTTTATTTAATTATTTATTTACTTTCTGCGTATTTGAAACGCAGCCGCGGGCGCATACGAGTGACGTCATAGGACTACTTCCTGTCTCGAGCTTCCTGCTCGCCGCTGAAGTTTTTCGAGTCGGTAACAGAGGGGAAAATGAGAACCAGCTTCGCTTCATGGAACAAACCTTAACACAACCAACGGACACATTTTGGACTCTATGATTCGACCGAACCGACGATATTTATTCAACCAGGACGTAAGAAATGACGCGTAACTTCCTCCTCATGCTAAAGCTAGCTTAGTCAGTTAGCGGTTCGTCGCGACTTTACGCCGCCGGATTTTAACAGTTAAAGCCAGTTAAATATTTGAGTTACGTCCCGTTACGTAACTTAACTTAAGGTATAGTTAATATAAAGTATGTAGGTAGGCTCCTGTCTGGACTCCCAGCATGCTTTACGTCTCTTTGTTGTGGTTTTATAGCTTCCTCACCAAGTTTATGAGCCGTTAAAGGGACCTAATTAACGTTACTTCACTGTTCGTACTCTGCAAGTGTTTTATTTTCTTTCTTAGAAACCGAAAAGTAACCGGTACCGGTCCATAAAAGAAACCGAAAGAAAAGGCACCACATTATGATGCCATTAAATGATAATTATTGTACACATGGGTCCAATTAATTGGGATTTCTCCTGTCAAACTATTAAAATGTAAGCTATGGTGTTAAAAAGACAAATACAATTGATAAAGAGCGGTGACACTGTTAATTCCCAATTCAGTCATGTTTTATTGTTTTTATTGTTACTATAAATAGATGTTGATACATAGATATTACGTAGGATGTTATATCTTTTATATCATTTTTGTTTTTCATGTCACAGCCACAGAATCCTGTAACATGGAGGACCCAAACAGACTTCAGCGTAAAATGTCAACAGCAGGAGACAGCCTGTACAAAATCCTGGGTCTGGAGAAAGGAGCATCTCCAGAAGAAATAAAGAAGGCGTACAGGTGCGTTCATACAGATCAATTACGGCCGAGCCTGTGATATTTTCTCGTAACCTGCCCATCCCGCAGGTGCCGTGGCTAACGGGTCGACACCCCTCCAACACCACGTTCTCACCATCACTCGCTTGTTTCCAGGAAACTGGCGCTGAGGCATCACCCCGACAAGAACCCGGACAACCCAGAAGCTGCTGAGAAATTCAAGGAGATCAACAACGCCAACTCCATCCTCAGTGACGAGAACAAACGGAAGATCTACGACGAGTATGGATCCATGGGACTCTACGTGGCGGAGCAGTTCGGGGACGAGAGTGTCAAATACTACTTCCTCATGTCAAAGTGCTGGTTCAAGGTGAGCGTCGACGTGGTTTCAAACACGTGTAACCTGTGAAAAGTTGAACATTTATTTAAATTGTAAGTGACTTTATGTATGGATTTTAATTTGTGCACACACTGACATTCATGGCCTTGTTTCTAGGCCCTTGTGGTGTGCTGCGGTATTTTCACCTGCTGCTGCTGTTTCTGCTGCTGCTGTTTCTGCTGTGGGAAATGCAAATCACCACAAGACGAGGACAACTTCGCCTACATGGATCCCGAGGACCTCGAGGCAGAGATCAGAGAACAGGATGCAGGTGAGGGACTTTGTTCTGTCGGATTCACTTCAGCTTGTGAGGGAGGTCGTCCAGCTGTTGACCTGTGTTGGTGACTGTGTTGCACGAAATTGAAAGTGAAACAAAGTTTTCACTTAGTATTTCAAAGATATTTCCTGGAGAAAGTTAGGATTGTCAGAATAAAAATCGAATATACAGGAATAATCCAAATCAAGACATGATCATACTTTATTCTATTTATAATGTTTAATGTGATTTAATGAGACGGAGTCGACGTTTACTTGGCAGTTTGTGATTATTTTACAGCAAAGCTTGTCAAAGGGATACAAGCTTCATCCCATTTGATCTGTTGCTCTTATAGAACCTTATAGTGAACAATTAAAGCTAATGGAGATTAAAGGAATAGTTTGACAGTTTAAGAAAAACTCTTATTCGAGTTAAATTAGGCGAGCGATGCCACTTTCACTTCTGTACACTAAACATAAAGTTCCTCTCAGCAGCCAGTTAGAATTTTTTTCTCATTAACTCGCAGCGAGACGGAGAATAGTTGTATTAACACAAATTTGCCTTCCGGGCCAGAGCCTGGACTTCAGCCATAAGCAGAAGTTTTATATGAGTTTTATTAAAAATCATCCGTAATGTTTAGTGAATGTGTGACGAATCTGGTGACAGAGGGAACCCAATACCGCTGCTCTTAGGTAAACACAACGTGTTGAAGTGTAGAGAAACCAGTTACTCTGTTTCAGGTTAAACAAAAAAGGCCTTTTCTAAGTGAGATCCTTTCTTTATTCTTCCAATCATCCAACAGCAGATAGTGTAAACACCTTCAGTAGCTAGCAGGGGTGGGAATCACCAGAGGAGCTACCATACCAGATGTTTTTTTATTGTTATCCCCCACCGCTAGTAGGTAGGGTAGCGTAGTAGTGTTGATGTGCTGTCAGGCTATAACGTTAGCTCCTCTGCTAACGTTAGCTCCAGCCTCTTGGCTATTATGTAGCAAAGTGTTCAAAGTCTTATTGACCACAGCAAATGGAAAAGATAATTTCCTGCGACACCGTTTTTTGGTCAGTCTTCGCCCCGGAGTAGGCGAGCTGCTGATGGGTTTGCTCTGTGTTGAATGTTGTTTCACAGCAGGAGACCATGTCATAATTATTCAGCCGAGCCCCGACACTGGAGATAATGTCGGCACCTCGTCAGGTAAAGTTCGCCTGTCCTCCGCTGCCCTGTGCTGCTTCACTAATCTGGCCAAACATGAAGCAGCCCGTCTGCTTCTTCTCGGCAGGTTTGGTGTTTTGTCAGCTTCTAACAGTTCTGTGTCCGAACGCCTGTCCGTGTTCACCAAATCACACACTAACGTTTCCTCCCATGAAGTCATTAAGCTGCTGCTGTTTTGGTGCCCTCGTTGCTTATTAATGCGTTTGCTTGCTTACATTTACCACTGTTGATAATATTATCCATATTGAGCACAGCGGGGGAATACAAGGTGGGTTAAAATGCTAAAAATCAGGAGTAGTGGTTCTCAATCTGGGGGGTTAAGATCATTTCAGAAAACTCATATTTCTGTTATCACCTTAATTGTTGAGCATAAAAGAGCTTGTGAGCCTCTGAGTAATTGCAAATTGTCAAAACTGTAATCAAAGAGATTTTTCTTTGATCAGATCAAAGGTTGAGAATCACTAATGTCGAGTCGTAGAAGCTGCTGGAAACAGTTTACGGCTTCTTGTGCACCTTATTCTTGTTTTGTTTTAACATTGGCTCCACCGTCCTGCTCCTCAATGTTTCATAATCTCTAAACTGATGGAAGGTATTTGAGAATATTCCTATGTACTCATATCACATGCTTCTTTATTTACATATTTTATAAATGTTTTTTCCACTATTGTTAATCCTTCACCCACTACCATTCCTGGGAGACGCATCTTTTAATTCAGTAAAGGTAGAAATATGACGATGTTTACTTTTTAATCCTCCAAGGCATTCATTGGACTACTTGCTATAAAATGTACAAGTACTCATTTGACAGCAGAATATAGAGACTGTACTATTAAAATATTGGATTAACACGTAGGCGATATTTTAACAATCGTCAATTTGAATTGAGATTTTCTCTCTTTTGAGACAAACTCATCTGTTTTGCTGCTTTTGGAGGGAAATAATTAAAAGTACAGAAACTTAAAAAGTCCCTGTTTTTCACAGGTGCAGGTGAGAGCGTACCGATCGTGATTCAGCCTCACGCCACCAACGGCACCTCGTGATTGGCGTCCTGATGGAACCGCGTCGCCATCATCATCAGCGGCGGCGGCGGCGTTGGTCTTTCTTGAAAGATGATGAGTATAAATTGAATGTGGCAGAAAACATTAATCTCAGAGGCCTTTTTTTGTTCATGTGCCAACACGTTTGTCTTTTGATCCAGTCATATTTATTGTAACGTTTTATTTTTTAATGATGGGGTCGTATCTGGACTGCAGTGACAAATGACAAAGCCATGCAGAACAAAAGCTCTGCAATAATTAGTTGTTTTTGTTTTTCATGTGCACTTTAATATCTCAAGTTTAAAATCCTAAAACTGCCACGATGGTCTGAGAACGTTGAGCTCAAGATGTCTCTTGGGTCACAAACGTTTTTTTAAATTGTTTTTTTAATGCAACATAATAGGCTTGATATTTTAGGAACCAACCAACCGCTCGGAGACTTACGAGGTGTTCAGTCACACTGCACATAGAGACGTATTGTAGAGACTAAATAAAGGGCTTACTGAACTTATATACAGTCTGCTGTAACTTAACTATAAACAGTATATTTAAAATGTTTTGGACGTCAGCTTGTTGTGTGTTTGTCCGCCTGTAAATAGCTCGGTGAGCGTCGATAAAGTGATGCTAACAGGCATTACAGGAACAATTCAACATTTTGGGAGAAACGCTGATTCTTTTACCTTCTGAAAGTAAGATTCATAAACTTAAAGCTCGTAGAGAAAAGGAACGAGCGTGTTTCCCAAACTATTGGACGAGTTCTTCAAGAGATACTCGACAGTTCGCTGCACCTGCACATAAGGTGACCTCTAGAAAACCAGGGGGTGAACACCTGTTTAGGTACGGATAAAAACTCCCACAAATTGTCTGATTATTTTCTGCAAAACAAAAACTCTTCCTCCACTTGAAGCTAACTCATCCGATGCCAAATGTTTTCTCAGAGGCCTGCTTTTAGAGACGATGATCGGCGGAGTGTGAGATGATTTATTAGCCGTTATGTACTGTGAGATGATGCCAGAATATATTTTTGGAGTAATTGAGTTTATATTAAGAGAACGGCTTAAATGTTATCCTTCGTCGTCTTATATTTTTGTAATCTCTGCCTGGTGTAGGAGTGTTGGGTTTGTTCCTTTTGTGTACGAATCTAAACCGCATACTTTTAGAATTGTATCTGTTCTTCTTGGGTGATTTTCACAGACAGTCCGACGATATGTTTATATAAGTAAGAAATGTGCGTAAAAGTCAGCTTTGTATACAAAAACCTCACGGAAGTGCCTGAATACATTTTAGAGGATTTGTTTTTATTCTTTAGGTTTGAATTCTTTTAATCAAACATTTTAAAAAACAACATTTATATATTTTTTGTTTTATCTCAACATTCCGATGTATTTTTCCACTCTTCCCAACTTTTCCAGAGTGTTTTGTTTCTGTAAAATGAATGTTTTGTCTGATCAAATAAACTTTGATGCTGGAAATGTCTCCAAGTCGTCCCGTAATTGTAACAGTTTTGGCGTTTAGCGACCGGCGCCTCTCGGCTCGGCCTCCTGCCATTGGCTCCCGTTGTGCTCCACCTCTGTGAGATAACACGTGTTGCAGCAGCTGGCAGGTTGTCCTTCACTCCAACGTTGGTTCAACCTGAAGGTATGGAGTTCTCAACGGACTCGGAGACACGACATCTGATGGAGGCTCATTTGGAGCCTCTTAAATGGTACGTTTCTATTATGCATCTTGATTTTTAATGCATTGAATCGCTCAAACTATGGTGTTCACAGTTCTGTCTCCTCTCAGGATGAATTCTCCACACAACGAATATTCAGACTCGCCATTAGAATCCAGTGACGACGACGCCGCCGCCGGCTGGGACGACGCGTGGCGGTCCGACAGACTCTGCCAGGAGACGGACGTCACGTCGGCGGCTGAAAATGAAGAGAGGCGTTTGGCCAGACGGAAGCTTTTCATGGCCTGCGCCGTCAGCCTCGTCTTCATGACGGGAGAGGGGATCGGTGAGATGGAGAACGACTCCGATAATCTGCCACTAATGTATCGCATACAGTAATAGTGAATTAATTACACTTCATTGAAGACATAGACATATTTGGGCAGCTGGACAATTAAAAGTGCTTCTGGTTGATGTTTGGAATGAAGTCTCACTGATGGGAAGTATATTTTGAGGTACTTTACCTAATAAATACAGGATACTGCTGCTTTATACATCTGGAGATGTGAGAGCTTTATTTAATAACTTAAAAAGATGTGACCAGTTATGACTGATGTCGGTGACATACTGTCATTAGTCCACCAGAGAGCGCTGACGAGCTTATTTTAAACTGTGAAATGTCACGTTTAATATGTATCTTGGTTCCAAAAACCTCTGAATGTCCTGAACCTGATACACACACCGTCTGTTTCCTCTGCAGGAGGATACGCCGCTCGCAGTCTGGCCATCATGACGGACGCCGCGCATCTTCTGACCGACTTTGGCAGCATCGCCGTCAGCATCTTCTCGCTGTGGCTCTCATCCCGGCCTCAAACACACGCCATGACCTTTGGGTGGCATCGGGCCGGTGAGACGGACACGGCTACGTTGGTTGAGGCGAATGCTTTTTCTGTCTGAGAGTGAGATGAGAAGATCAATCTTACGTCTGCGAGACGAATTAGGGATGCCGGCGTCTTGTCATTTGAATTTCTATCAGCTGATTCAGCTGTTTTTGGATTAGAATTTGATCAGGACCAGAATGTTTTTTTTTTTTTTTTACAGTAAACATTAATTAAAAATGATAAAAAGACATTTTTAGCATCTTGTTGAAGATTAGCGGCTTGCTTCAGGGCTGCTCCCTTCATAACGTTTGTGCATCGAACCCTCAAGCCGCTGGTTCAGGAAGTCCTCTATCTTGTAGGATTTAGATTGATTTGGCCAAAATGAAGTTTATTCATACCATATTACTTATGAATGTATGTATTTGTACATCTTCTGTCTGCTTCTAGAGAATTGCACATGAATGTGACTTTTTATATCTAACTAGTTGTGTTGAACAGAGATTCTGGGCATGCTGCTGTCCGTCGTGTCCATCTGGGCTGTCACGGCAGCGTTGGTGGTGTCCGCCGTTGGGAGGATCACTGATGGAGACTACGACATCGACGGCCGGATCATGCTCATCACCTCGGGTTGTGCCGTGGGCGCCAACGTCCTGTGAGTACGAGGAGCTCGCCGCCGTGTTCGGTCGGCAGCGATCAGACGCTCATCTAATGGTTCTGCCTCCTTCTTGTTTTTATTTAGGATGGCCCTGATCCTCCAGCAGTCCGGAGCCTCGCACGGCCACAGTCACTCGTTTACCACCAGCCGGCCGCAGACGCACAAAGGGCATCATGGGAAGGGCCATCGTCACGGCAACGCCAGCGTGAAGGCAGCTTTCGTCCACGTGTTGGGAGATCTGGTGCAAAGCGTCGGAGTCCTGCTGGCTGCCACGATCATCTACTTCTGGGTCAGTGTCGGATAAAACGCTCACACACTGACGCTCAGCCTCACGTTTACCACGTTCACTGGTTTAGCATGTTCGCTAATGTTTGCTACGTAGCGTTAAACACAAAGAGCAACTGAGGCTGGTGGGAATGTCCTTAGATTCACAGCTATTTGCTCATGAACCAGATAGCAGATGATGATGAAGACGAATATCAGATCCTGTTGAAAGTGTGTCACATTACTATTCCTAAAGGTCAAGAATGAACTCATTTACTGAATAAAAAAGTGAAAAACCAGCGTAAAGAACGGAGGCCCAGTCATGGAGAATTCAAACGTTCTCTGCGGTTTCTTATTTGTTTTAATCAGACGTGTGTGTGTTCCTCACAGCCGGAATATAAAGTGGCAGATCCCATTTGCACCTTCCTGTTCTCCGTCCTCGTGCTTGCAACAACGCTTCCCGTCACAAAGGATGTTTTCCGAATCCTGATGGAGGGTAAACTCACTCTGCTGCCCCCTTGTGGTGACATCATGGTGTGTAATGGTGTGTAGTGGTGTGTAATGGTTAGTTGTGTGTCGCCGTCTCCGTCCCCTGCAGGTTCTCCTCAGGACGTGGACGTGGGTTCTGTGAGAGAGCTGCTGCTGTCGGTGAGAGGAGTCGCGTCGGTTCACAGTCTGCACATGTGGAGCCTCAACATGACTCGCTCGGCGCTGTCCGTCCACGTGGCCGCAGGCGAGTCATCGCCGCCGGTCTCTGCTGCACACGGCCCCGCGTTGGTGCTCAGCAGCGCGTTCGATTGGTCGAGCAGTTCCACCTTTAGTTTGACACCTTTTATTGGACACAACACGCATCCGCTAATATACAGAGAGAGACGGGACATAGTTTGATCAAGACGATAACTCATCATTTTACTACATAATATACTATGAAACTATTCATGACAAACTAGTTTATGTCATACTTCACGTTTCTAACTTTTCAAGATATTTTTTATGAGAAATTTATAGCATACTATACTGTTATTTTTTTATGGCTTACTTTACTGACATTTTCTATGACATATTTAAGACTCTTTCATCACTTACTACACTGTATTTCTTCTAACTTTTAAGACAATTTTATAGCATACTATATATTTTGACTACTTAACTTTGATAGTTTTATGTCATACTTTGATAGTTTTATGTCATACTTTGATAGTTTTATGTCATACTATATACTTTTATAGTTTTATGTCATACTATATACTTTGATAGTTTTATGTCATACTATATACTTTGATAGTTTTATGTCATACTATATATTTTTATAGTTTTATGTCATACTATTTACTTTGATAGTTTTATGTCATACTATATACTTTGATAGTTTTATGTCATACTTTGATAGTTTTATGTCATACTATATACTTTTATAGTTTTATGTCATACTATATACTTTGATAGTTTTATGTCATACTATATACTTTGATAGTTTTATGTCATACTTTGATAGTTTTATGTCATACTATATACTTTTATAGTTTTATGTCATACTATATACTTTGATAGTTTTATGTCATACTTTGATAGTTTTATGTCATACTATATACTTTGATACTTTTATGTCATACTATATATTTTGATAGTTATAGCATACTATACTTGGCATTTTTCTAACTTTTTAAGATTTTTATGATAATTTTATAGCATACTATGACATTTTCTATGACATTACAGACTTTTTCATACACATTCTATACTTTTAATGTATTTTTGTGACATACATTTTATGACTTTTATAGCATACTCTACTTTGATATATTTGAACCATTATACATTAGGCTTATTATACTATGACATTTTAAAAATATTTTTGTGAGACATTTGATGACTTTGTTGTGACATTTTTAACTTACTATAACATTTGTATGACTTTTTAAAAATGACATAATACACCTTTTTTAAGATTTTTTTTTATAATTTGACATTTTTAGAACTTCTTATCCTAGTATGTCATATCATCTATATATTGAGGATCATAATAGATAATAAGTGAAGTCTGTGTGAGTGAATATAGGGACAGGCCCAGGCAGCAGGGTAATGTTACGACTCATTTAAAGATAATTGTAAACAGAAGTTTGAGGTAAATTGCCTGCATTTGTGTCTCCAGAAGACGACGCTGAAGCACCGATGATCCTCATGGAGGCAACGAAGCGCCTGCACTCTGAGTTTGGTTTCTCCAGCGTCACGATCCAAGTGGAGCGTTAAACGGACGACTGATGACACGTGACGGTGTGTTTACTCCGGCTGAGGCTGTTCTGGGATCAGATCAAATACGGTTACCAGCTTGTCCCCTTTAATCTTCACTCAGGTGTTTACATTCTTCCAGCAGATACGCTCCCAGCTGTATATATTCAAAAAGTCTTAGAGCCGTTACAATCCACAAATTAGATTGATTTATATTATTGACTATAACATATTTAACTGTAGTGTTCAGTTATTAATGTTTGCACCTGTATAAATGGAGCCAGTACAAATGTTTTAATTTACATGAATTAAAATGTTCAGCTTTGTTTTCTAGTTAAGTGTTGCTTATTTGTTTTGTTTTTTATATATAATAAATATTTTTGATCCCTTCAGTGTTAAAATCATAATCTGTATTCTCACTAATGTACAAATCTTTGACTCAGATTTATATTTGCAACATCAGATTATATTTATTTCAGTTGGAATACAGTTCCTCAAAACATACAGAGACATACTTATATATATGTATGTATAATAACAACAAATTAATTCAAACAATATGTAGAAATCGTCTTCACACATTACTTAAAGGCAATGTTCGATTAGTCTGGAAGAGAGTCCTGGGAGTCCTTTATTTGTATCCTGATGAATAAAACGGTAAAACACAAATCTCCATCCGGTCACTATCTGGGCCAGGTCGCACGTTAGGTAATGTTAAATGGTTCTTACACATCTTCAAGCTAGTGTGTCGATGCAGGCCGGCCGTCTCTCCAGTAGTTGTCGTAGGCCTCCTGGAACATGCTCTTGCAGGGTATTTTAGCTTTAAGCTTGGAGCAGATGAGGAAGGAGCCGGCCATCTTGCGATGGAGGGAGTACGTCTCCTCGGGAGGCGGCGTCAGTCGCTCCCTCAGCATCACGGGGACGAGGCTGTGGATCCGCTCGGTGGTGCTCTGAGATCCAAAGTCAAAGGGCTCGGAGGAGGAGAAGGCCTCTCCGAGGATCATCACAGCATCCACGTGGGCGTTCTCCATCGCCTTATGAGGGGACACAGCAGTTAGTACGATACACTGGTTCTCTTTCTGGCAAAGACTTGGATGAGAAGAGTCTCATATCTGTAAATACTGATAGTCTGCAGCCAGTAAGCATCATACGAAGACTGTTAACATGGTAACAACAGTTATGTCATTTGTTTGTAGTTTTTAAATAAATTCACCTCTCCATGTAACATTTCTATTGCATTTATTTGTGGTTTCTACTTCAAGGTGATGGAAAAAGAGGAACTATGACAACTTTTTGTCACAGTTGTTCCTGGTCACCAGAAGGGGATGATAAAGATCATTTTATGGTCATCAGTATGTTGAAAAAAGTAATGAAAAAAGTCATAGAATGTCGAGAAAAAAAAGTCATAGTTTGTCTGAAAAAAAGTAATAGAATGTCGAAAAAAAGTCATAGAATGTGGGGAAAAAAGTAACGAAAAAAGTCATAGAATGTGGGGAAAAAAGTAACGAAAAAAGTCATAGAATGTCAGAAAAAAGTAATGAAAAAAGTCATAGAATGTTGGAAAAAAGTAATGAAAAAAGTCAGAATGTCGGAAAAAAGTAATGAAAAAAGTCATAGAATGTCAGAAAAAAGTAATGAAAAAAGTCATAGAATGTTGAAAAAAAGTAATGAAAAAAATCATAGAATGTTGAAAAAAAGTAATGAAAAAAGTCATAGAATGTTGGAAAAAAGTAATGAAAAAAGTCATAGTTTGACGGAAAATTAGTAATGAAAAAGTCATTATGTGGGAGAAAAAAGTCAAGTATGTAGAAAAAGAGGTTTGTGTTTTTCACCTTTGACTCGTATCCTGTCAGGAACCTCATGTCTCTGGATCTCTGCAGGACTCCTTCTCTGTTCTTATTTGCTGCTGCATTAATAATCTGATGAGACGTAAAAGTGAAAGAATTATTAAAATGTTGGCCTGTGCAAAATACTTTTTTTTTTGTCATTTTCTAGTAAATCTAGAACACAATAATAATACACAATACTACTAATATCACAATAAAGGTTTTTTTTAAATGTTTTTTTTTAGTTTTAACGAGGAACAAGTCATATTCTAATGAGATTTTGTGTGACAACTGAAAAGTGTCTAAAAAGATACAATGACATTGCTCGACAACAAGCAATAATTTGTTATGTAGTAATAATGAGAAAACGTCATAATAAGACAATACACTACAGAAATCTAGCTTCTCACCTCGATGTAGGAGTCGGTGAAATTCTTATCAAATCCCCGCGTCGCTCCGAAATCCAGCAGTGCAACCTGGAGCCAGGAAACAGGAAAACAGCCCTTAAATCAAACGCAGTGTTTCCCCTAGAATTTTTTTCAGGCCCGGTGGTACCCACCGAAAAAACCCTAAACAGACGAGACGCGTGGCATATGCTTCTATATCGCGTGTCAATCAAAATCTGAGTAGTGAGTGCAAAATAGTTATAAAAAGGCTTAGTCATATTCCCCCCCCCAAAAAAGTCATACTATAGCACGTTGAAAATTCACGAAGAAAGTCAGTCAGGATATATTCATAAAAAAATATTTAAAATTGTTAAAAAGGCATAAAAATGGCTCATCTCGCTTGGCGCGCCTAGTCTCAGTGTAGTGAGTCCAAAACAGCCATAAAAAGCCATGGTCAACTTTTTCAGGGAAAAAAAAAGTCATACTATAGCATGTCGAAAAAAAAGTGAAAAATCAACAAAATTCATAAAATGTTGTAAAAATGATGTAAAAGTCCTAACATATGCTTCTATATCGCGTGTCAATCAAAATCTGAGTGTAGTGAGTGCAAAATAGTTATAAAAAGGCTTAGTCATATCCCCCCCCCCCCAAAAAAGTCATACTATAGCACGTCGAAAATTCACGAAAAAGTCAGTCAGGATATATTCATAAAAAAATATTTAAAATTGTTAAAAAGGCATAAAATCGCTCATCTCGCTTGGCGCGCCTAGTCTCAGTGTAGTGAGTCTAAAACAGCCATAAAAAGCCATGGTCAACTTTTTCAGGGAAAAAAAAAGTCATACTATAGCATGTCGAAAAAAAAGGGAAAAAATCAACAAAATTCATAAAATGTTGTAAAAATGATGTAAAAGTCCTAACATATGCTTCTATATCGCGTGTCAATCAAAATCTGAGTGTAGTGAGTGCAAAATAATTATAAAAAGGCTTAGTCATATCCCCCCCCCCAAAAAAAAGTCATACTATAGCATGTCGAAAAAAAAGTGAAAAATCAACAAAATTCATAAAATGTTGTAAAAATGATGTAAAAGTCCTAACATATGCTTCTATATCGCGTGTCAATCAAAATCTGAGTGTAGTGAGTGCCAAATAGTTATAAAAAGGCTTAGTCATATCCCCCCCCCAAAAAAGTCATACTATAGCACGTCGAAAATTCATGAAAAAGTCAGTCAGGATATATTCATAAAAAAATATTTAAAATTGTTAAAAAGGCATAAAAATCGCTCATCTCGCTTGGCACGCCTAGTCTCAGTGTAGTGAGTCTAAAACAGCCATAAAAAGCCATGGTCAACTTTTTCAGGGAAAAAAAAGCATGTCGAAAAAAATTGAAAAATCAACAAAATTCATAAAATGTTGTAAAAATGATGTAAAAGTCCTAACATATGCTTCTATATCGCGTGTCAATCAAAATCAGAGTGTAGTGAGTGCAAAATAGTTATAAAAAGGCTTAGTCATATCCCCCCCCCAAAAAAGTCATACTATAGCACGTCGAAAATTCACGAAAAAGTCAGTCAGGATATATTCATAAAAAAATATTTAAAATTGTTAAAAAGGCATAAAAATCGCTCATCTCGCTTGGCGCGCCTAGTCTCAGTGTAGTGAGTCTAAAACAGCCATAAAAAGCCATGGTCAACTTTTTCAGGGAAAAAAAAAGTCATACTATAGCATGTCGAAAAAAAAGTGAAAAATCAACAAAATTCATAAAATGTTGTAAAAATGATGTAAAAGTCCTAACATATGCTTCTATATCGCGTGTCAATCAAAATCAGAGTGTAGTGAGTGCAAAATAGTTATAAAAAGGCTTAGTCATATCCCCCCCCCAAAAAAGTCATACTATAGCACGTCGAAAATTCACGAAAAAGTCAGTCAGGATATATTCATAAAAAAATATTTAAAATTGTTAAAAAGGCATAAAAATCGCTCATATCGCTTGATGCACCAAGTCTCAGTGTAGTGAGTCTAAAACAGCCATAAAAAGCCATGGTCAATTTTTTCAGGAAAAAAAAAGTCATACTATAAAAGTCCTAACATATGCTTCTATATCGCGTGTCAATCAAAATCTGAGTGTAGTGAGTCCAAAACAGTCATAAAAAGGCTTATTCACGGCAGGCAGGTGGTTGAGTGGTTAGAGTGCATGCCATTTACCCATGTCTGCATATATGCAGCAGCCTCAGGTTCGAATCCCGGCTGGAGATCCTTTGATACATGTCACATCCCCCTCTCTCTCCCATGTGAAAAGTGCAGAGTTCAACAGCAGCACCACGTCACGTCGTAACGGCATTCAGGCAGCTGCGATGACAACTGTCACTGATCTGGGTTCATTAACAGACTGTACTGTCCGTACGTCAACGTCACTCATGTGAGCCCGCTTTCAGTGTATGCTCGACACAGAGACAGCAGGCTACTAGTTTGTAAGCTACCTGGCTCTAGCAGTTCGCGTTAGCGGCTTATAGTCACTCACGTTAAGTTAACGTTAGTAAGCTGGTCAAAATTGATCATGGATACATTTGTTTTTAAACGTCGTCGGACGGAACAACAGATGGCGGTGGCGGGCGTGTTGGATAAAACTACGGACGCACCGTTGACACCTGCAGGGGAAGATGACCACTCGGGTCCCGGCTGTTAACGGAACTATTCACGTTTCGCTGTCTCTGTCTCTCTCTCTCTCACTGTGTGCGTGTTTATAGCTGTGGGAGGGTGTTGTCAGCGCCGCCGCCAGGATTCAATTTCAATGTACGCACAGAAACGGCAAATACAACAACAAATGGAAAAATACTTTTTTTAGACAAAATCTAATGTTTTCAGTATCAGTGAAATCAGTAGTGTATATCATGGTGATAGGCCCCGGTGCAAATAGTTTTTTGTGCCCTCCATCCCCGACCTAAACACAAGCGCACGCTTGTGAGCACTCCACGCACGCACACACACGCTTGGACACGCACGCACAGTACGGTCTGATAACTCTGCCGGCCCGGGGAGAGAGACATGCATCGGCTCGGCCCGCAGTGCTCAGCAGCAGAGAGGTGACGAGACTAGAGCCGAGCTGTATTGTGTAGTGGAGAGGGGCCAACACACGCTATGCGTAATTGCGCACACACGCGCGATCGTCCTCTCAAATGCGGCTGCATCCGGCCCGGTTCAGCAGCATCAATTTTTTTTTCCACCTTCAAAAAAAGTCCTCCCAGTGCGTACTGGATTCCGGCTGGCAGCGCCACTGGGTGTTGTTATATATTCACATTGAAATTCTGACATTGATTTGAGCCCCACCGTCGTATGAGTTAGCCCCACCGTAGTTGAACCAGAAAAAATACTCTGGCGCCGCCACTGGCTGCGCGGAGGCGCTCCTAATGTAAATGATTATTGATTTATGAATGAATTGATAGGTGGCTTATTTTTGGCATATTGATTTTTTTTTTGGCCTGGCGGCAGGTCTCCTTGGCCTGGCGGCCCCGACAGGCCTGTACAATGGTAGGGGAAACACTGAAACGTACTAGTGGCGTGCATTTTAAAAGACAGAGACAAACTGACCTTGTGAGCTTGTGGATCGAAGAAGAAGTTGGACCAGTTTGGATCAGTCTGCATGTATCTGAACTCAAACACCTCCCTCAGGCACAACGTCAAGATCTGCTCACAAATCTAGCAGAAGCAAAGGGACGATGCTGCATTACGACACGTCGCCGTGAGCACCGTCGGCGTCTTGGCAGTGCACGGGTGTAAATTGTGGCGTGAGCGGTGCAGAGTTGGCGGGGAGGTCGTACCTCATTCCTCAGCTCCGGAGAGAGGTCGGTGGCCTGGTCCAGGGGGAAACCGGGCACCAGCACCGTGGTGAGGACATGCCGGCTGCTCAGCTCGTCAATCACGTCGGGCACGTAGAAGTATGGGTGATCCTTCAGCAGCTCTCTGCCGCACAAACAACAACAAGTTGTTAAAAAAACCTCTAATAAATAATGTCAACAGCTAAGGACGATCCGGGGAACACAGGATGGATATAAAAACAGTGCTAAACTGTGCTATAAAAAGCAATATTAGGGGAGTTTGATGAGAATCCAGACAATTTATAGATAAAAATAAAAAAAAAATCTAAATCCAGGCACTCTGGTAATTTTATTTTGAGTAAAACGCCTTCATCAGGGTGTGTTCAGTGTCTGTGTAGAAAGTGTGAAAAAAGACTTACTGGAATTTTTTGGCACATTTGGCCTCTCTTATGTAATCACACTCCAGCGCCAGCTCTCGGCTCATGACCTCGATGAGGTGCTCAGGAAACAGACCTGGAGGAGGGAAAATGTCAGAAAGCTGTAAAATCATGACATTCAAGCCTAATCCTGTGGGAGAGTTTATTTACAATATTGACCAACATCACACAACGGCAGCCGTTATCATAAATATGATAAAACAAAACAAAGGTACCTTCAGGCAGCACGTTGCTTAAACTCAGAGCGGTCATGATATTATTCACGTCGCTGTCGATACTCTTGGCGACTCCAGGGTACTAAAAGAGCAGATTTCATTGTGTGATTTCTTGTATCGTGTAATGTTTGTGTTTTCTCTCCTCTCACCTGGATCTTCATGGCGACCTCCCTGCCGTCCTTCAGTCTCGCTAAATGCACCTGACCGATAGACGCCGCCGCAAACGGCTTCTCCTCAAAATACTCCAGCTCGTCTCTCCAGCCGGGGCCGAGGTCGCTGCCGACGGCTTTCTGCAGCCAGAGGGGAAAGGCTTTCATCCATGAGCTCGTGTGTGATCATGTGGTTTATTAGGGATCTCCATGGCGTACCATCATCTGTTTAGAGGGCATGAAGTCTGCACTCTGTCGGACACGCTCGAAGATCTTGGCCAACTGAGGGTTGATGAAGGCGTCGTCTGTGAGGAGAGAAAACAATAGATGAACAAAGTGAAAACGTTTTACATTCAACAGCATTCAGTATCTTTTTTTTTTTTCCTGAAAGAAAAATCCCTGAAATATTTTTAAAAAACAAAGCAAAAAAAAAAAAAAAATCACTGTAAATAAAATCGTCCTGCTTAAAGAAAATAATCATCGTTTAAAAAATAATAAAATAAAAAAAATCACTGTAAATAAAATCGTCCTGCTTAAAGAAAATAATCGTTTTAAAAAAAATTTTTTAAAAAAAATAAAAAGCTATAGGATGGCATGTCATAAAAATATTAAGTATGCAATAAAATGTCATAGTATTGTATGTCAAAAATATAAGTATGCAGTATAGTATGGTACTCCAAAAAAAAAAATACTATACTAGTATAGTATGTCAAAAAATATATCAGAGTATATCATAAAATTCTAAATCAGATCATTAGTGGAAGTCAATCCAGGCGTTCCTGAGATATCTCGTTCACACACCACATATTATTATCATAATTATTATTATTATTAAAACCTGTATGTATTAAAGAATAATACAATAATGAGTAAATAAACAAGAGTAGTTCCCATGGGGATATTATTAGTACCACAAACCCACTTTGTAATCAATATCACACTTTTTTTGCCTGAAAGACATCATTACATACATTTGTGTACTGACCTCTAGTTACTGCATCTTTTCCAACGATAAAACATGACACGGACACAAACTCAGAGCGTAACAACACACTTCGGTGTGAGCGCGCGACCATCGGAGCCTCGGCCGCCGGCAATAACCCCGACCGGAATGGCACTCATTGTGTTGAGCTGGCTGGAGGCTTATTTCGGTTGATGACGCTTCCCTCTCGGCGAGTCGGAATCAGAAACATGATGAAGTGTTGTCGGGAAGCGGCAGCGCCACGTTGCCGTCTGTGTAAATGTACTGTCCATGCCTGAGCAGCGTGTCTGCGTGTGAGGTATCGGTTTACACTGGAGGTCATTTCAGGTTTTATAACACCTCACCTTGAATGCTGAGCATCTGTCCAAGTTTCAGAGCAGCGCCTCAGACTTTGCAGAGCGTCCGGACGATTCTTTGAGCGTTGGCTTCAGAGAGGAAGGCACTCGAGTCCAGGATGGATTTCTTATCACCTTCAAAAAAAAAAAACACAAAAACATCATTATCACATACAGAGGACGTAACTCAGCTACAGATACAATTATTTCACTCAAAATGCTTTTTTAAAAGTTAAATATATAACATGTTTTACACATTGTAACAGATTGTATTTGAGTATGTTATGCAAGTTATTGGTAGACATGAGAGGACATCATTATGTCATACCACTTTCCCATAAAACCCTTTTATTTATCCTTAACAGTCACCTCTCTGCGTGATTGATTCTACTGTTGATAGAATACTTGTTTTCTCTATTTACTCTTAAATTGACTCGTTTTAATATAAATGTTTCTATGGTTATCATTAAAAAAAAAAAAAACTGATAACATTCTAAACTGTGACATGTTCATATATTGTGGACCCCAGTTAGATAAACTCATTTATAGAAGCTAAATCATTGTCCATTATCTTACATTTGAAGCTAATTTGAATATTTAAATATCCATTCAGATAAAATGCAGGTGTTTTTACTTTAATAGTGACTCCAGCCTGGACATGAACAGTGTGTTCTGTTCCTCACCTTGCAGCCGATGTTGGGGATTTAAACTCTTCTTGGCCACTTCGGCGATCGCCCCAATGCCGAGTCCGACCGCTAGACCTTCAAGAAGTGATGAATACGTCACCGTAAAGCCAAGAATCTCCGTCTGATCTGCGTCACACTTCAGTGCCGGGGACCCAAAGGAGTGTTTGGCCAAATTCACTGCAATTTTGACTTGTTGGCATGTTCGATATGAACAAACAACGATCTGTTTAGCAGCAGGGGCGGGGCTTCGGTCGAGCATCTTGACCGCAGCAGGACTTTACAGTCTCTGCGGTTCACTTTTGCTGCTGGATAAACGGTACATGGATGCTGGATACACTAATGTATTTCTTAAACTCCCTGGAAAGTATCAGGAGTGTATTTCACTTTGTATTCATAGGAACTGTTTGAAAAGTAAAGTAAAAAAAAAAAAAAAAATTACCAATGTCCGACTCTGCATCTGATAACAGCAGCGAGAAAAAAAGGTTGTGATAAGAGCAAATCAGTAAGCAGAGATTTCTCAGGGCAACACTCAGAGCTTCTGAGAGCTCAGAGGCCGTTTAAGTCCATGAAGGAAGCAGAATAAACAACGACATGTTTTATATGAGCTGGATTCTCAGGCAGGAATCTGACATTTAAAATGTCGTTTCAGTCCTTTTAAGGATCATTCAGCAAAAGGCAGAGAAGAGGAAGGAAATATGAGCGTAAGAAACAATGCTGGTTTCAAAGTGTTCAGGTAAATCTCATCTTATTTCAACACGTTAGTTTGCTGACAAGAAAGCTCAACAGGGCTCCTTTCAAATTCAATTACAAAGAATTCTTCATTCTTTAATATTTAGAAGTTTTAAATACTTACATTCCCTCACGGCTCTGGTATGAGGACTACGGAGATATTAACATGACTTTCCTTTTATAACATCACTAGAATGCCAGCAATAACACCTACCTCCGAAGTTCACCAGGCGTCCTATCCGTGTGACGGGCACCTTCCTCTCTCTGGCTCTGTCACTCAGCTGAAAACAACAGAAAACCACTCGACTCAAAAGGACAAACGCACGCTGAATATTATTAAACGTATGATACATAAAAGTGAGCGGATACCACTTGCTTGTGCTGCTTGACGTCTTTCTTCGTGGCGTTTCCGGCGTTTTCAGCGGCGTCCTCTGGCGTGTGACGCCTCGCCGTGGTGTCGTCCTGGTTAAATAACCTGGTATGTCCAGAGAACAGATGGCGGGACCAGTCTCTGTGGTACTTCAGGCGTTTAGTGCCGAGTCGTCCTCTGCAGGTCGCCCGTCCGGTGAAACAAGCTCCCTCCGTGGAGTACCCGAGACGCTGCGCTGCTCTGTGGACGCAGACTTCCTGCTGCCTGTCCGACGTCTCCTGGAAGACAAAGCATGATTCACATAGGCAGGTGTTAAAGGAACAGTTCCAACAGTTTGGGGGGAAATATGCTTATTCGCTCGTTAAATATGAAACTACAGCAGTGGTGTTCGTTAAGCTTTGCAAAGTGAAAAAAAGACTGGAAACACGGTACATCTCATTTGTTTAATCTGTATTAAACAAAAAGTGTGAACGTGACAGTAATGATGCCGGTAACGTCAAAGTGTTCCTTCAAAACGATTTGAATTTTAATGATCCAAAGTGTTGCTGATGAATCTGTGGTGTTGATCAGCGTATCTCAGTGTCTGAGGGAAATGAAGCAGCTGCCGTGTATAAAGGGAGTCACACGGCTCCAACAATAACTTCCAGTTTAATCCGGCTGCGACAACATGGCAGACTGAGGGACGCCATCAGCTCTAGATATGACGTATGAGGGGGGGTAATCTGTAAAATAGGAAATAGTCCTACCTGCAGATGTTTGTTTTTGCTTTTTGTTGCATTGTAGTTTCAACTCAGTAGACACAAGATGTTTTAGTTTTTTTTAAATTTCACATCTTCTGGCCTTTATTGCTTATTCCAATGACACAAATCAGAAAAGTTTCTAGGGGGAAATCACTAATTGGTGGACGTATGCGAGCTGAGATGAGGGGGCTCACAAGAAAACACTGCTACGTTGTAAAGGGTCCAGCAAAGTGAGTGGGAAGGCTTTTAGATGAACGACCGTCAGACTTCTATTGCAGCATCACCAGACTCACAACAGCCCTGCTCACTATTGTTGGCGTTGATAAGCCGATGGTGGGCGGAAGGTGACTCAGGAGGCATCTGGGTCGCATGTTTTGTGAAACTCTATCCGACTGTGGCAGCACGACGGGCCAAATAACGGCTGACTTCCCCCTCACCCTCGCTGATCCGGCCGCGTGATGGAAGTTGACCAGCCTCTGGTTCCCGGTGCCGACCAGGCCACCCCCTGGGGCTCTGCTGGCCGCCTGCTTCATCCAGGTGAGACCCCTCCAGACCATCATGTCAGCCGCCGTCATGGTGTTGATATGAGGGTCTCTGCAACAGTTGAGGCTGTGAGGGGGAGGTGAAGAGAAGACCATGAATGTAGAATAAAACACGACTCCACATCCACAGCAGGCTTTAAAAAACACCTTATCAAACACTGATAAAAGTGCAATATTAACTTGGCAGGCTGTGTGTGCGAGAGCAGGAAGATAAAAACATTCTCTGAGGATTAAAAGTATAATACATTCAACTATTAATCACACTTATTTTCACAGTGAAACATTTATAAAATTGACAAATAAGGAAAGTTAACTTTTACTCGCCAACTTTCAAAATGACTAAGAGTTTGTAGCATTTTGACTGTGTTTCTATGTTCTCTTATAACTGTTTTAATTTTGACATGTTTTTATTTTCCTATGTTCATCAAACACTCAAACAAATGTAACTGATATGTTTGTACTGAGAATAAAAAATAACGTTTTTTTAAAAAAAAGTGACAATTAAGGAACTTAAACTGACTCACCGCCTTCAGAACAGAGTCCTCTCAGCTCCGCGCGCGTGCAGCGAGCATCGCACACAATGCAGCACGCGCCGCCGTCCACCTTGATTTGACTCGCCAGTTCCTCGTGAACACCTCGACTGAAGGCAGCAGAGGCGCGCGCCACATGCCTGAAGGCCGTGCGCGTTTCCCCCCCGAGGTGAAGCTTAACAAACGGCGGCCAACGAGGCAAAGTTCAACCAACACCAACAAACCTCCCAACCCTCCCCGCTGGTTGGACGGACCGTCGTTCCTCAGCGTGAGTGACGTGGCGCCGCTGCGCACATGCTGCGTTCACGAAACACCAGAAAAATACGGATTTATTCAATGAATAAAAATCAAGTCACTTGAGTTGAAAATACTTATATAATATAGGTTTGATTAATAAACAATCTAAATTTATAATAAAAGTTAGATAAAAATAAAAACAAGTAAAAATAACAATAATTATATACTTTGATTTATCAATAAACGTAAAGATAAAAATCATATGGAGACCAGTAACTTTAAATGCAAACTAAAGTGATCATTTTCAGTCCTTACTGTTTTCCTCTTACTGTTATAGTACATTTTATTTTGAAAAAAATACATTATCCGATATAAAATCAAAGTTATTATGTTAAATAAAAAAGTCTAAATTGTTTGAATTATTATTCTTTTTTTTACAATTTTACATTTTATTAAGTACATGACTTAATGCCCCCACTTCACAGTGCTTTTTTAGTCGATACAGAAAGTGAGATTTTATGAGTAGCGCTTGAAGGCAGCAATCACCACCTGTGAAATGCCACTGATGACCAATAAAATGACTAACTTGATGATATCACTGCTCAGATCTGTTGACGGGAAATATAAAGCAATAACGCGGTGACATGTCACGATTATTCACTTCAGGATGACAGGAATGTTTAAATGAGCGGCCATAATGCACACCAGTTGCATGACAAGGTGTTCATGAAATGTTGGATGTTTCGGGTGTCACATGTATACAACTTCTTTATTTCATCTTCCTTTATTTAAGAATACATGGAGATAAATAAAAGGCTTTCAGCATTCAAGTGTGGTTATAAAGTCCACATATACATACACCTCTTCCACTTCCAAGTTAAATTAGCTTGGCCTAAAATCAAGATATTCCAGACTGAAATAAACTTTTAAGGCTTCATCATGGTCTGATGGCAGCCTTGAGCTTTGGGAAGAGTCGGAGAGCGTTTTGTGTCGTGACCTCCATCACCTCCTGCAGTGACACTCCTTTAATCTTACTGATGTATTCGGCAGCGATGCAGATGTTTTGGGGCTCATTTCTTACCTACATTCAGGACACATTAGAAAGATTAAAAAAAAAAAATGTAATCTTAATGTATTTTCACACAAATGTATGTGAAAGAAACGCTATATGTTGCAAATATCCTCCTAAAAATATAACACACAATGCATATTAGGAGAAAAACAAACATGTTACCTGCTTCTCTGGACCAAGAGCAGGGGAATCGGTTTCTAGACAGATGTTCTCCAACGGCAACTGTTTCACGAGCTTCTGCTTCTTGGTGGAAAATAAACAAAAGAAACCACATTCAATCATTAACATTAAATGTGACAGTCAACCAAGTAAATATGTCAATGCCATCTAAAACCTGAATGTGTTAGTAGTTTAATTATGTCTTTAATTTAATTGTCTGTTGTCCATTTACCTGTTCACTGCGTATGATGGATGGTGGGATAGAAAATAAATATCCAGCCTTCACTCCCTCCATGGCAACGGACGGTTTCCCATCAAAAGCATGAAGTAGGGCTTTTTCGACACCTAGTGAAATATCGGAGGAATTGCAGTTTACCTCTAAAACACTCAAGTAAACAGAGGAGAAGCTTCATTTTGCCGTTTACCTTGCTCTCTCAGGAGGTGGATGGTGGGTCTTCCTGCAGACCGTGAATGAACATTTCTATAAACCAAACATTAAAAGATATTATGGAAGTCTGTAGGTTATGTCTTTCATGTTAGTGCATACACTGGGGTTCTTTTATAGAAAGAAGTTGTCCTGACTAAAAATGTTTTTGGTGAAAAACTGCAAACTCATGTTATCAAATGTATATATTGAGTAGAATTACGGCATTATGACATATTTAATGTTGAAATTCTATCATATTTTTGGAGCATTTAATCAGTGTGTTGGTGCCCGTTTCTTTCTGTTGGTTTTGCTTTTTCACCTGATATAACGTTGGGATGTACTGTACATACCAGTTAAAGTCATCTACAGTACTATAGTGTGACTCACAGTGGGAGATCCAGTTCCTTGGCTAACTGTGCCTGACGAATAAGGACCTGCCGTTGGCTCTCTTTGTCAGTCTCACCGCTGACATATCTGGGGGTGAAATCCAAGCCGACCTAAGATAACAGATGGGAAAAGAAGTGACTGGTGACACCAGAATGGCAGAGAAAGCCAGGACAGCAAACTAGTATTCAATTAAGTCACATCAGATACATTTATTCATTATTACCTC
This sequence comes from Eutrigla gurnardus, assembly GCF_963514095.1. Classification (NCBI taxonomy): domain Eukaryota; kingdom Metazoa; phylum Chordata; class Actinopteri; order Perciformes; family Triglidae; genus Eutrigla; species Eutrigla gurnardus. The sequence goes on from NC_139921.1 coordinate 26,289,375, forward strand.
CCCAACAGCCACAAGATGGTCTTTGTATTTCTCTATTATGGGCAAAGCAGCATCCAGATCCTGCAGGAAATACAGGAAAAAAACGTTCCTTCACTATGTGACAACTGCAGAAATGTACCAAAAAAAAACAAAAAAACATTTTCTCACTGAGCCCACGTGGAAAAAATCGGATTGTGTTTGTGCTGCAAATTGAAGAATGGCATAAAAATAAAATAAATAATAAGGAGCAGCTCTTTGCAGAAACTGTCCCCGTTTTCATTTGAGCAACTGAAACTCCTAGTTGTATTTATGTTTTTGTAATAATTTGGGTGAGCAGACCCTTTTACACTGGAGCTTACGTGGAGAGACACCGCCCTCTGATGCTCGGGGGAAACCTCTTGAACAGGGTGAACTCCTAGACAGGGGAAGATAAAGCCTGGAAACCTGGGAACAAGTGGAACACGTCAGTATCATAAAAGACACACGTGAAATGAAAAGCACGTCATTAATAGTTCTATTTACCTCTGTGACAACTCGATGATCTTCTCAAATTCCCCAGCATGCTCGGCCACGGCCAACAGCGCCAACAGACCCGCCTTAAAGGCAACAGTACAGTTAAAACACACCGAGTCTGGTGGACAACGCGTCATAGGGAATACGGCTCACCTGTTTTGAAGACTCGACCACCTCCTCTAAGTCCTGACGACGAACACGAGAGGACACGTTAACGCCAGATAAGATCCCGCGGATTTAATACACACTTTTATATATGAACATAAACGTTGTAAAGCGCGTTGTTACCTTGTCGAACTCCCCCGAGGAGACGTGACAGTGGCAGTCAACGTAGCCGGGCATGTGTGCGACGACGAAGCGCTCTCAAAAACCAAAACATTACCCTCTTCCGCAAAGTGAGACGGACCGCGCATGCGCATGTTGAACAGAGGAAAGCGCCAATCTGATTGGTTTGGCGTACAGCTCAAAGATCACGAGCGCTTTCAGGACGCTTCACTCCACATTACCTCTTTCTTGTTTCTGTCTTGAATTGTCGTTTTTCGCCCCCCCCATCAGCTTTGTCACGTGATGCTCACCGCGACTTCCGGGTCCTTATGTCGCACGAAATGGGAAGTTTAACGGTTATTTTCCTCTTATCGATGCTGTCGATCGGCCCCAGCGGTGCAAAATACGAACCGACCTGGGAATCGATCGACTCCAGACCGCTGCCGGAGTGGTACGATCAGGCCAAGTTCGGCATCTTCATACACTGGGGGGTCTTCTCCGTGCCGAGCTTCGGCAGCGAGTGGTTCTGGTGAGTTCGTTTCCTAGCAACATCTTCACGACCCGGTTTCCACTTTACTCGAACGGAGTTCAGGGAAAGTTTTAAACACACAGAAGGAAGCGACGGATTCTGGGATTCTTCATCTGAACCGGGAACACCAGCTTGGGGTGGTAGCCGGTAATAACCAGCTGAACCAGTTTATGTACAGGCAGTGTATTGATATATAGGCATGGGACAATATGAAATCATCCTGGCCTAAATATTTAAATTCACATTATTATCCCGATAAATCATCAAAATATGCTTGGAACTCTTAAATGGCACTTAAACATACTCGTGATAACTTATTGGAAATAAGATGATCATAAATCGTAAGGTCTCTCTGCATAAGGATACATAATTAAATACATGTATTTTCTGTATGCGATATTTCTGATCATCCTGGAATTCACTATGATCAATTTATTGAGTTCCCAACTTGCTTCTTCCCCTTTATCAACATGTTTACACCAAAACCTCTTTCACTTTCCATCAAAGCCCATCAGTCTTTAATATAACGTGCACTGATTGTTTGACGTACATGTATTATAACCATCGTAGCTCACCTTGTTTTCTGATCCAGGTGGTATTGGCAAAAGCAAAAACAACAGCCGTACGTTGACTTCATGCGGAGGAATTATCCTCCAGACTTCAAGTATCAAGACTTTGCATCGCAGTTCACCGCCGAGTTCTTTGATGCCAAAGAGTGGACGGACATCTTTGCCTCCTCGGGAGCCAAGTACATCGTCCTGACCACAAAACACCATGAGGGTACGGGAAAGGATCGCCGTCCACGTCGCATCCTTTCAGCCTTGCAGTACTTGTGTTGTTAATATCTATATATTTGTTAGGTTTCACACTATGGGGCTCCAAAAACTCCTGGAACTGGAACGCAGTGGATGTTGGACCAAAGAGAGATCTGGTGGATGAAGTGGCGGTGGCTCTCCGTGCTAACAGCGACCTGCGTTTGGGGCTGTACCACTCCCTCTTCGAGTGGTTTAACCCGCTCTTTGAACAGGACGCTGCCAACGCCTTCACCACGAACTACTTCCCCACCAGTAAAACCCTCCCTGAGCTTTATGAGCTCATTGTGAAGTACAAACCAGACGTGCTGTGGTCGGACGGGGACGGAGACGCACCTGACAAGTACTGGAACAGCACGGGTTTCTTAGCCTGGCTCTATAATGACAGGTGATTATGAAGTCATATGGTAACTGTGTGTTTTGTTAGATTTATCATTCACACATGGTTTCGTCGTTCGTCACTCACAGTCCCGTACGAGACACAGTGGTGACGAACGATCGCTGGGGCTACGGCTCCATCTGCACCCACGGGGGGTATTACACCTGCGCCGACCGCTACCAGCCGGGTCACCTGCTCAAACACAAGTGGGAAAACTGCATGACCATCGACACGAAGTCCTGGGGTTTCAGACGCAACGCTCGTCTCAGCGATTACCTCCCCATCGAGCAGCTTGTAGCGGTGAGGGCTGAATCTCTCAGTTAACTGTAAACTGTTCCATTACGTAGCCGACGATTAAACATCTTGAGGGTTCAGCTTAAATCTATTAGGATTTTAGGGAATCTATTAGCAGAAATAGACTATTATATTCATAAGATGTTTTCATTAGTGTATAATCAGTAGTTACTGAGAAAAGAAAAAGAAATGGCTGTGCAGTAAAATATTATCTGTACACTCCAACCTGGGGTTTCAGACGTTGGTGGAGACGGTGTCCTGCGGGGGAAACCTGCTGATGAACATCGGGCCGACACACGACGGAAGGATCGCGCCCATCTTTGAGGAGCGTCTGAGGCAGGTGGGTCAGTGGCTGAAGGTCAACGGGGAGTCCATCTACAACACGACGGCATGGCGGACTCAGAAGGACGCCGTCACTCCCACCGTCTGGTGGGTTTCTCCTGTCTTTGTATGCTCGTTTTCTTGGTATTTAGACATTAAAATAATCCCCGATCCATGTTTGCATTGACAGGTACACATGCAGACCACAGGAAAAGAGCATCTTTGCCATTTTACTGGAGTGGCCCAATAACGGATCTGTGATTCTGAATGAGCCTGTGGTGAAACAAGGACAGACTCAGGTAAGACCAGAGCTTTGGTCAAGTAATTATAGGTATCAGCATGTATGACGACTGCTGTGTAAGTGTTAGAAGAAGCTCCATCTTAACAGGATTTAATTAAAGGCTCAATATATCGGTCTGTTTGGTCTCAGCGTGCTTGGATGGCCAACAACAACAATCCTTTTTTTCTTTCTCTTTCTTTTGTTCCTTAAAATATAAAAAGGTGGTGCTTGTCGGACACGGGTCTCTGCAGTGGGAGCCTGTGAAGCCCAGCGGGCTGCGGGTTCTCCTGCCCCAGCTGTCCTTCAGCCAGATGCCTTGCCAGTGGGCCTGGGCACTGAGGCTGACAGGTGCCACTTAGGGGAAACCAGCTGAGGAGGAATGACAGAGCTGCAGGCCGAGAGAAGGTCCCAGCGTTTGATTCTATGGTTAAATAACTGAAGGTGACCTGTTTAAAACCTGCTGAACTGAATGTGAGTTGCACTATTACAGCGTAAAAATGGTCTTTTTTGAAATACTTCACATTAATACACGATCATTGTTTTTTTATCTGGGTGGATTTTATGGTTAAAATCTTATGTGCAAGCTCCAATGGTGGAATGTAATGAAGAACATTGTGCTCATTTGATAACGTTGATTACCTCGCAGATTTGTCTTATTTAAAGGCCAACTGATAAATGGTGATGCATTAGAATGGATTATGTTAATGAGCAGTATTCAAAGTAGTTGATATCTGCTCCACCTTTACTAGCTGCAACATTTAAAGTGATGTAATGCATCAATAATCATAATCCATAAGTGCCACAATGTGAACTTCCAGCACTGTCTGGCTCAGCTTCTTAAATTGTGGACATAAAAGTCATTTTTAGGTTGACCTATAACCTAAAGTTTATGCATTATTCATGTGACCTCTGTCATAACGTTGTGAACATTTATTTTCATCACACTTTTGTGATTTTTTCTTGTTGTTAATGTTTTTAAGTCTCCAGAACTGATCAGTGTGGTGGAGAACTTTTTTTTTTAATGTGAGGGAATGTTTAAATAAAAATAAATAAAGTCTTGAACCTTCATCTTTTTATTATCTAATATTTGCATGTGTGGGGGGGGAAGAGATTTTTTTTAAATAACTTTTAATGGTGTGCCTCTTGAACGTGCTGTTGGCGCCCCCTGCTGCTCGCATCTGTAATAACACCCCGGCCTTGGGTGACATTTTTAAGAACGCTGACGGCGCAGGAACTGCTCTCTACACCCCCGCCGAGCACAGGCGACCCGGGAAAAGAGCGTCGGGGGGGAATGAACGTATATGCCGGTTGCACGGTGAACGCGTAACCCCCGCTCCCCGCCGCAGCCGCGTTTTACAGCCGCGTTCATGCGCTTCCTCCGCCGCCGAGCCGCAACAGAAAGACGTGTGTTTGTCACCCAAGATGGTGAGTCCGGCGCAGCGCAGCGCGCACTGTTGTGTCTGCGCTCCGCCGCTGCACGCCTTTGACGTGGGACGTCCCTGTTCTGCAAATGTTCCATGACGTGCAGATGGGGGGTTTGCAAGGGGTTCTCACGTCCGTGCATTTCCCCCCTCGTCAAGCAAGGCTATCCCCGAGCCCGAGCACCCGCACACGACAGCTGATCCCCGAAACAACAACAACAACGGCGAGATGCGAGGATGCAAAGCATGCGGGACCGACGCGCCACGGCGGGGCTGCAGCGTTTAACTGGAGCTGGAGGTTCAGAACAAAGCTTAAAGCTCACAGATCAGCGACATGTCACACGTGAAGCTCATCAATACGACTGTTGTCTTCAAGTGGACTTCGTATCATGAGGATTGGATGTTATGTTGCTGAAATACACAATAAAACTAACAAATATTTTCTAACGTAGGCCTGCAGCTAATACGTTACATATTTTCAAAGTCAAAGCAAGATCTTTAGTTTAATATCACAGAAGTCTAATTGGTTAATTAGCATTTTATTTGTCTGCCCATTGGGTCAGAAAACCCAAGATACTTAATAAGGATTTTCTTTAAAAAGGGAGAAAATGTAAGTGGATTTTTAGCATTTCTTCTTTAAAAATTAGATGAATTAAATACCAAAATAGTTGCTGATAGTAATAATTACTAAGCGACTTATCTTTCCAGCTCTAGTATATTATAATACAGCATAATAAGCATAATATTGTAGGCATTAGACAGAGTGCACAGTAACATGTAATTTAGCAAGCATTTGTCACAGTTGTGACATATAAATGCATATGACCTAAATGAAGGCATTTTACATTGAAGTCTCAGAGAACATTTGCCTTTTCTTTATGCTAATTTACACAGCAAGAATAAAGTGTGCGATGGCATTTTGACGCAGCCCGTTTTGCTCGTTTTCTTCAGCCTCGGTGCTGTAATCTGCTGGTAATTATACATGTAGACAGGAACCGGGGAAACTGGCTGCAGACGTTTGGCACGGTTGCCATGGAAACACACAATCATGTGGAGAGTAATTTCAGGTACTGCTGCAACGATGGTATAAAGTGCGCCTGGTTTCAGAGAGAGCCGTGGAGGATGGAGCCGTGCAGGATTGAGGTTTTGCTGGTGTTTGTATCAGCGGACAGCAGTCCGACCTGCAGTGTTCAGTCTCCCCTGGAAGTGATATCTCAGTCAGCATGACAGCCACTACAGCCAGCAGGGAGGAAAACCTCATTCCTTCCATTCATAAACACCCCCCCCCCCCTCCCCCTCTATGTTGTCCCCTCGGTCTCACCCCTCCTCCCATCCGTTTCACCACTAATATCATTAGAGCCTAGTAGTCAGGTGCCCGTGTGGTATTCAATCACATGCAAATTTGTGGCAGATTTGAGCCGGTCAGCAGAGCGGCGGTGCAGCTTTAGATGGTGGAAATGCCAGGCGGTGTGGAACATCCTGGGGGACAGACCATTATATTTATAGAGATGGGCGACTTGACCTTCACTGCACATTGAGTATCAGCCATTTTAGTGCCGCTCCTCTAGATACTGAATACAGCATAATGGATCTCAGCTGCAGTGCAGTTAGTTAGCTTCAACTTCATCTTCGGCTTGTTAGGGGCTAATAATAGCTGCCTGCAATCCCATACTGTGGACGGAGTCCGTCAATACCCAGTCTCTGCGTTCTCTGCTTTTCATCACGCGCCGAGTTGCGGGTTTCTAAAGGACGTTCCCTGTGAAATGACTATTTTCTGTGCTTCGCAGGCTTGCCATTGGGGTTTTGCGTTTTGAACTCAGAGGTGAAGTTCAACTGCGTTAGCATACGTTTAAAAGCCTTTTGTTTTCCGCTGTGTAAGCTTTATGTAAAGAGAAAGACCTCTGTCAAACATGCCGTAGCCATCACTCAAAGCCAAGGACTGCTATTCATAGAGGCACCCGCTTGTTCTCACCCAATGGCACAGCGGGAAGCTGAGGAGGATGGTCAAAGCGGGTGAAGTATTTATAGTCTTGTCAATTATATTGTGTTGAAAGGCCAAAGTTCCACACAAGTGATGGTGAAATCGTTCAAATGGAGGGAAAGACTCAGTTTTCAGAGCAGCTTCTGAACACATTATGATAGAACAGATTGGCATGTGTCCAACCATCACATACACTTGCTTACCTGCAAATTACTACAGCAGAAGTCCTTTACTTGAAATGACTTGATCAGGAAGCATCTGAGGGTTTGTACTGTAACACAGGAAATGACATGTAGATGTTAGAAAATATAATAGAAAAGATAATAAACACAGAAATGTGATAGGCTGCCACGTAAATAAATAAGAAGTAAAAAAACGTAGATCGCACATCTCATTCCTATCTTCAAATATATTATACGTTACTTTGAGAGTCTTAGGGAACGACACAGTGGCTTTGGGCTGATAATAGTATGTTTACAGCATTTCAGTTTGGGTGAAGTCGTGCATCGAGGAAGTATTTAGTGAGGAGAAGTTAATGTAGAGGCTGTAATGGCAGCGTGTCACACTGAACTCGTGCATCTGATTCACAGGATGAGGTTTCGCAGCTGCACATAATCTGCGGTATTGTCCCAGTTTTCTGCCGTGTTAATGACACCCTCATCACGACTCTCTCCATTCACAAAGCAAATCCTGTCGTGATGGGAGAGAACTGGCTCGGGCTGTCTCGGAGAACAGGTCTAATTTTTGCAGCATCCTCACAGCCAGCCACACGCCGCCTTTTCATCGAGCTCCTCTGTAAACAGACTGAATAGGATCACGCTGTAGGAAATGTACATTCAGAGCGTCTGCAGCATGTCATTAGCGTCTTTCAGAGTGTCACTTTTGCATTCCTCCCCTGCTCTGCTTACATTCACACGCGCTGTCCAAAGGATTTATATAGATCATAACGAGTGCACCAGAATAAATTTGCATCTTAATCCAGATCACGCCATATCAATCTAAAACATATGATTGAATCTGGGGATGAATGGACATCCGGCTATCTAAGAAAGGTGATGTTCAGCTCTTTGCATCATGATATCTGACTCCCCACTCTTGTGTAGTGTGAGGCAGCTGCCGCTGTGCTTTGAAACACAGTGAGAGAGAGGAAAAGCGCCCTTAAACGTGGGCTGTTGTGTAATCCCTCCAAGGGCCCCTTTGCTATTTTTGTGCCTGGGTCCGCACGTCACGGTTGGGTATTTTCTCTGGTGACTAGCTCGCATCAATAGATCTTCTAATGTACACCCAGTCAGCGAGCAGCTTCATGACTGATGGGACTTTACCTCGCTAATTTATTTCATTATTGTTGCCGCGACATGAGGAGAATGGAGGAACGGACTATGCAACATGAGGAATGTCACATGTGACTGTCGATATGGGACAGGGGACTATTCAAATGTCAGGTTTGTATGAGGATTATATTTGATATCTGAATGTCAGCTGCTGTATGAGCCGAGGATTCCCCCCCCCCCCCCCCCATCGGATCGTGTGCTTTATGTCATTCTGCTCACATTGAGAGCTGTTGATTCATTCTGCATGCTATGTGCTATGTTGATGTTAGAGTCCACACAGAGGGTTTTACCATCCAGCGTCCCCGAAGCCGGTCGTCTCCTTATGATATTTATGGATTTGTTGTCAGCGTGAGGCTTCATGCCTGTTCCCTTTAATGGCCAACTAAGCCTCTAATGATGTAATGCAGCGGCATAACGGTGCACTCCATAGCCAGTATTTGTTTGCTTCATTGTGCTCTCTCTCGTGTGTGTGTGTGTGTGTGTGGAAAGCAGTAAGGGATGTGCCCATGAATGTCTGCTGTTCAAGTAAATCACTCCATGAAGTCATTTCTCCATCCATGCGGACATACTGTACCACAGTCAGCCCACAATCGTCCTCAAACACACCTACTGCCACCCACCTGCCTCCTGTTGTTGCACGTCATTGCTGCTGTGTCATATATTTTCGTATAGGTTAGTGCTTGTTGCCGGGAGCGAGAGAAATTTGCAGTGAACGGTCTGCTGGTACAGTCTTTACACCCCCACAAAAAAAGTCTGAATCTGTGAGACTTGTCAGTGAGACTCTGAATATGTCGGCTCCGTTCCCTCTCTATCGAGCTTAGTTTAAAAAGGTATGCATTGTTTCTGAGGGGCTTATCTCGCTGTCACTCTGCACCCATATTCCCCCTTCCCTCCACTCGGAGATCACAGAGGATGGAAAACTAAGCAATGAGGTCAGACCGACCTTGAAGGGGAGCTCCCTACCAGGCCTCTGAATTGTGTTACCCCCAGGGCACCCCACTTAGTTTACCTCTGTAAACCCCCCTGTTGAAACATAGATCGTTCCGATCCGAGGCAGCCCTCGCCATCCTTCATTATCTTCCTCTATCCCGCTCTGGGAGAAGCCCTCAAATCTGTTCCCGAAAGCAGAGCTACTGAACCATAAACAAGCAAAAGAGGCAATGGGCATTTGCACAAAAAAAGAGGGGGGAAAAAAAAGAGCGGGGAGATTATTACAGATTACAGCTGCTTTCAAGCATCTCTTGGCATCTCTCGAGTCACCTTGGATTCGTATCCTCTGGTTAATGCCTGCCTGAGGAGTGTGTGGTGCACTAACAAAGAAAGAGAGGGAGTGAGAGAGAGAGTGAGTCGGAGGATGTCCTAATTAAGGGGAACTCAGAGGGTTTGAACCAGATAATCTTACATAACCTCGTTAGGGAGGACACAGCATTTGATACTGAGAAGATGGAAATGACGTGCCCTCAGAGACCCATCCCCGCGGTATGAAACGAAAGCATAGAGACAAAAGCAATTCATTTTAACAGCGGGGACGATGAGGTTTCTCGCCGGGGGTCCGGCGTGTTTATGTACAGGATAGCATGTGGTCCCGTGCAGCTCAGTGTGGAGATGATGACACTAGTGACACAGACACAGGATCCCACGGGGAGGCAGGGAACCTGGAGGTGTTATGGTGTGATCCCGGTATTGGATTTAGGAGCCGAGCAGAACATTTTTTTTGGTATTTGATGTCGAGATCACGTCAAAAGGGGCGCAGGTGGACTCGGCACACTTCATTGACCGCGATCTCCAGTAGCTGTCCGTCACTTGTGTGTGCTGGCATGCAGCGACACACTTACCATACTTCTTTTTTTTTTCCTGACATTCCTCCATTTTCTGCAAGATTTTAATTTGAGTTTATCATTTTCCCCTTGTTTTGTGTTTGAAATGGCCTCCAGTGTTGACAAAGTGAAATTAAAAGTGAAACGTTAAATCTGAGAATCTAGGATGAAGAAAGTAGCTTTCACATCTACACTTTAATATAATACTAAAAGGGATATTTCACATTAAGAAAAAGAAGCAGATTTTGAGATTGTTGGAAGGAGATGCTGCTGCGGTGAAGGATTCGATTCCTATTCAGCTCACACACACACACACACACACACACACACACACACACACACAGTAGAAGCATGTGTCTAAAATACCTACAAACAAGTTCACAGAGGCGTCTGCCAGGGTTGACATGAGGTACCGTCGGCTTTTTTAGAGGCTGTTAAAGAGAAAAAATTATGTTTTTCCATTCCTGCTGTGAAGGAGCTTGTTATGAATTTTATACTCCAATTTTATGAGAACAGCTTTTGGGAAACAGCTTAGCTCTCGCTCTCAAGGAGGGGATTTGAACTTTAACCGAGTTATCTAAGTTGATAAAACTCTTGTGCATCTTTATGTGGTTTCTAGTTTAGGTGATTGTTTGTCACACATCATTATTTGTCTAATTGTACATTTTCTGTCTGATTTCTTTCAGGTGACCCTTCCACACAATCATGTATGTTAATATCACTACAGTGACGACGTAACAGATAGTGCCCTTGAAAATCGATCCCAAAGAAAGTGACATTGGCTTCATGGAGTCACTTGGAACTACTGCAGGGGTGAAGAGCTCCACTGAAGGTCAGGACAGAAATGTTGCACAGAAGAAATGCCCCTCGGAGGCAGCACAGACTGGGAGGAGTCCATCGGACGAACTGGAAGGCAAGGGGTGGCACCAACAACTGCAAGAAGGTCAGAGCAAAGACACGTGTGGTTTCAAACAAATGTCTGACTCAGGGAAATCACTGCAATTTGAAAATCAGCACTCCCAAACGCAGTCCACAAGCCATCAAGACTATGAGGTGTCTTCGTATCCGCCACAGTCCACAAAACCGGTTCCCGTTGGCAGACAGAAGGCTGCGGGTCACTTAGTTGCCGCGCAGTCTCCTGGACCTGAAGTCCAGCAACAGTGTTCCCATTCAGGGATGGATCAGCTGTCAGAGGCTGTGTGCAAGGTGGAGCAGAAACCACAAAAGCCTGGAAAGTATGTTTGTGATTACTGTGGAAGGGCATGTGCCAAACCCAGCGTACTGAAGAAACATATTCGCTCACACACCGGGGAACGGCCCTATCCGTGTGTCCCCTGCGGGTTCTCCTTCAAAACCAAGAGTAATTTATACAAACACAGAAAGTCCCACGCTCACGCGGTCAAAGCCGGAACGGTGCCACTCTCAGAACTTGGTTCTTACGCCAACGCAGACCAGGGGTCTTTTGAAGGGGAAGGCGAGTTATTCTCTGATGCTGAGCAAAGCACGGACACGGATGAGGACACTCTTAACGACCCGCTGCTGCTGCTGGACTCTCCAGTGGAGGGATCGGATAACACTGCTGTAAAAGTACTAAATCTCATTGCTCAGAAAAAGGGAGCCACGTCGATGTCGGCTCAGGATGGTTCATCCCAGCCCCAAGAAATCAATGCACCTCCCGCTGTTGCCGAGGCTAGCCGTGCAATCCAATCTTGCACGATCAAACAGAGGCTCGCACTTCGGCTGTCTGAAAAAAGAAGCAGCGACTCGGAGCACAATCTGTCCCTCCCGAGTCAGTCGAGCAAGGGCAGCACGGACTCCGGCTACTTCTCGCGCTCCGAGAGTACCGAGCACCAGACCGGCCCTCCGAACACTAACGCAAAGTCCTACCAAGAAATTATGTTTGGAAAGTGTTACAGGCCGAGCCCTAAACAGACGGCCGCTTTTGTGACGGACTCGAATGAATATACGGTGCGACGCTCGGAGAAAGGCGTTTCCCGTGTTTTCACGCAGGAAAAAGACACCGTCGAGTCAATCAAAATAAACACAAAGTCATTCATGAGGGAAGAGGTGAAAGAACCCCTGTTAGACGCCGGCTCTGATTTGGGGACTCTGATAAGAAGCAACTCAATGCCAACATCTTCTGCAGTGTGTCTGCCTTTGCCTCAGGCCCTCAGAGGCAGCCACTCTTTTGATGAAAGAGCAAGCACCGGGGGCATGAGGAGACTCAGGCGGCAAGCTGCTTTCGAACACTCCGCACATGAGGGCCACGCAGATGCAGACAGCCAGGGGAAGATGAGCGAGAGTGGCATTTCACCCTCAGGATTGGAAATGGAAAATAACCCCTCTGCGGCATCTAATATGAGCCATCAGAGACACGCGATGGAACTGGCGACGCGGAAGCGGCGGAAAGAGAAGAGGGAAGAGGAAGATTTGCCGGGTCAATATGAGGGCCGTCACGATCAGTGTGAAGAAATGTTGGACTCGAGTAAGGACTATGATTCAAAACAAGCTGCTTTGGGCATTATGGCGTTAGGAAAAGGACACACTTTGAGTATGCTAACGCAGATGGACAGGAGTGACATGGACATATCGGTGAGCCCTGAAATATCCGTCCGAAAAAATTTGGGGAATGTAATTTCTGTTATCCAGCACACAAACTCGATTAACAGGCCTCACTCGGAACAGTCGGAAACGTACAAATATCACGGGCAGAGACAGGATAGCATTTCTTCATTTCAAGCCATGGAGGCGAGTGAATCATACGAGTTGGAAAGGAGTGATAGTCGGCAATCATTTCAAATGGGGCCAAAACTTGTGCGGCAGCCCAACATACAAGTCCCAGAAATCCGGGTCACAGTGGAGCCCGACAGTCCGGAAAAAGCTTCGGAGGTGCAAGTGAAGGAGCCGGAGAAGCACGTGGAGGAATTTCAGTGGCCGCAAAGGAGTGAAACTTTAGCACAATTCCCTCCAGAAAAGCTCCCTCCCAAGAAGAAAAGGCTACGCTTAGCTGATATCGAGCACTCCTCTGGCGAATCCAGTTTCGAGTCAGCCTGCACCAGTCTCTCCCGCAGCCCGAGCCAAGACAGCAACTTATCTTATAGCTCCACCTTCTCCTTTGACAGGGAGGAGAGTCTGAAGTCGGTCTCTCCGGCCAGGCAGGATGAATTTGGCAAACCACTAGAGCTCTTAGCGGTGCCAGGGAGTGGGCACTCCCTCTCTGTGCTCAACCAACGTCAACAACATGAAATGAGACGCTCCTCCTCGGAGCAGGCGCCGTGTAACTTGCGCAAGGAGTTTCCAGAGGTACGCAGCATATCATTTGACTATGGCAGCCTTTCTCCAACATCCAAAGTTAGACACGTGGACATCAGTGCCGGCCACTCGGCTGTGAGGGACAGAAGGAGGGGAAACTTGGTGCGGCAGGAGTCATTGAATATGGATACCGAGGTAACACAAGTCCCATCACAAGTGTTTCCGCAGTACCTCAGCAGCACCTCCCCTCCGTTCACGGCAGTTGCTGTTCTGCCGCAGACTTTGCCAATATTCTCCACCGGGAATACATTTCCCCAGCTGTCACATCCGAGCCTTTTAGTTCCCGTAAGACTACAGACTCATGTGCCCTCCTACGGCAGTATCACGTACACTTCAGTATCGCAGATTGTTGACAATCAGTATGACAGCGTTAGCTCCACTACTTCCACCTCTCAGAATCAGATTTCACGTTTGTCTGGAAATCCCGATTCCCATAATGCATTAGCTTATACCAGACCATCTTCCATGCACACCCTCAACGTCGAAGCCCTTGATTTGTCATCGGCTAAGCTCAAGACGGGCATCCCTCTCTCCCTGACCTCCAGAACCATCTCGACCACTAACGCCTCCAGTGGTGGCACTAACAAACGGATGCTATCCCCCGCCAGCAGCCTGGACCTTTTCATGGAGGTCAAGCAGCAAAAACGTGTGAAAGAGGAACGAATGTTTGGCCAGATAGTGGAGGAGATGAGTGCCGTTGAGTTGGGGAAATGTTATTTGAGTGAAGAGCAGGGGCACAGGTCAGAGATGCAGGGTGCATCCACACCTCATGCTCAGGATGACTCACGTATGAGTAAATTTATCACACTTCAACAGAAAGTGACAGAGGCCGGTGAGCACGGCGTTGACTCAGCGATGGAAAGTAGCTCCCTGGAAACCAGCTCCCCTCCCTACTCCATGATATCAGCCAGCGAAGTGAAAGAAGTTGGCGTGGAGAAGCGAGCGCAGATGGATATGGTGGCACAGCTGGTCACCAGTCGAGACATCCTGATCTCAGACACGGAGCATTCAAGACTGTTATCTCAGTTTCCAAGTCTTCGCACGACGACGGGAGTGAGCTGGTGTTATCTTAACTACACCAAGCCGAGCTGCTCGCACGGCAACGCCCCTTTCTCCTCCGTCTACGCCACCTGGTGTGTGAGTTCCCACAACCCGAACCCCCTCGAGCTGAGTACCAGTACGGCGCTGGCACTGCTGCGGTCCAAACAGAGGGGCGACAAGGTTATATACACCGTGGCGGCCATGTGTCAGCCTGGCACGGGGAAACTGGTGTCGTCCCTCATCCTGTGGAGGCAGACCATGGAACAGGTGAGAAAATAATCCCACATCGGTATCGTTTACAAAGCACATGAATATCAAAATAAACTTCAAGAGCAAAGCCTTATAGATGGCATGTTTAGTTGGTCTTCTAGTATCAGTATTACTTTAAGTAAATACTTCAAATGAAGCTGCACTGGTCAGTCATGTCAGCAAGAAATAAGTGGTTAAAATGGAGAAAGTTTAAAAGGACCTTTATACCCACAATTTGGCTGCACACTTGAAATATTTTGGCAGGAGTTTTAGTCACTATTGGCAAGTTCCTGGAAATCATTTGCCTGCTGCTAGTTATGATATTATAAGCTTTGATTCATCACTTGCTCTGCATTTACTGTTCGCAAAAAAAATATATCTTGGCAGTGAAAATACCAGAAACCAAAATTACATTCAAATAAATATCTACTGCCTTGGCAAAGAGATGTTTTTTCTCAGTTGCACTGGATTTAGGCTGATAAGATTGATGTATAATGATATTTAAAAACAATCCAGGCAGAGCTTGCAGAAAATAAAAACTTGAAAATCAACCGTCTATCTGTACCGGTTTTCCCCCGTAGCACCAGTAGAACAAGCATAATTCATGTTTGCTAAACATGCTGTGTAACGCCATGGGTGACATACAATATTGGAAGCATCGCGTTACGTTGTCGATACGGTGTCCACTTAGAATGGATGTTAACAAAATGTCTGTTCATCCGATTCAGCTGCAGAGGAAACCGGAGCCCAAAGAGGTGGACATCACCTATGGGAAGAAGGTGAAAGACATCAGCTGCAGAGTGAAAACTGCCAAGGAGGAGTGGAAAGAGAGGGAGGCTTCCACAACGCAAACGCTGCCAACACGCATTAAGATCTTCGAGGGAGGGTCAGTCAAGATATTAGTTATCATAACACTTGTCAGTTCTGCTGACAAGCAGATGCAGCAGCTATATTAGGAAGCTAGAGCACACACTATCTGTCCGTCTATTTTACCTATTCGGGAACGTTTTATGGATTTGCTCATTATCTCACTACTTCTATGTTTCAGGTACAAGTCCAATGAAGACTATGTGTATGTCAGAGGTCGAGGCCGGGGGAAATACATCTGTGAGGAGTGTGGTATTCGCTGCAAGAAGCCGAGCATGCTGAAAAAACACATCCGGACCCACACGGACGTGAGACCGTACATCTGCAGGGTCTGCAACTTTGCTTTTAAAACTAAAGGTGAGCATTGGTTTGGCTTGTAGACTAGATTCAAACAAAACGTCCAAAGTGTGGGGACTTAAAATAAAATCTGGGTTAAAATCTGCTGCTGTAAGACGACATGCAGCTATTTTTTTAGTGAGGAATGGAAACTTACTTTTTACTTGTTTTATCTTTTCCAGGAAACCTGACTAAACATATGAAGTCAAAGGCACACATGAAGAAATGTCTTGAGCTGGGAGTGTCAGTGACGATGGACGATGCGGAGATACAGGAGCAAGGTAAGATGCCAACGTATATAATGTTGTACTATAGTAAAAAAAAAAAGAAAAGAATCCAACTAAATTGACGTGTTTATTATTTGAAAGTAGACGAAAGCCAACAAGAGTCCAAGACGGAGGTGGTGGTCACCACCAAACACCAGTTCTCCGACGCGGAGGACTCCGACGGCATGGACGAAGACGAAATCGACGAAGACGATGACGAGGATGATGACTACGAGGGCGACTCCACTCCGAAGTTGCGTTCAAGAAGCACGAGTCCTCAGCCATGTGGAGTTACGACTCTGTCAGTCACAGCCACCGCCGCCATCCACGGCTATTCCCTCACCTCTCTGCCCGGCGCCGACCTCCACCAACAGTCCTCTGGCAGGCGGACCGGCTCGGACCATCGACCCGTCCTCGCAACGGAGCAGAGAGAGAAATCCGTGGATGAAGACTCTCTGACTATGCTGTCTCCAGACCAGGCCAGCTTCCTATTCGACCCCTACTCTTCCTGTCTGCTCTCTCCTGGTTGGGAGTCCCCCATTAGGGAGCCCTCCCCTTCACGTCTGCGTTACCCGTCTCCGAGGCGAGAACTTTCCCCGCGGGGTCGCTCCTCGCCCAGGTGGGACACCTCCCCGCTGAGGCCTGGCTCGCCCGGCTTCACACCCATTCAGCACCTCTCGCCGGTCTCAATTGAGCGACCCATGTCCCCCGGAACAGAGCTGGCTGGAAAGCGAGACTCCTCGGTCAGAGGCCGGCAGAGAGTGGTGCTGAGGGCCGTTTCACCACGAAGAGGCTCGCACCAACACAAGGGCAGCGGGGACAGACACCAGGCAAAGCTGGAGATGGCTCACAAAGGAGCCTTTGAAATGGAGATGGTATGTATCATGACGTGTTCTGCTAGATTTGGATTTTTTTTATTTGGTGGAAAGTTGGCTGTGGGCAAAGGAGCTGGGGATAATGTTTGGTCCAGATTCTAAATTCTAAACAGTTAGGGGCGGCTGTGGCTGAGGTTGAGCGAGTCATCCTCCAATCAGAAGATTGGCGGTTTGAATCCTGGCTCCTCCAGTCTGTGCATATATATATATATATATATTCTCAGCAAATGCATCACTGAAAATAGTAAAATACAATACTTAACTCTGAGGAATGTCTACTAAAAACAATAGTGTCCACCTGTTTAAGAAAACAATATGCGTTTCTCTTTAATGAGAGTATATTTTCATTGCCCATTCTTTAAGAGTTGCGTCTTCAGTAGAGAGGAATGATATTGCAGCTGAGTGCCAGAAAGGGTAGAGAAGTTGTGAAGTAATACATGGACTGAGGTTTTCATCTTTTCATTGGATTTGTTCCACCTTCCTTATTGTTTAATGGGCGTACGTGTTCTCCAAGTGCTGTCTGAAGTTCACTTAACGCCGTATTCCTCACATTTCTGCATTTATTCCAACCGTCATATATTTTCACATGAGAAATTATCCTGGCAATGTGAGCCGCTCCTCACGCTGCCAACATGTTGTTTTCAGGATCAAAGGAGCAGCTTGGCTTCCAGTCTGCCCGGTGCTGCCAGTTCTCATCAGCAGAACATCCTCAGCCACCTCCCTCTTCACTCCCAGCAGCAGGCCCACAGTTTGCTCCCCGTCGTTCCCGTCGGAGGGCTCCAGATGTTACACTCCCCGCCCTCCTCCAGCACTGATGTCACCCCTTCATCGGCGCCAAGCCCCCAGAGCAGCGAGGGCCAACGTTGCAGCAGCAGGGAGGGATCTGTCCACGGGCCCGAGTCTGGAGGAGAGGACATCAGAAGCCAGAGCCAGCTGTCCTCCCATCAGGCCGTCGAGGAGGAAAGCCTCGACCCCGGCGTCGGAGACATCAGACAGGAGGAGAATGTCCAGACCTGCTTGAAAGCCATCGCCTTGTTGAAGATTACCACAGAGGACCCTCAGTGAAACCCCCTTTTTCTGTCTCCTTGATTTGACCCAGGAAGAGACCCCCCCCCATCCCGCTACACCTGCAACCGTGTCGTCCTCAGCCCTTTAGGCACATAACCTCATCTTTATCCAATTAGAGGCAATATAATAAGACTTCCTCGGGGCTTGCACATACTCCAGACAGCTCCTTTTAAATCCGAGTGGAGATCAAACCTTCACAGTGAAGAAGAAACCCAGCCTGTCGGATGTGCCCCTCTCTTCGGAGACTCTTGAAATGATTGGACGAGCAGCAGGACGTCTTGCAAGATGGAGAATCGTTATTGGGTGCAGGTGCAATATGGAAAGATATTATGCTAATATGCCTTTGTTTGACATAGTAGTTTGCGTACAATTGCACATAAATTATATTTATGGATTCTGTTCAAATGTCCTTAACATATACTCCTTCTTAGATGCATACAAACAGTGTATTTTACTGTATGTGTACTTTGAAAATAGACTGTTGTTTAATGTAATCATATCCAGGTGTGATGCAGTAGTGCAGTAAATAAAGACTATTTATAAGGGGAAAAGTATGTGTATTATGAAACAGTCTGACCAAATTTTAAGTAGACGCTTCTTGTGCAGTTTGGTGCTTCTAATCAAGCGGCAAGGGTCTGTGCCTTTATTTTGCTTTTCATCGTTTTGTTACGAGAAGGTTGTCGTGGAAATAAGGAAAAACGTCGAGGTGGTCTTTTTTCAGGAGTGTCGGCGCCGGCGGAGAAGCTTTTTCTTTCTTGTTCCGTCAGTTCTGCTGACAGACGGATTTGCAGCTTGATTTATGTGAAACAATCTTAAAAAAAAAATAATGTTTCTTATGTTGCATTTTTCTAAATGTTGTGGTTTTTATCTTGGTAAAAATGCATGGGATTTGCTATTGCACAACCATAGAGGAAGTTAATATGTAATTATGAATACTGTAAGATGTATTTATATATTAGAACGTGAGCACTTATTGATACTGGTAAATATTTGACTACTATTTATACGGTATATCTGTACTTATGCAGCAGTGATGCAGTTATGCAGTGAGCCACGCTGGCATTGCTTTTGATCTCATGTATTTGCTTTGATTAAACGTTCTTTTCTCTCTCTTTCTTCTTATACCGATGACCATAAGCATTTTATGAGTTTTGACGATGCACTTTCATCCTTTCATCTTTGATGTTTAACTGACGTGGTCAGTGAAAATAAGGGAGTAAAACATGTTATGTTCTCTTGTGGTTTTTGAAACATTCCAGTTGTTGTTTTTCTTTGTGTTTTTTTTTCTTCTCCACGTTTCTCATTTTGTGAAACATGTTGCACACAAATACAAGGGGCTATGATGATCAGTCAATATGATGTTTTCTGGCATTTCAAGTTTAACTGGATAAATCAATTTCACTTTACTGTAACTAATACTAAAGTAATGATGTTAACAGCGTGAGTTGGTTGACTATTACTGTGCTTCAGCTCAAAATGTAAGTAATCATTCACCAAATGCATTACTTCTCTCTCTGTACATATATGTGTATTTTTATGATTTAAACTATTTTTGCAGTGTTGAATTCTGAAAAACTTTTTATGTGGATTGTTTATATCTCTTTAAGAGGTAAATGAAGGTTGACGTAACGGAGGTTTAATGAGGGCGAAAAATAGCACAGTGTTGATTGCTAACACCGTGTGTCTCACCTTTAAAAGAAAAAAAAAAAAGAAAGTGTATTCACATCTTCAAGTGGTGACGTTACCAGTTTGATGGATTTGAAAATCAGAAAACACTTTGTTCACTCATGTTTACATAAAAGAATTTGAAAAGGTGCACTGCTTTAAATTTTGTGTTTCCCTTTCTGAAGATGTACGTAGCTTTGATTTCATGTAAGTTGTCGTGATTAACGGTGCAGAACGCTCATAAAATGTGAAGGGAAAGCGAAGCCTTTCGATTTGCTTTGGCATACAGTATGTATTCAGATTGTGTTTGTGTTTTGTTTTATCGTGTATTCATATTTACTGAACTGCTTTGTGCCTCCGATGTCTACGATATTTCCCTGTAAAACACACAGAGGACAAATCATTTTACCTCTCAGCTAAGATCTTTTTGAGGGGGAAAAAAAACACCTCAGTAGCCAACCTGTTGTTTAGCTATTTGCATTGAAACTGGTTAGTCAGGATGGAGTGCCTCTTTTATGCTATGGGGACTTTATTGTTTGGTGCTCTACTTTTTCAGATTAAAATTCAAAATTGTTTTAAAAGAATATAATTCTAACCCAAGGATGTGTGTTGCAGCTTATTTCATATTGTTTTTGTGTCATTATTCCAAATGGCTTCCATACATTTCCTCCTGCATAACTCACCACTGGTTAAATTAGAGCACACAAGGAATGAGATGAAATCAGTATGGACAAGAAAGGAAAAAGAAAAAAAAAATCCTACCAGTGACACCTTCTGGTGAAAAATGATTACTGCAGTCACAACATGGAACAAGAGAAATAAATGAATGGTTCCAAAAATAGTTCTCACCTTGTGGATAATATTAAACCACTTTCAGGCTGCGTCAAATTCAGCAAAAAAAGGGCTGCGTATCAAGAGCACAGGCGGCGTGTGCTGCAGTCCGGGTATGTATTAAGTGAGGGACTGAGTGTGATCTCTGCAGTGCATCACGCCGGATCTTCTCTGGGTTTGGGAGGAGGTCTGTTCTAATTCTGGCCAATCACAGAGACGGTCCATTCTTTCTTCTCCCCTCTCCTGCTCAGTGACTGTGCCTGTCAGGCCCATTTGTTAGAATAATTATATGGCTGTTAACAGCATCGCAGCTTAAAATAAAGTTAGTAGGACTGCGATGGCTTAAAGCAGCAGAGGCATCGCATAAAATGGCTGCTGAAGAGCTCGATAGTAAAACCTTGAATGATGATGCGTTTTGATTGTGTTCATACGTGCAGCGACTGTACTTCACATTCCTGCTTGGAACACAGTCAGACTGTGGGTTGCTTTAGTAAGACACTGAGACATGCGGTACCTCCGTCCTCCCTCTCTCTGCTCAGAGTGAGCTCTGCTCCTCTGGTTTATTTTGAGGTGATCTTATCACAGCTGTTGTATCTGTGGTGGCAGCCTGTCCAAAGCCCCTCGACACTCTTCCTTTTCCCTCTCTGGCCCTTGGTCCTGGTAAGACCCTGTTTGCTCGCTACCCTGCTTCTTCAGGGACATTTACACTTAAATTGCATAAAAAAAATAACCTTAGAATCTGTTGTTTGAAGTGGTTTCTAAAGCTCCTCTTATTCTTAAAAAGGTACTAATAACTGTTTGAATTTGATGGCTTTCTGAAGCTTTGTTGAAAATAAGGACTCCTGCCTGTTTCATTTGTTAACAGAATAGAAACTAGTCTTTATGTCTGTTTAAGTTCTCTGATTGTCCACCAGCACTATTGTTTCTTCGGACAGTGAATAAATCAATAATAGCTTTTCCTACAGTCACATATCGAGCTGGATTTTCATTTGGATGTCGGCCTCCTTTAAAACGACTGAATATAGAGGAGGTCACTTATGTAATACAGATATTTTTCATAGTTGGAAATGAAGCGTTTGTACGCACAGCCACTGACATTGACATCAATTAGAGTGGATAGGAAATAAATAAATAACTTGCCCATATTAAGAAGTTCCTAAAATAGCCCGTGGGGTCTGGAACAGGTGCCATGTGCTGCTTGTGAAAGCAATGTGAAGGCTGCACTAATTTTATGCACGTAAACAGGTTCCGGCTGTGAGCCTGTAAGACGGCACAATCGCTGTGGTACAATAATAAGCCTTGATATCACTTTAATTGACTGGGGTAGGAATCACTTTTTAATGAAAAAAGTAAACCTTTTTCTTAAATTTGCCTGTTGTTGCTAAAACGAAGACATTACTTTGTGTTTGTAGCAGATTCAATCGCTTAAAAAAGGCATTTAATATCAATATTATAAGATTATATATGATAATATTATCAGTGAGCTCCTTCAGCACAGAATATACAGCTATTTGGATGTGCCTTGCTAAAAGGCACCATGCCATGGTACCACTGCTGTGGTAGATGGTGGTTAATCAATTATTATTGTGGATTTCATTATAATGAAAAACACGCAATTCCACAGTCCAACGTGATGTAAATGATTACTGTCATACATCATCAAGACAAGCCGTTATTAATCACATGGAAGAAGCTGGAAACTGCAAATGTTTTGTATTTCTGCTTGAAAAATGATGAAAAGCAAAATAGCTGTGGGTTAATTTTCTGTATTTAGACTTATTGATTGACTGATCGCTGCAGCTCTAATCTGCAAAAGGCTAATATCGTCTAATATATCAGCCGGTTTGTATTTTTAGGTCTTCCTCAAGGTTACAGTAGGGAAGGCACAGGTGTAAATAATAAAATGAATGACTTGTTTCAGGGTCCTGTTATTGTATAAGCCGCAGCATTTACTGGCACATTTCTATAGAACATTATGTTATTAGTAACACCAGTTTGTTCTATGAGATTATTCAAATCTAGCCTTCAAAAAACAAGGATGAAGTAACAAAGACTCATGGCCGACCATTGATTTGATAGAAATCGGTTGGTCAGGCTTGGTGGCGTTCATATAGAGAACCAACTGTTTTCCCTCTCAGAATAGCTCAGAATAATGGAGGCTTGTCCTGCACCCACGGGTCCCGAGGCGTCGCCAGCCGAGGGTCGGCACATTGACCTGACAGAGGACCTGGCCCAGCAGCTGGAGGACATCATTAGCACCTACCAGGCTGACGAGATTCCCGCTGAGCCAGAGGACACGGAGGAGGTCACAGCCGTCAAAAAGGCGGACACCCGCAGGGACCAGAAACTGGAGAAGAAGATGCTCAAAAACCTAGGTGAGTTTTCTTTTTCTCCTCAAAATGATTCATTGATTTTAGCTGAGGTGGGTTTCTTTCAGCTCAGTCAGCAAAAAAATCCAAATTGCACTGAAACGGATAGGTGTGCAAGTAGAGCTGTAATGTGTGTTAAGTGCATCCATCTGCAACAGACGAGCAGGTAAAATCATAGTTCATAATCCTATATTCCCAAATAATGTCTCTCTATTCTCTTAAAGCGGGGGAAATGAAAATGATTTAAACTCAGACTTGTGGCCTCTAAGTGAGGTTTGCTTCTTGATGACTCGACAGGGAAAGAAGCCATGCTGCTGATGCAAAGTTTGAACAAACTCAACACCCCAGAACAGAAACTGGAAGCCATCATCAAGAAGCACGCTGAGCTGGTGAGTGGATGAATAAGTTGGGAATCCGTTAAGTTGGGAAGAGAAAACACACAAGTGGTGTGTTTCTTTCCCCTTGTGAGCATGTGGCGGATGTTTCCGGTGTATTTCTACAGCTGGAGGAGCACCGGAGTGACCAGAAGCAGCTCAAAGTTCTGGAGAAGAAGCTGCTGCAGGTGATGAAGGAGAAGGACCAGCTGCAGAGCGAGCACAGCCGGGCCGTGCTGGCTCGCAGCAAACTGGAGGGGCTCTGCCGAGAGCTGCAGCGACACAACAAGACCTTAAAGGTACTTCGACTCCCGCCGCTCCTGCTCCTCGTGCAGCAGCGGCGGTATTACTGAAGAATGATGACACAACAACAAACACCTCGTCTGAGCCACTGAAGTGGCCACTTGTTGTGTTGTGAGCATATGTTGTGCTCTGCAGGAGGGGGCATCAGCTGGGAGCAGAGATCAACCATTTATGTCAAAGCTCAGGATTTGACCCTTTAAGCTGCTGCAGCTCATGTTGTAAAGCCAACTGTTGTTCAACCCAGATGATTTCACTTCTATTTCTAGTGGAGATCCTACAGATTTACAAAAGATGCTCAATACAGTTCAACAAGCTGATTTAAATGGCATAATTCACAAGTCATCTGCGATGTATTTATATTGCATGTAAGGGAGCAGGTATTTCACTACAAGTGTGTGTTATAAAACATACTGAAAATTCAGCTGCCATACAGTGTAGAAAATCGAATACAGTCATGGGCTATAAAGGGGGAATAGCAGCATTGTGTGAGTCTGTTCGGCGATGTATGATAATTCCTGTGTTTTTCAAATAGACGACATTTACGATTTCCAGATAATCAAAATTCACTATGATTAACTAATTGAGAGTGTTTTTTTTATCTCGATCCGCAAAATAAAATCCTATATCGTTCCATCCTTACCATGTAATTATTTTTATAAAGCTCTATTTATTTAATGAAACATCAGAAAACATGTAATTTTTCACTATTCTCTGACTATAGTCCAAACAATGAATTGGGAAAATAATCAGAAGATTCATCGGTAATGAAAATAGTATTTTGTGTTGCAGCTCTAATAACTTTTAAGGCTTTTAAGGCGGTCCAGTCGTAGCTGGTAAACAAACAGTGGGTGTAACCGCAGCTATTTCACTGAAAGAACTTTACAGATTTCCCTTCTGCATGGACACCTGGGAAATGTATTAAAGCACTAACTCTGTATCACATGAGAGGTGGTTTTGAGCTGAAAACATCCATCCCTGCAATTCAGGAAGAGACCCTGCAGAGGTGCAGAGAGGACGACCTCAAGAGGAAAGAGATCACCACCCACTTCCAGGGGACGCTGAGCGATATTCAGGCCCAGATCGAGGAACACAGCAGCCGCAACACCAAGCTGTGCCAGGAGAACAGCGGCCTGGCAGAGAAGCTGAAGGGGCTCATTTCACAATACGACCAGCGAGAGGCGGTATGGATCCTGACACACACACACACACACACACACACTGAAGGAGACACACACAGTTTGGTCTCCACGAAAAACCTGCATGAACCGTAGCTATGTGAAACCTCACACATGTGGGCCTCCGTGTCAGTTTCAAACACATGAATTATGTGCACATTTCCCAGGTCTTACATGTATTAGTTACAGTATTTTAGTTTCACGTGGGCGCGAAAATGAAACAGCTTTCTCTAATAAATTCACCAAACTGTCTTCCAGAACCTGGAAAAGGTCTTCAAACACAGAGACCTGAAAGAAAAGCTGCTGGAAACCAAACTTGCGCAGGCCAACATGATTATGAAAGAGACGGATGAGAAGCACAAGCTGGAAAAAGAGCTTGTACGGGTTTTTTTTTTTTTTTTATGTATCAGATTGAAGTGCTCCAAGCATTTTGAAAAAAACATATTTGCAATTCCAATCCCCTAATGGTCATTTTCATCGACCATTTTAATATTTCCACAGCTACTAAAACAGGCAGTAGAGTATAAAACCAAAGTGAAGGTCATGAAGGAGCAAGAAATCGATATGAAGACTCAGGTACAGTAACAAGGCATTACGAGTCCCAAATTGACTTGTTTTTCTACCTCTTTAGAGGCACTCACAATGATTTCCTCATCACTTCTCCTCAGCTGGATATGTACTCCAAGAAGTTTGATGAATTCCAGGGCACGGTATCAAAGAGTAACACTGTCTACAGCGACTTCAAACAGGACATGGACAAAGTAAGAGCGGTTTTACAGAATATTTGAAGTCGGCTTCATGATATTGGTTATATTGTTTAGTTTATCTCGGAATAAAAACATGATAAAACGGGAATAAGAAGAAGAAAAAAAATCCCTTGAGATTTACACTAACACTAAATCTGACAAACTGTATAACCCTAAACTCAGCTATTTTTAGAAGTGGCTTTGATTGTGTCCTGTGTAACGTGATGTGTGTGTGTGTGTGTGTGTGTGTGTGTGTGTGTGTGTGGTGTAGATGGCCAAGAAAATGAAGAAGCTGGATAAAGAGTGCCAGTCATGGAAAACTCGCTTTGATGCCTGCAACAAGAGTCTCCTTGACATGGTGTCAGATGTAAGAAAAAAAATGTTCATCAGTCATTTATAGCTCAATAAAGGGATTGTGGTTGTTGGTATCTTTATTACTGGAAAAGATTGCATGCATTTTTGTTTAATCCTTTACAGAAAGCCATCAAAGAAAAGGAGTTTGAGCTGGTCAGCACCAAGAACCAGAAGCTTGAGAATCTGTGCAGGGCTTTGCAGGAGGAGAGGAAGAGCCTTTATGTGAAGGTGCAGGGAGCTGGAAGTCAACCAGACATCAAAGCTACTGGACCGACGGAGAAGGAGGGCCCTGGGGGGCTGGAGACCCCTACAGTCCCTAAAGACGATGACCTGGTGGAGAATACTGCAGCCCCCGCCCCACCAACACCAGGAACTCCACAGACCAAAGAACTGGCTCAACTGAAGGCTGAGCAGGGCCGCCTGAAGGAGATCGCCAGCTCTTTCACAATCTCTCACGTTACGCCCACGGAAACAGTCGTTAGCCAATCACAAGGACTCTCTGAAGGCGCCCAGCAGCCAGAGAAGAACCACATAGAGGACAGCCACGGTGAAGACCTCCAGGAAGTTGAGGATGACGGATGCCAGGAACAGAGAGATTTGGAAATGGAGTCGGTTGATTAATGCCGCAACTAATGTGGAAAAGCAATATGGCTGGTGTGAGATTCATGGCAATAAAAAGAAAACTGACAATGCTGGCTTTGTGTTCAGTGTCTCGTCCCAAAATTTCAAGATTTAAGAGAAGGTTAATTTTACAGGCCAAAAGCAGAACTGTTTTTTCAAATGCACAGACCAAAACGTAAAAGGAACTCTTGACTCATCAATACAAAAGTTTAACAACTGTCAAAAAGGTGCCAGACTGTATAGAGAATGCATAATGTCACAAGTTAACTCCGACTCCCAAGGTGCATTTCAGCAAAGGCCATCCAATCAGAGCTAAACAGCGATGTGTTTTGCAGTACCAACCAACTGCAACAACAAAGCAAATTTGTGCATTGGACTGGCTCCTTCACAGAACCAGTAGCTGAGGCTCATGGGTAATGTAGTATTTAGAGCCATCCACAATGGCAAGCTGATGGACAAAACACGATTCCCAAAAAACTCCTGTTTCTATGTTAAATAATAGTAATATTGAGTGCGTTTACGTGGACCTGAATAACCGGTTTATGATTGGGTTGTTGGAGTATCCCCTTTACGCGTTTTCACATGTAAACACATTTTTAAAACCAAGAGTAACTTTCTCAGACCTGACAAGCTGCTTTCAGAGCCACGGAAGATATTATACAACCGTTCTCACAAGCAGAAGTACTTATAACTAGTAAACAACAGTGATCGTCACGTCTAAAAACAGAGGCGTGCCCCTTTAAAACGACTTCCAACTGAAAAACATTTCCCCGGGGTTGACTTTGAGAGAAGGTTCACTCTCTCCAATTCACTGATAAGAAGTCGCATATCTTACGAAACGATGGCAAAACAAACAAAAGAAAATGGCCGAAAGAGTGGACGCGACTGCAGCGAAGGCTCTCGCAGCTTTCGTTGAAAAAGGAAAATCTCTGTTGGACCTCGCTGAGAAGGAGAGCAGGGAAGGTAGGCAGCATTTTGTGCGACCGGACAAGTGCAGGTAAAAATAGACACGCAGACGGCGTGTTCGGCAGTTGGCACGTGATTTACGGTCACGGACACGAGTGGGTGCAAGCAGGAGGTCTGTCAATCATTAAGCATAAAGACTGTCACACATTAACTGCATTCACTTTATCCCACACAGGCTCTTTGCAGGAATTCATCAGGGAGAAAATTTGCATAGAACAAAATCAGTCACTGTTGGGTCTGATTGAAGCTGCTGCAGCTTTGTACACAAGGTCAGGAGACACATACACAGTATATGAACAGCCTATAAAATACCATTTCTGTTCAAATTCAAAGTAAACAGGTTTTATAGTAGCACAGATTCAGCTTTGCATTCTTAGACGTGCAGAGATGAGTGGTTTACTTCTATTTTTTTTCTCCTAATTATTTCACAGCTTGTCAGTTAAGAGGAAAAAGGATGCAGAGGACCTCTGGAAAAAAAACGATCAGTAAGAATCAAAGCTGAAACAATTAAAACTCAAAGGTTTTCTGCAATTTACTGTCTTTAAATCATTTATCAAGCAGATATAGTACATCTTCCCTAGTTCCAGGTTCTTAACTGTGGTCATTT
Source organism: Eutrigla gurnardus (assembly GCF_963514095.1). NCBI lineage: Eukaryota > Metazoa > Chordata > Actinopteri > Perciformes > Triglidae > Eutrigla > Eutrigla gurnardus. Next base: position 26,317,321 of record NC_139921.1, read on the forward strand.
GTTTGTTTTCTTTGTCATATGCGATAATAATAATAATAATTTTCCTTTGGTCAGACAGACAAGTTTAAAAGACATGACTTTAGGAAATTGTAATGATTTTTCACCATTTTAAAGAACAAATGAAGAAGCGATTAAAGAAAGTTGTGGTCAGATTTATCAATAATAATATTAATCATTGATAAAGCAAAGAAAATACAGATTTTCTTCTTAATTAAGTCACTTCAGCTCTGAGCGTTTGCAGCCAAAAACTTCCAAACAAAACTTCTAAGCACAAGTGAGAAATTAATTTTCAAACATACGTGTGATCGATTAGTCGAAAAAATACAGTTTAACCTTGTATTTGAATGTCTTTCAAATATATTTGAATCTACTTAGAGAGGATCTAGACTCACGGACCCTAACCTCCCTCACTTCCTGTCTTCCTCAGCTGTGCTGCTTTACAGGACGCCGTGCAGGACTTTCAGCAACTACACGTGAGTAACTGACAAAACAAATATTTCAGAAATATCCTGACCATTTCATTTTTACTGCCTGTGGATGATGTAACACAGGTGCAGTGGGATGCCTTTCTGCAGCGTTTGGATGATGAGTTACAACTGAGTGCTAAAACCCTGGACAGGGACTATCAGTCAAAATGTATTTCACCAGACACGTCACTCATCAGTGCCAGAACAGGAGAGTGAGTTTGATTTATTGATCGACATGAGTTAAAACATGTTATCTGCCAAAACGTGTGGCCTATTTTTCTATTTCCCTATATTTTTCTGTATGTTTTGCAGGACAGTGGTATTAAAGAAATATCTTGGGAAAGGTAAAAAGATCCTGCTGGTGTTAATCCGTCAGTTCTCCTGTCTACTCTGCCGTCTCCACCTTAAAAAACTGGAGAGGAATCAGGTAAACGTGAGGCGCTGTTCAGATGTTATAGAAGCTAGTTATAGCCGCGCTGTAGGTCCATGATTACGTGAATTCTAAGAAACTCATAATCATTGAGCAAAAACGTTCCTGCCACAAAGCTTATCAGTAAGGAAGGAAAGTAATCCACAACCACAGTCAGGAGACACCTATATCTCCCAAATGAAATTTAAACTGTCTGAGGGAGAACCTTGTATGACCGTTTAAGTCTATGAATCCTCACTTTTCAGAGGTCCCTGGATGCACACTCTATTGAAGTGGTCGTGGTTTCATTTGGCTGTCAGGAGGGAGCTTCACACTGGCTGCAGGAGACTGGCTGTCAGTATGACATGCTGCTGGACCCCGGGAGAAAGGTCGGAGGTCAACTTTAAAACAGAATACACATTTCATACTTTTTCTTCCCGAAGTGACAGTTCAGTGTGTCGGGCGTTGCAGACGTACGCTGCGTTCGGTCTGGGAGCGTCCGTGAAGAAAGTACTGAACTTCAGCGACGTGCTGCTCTACGCCGAATACGTGGCGGACGGCATGGAGTTTCCGAGACGGCTTCCATCCATTCAAGACGACATGTTTCAGGTGAACGATGCTCGCAGCTTCAACGTCGAAATACAAGGCGACAGCAGCAGGGATCGATGTGCCCTCGTGCAAGGCATCTAAAGCCCCTGTTCTATTTCCCAGCTGGGAGGCGACTTTCTTTTGGACCAACATGGACGAGTGCTGCTCTCTCACTGCTGTCAGAGCCCCATGGACAGACCCTCGCTGGACGACATTTTATCTGCACGGTGAAGATGAAACTCCTCCTCCATCACACGGGGTTAATTAAAGGAGGACAGAAAAAGGTGATGTCAGCTGATGGATGTCTTTCGCAAGTGAAATATTGTGCGACAGACATATTTAATAAAACATATTGAAAGGTTTCAATTTGTTCTAACAAATTTGACATGATGAATGAATCCAATTATATGTAACTGTACAATTAACCAAGCTTACTTTGTAATAAATATGTGATTATAAAATGAACCGTTGGTCAGTTTGATATAAAATATAACTATCAAGTATATCATATAGAAGGCAAAATAACAGGACCAATAATTGAAGGCAATCCAACGGATAATCCTTGACACATTTTCATTCTGTATTTGCCAAATATGCCATTATGGGTGCCTCCTATAGGTCACTGTAGGTGATGTGGTAGATGCTGCCAGAGATAAGGCCAGGGGTTTCGATAAGTCATCATCCTCTGGGGATCATGAATGTCTACACAACATTTCATGGCAATCAATCAAACACTAGTGGCGATATATATGTCAACCTGGACATAAATGGGGAAATAAAGCTCGGAAAGACACTCTCGTTTGTGACTCCTCCCTTCAGAAATTGTCTCCACACACACACACACACACACACACACACATGTGCACACACACAAACACATGCGCACACACACACTGCACAAATCGCAGGCACAGACAAGTCACGATAAGCTTGCTCAGTAGACCAGTAAAACCATGAAGTAAGACAGAAGGACTTTGATCCTGTGTCCCACTCATGTCTTTAAAGACCCGTCTCTTCTCGGCCGCTTCAACGGACCCAACATCTCATTTCTGACACCAGACGACCAGCGGAGATGACAAATATAGACAAACTCATTGAGCACATTGGGGACTTTGGGCCTTTCCAGAAGAAGATTGTTGCACTTTGTGCATTTCCATTGATACCATTTGCATTTGTACTCGTTGGGGTCGTCTTCCTCGGACACACTCCGGATCACTGGTGTCGGAGTCCTGAATCTGAGCTCCTCCACGAGGAATGTGGATGGACAGATTTGAGGGTGCGGCACCTCACCGTTCCCCGGTCTGAACAGTCAGGACGCTTCAGCCGCTGTAGGAGGTTTGCAGTGGACTGGAACCAAAGCCAGAACCGATGCAATGAATGGGACTGGCTGCTGATGACGGATAATTCAACCCAGTTGGTGCCTTGTGATGGCAGATGGGTGTTTGATCAAACCCACAGCTCTATTGTTTCTGAGGTAGGCACGCTTCTTTTTACCTACAAACTCACATTTGGTTTTTGATTAAATTTCTCTTGACATTTTTTTCCTCTTAGTTCTCATTGGTCTGTGAGAAATCCTGGCTCGCTGATCTGAATCAAGTTGTCCTGGCGTGTGGATTTTTTATTGGTGCTTTTGTTACTGGCTACCTGGCTGACAGGTTTGTTATGTACCGTTTCATTTCAACTGCCTCCCCGTCACAATTTCCAACGAGCAACATTTGAGTTTGTGTTCAATCAATAATAATTCTTGGCCCTTTCACAGGTTTGGTAGAAAGCCGTGTTTCATTGCATCGATGGTTGGCCTCGGTATTTCAGGTATAGGGGTAATGCTGTCGCCATGGTACCCGCTGCTGCTCGCCTTCCGATTTCTACAAGGCTTTTGCGGAAAGGGAGCATGGACGGCCTCCTATGTACTTGGTATGTTCAAACAGTTAACAGTTTAATATGTATATGTATAGGACAATATATCATAATATCATTAGTTTTATTAGATTAGATCATTAGTTACTTTTATTGTACATTGAGCGACCAAGGCCCATTCTGAGCCAGGAAAAGCCCTCTTATTCTATTTTTGAAGCCTGAGCGTCTGTCAGTCATCTACGTATTGACAAATAACTATGGAAGACTTGAGTCCGTCCACTGAAACATATTGTGTTTGCTACAGTGATAGAGTTCTTTGGATCAAACAACAGGAAATTTGTGTCCACGGTGAGTCGGACTTTCTACTCCACCGGCATGGTCATCCTGCCAGGTCTGGCCTACTCCCTGTCCTCCTGGAGGACTCTGCAGCTGGTCCTGAGTCTGCCCTGCATCCTGTTTATCTTCTACCACTGGTACATATACATTTTGTGCCAATTTTACTTAAATGCTTAAGGTAGCTCTGATAGTTGATGATGAGAAAGCAAAAGACGTGCCTTTGTTGGTACAGGATTGTTCCTGAATCTCCACGTTGGCTGTTCTCACAAAAAAGAACTGCAGAGGCCATGAGAGTCGCAGCGGACGTCGCAAAATACAACAGGAGAGCTTTACCACATAATGCTGAAGAGGTATGACAGTATTTCTTCACTGTTTACTCAGCGCACGTCTTTGTTCAACATGAAAATCTGATTAACTGTAAAATACAATATATTTCAGATCATTCTTTTGGAGGAAAAGAAAGATGTAAATCCTGTACGATTGATGGATTTGTTTAGGACACCAACTATAAGAAAAAACACACTCATTTTAACCTATGCCTGGTAAGTTGGCTTGATAAGTTACTTCCTGCTACATGATACTATAAAACACCACATTAAATCTGTCCTGGAGGATGAGATTTTCCTTCATATTCCTCTCATCTAGGTTTACGAGTACGGTTGTGTTTCAAGGGCTGGTTTTGCGGCTGGGGATCACAGGCAACGACCTCTTCTTTGATTTCTTCATCTCCGCTGTGGTGGAGCTTCCCACCGGCCTCATCTTCTACCTGCTGGTCGACAGAGTGGGTCGACGCCCCCTCATGGCCATCACCAACTTCACCGGCGGCATGGCCTGCCTTGCAATCCCCTTCATCTCCCCAGGTAGAGCTGACAGCGTATGTGGCATCAGGTGAAAAAATGTTAAAGGACAGAAAATTAGGTCTAATAGTGCTTGGTTGGTAAAGTGACGATGGTTCTATTTGGATCCCATTTCAAACCTGCATTTTGTCTTCTTCTTCGTCTTCTCTACAGATATTCCCTGGTTGAAAAAGTCGATTGCGATCATCGGGAGGCTTGCTGTTGCCATTGGATTTGAGACGTTGAACTTTGCAAACACAGAGATGTATCCGACATCACTGAGGTACGGATCCAAGGAGCGTTGGTAGATATTTATTTCATTTATTTATGTGCTAAGAAAAATTAGAGATAATGTGCACATCAGGCTACCAAGTACAGAACTCAGACGCCTCTTTCGACTTGTCCATTTAAAATTTCAACAACTTTAAATGACGAAGAAAAGGGCAGCATTACTTTGCACAAGGGTAGCATCAAAGGAAAGAAAGAAGAAGTATGGAGCTCCAGATGTGTGGAAAGATGCAAACAGTATCTGCCAGTTGAATAACTTACTAGACTGTGGCTTGGTTTGTTTCTCACAGAAATTTGGGCGTGTCCGTGTGCTCATCAGCCAGTGACTTCGGAGCAATAGTGGCCCCATTTCTGCTCTACAGACTGGCCAGTATCAGGCAGGAGCTGCCTCTTTACCTCTACGGTAAATCTCAGTCTTCCTAGACCTGCCACTATGTTCCTCAAATACTCTCAGCTCTCTAAAACAATACACAGAGGAAATTAAAACTTACCCATTTGAGATATCTTCTTCCGTCTCACAGTAAAAAGGTGCCATCCATTTGTTTCAGGTGTGATGTCGGTGCTGTACAGTGGGTTGGTGACACTGTTGCCAGAGATGAAGGGAGTCGCCCTGCCAGAGACCATAGAGGATGTGGAGAATCTAAGAGGGTGAAAAGAATAAAATCAAAATTACGTTATTAGTGGGGGGGGAGCATTACGTTTCTAGATCTATTATGTTTTAGTATAATAGAAAAGGAAAAGATAAATAGATGAAGCAGAAAAGTGTGTATGACACAGGAACAAGTTGTCAAGAGGGGGGAAATGGCATGAAAGGTGCTGGAAAAGGTGACAACCCATGAAACGATATGTGTTTAAATCTAGATTTACAATTCGGCAAGGGCTTTAGACATGTTCATGCTTTAATCCTTCATCTGTCTGCTTGTATATTTGTGTTTTCCGTCAGGGGGAAGAAAAAAGACAAAACAAAGGATGCAGAAGGCTGCAGTACATGACTGAAGCATTACTGGATTATTTTCTATAGATTTTATAATACATTTAATGCAGATTCAGAATCAGAAGCTGTGATAAAATGTATGTAATGTCTCAACTTTTTCTTTTATAAAGAATGTGGAAGGTGATGTAGCCTTGACAGAGTTCTTTCTACGTTATAAACGCAAATAAGAAGAGTTATGATGGGCTGCAGCCTTCTTCCTCAAACGGATACGCCAGAAACTATCATACGTTTCTCCTACTCAAAGGCATCTCTCTGCATTTCCCAACATCCAGACAACAATACCCTTGATTGTTCGTTTTTTTGAAATGGTATACTGTATATCTAATTGAGGGTTGGTTTTGTTTTGGCTTTTGTTTCATTGGAGGTTTACCCAGAAAGCCACCAAGCAGCCAACAAAAGCTGCCCTACATACATAGCGCCGACTGAAAGGGAAGACGTGTAACCATGAATTGTGTTGATAATATGCATGAGAAGTGGGATTCCCTCAAGCGTAAATATCTGTGTCGCTGAGGGAAAGGAGGATGGAACTCTCTCATGGTGACCGTGACACTGTCTGGATCTCATGATGACTTCTGCAGCATGGTTAAAAAACACACAATCATAGTGATGGAAAACACGGGTAAACCCTCAGGAGAAATCAAAACATCGACCTCGTGGAAATGATATGATTACAATTCAAAAGAAAATAACAGATTCAAGTTGGTAGCGGAATCTTTGGGATCAATTGGGACAGTTTATGATTAGGAAACTGTTTTCCTCACATAACGAAGATCCACTGACCCGTTAAATGAGAGCAGAGGGGCGAGGGGGCTTGAAGAGGGGATGTGGGCACGAAGCAGGCAATTATGATTCACTGCACAGTACAATGAGTTGAGGACTAATGGGGAATAGACTGAAGAAGGGGTGGATCCTAATAGACACAATACAGAGGACAGATAAAAACTTTTCCGTCACAGGACAGGTGCCTCTCTTTCTTTTCTGGAGAAAGTCCACAGCAGTCAGACAGATTTAACTTTGACAGCGGTGAAAATGCCGGAGGAGGAAGAACGAGAGAAATTAGCCGAAGTCATCAGACAGTGGAATACCAACAGACTGGACCTGTTTGAAATAAGTCAACCCGATGAGGTGAGTGGCCAGCAGACATCAGACACGGTTCGTATACATTTGTATTAGCTTGACTCTCAATGCCACAGTTTTTAGATAAATGTATATTCATAAACACACAGCCAAGTACTGTACGTTATTTTATACTTCCTCCTAATCTAATCTATTATTTCATGTATCAACAACAAAGTGTCTATTAGAGTCATTCACTTTTAGCTCATACCTTTAACTGTCACATGAAATGACAGTTAGTGCCAGCATCACGGTAGCTGTGTGGCGAGAAAGACGCAACAACTACGTACCCGCCATTTCTCCATAAATGCTTTTATGATCAAATTGATGCATGTTCTGGTAAACAGACAGAAGCGTAAGCTGCTTGGAACAGTGTCGGGTGCAAATTACATCTTTCCCAACCATTTTGATCTGATTCACAGTCCGTAACCTTGTCATTTTTATTACCAAGTTTCTTTTTATTACGACAACAGCAAATCTCATTTCAACAATGATTTTCTCTCATGGTAACAAGCATGTTCCTGCTTTAAGGCCAGATTCAAAGCTCAATTAGCAATTGATTATTGTTTTTAACATAAGAGGGGGAAATGTAGTAAGAGAAGGCCAACACGCTATTAATGTGCCAGGTTTAACTGACTATAATTCACATTAATTGGTATCATGCAGGCTGACCCTGCTTGTGCATTAGGATGGTCTTCCAGGGACATCTTGAAAGCTTTTTAAATTCCTAAATTCAACGCCGCAGTTTATAAAAAAGGGAATGAGTGGCCTTTTCATTCTAAAAGCCTATTAAGCAATATGGTCTCTCCACTCTTTTTGAAAAGGTAGAAAACATTAGACACACTTAAAAAAACTAAAAAATTGTTTTCTGGCAGAACTTGGCGTTTCATGGTGTGATGCGCTTCTACTTTGAGGATCGCGTTGGAGGAAATGTGGCCACTAAGTGCCTGCGTGTTTGCAGCAACTCTTCAACTCACGAAGTTATCGAGACTCTTTCGGAGAAGTTCAGGCCCGACATGAAAATGCTGACGACTCGTTATTCCCTGTATGAGATCCATGCCAAGAAAGGTAAAGACTTGACTCATAATGTATGATAAACAATAAATAAACAATCATTTATTGTCATTATTAATATTTTTCCACCAACAAGGTGATTGTTTCAGCATCTCAAATGTGATCATGTCCTCCTAATAGTTAATTGAATATTTGGGGGGCCATATTCGAACTACACCAAACCATGAGGTGATGAAACAAAAACATGTCTTATTTGCATCTCTAATTCTGTGTTTTGTATGTTGAATAAGAACGGAAGTTGGATCAGGATGAGAGACCTTTGGTCGTAAAATTAAACTGGAACACAGACAACCGAGAAGGACGTTTTGTGCTGAAGAAAGACATTTTAAAGGTAAAACTCAATCCAATAATCCAGTCTGTAGTTTCACCCTTGCTGCAATCTCACATTATTTTTTATGTGTGTTGAACAATAAAGGAAAACTGTCACGAGAAGGAAAAAGGAGGTGTGATCCAAAGCTTCAAGAGGACGCTGTCAAGAAAAGAAAAGAAGAACAAAACTAAAGCAACCGACAATGTTTCAGAGGATGAGAATGGGTAAAATATTCAATCTTCACAATCGCAGTTTTATGTTCAAGACTGCTTGCTTCTGTCTGATGGTCAGAATAACATCTTCCCTTTTACACAAACGTCCAGGTCAACGCTACTGAACAACAACAGCATTTCTGTGGCTAACCTTGAGACAACAAAGAGCTGCACAGAAAACAAAGAGCAACAGCGGCAGACTGCCAGTAAGCAAACTGTAGAAAAATAGAGATGATAATGAACAGTGCAGTCTCATAAGTCTTCATTCTGGGTACACATATTTAACTTCCAATCAATAATACTATATAAACAGGATGACTGATGACTTCTATTTGCTAAAATACAGGAGGAAAGCACACAGATCAACCTGGATTACCGATTGGAATTCAATTCTGTGATAGCTGTGAGTATTAGAAGAAGAAAAAAAAGTGTTATTTTCAGTGTTATTTTGGTACTTGTCATAATGTCCTCCTGCCCCCTGCTGGTGTCTTTTACATTTCAGCCGAGGACGCCTTCCTATCCGCAGTCATAAATTACACCAACAGCTCCACAGTTCATTTCAAGCTCTCGCCCGCATACATCCTCTACGCTGTGGGACGCTATGCTCTGCAACGCCAGTCCAAGCAAGGATCTGCACCCTCAGAGCAGACAAAACGTGCAACTTTGATCGCAAACAAAACGGTGGCCATGACAGGGAAGGTCATCCAGGCGAGTACAAGAAACCTCTTAACTTTCCTTGCAATTGCGTGTTAGATCAAATACACAACACCATGCTGAAATGCACTTAAATGGACTGCTGACACCTAAAAGCTACGTCTACCAAGCGTTCTGTTGACACCGTTACTACATCTGCCTTGTAGAGGCAGCAGGACATCGCCGGTGCTCTCGCCTTCTGGATGGCCAACTCCTCTGAGCTGCTGAACTTCCTCAAGCATGACAAAGACCTCAGCTCGCTCACACAGCAGAGTCAGCTGGATCTGTCCCACCTGGTGCACAAGGCCTACAGGTAGAGACCACGAGACCTGACTGATACGGAGAAAAAAGATGGAATTAAAAGTGCAGCTGAAATCCTATGTGAGCCTGCTCAGCTATCAAGCCTTTGCCCTCTTAGAGACATTACAAAATCAATAGCCACCAAAACAAACCACTTTAAAAATAAGGTATTCTCAAGAGCAACAGCAACCCTGAACTCTCAAATCCCAACCATCAGTACACACAAGAACTTGTCTGTTGTACTCGGTCTGTAAATATTGTCTGTAGACTATTATGATAAATCATTTATTGCAGACATATCAACTTGTGTAAATGATGGAAGATATGCAACAGAACTGAAAATAAAATGAATACAAATATTATCTACTAAAGGCATTCCCACGTAAATGCACAGTGTGACGATTATCATTTCATTTGTGTTTTATTCCCCCAAGTTGCCTGCTACAGTGTCTACAGAATGAGTTCAGGAAGCACTTGCCAACTTTTTTGATTGATCCTGAGCAACATGGTGCACTGCCAGCTGGTATCGGTAAATGTTTACTCATAAATACTAATTTAACACTCTTGGAAGAGCTGATGTTGCCTCCCCCGGTTAGAAAACGATCACCTTTTGTCTTGCCTGTTGCAGAGATGGTGCTGAACACCTTGATGAACACCATGTCTCTTTTACGCCGCTGTCGGGTCAACCCGGCCCTAACCATCCAGCTCTTCTCCCAGCTCTTCCATTTCATCAGCGTCTGGCTCTTCAACCAGCTGATGAGCCCCGAGGCCAACACTCCAGGCCTGCGTTCCCACTACTGGGGAGCTGCTCTCCACCAGAGGCTCGCGGCCATCGAAGACTGGGCGGAGAGGCAGGGCCTGGAGCTGGCTGCTGACTGCCACCTCGGACACATCATCCAGGTCGGCCCCATGCTAAACTACATATCTAAATACACACTAGTAAAAATGAAGCTGGAACTAGTGTCTTCTATCACCATTCCAATAGTTTCTACCTTAAAAAATGCAGTAAAATGGCCCAAAACAAAGCTTTGTTTGGAACATTATACATTTGTGATCTTGTTTATGGTTCGCAGTTTTTATCCCAGCTTGTATGCACATACTTCAGTTGGAAACAAGCTGTTAAAATAGCACTGCCTGGCTGTTTCTAGGCAACCACGCTCCTGACCATGAACAAGTACTCGATGCAGAACGTGAAGGCCATCCAGAATACCTGTTTCAAGTTGAACTCTCTGCAGCTGCAGACGCTGCTCTCCGGCTACCTCTACGCAACCAACGAACCCCACATCCCCCCTGTGAGTACCTTTTATCTGGTCTTCCACTCCCCTCGTGACAGTTTTTTTTTTTAAAGATTTGTAAGTACAGCTATGATGCTGCTTTTGGGGGACCAATTCTTGCACAAGATTGTTAAGAGAGATAGAGCATAGATATGAGCCTAATGTTTGCAGTGTGCAACCTCAACCACCAAACAGGAGGTCTGCAGTACAGATTTAATAATGTGAATCATCAAAAGCCATGTTGAGTTTTTGCAGACAATTTGACAGGGAAATCATTTTGAGAACGTGCTGTGTGTAAGACAACAACCATACAACACTGCCCTCTAGTAGAGGCTGGGTTTGCCTTCCGAAACAACTGCAACCTAGTTAGATATAATATGTCCCAAAGCCAATTCAGCGTCAGACATTTAAATGCTCAAACATCATATTTCACCACTACGAATACAAGCATTGTGTTTATGGTAAATTAGCACCAGGTTGTGGCTTTTATCAGTTTCTTATATCAACTTAAAGTAAAGCTTACATACAATGGATTTGTATTTTTCTTGAGTCGTAAAAAAACAACAATAAAAAACAGGCAGATAGCTATTTTGGGTATTTGGGAAATATAGTTGCAACTTGGTGAAATATTAAAATATAAATCAACTATTTTCAAATGTCAGTTGAAAGAGTCTCTGAGTTGCTTGGTAATGACGTCAATACTTACGAGGTAAATACATTTATAACACGAATAGGATAAAAAAAAAAAAAAAGCTCACTTGTGTCAAGCAGCCAAACAAACATTTGCCAATGCCATACAAATAAATTCAATAAACATACGTTAATAATAACGTTAGTACTAAAGCAGAAAACAGCCAGCAAGGGCCAACAGCAATGACGTCAACGACTACAAGAAAGCGGGAGAGCGTTAGCTAGCTTAGCTTAGCCAAACAACTGAACATAACCGAAACTAGCTCACGTTAACTAGCTAATATTACCAGCACATACTCAGCTCCAGAGTCCAGCTGGGGTCGGCACCTGTCACTGGGTCGGGTCCGGTCACGGGGTCATCCACGTCAGGACCGGAAATTCCAGACTGCGTTGAAGCATTCGCGGCGGTTGTTGTAGCATTAGCATAGTTAGCGAACCAACGGCTAATGAAAAGACTTAAGTAACGGACATTAGCAGCAGCGGTGGGCGTGGCTTCATCAATGTAAATACATATAGGATCATGTTTGTGCTGCTAGCAGTTATGATGCATTCTGGTGCCCGTCGGAAGATCCTACGTCCCATTTGTGACGTGAACGTCACGTTCATTGCTCTGTTGTCGGAAGTGTGGCGTGGACCAGTAACGTCAGCTGTCGTAATGACGTTGCACCCGGTGTGTTATGATAGAACGATAAATAGCATCGGTTTATATCGAGTTAAGTGTACATACATGACAGATTAAAAATATACACACAAGCAAACAGCTAATAATCTGTATCTGTCCCCTTCTCCGAGTTTCGTAATTACGATTATTTCAAGGGGCGTTCATGTCCAATTTTCCGAGTCGGCATCTCATAATTCCGATACCACATGAAGGCAGCATTACACAACTAGCTACTTCTGGAAAAACAGTGAGCTGAACCCCTAAATATATAAATATAGCAAAAGGCTATTAAAGTTAAACAACTTCGACAGGTACCGCTTCTATTAGAATTGTACTACTAACGTTACTAACGCCGCAGCTACTTCCAGCAATGACAGGAAGTACTGGAGCTTTTAGATTACATAACGTTGGGTGGTTTTAGACAAGAGTAATGCATCATATTCCATAAAATGATTCTAGATGTTGTCTGCAAAGTTAATAGCTGAGGTCAATCTGATGAATGAAAAGGACAGTATTCTCCATTGTATGAAAGTACAGCAACAGTTTCTACCTCTCCAGGGAGGTCAGTGTCATGTGCAGAAGGGTCTTCAGTATTTTGCTCAGGGCCACAGCAGGCGGATTGGATGTCCCTTTCCCCCGAAGCCTTGTCACAGAATGACAAATGCCAATCCATACACTGGGACGACCTTTTCCCTGAAATATTTCCGCTGTCTGAACCGCTCGTCACCCTCGCTGCAGGAGTTGATCGATGCTGTCGTGGCGGCTGCGGAGGCCTCGGCAGATGACCTGATTCGGAGCGAAGGACGGGACATCCAGCTGGAGGAGAGCCTCGACTTACACCTGCCCTTCCTGCTGCCGGAGGGAGGATACTCTTGTGACACCGTGAGAGGAATCCCTCCAGGGTTCAGGGAATTTTTGGAGCCAATTTGCCGGAAAGGTTTGTAGTTCTGATACTATATTTGCAAAATGGGAAAATAGTGTTGAATACCAGGAATGTCTTGTATCTAACAAAAGGCATTTTCTCTTCCAGGTATCTGCTCTTTAACCTCCGAGCCAAACTCCAAAGGGGACTGGACTGTGTACTTCACTGAACCAACGTCCTCAGCAGAGAGCACATACTTTGTAAGAAAAAGTGACATCTCAACATTAAATAAATCACTTATGGAGCAAACATGTCTTGTTTTTATGTTTTCTTCAACAGGCGGCAAACAGAGCGCCAGAGATGGTGACTGTCACGCTGAACAAACCTCTGAACAGCGGGATGGGGGTCAGCATCGTGGCTGCCAAGGTCGCTGCCTCAATTCTGCCGAAAAAAAAAAAGATACAAAAACTCTAAAAACACCCAAACTATCTGCTAAATGTCTCGACTATTGAATGCTCTCCCTCTCGTTTCGCCACAGGGAGCAGGGCGAGGAAATCTCGGGATCTATATCAAATCTATTGTCAAGGGAGGACCGGCTGAAATGGTGAGATAAAGCCAAAAATGTATCACAATAAAGCTGATCATTTAAGGAATACATAGTTAATATGAAATAACCACATGGTTTTATGTGTGCTAATTGAATACTTGAATTTAAAGTTATTTTCTCATTCAATCAAGAACTTTTTAGTGCAAAATAATCAGATTTTCTGTTCATTTAGATTAAGTATATGTTTGCTATTATCCATTTAGATTATGTTATTGTATATCATCATATCTCAGTGATGTTAAATTATCGCCTGACCCTAATCTAACATGTTTTTTTTAATAATTCAGCTTACCTTGAGATGTGCAGTTTCCAGAATAATTTGAATGCAATCATGCAAGGGAAGATTGAACTAATGGAGAAACTACTTTGTGCAGAATGGCAGGTTAACTGCTGGGGACCAGCTGCTGAGTGTGGATGGTCAGAGTCTGCTCGGCCTCAGCCAAGAAAGGTATCTGCACAGCGTTACACAACCGGCTGGAACGATTAGTGAGACAACTATTTGATGGGTTGCCATGACGTTCTTGCACATACATTCATTGACCCCCCAGGGGATGAATCCTATCAACTTTCATAACAAAGTACATGAAATATATAATCTCATTCATCTGTTGATTCAGGGCGGCAGCCATCATGATGCACACCGGCCCCGTTGTGACCTTACAGGTTGCAAAGTTCGGAGCGAGCTACCACGGCCTGGGAGCTCTGCTGAGCGAACCACCGGGTAAAATACACAACATCAAGTTTAACTGTCGTACTCCACCGCTTCGTGGCTTAACGAGGACATTTTCTCGCTTCACAAGGCGATAAAAGCCGGACCGAGCCGAGCAGCGAGACGCCGGTGCTGTACAGCGTCGTGGGCCCCTCAGAGCGGCTCCATGCAGGCGGCAAAAGGTCCAAAGAACAGATGATGCAGAGAAACAGACAACTGTATCGCTCCAACCCCGACATGACCGGTGGGTGCAGCTCCATTTTAAATCACGTTACACAAATGGTGTTTAATGCTTCGTCATCATTTCTGCAGATTTTAATCCCGGGAATAGAGATGAACCGGTTGAACCTGTCGTGAGCGGGAACATGGCTGCGGTCTCCAGTGTCAACCTCTGTGCCAATGTGAGATTTTTTTTTTTCCAACGTATTGCTTGTTAACATTCGTACAACATTCCCTCACCATTAAGAACAGCGTCGGCTAACAAGGATGCATTGATTTGAACTGGATTTAACCGTTTTATGTCCGTATTCAGACACTTCACAGGGAATACTTGACACTTCCGAACCCTAAATCCCAGGACAAGAACTTATCTGAATCCAGTGGAACTCAGCAGACACTCAAAGTGTCTTTGAGGCCTTTAGATGGACAGAGGTCCAGTAAGAGGACCTTCATGGTAAGACTTTGTTAGATAGAGTCTGGCAGCAACATGTTTTATCATATAATCATCTTTAGTAAGCAATAAGGACAGTCAAAATGTGGTTCACAGTGGTGGAAAGTGAAGAACATTTACTCAAGTGGTGTACAATTTAGAGGTACATGTATTACACTTGTATATTTTTCATATTATAATACTTTATACATTGATCTGAACGATATATGTAGATGTAGATCGCAGTTCCACCAAGAGAGATGGTTTTATTTCAGTATTATAATTATTATTATTATTTAACTATTCAAATGATCTAATATTTCACAAAAACAAAGATTAGAGAAAACTCCAGGTTTATCTTGTGACCCTTTGGATGGGCTTGACCCCCAGGTTGGGAACCACTGGATTAATCTACCTGTACAGATTGTAATACTTTTACTTTTTATACATTACTTGAAGTACAGGTTGCTAGTCGATGTCAGCCCTTATTCCACCACTGTTTGTCCATAAAATGGTAAAATACAAGAAAGTAAATGATCCAGAAAATCTCTCTATTTTTTCCTCCTAGCGCCAAGCTCTGTCACAGGAGAGCTTGTGTATGGACAGTGGAGGCCCCCTGCTGGACAAAAGGCAGAACTTGTGGGAGCAGAAGGAGCACTATTCGTCTTTCCCCATGCGCTCCAGTGTTTCTACTCATGACATCCTCTCGGGTAGTTGTTCTCCTGTGAAACAGCAGCAGGACAGCCGCACGAGTGGCGCCGGCATCTGGAGAACTCCTTTCTCACAACACCCGACGCCGACGCCCTCCAACCAGCCGATACGCATAGACATCCCCGTTACCAGAGCAACCAACACGCACACAAATCCTCCTCTCACCACCTTCCAGAGTTCATCTCTGCTGGCGGCAAGGATGAGCCAAACCCTTAAAGCGAGCGGGCATAAAAACACAGCTGATCACATTTACGCGTGTCCCATTACTGCAACCAAGAAGCAACCGCAGCAGAGGTCACACCAGGGTCAAGCTGCAAAACCCCAAATGAGCATCGCTCCGACAAAACACGTCTCCTTCCAAGAACCTCCCACTCAGCAGAAACAAAGCACGGGCGCTGCGAGTCCAAAGGGCCTCCAGGAGCGGTGTGACCCCTGGAGGAGGGAGGCCCAGGAGACGCTGGAGAAGCAGCAGAGGCTCCGCGTGGTGGAGCTCCTGGAGCAGGAGGTGCAGGAGCTGCAGGGTAAAGGGAGGCGCACGGCGGAGGAGAACGACCGGCTCCGGAGGCTCAGCCTGGAGTGGCAGTTTCAGGAGAGGCTGCAGGAGGTTCAGCAGCGAGGAGAGGATGAGGAGGATGAGGAGGATTTGGACATGATGGTGATGATCCAGCAGCTGGAGAAAAGAACACAGGTGAGGAACCGTGCAGGATCAGTTAAAGGAAAGACCCACCTCAAAATACTTAAAAGAACCCAAAGACATTATGTTACCAAAAGGAAATGTAGGGAATCCCCCGTTAGATTAAAAACATGGTACATGATCACATGATACATGACATTAAAAAGTACATATTTCTCCCAAATACTGTAAATAAACTTGATAACTTATCAACAAAGAATACTTCCGTGTTCAATATCCATTTATTTTCCAAACCTTTAGAACCAGAGAAGCTCTGCTGGGAACATCAACCCTGAATGGAAAGAGTCGGAGAAGCAGGCAGAGACCAAGTCAAAGACGGGTAATTGTCAGCTTCATTTATTCAAGAGAGTCTGTACTTAAAGCACCTTATGTCATCGTACACTGCTACATGTCCATGTTTTTGGCAGAGAAAAGACGGAGCGGACCGAGTCAAGACTTCAACAACGTGGCATCTAAACAGTGAGTTTTATCTATTTAAACATTGAGAGAGCAGCTATTTATTGAGAGCTTCTACTCATTCTGGTTTAACGACAGACATGTTCATTCTGTACTATTCCAACGAGCCTCTTAATGTAGTCTATTTTAAAAACAGTGACATTACGGCAATTTAATTCTTCCAAAAAGAAATCCCTGAGTAGAACACACTATGAATATGCTTTGAACAACACCCAGGCTACTGTTTGTGTCCCTTATGATTGATTCCCCATCAACAGAATTTCGCTTTTCATTCGCAGAGACCCGGAGGAGAAAACCAGGCGGGCATCGGCTCCTGAAAAGCTCACATTCAAGGAGCGTCAGCGTCTCTTTTCTCTGACGTCCAGTGCATAAATGAAGGTTACGGCCTTCAGAAACCTCAAGAGGAGGAGTTGCTATGAACAAAAGTAATCATGTATGATTGGCAATATACATGTATAACATGTACCATGTAAGAAGACAGCATGATTTTTTGTATTTTCCTTTTTCATAGAGAAAATATAATAAAATGTTAATTCAGCAATATAATTTAAGGCCATTCTTTTACTTATTTTAAGCTTGTTACGTGTAAAACAAAACACTTTTGCTTCCCAGTTTCATTATTCCTGCTGTTAACGCTACTTTGTGCGCTGATAAAACTGCACCACGGCTTTCTCTTGTTCGTGAGTTTCGATCGAACCGTGCCGCATGTCGCGGATCTCGCCGATGGCGTCGATCCCGGATATCTTCTTGGTCTTCACCAGGTAGCAGGCCAGCATGGTCCCCGTTCTTCCGTGACCGTGCATGCAGTGAACCGCCACACCCTGAAGAGGAACAGGTTTTATTTTGTAAAAACAGCAGCACACCCATCATTCATTCCTCATTATCTCTAAGATCATCGCAGGAATTGTTTGCTATTCATTTTTCCAAGTAGAAAGCTTGGTTTGGCGAAGTGTGCAAAACCAGCCATCGAGCACAAAGTGTCTGACGGAGATCTTACCTCTCCCTTGGAGTTGGCTTCTTCTACAATGGAGAGGAATCTATCGATCTGACTCGGCGAAGGCGGAGTGAAGTCCACTATGTTGATGTGGTGAAGCTGTAACTCTGGGCACGAGTCGTGGTAAGGTGGTTTTCTCTCACACAGGCAAACCAGGTGTTTGATACCGCTGTCCAGCAGGTACTGGTACTCCGATGTCATCCTGGGCAGCGCCAGTCCGGCCAGTTTGTTTGGAACGACCCAGGAGAAATTGTGCGGAGGGGTGGACGCCATGCTGGTCAAACTGAGGAGAGAAAGACAGGAGTGTAATCTTTGCATTTCACTGTATTACTTCACGCTTTACCCTAAAAACACACACTGATGTGTCGATTCATGGATTAGTTGTTTGTTCATGATGGTGAAAAATGTTCAGTTTTCCCCAAAAAAACTTGATCACAAGCACCTAAAGACACAATTAAGGCAAATGGCAGTATAAATATATATTCTGTATATATATATATTACCTTTTAAACAAGTTGATTCATTGAGGCATATCGGTTGCAGAGACCTTGAGAAACAACTGAGCAGTAAGTTGACTGTGAAAGCTCCAGGAATAGACTGGCTCGACCAGGGACTAACAGAAATAACACACATGTTTCAACATAAGACATAGAGGCTGGGTCAGTACTCATAATTCCCGACACGTTTTTACTTTTGCCACTGATGTGTATTTCAGACATCTACAGTTGCATCGTTTGATATTTAGAATGAACATATATCTGGATACATAGGAATATAAAAATCACATTATTTGCATATCTAACGTTAAAGTCCAATGTTTTAGTGAAACGTGCATTTTAAACACCCCGTTTTCTTGGCATTAAATGGATTTAATTGAAGGTAATTCCCACAAGAAGTACGATTTATTTGTATGAATATGGACAAATGAATGCGTGTGCTAGTGCTGACGGGGAGGGAAGCTATCCTGACGCTGGCTATTAGCTTTGAGCGACAGCTACTCGGAACGTTACTTACAGTTTTTTTTTTTCGATGGACGTTCAGCGGTTCGTCACCGACGCTACCTTAGCTAGCTATAGGTTAAGTTAATACCGTTACATTAATTGTTACGTCCCTGTTCTCTTCAGCATGCTAGCTAACTACTGCTAACGGTGCAAGTATCTGATAGCCGTTATACGAGCAGCAATGCTAGGTGGGGCGGTCAGGGAATCCCAGGTGACCTTTCATCCGGTAGGAAACAAGCCGTCACGTTACATCACTTATTAACCCATAGAATTTTTTTTTTTTTAAATACTATTGATCAGAAAAGAAAACGACTGCTTCGTGACGAGGAATAATTAATTTAGCGGCTCTTTGGTTGTTCAAATGAGAAATAACATCCAGTATGTGGTGGTTTATGTAAATACTTCCGGTTGCTTCTGCCGTTTTCAGCAGTCAGGATGGCCGAGCGGTCTAAGGCGCTGCGTTCAGGTCGCAGTCTCCTCTGGAGGCGTGGGTTCGAATCCCACTTCTGACATACACTTTTCTTTTTTTTTTTTTTTTTACATGTATTTTTATTGTTGTTAAAACAGATGTACAATGTCATACAGGTTGTAATGTTTCACAGTAGTTAAAATTATTGTGGCGACAGCGTACAGTGTAACAAGAATTACACAGCATTTTAACAATTTACATTTTTATATTTTTATAAACCCCATCCAACCCTGACAATCCCTGTGCCGGTGAAGATGAAAGTCAAGATGAAAGTACTTTACGTTGAAGCTTGTTTTGACATACACTTTTCTTGTCGTCTGTAAATTGTGAGATTTATTATTTCATTACATTTACATTTAGGGCATTTAGCATTCGCTTTTGTCCAAAGAGACTTATAATAAGTACATTTGTCAAAAGAAAGAAACCACAACATATCATTGCCCATAAAGTAAGAGCTAAAAATAGAAAGTGTTAGGTCCTAGTCTGAGTAAAGTAGTAGCTGTTCAGCAAGTGCTTTTTTTGGGGGGGGGGGGGGGTCATGTTGTTAGTGGGTCATGCTATGCAGAGTTGAGGTGAAGTCTGAACAGGTGAGCCTTGAGCCTTTTTCGGAAGATGGCAAGTGACTCTGCTGTCCTGACATTGGTCGGGAGTTCGTTCCACCTCATTTAATTTTATTATAATGCATATCATGATTAATTTCGGTGTTATATGTTTATGGTGTGTACACCATATCCATAGGTCGCAGTCTCCTCTGGAGGTGTGGGTTCGAATCCCACTTCTGATATACACTTTTTCTTGTCGTCTGTAAATGGTGAGTTTTATTATTTCATTGTATTATAATGCATATCATGATTGTTTTCTGTGTTATATGTTTATGGTGTGTAGAATCATCATCAGCCGCCGGAACGACTGTCCAACACTTTCAATGTTGGAGGATGACAACCAATCAGATCCGCGGCTCTAACATTTCCCACCAATCGCCTTCGACCAGCTCCAACATTGGACCAATCACGACAGAGAAATGTTGGAAATGTTGGACAGAGCCGAGCGAAACCGAGCGTTCAGGTTGCAGTCTCCACCGGAGGCGTGGGTTCGAATCCCACTTCTGACATACACTTTTTTTTGTCTGTAAATTGTGAGTTTTATTATTCCATTGTATTCTAGTGCATATCATGATTATTTTCTGTGAATCATCAACAGCCACCGGAACGACCGTCCAACATTTCTCAATGTTGGAGGATGACAGCCAATCAGATCCGCGGCTCCAACGTTCTCCCACCAATCGCCTTCGCCCAGCTCCAACATTTGACCAATCACGACGGAGAAATGTTGGAAACGTTGGACAGAGCCGAGCGAAGCCGAGCGAAGCCGAGGAGATTTGCCGGTAAACGTCGGAAGTTTTTTGAGCGATGATTTTGAGGCGAGACAGACAGAGAAGACAAAGCAGAACAAACCACATGGTAAGTATTTATATTTCAGCTTTTCGCCTGTTAGGAGGCGTTCAGCAGTCAGGATGGCCGAGCGGTCTAAGGCGCTGCGTTCAGGTCGCAGTCTCCTCTGGAGGCGTGGGTTCGAATCCCACTTCTGACATACACTTTTTTTTTTGTCTGTAAATTGTGAGTTGTATTATTTCATTGTGTTATAATGCATATCATGATTATTTTCTGTGTAATATGTTTATGGTGTGTAGACTCAACACTAACTTGTAAATCAACTAACGCTTAAACCTTCATGCAGAATTTTTCACTGTGGAATTTTCTAATGAAATGCCTTTGGATATATACAGTAAAATATAACATCAAGTTAAAAATTAATTAAAATTAAACCGTCTGTTTCCAATCACTAATTTCACTTCAGGTGCCGTCTAGATGACCTCAGGTATCGTCTCACAAACAGCATTTTTTCACTGTGGGATTTTTTTAATAAAACGCCTTTGGATATTTCTTGTACAGTAAAATATTACATCAAGTTAACAATTAATTAAAAGAAACCAGTCTGTTTCCAATGTTTAATTATACACTTATGAGGACCTA
Organism: Eutrigla gurnardus; assembly: GCF_963514095.1. Lineage (NCBI taxonomy): Eukaryota > Metazoa > Chordata > Actinopteri > Perciformes > Triglidae > Eutrigla > Eutrigla gurnardus. The sequence goes on from NC_139921.1 coordinate 26,338,611, forward strand.
TTTATACGAAGATATTTATTTTAGCTAATAAATTACTTAAAATGTTACACACTGTCCCTTTAAGTACAGTAACAGAAGTATTTGTACTTACCGTCTCTGGTTCGGCCTTAAGTCTGATGTGGTGACCAGACCTGTGCTCGCCGGCCTGCTAACTGAGTAAGAGAGGTTCAGGTGCATGCTTGTTCAGTCCTCCTGTAGGAAGTGTGCAAGGGAGGCGTACCGAAGAGTTTTCATACAATGAACCTTCACACAAGAATGTATAATAAATGGTGTTTTGAAAGTAGGCGGAGCTCCATGTCTCCTCGAGTCGGGAGTTGTCCATGTAGCCTGAACTCAGGCAGAATTTTAATTTGTGGCACACTAGACGAATATTAATAGCTGTGCAATTTATCTTCCAAGTATGATATATCCATTCTTTGTTTTTGGTGTGGTTAAAAAAAATGTCCTTAATGCCGTAATTCCCTCCTACACGCTTTACAGCATCTCATCGGTCTGCATTCCTCCCTGTGTCTTGCCACCTGAGGAACAACGTGTATACATACCACACGTTACCGATTAACCGTTCAAAGCATGATGCATTTAAGAGAAGTCTAGATAGTCTAGAGGTCAATAAACGAGATGAGATGATGATGGGAACGAAGGGATGCAAAGGCTATCCGAACATCCCTACTTAGGGCGGGATAGATTCCTCATGGATTCCCCCGGTAAGCAGAATGTTCCTTGCCGGGTAGAGCTGAGCTTCCATGAAATAAACCATATCAACCATCTGATGATCGTCCAGGTGTATGTATGTACACAGATATTTGAGGAAAAGTAAAAAGTTGTCGGATAAAATAAATACTCCTGATGCCTCAACATTGGACTTAAATACAGAAAAGAAATCATGATGTCATTATTTACAGAGATACAGTTTTGTGTACAGAGGGAGTGGTAATAATGGAGATATTTACTTACTGTCACAAGAAAGTACATCAAACGGTTGGTGTGCTGTAAGGTGAAGCCAGACAGTAGGGAGTGGGACTATGCATGTATCAGGGGAGTGCGGTGACAACTCACACAAAAGTCTGCATCAACTGGTTGACAAGTTATGTAAGTGGGTGGGGCAAAAGGGGAGGTGTAATCAGAATGGCATCAACTAGCCTGGCAACGCGCCAACTTGCTGAGCTTATTTCCCGTCCCCTGAACATTTGGATGACGGCTGAAGAACATTTTGGATGACGGCTGAAGAAATCAGACCACGTCAAAGGAAATGAGACCATTTGTCCATCAACGGTTAATAACACAAACACAAACTTTCAGAACTCACAGCACAGCACAGTTTACTTGCTAGTCGTTTTATACAAACAGTAGAAAGAGGGTTTTTGTATGTGAAGGAGACAAACTGCATCACATTTGCCAGATAGATGTAGATACACGGAGACTTCGTTATCAGACAGGTAACTGTAGAGAAGAATCACAGAGTCGGAACGTTTCACACAATCCCGTTAAAAAAAGTTCTCATTGACCTGTTGGGTTCAAAACAAAACGAAATAAAAAAAAGCCTAACAGAGCTGTTCCACGTACAGTTATAGAAAGATATCTAGGTTCACTTTTAAACAAACATAAAACGACTGAGACCCTTTTACAGCCAACGTCATCCAAACCATGCGTGCACGTCTTGGCAACGGAAGTGGCGTCGTTGCCCGTTCCATTCACACAAGTTGACAAACTTTAAACGTTTGATTGAAAGCATCAAAATGTGTGGTTGTTGGAAAGTCCTGTCGTCAGAATCGATATGCATTAGTTCTAGAATTCCATAGCAACAGGTCTTTCAGTGTAAGGAGTGCCGTGTTCCTGTGGTTGCTCGTAATAACAAACATAAACTGTTGGTTTAGATGAGGACGCCAGATTTGACTATACCAGCAACCATGAAAGCATTTGGCTGGGAGCCGGATTTAACATTCAGAGCATTAATGTATTAGCTTTGTAAAGATACAGTGGAGAAATGTCGAGCTGCGCAGAGAATGAAGTCTCCCTCTGTGTGTGTTGTTATCAGAGCTTCTCCTTGCTTTGTTGACATGGCCTTTTAGTGCATGTGAGCGTTCCCTACTGAATTTGCGATCTTTGGTGGTTAACGCCCTCGTTTACCTCGATGAACTACTGCCCTCTGTTGTACTTCCGTTGCCAAATTGCATTCGCACACTAACGTACATCATCGTCGTTCCGCCTCCTGTAAAAGGGTCCAGTAGTGAGCGGTCCTACGTCACCGGACCCACCGGACAAACCATTTAACAGAACATTTGGAAGTCCCCAAAAAAGAACCACATAATATTTTTATTCTCATTTTATGGATTTTTTTGTTGTTTTGTACACATCACAACCTGAAGACTTGCTAGGTTTGACTGGTCCATCACGTCTCTGGGTTATCATCACACTCATCATCATCTTTGCGTCATCTAAAAGACCCCTTCAACATGCTGCAACACCCCTCAAAAAACATCACAATCACGACCCCTTTAATAGTTACATGTAAACTCTGTGGGTTTTTAAATTTCGCACTCTTAAGGTGCCGTTCAAGAAAGGGGGAGGGGGGGAGGGCAGCAATAATCGCCGTGCCCTCCTACTAGAAGATTTCTACATATTTTGAACGTCCGCGTTCAAAGTCCCACACTGAGCAGAGTGCCGGAGGGCCACGCCGAGTTTACAGGATGGCACAGAAGAACTTCTTCTCCCTGAACGGGTTCTCTGACGCCGGCACTGGCGACAGCAGAGGGTCCTCTTTGGCATGGGCTTCGCAGTACGACATTAAGTCTGCTGCTGCTTTTGACACCTGGTGTTGAACAGACACACATGCACAACATGTCAGCACACAAAGATAAAGAAGGGATGAGCGGCATTTTGGGAATAAAGGTGTGTTCGTTTTTTTTTAGTTCAGCATTGAGATTCTCTTCCCGTCGTCTTCGAATCAGAAATGGAGACAATAAACACCGTGGCGGTCTGAGGTCCACCAGAGGTCTACGATAGACCCTCATGTTGATACAGAGACCCAACCACAGAACCACAGACCGTCTATGGTACAAACTAGTGTTGTCACCATACCAACATTTTGGTATCGGTACTGGTACCAACATGTATTTCGATACTTATCAATACTTTTAGCAAAAAAATGTCATTACTGACTTTATTTTAATAGAAAATCTTAGATAACATATTAATCAGTAAATAAAAACAAATACCACAAAGACGAGCTTTTCTAATGGACACAATTTTAAAAATAATAATAATAATAAAAAAAAAACGATTCAAAACATTTTCTTATTGGACTCAAAACACTTTTAGAACAGTGAAATAGATTTCGAAGTACTAGGCTTTTCTTATTGCATTAAAACATTTTTTAGAACAGTCAGTGTGAATATAATAATAATAATATAAATATAATAATATAATATAAATAAACCGGCTCTATTTTTCTTCTTCCAGAGCTACTTTTATTAAGAGTGATGGGGGGGTGGCGCTTGCTTTTAGCACTGAATGTGGCTTTTCTTATGAGTAAATTAATTACCTGTCGTTCCCTGAGCTCAGTGTGCAGGTCTGGGTTCGGAGGTGTTTCCGCCGTTAGCCATGCATGTTTTAAACACCGTTTACACAGTGGTGCATCAGCGGTAACTGCCTCGCCCTGCTCATTTGTTTGCACTTCGCGCCCCTGGCTTGTCCACAAGTTGCGGCGTGGTGACGGATGCAGCAGCCATTCTCCTCTCCGTGCTCCTCTCTCTCTCTCTCCCTCTCTAGTACCGGTATACCGAACAACCCTACAAACCAAAGGTCGTTATTTTAAGGGTTGACGGAGCAGCTACAGTGTTAGCATAGCTGGGGGGGTTTAGCTCTGGAGGTAGAGCGGGTTGGCTGGCAACCGCAAGATTACCGGTTCGATCCCTGGCTCCTCCTAGCAGAGTGCCTGGTGTCCCTGAGCAAGACACCTCACCCTAATTGCTCCTGACGAGCTGGCTGTCGCCCTGCGGGGTTGACTCCGCCGTCAGTGTATGAATGTGTGTGTGAATGTGTGTGTGAATGTCAGTCATTCCTGTAAAGCGCTTTGGACAAAAGCACTACATAAATGAGGCCATTTAGCATTTAGCTGACCTCCGATCCATCCGAACTCCATTCAGAAAACAAGCATTTTAAAAGTTGTTTGCTTATCGTCTTGCAGACGGTCCTAACAAACCACGACTTTGGACTTTTTATAAGCTGTGGTCATTCTGTAGTTACTCCTGCATCCTTTTTATCCATTTCATTGAAGGCTCCTGCTACATATCATACATAATATGATGTATGTCCCATACATAACGGACAAACATGAGAGTGATAACAATCATCTCACTGCCTCTGCAGGAAAATTGCATATTGCATCTTTTCCAATTAATAAAACCACTCCTTTAAGTATTGGCTAGATGTTTTCCCCTGTTTTAAACCTAACGGCTGCTCGTGTGCGGACAACGGGACCGGATGCGTCTGCTCACCTTTATCCTGTCGATGTTGGCCTCCATCTTCAGCTGCTCCACCAGCTTCCTGGCTTGTGCGATGCTGGCCGTGTTATTGCTCGCCATGGGTGCTTGTCAGTCAGGTCTGGTGTGCTCTGCCTACGAAGAGGAGGAAGAGGGTCAAGCATCCTGAACACTGTAGCTCACCCACAGGGTGCCACTGATGAAAACCGGCACTGTAATATAGCAGGCATGCGTAGAGGAGCGCTAGTAACACACACACACACACACACATTATTTATGGTGTCAGTTGCTAGGCAGCCTGTGACAGTGAGGCGGCAGGGGGATGTGCGAGGGGGGAGTGCTTTGTCCAGCACGATATTTAAAATACTATAACGACTGGTTTCAAAAGAATGAAAACATAAATTGTGCACCGATGACGGAGGTTTTTCTTAAAGCCTGCTCATATTTTCCAACAGCGTGTCACACAGCGACACATGATGTCCTCCCAGTGCATCATGGGAAGGATGATGAATCAATAAATTGAATCCAAGGTAGGACATGTCCAATGCTTTATTTGTTCTACCGTGGTGCTACGTTTACTCAAGCACTGCACTTACGTACAATTTTATGGTCTATTACAATGACTTTTATGGTTTCAGCTATAATCAACTAATAAATGACGATTTAAAGATGAAACTATCCTGCAGGATGTATAGCTTTACACCTGCACAAGTAATATTAATGCATCCATAATTACAGTCCAATAATATACCATAAACATATCATTTCAGAGTCAGAATTCGTCCTTTTACGTTGTATATTTTGATGCTAATACTGGTAAATACTTGTTTTCATCCTAATCAAACTGTTCAGTAGTTTTTTTCCATGCATACTTTTCCTTGGATTCGTCACCTCTCGTTAACGGCACACGGTTTCATCTCCGTGTCCTCAGACGTGTCTTTTAGAACGCCTGGGATTAAATGGCTCAAGCTGTGTGCGCTCTAAAACAGCGTCCTCCTTCACGTGTGATCAATCTCCCCCTGCGTCATCCGTCTGTACGCGCTGTGGTATGACTCAGCGTGGGGCTAGGGCTGATCCCAGCGAGGTGCTGGAGCTCAGCACGAATATTGATGGGTGACCTGCTGCCGTCACACCGACCTGGACCCCCGACGCCCTGATCGGAAACGTGCACGGGGGTGCAAATAATCACAAAAAAAGCTGTCAATCAACTAATAGATTGGCTTTAGAACAGTTGCATTTGATAAAGCAGCCGAGGTTGACTTCAGTAAGAGTTTTAGTCCAAGGTGAAAAGAGTTTAACAGACTCCCTGTCACTGGAAATTGTTTTAAAATACAAGCTGAAATCTACACCATCTACTTCATTTAACACGTTTTCAGGACCGAGACGTTTCCTGGAAAATCTCGAGCCGCCGTCAGAGCAAACGACAATCTGAGGAGGAGGATTTATGAGCACGATCTGCAGCAGACTGCACAGCATTAACAGTGAAACATAAACCTTGTGTTTAATAGTCACGGCAGCTGAGGGATCCTGGATGTTCTCACTCTGGAGGACTGCTTCACCTTTTAGGGTGTTATCAAAGTGAGCCAAAAAACATTTTAATAACATGTTTTGATCATCTCATATTGACTGTATCATATGTCAGATTGTATACAAATATCGTGGGCTCTTGCACACAAACCTCACCAGAATACAAATAGGCCAGAGACGAACTACCAAGTTGTGATTGACAAGAAGAAATTAGTCTTCGGCGTCTGTTTCGTATCGAGGCCATAATATTGTTTCGACACTCGGGGGAGACGTCAAAACGGGCCAGCGTATATATCTCCAGACTATTGATAGGAAAAGATGTCCCTCTTTTTACGGTTTCTGGGATGTCTGAGGAAAAGTAGGGCCCTGTTCATTACAGAAAATAATTAGACAATGAGAAACAATAGCCTAGTTTGTGTGGAAATGCCAGGGAAAGATGATTTTTCTAAATAAATGTCATAAAAGCAGACGTTCCTTGAGGGGGCGAAGGAAAAGAAACACCCGATTTGAATCGTGTTACCTCTCATGAGTTGGCTGAGGACACACAACTACCCGTATACATACAACTACCCGTATACACCCAACTACCCGTATACATACAACTACCCGTATACATACAACTATTCGCAACACTTCTTGTCGTTTAAAGTCAAATAAGACTCTACAGCTCGTTGCTGTCCTTTGAGCACATACTTGCACCGAGCTAAATGCTAAAGTCAACATGCTAACAGGCACACAATGACGACGGTGACTCATCTGTTAGCAGGTATAATGTTTACCATGTTCACCATCTTAATTTAGCATGTTAGCGTGACAAACAACCTACACTGTCATCCCCAAAACGGATCTAAAAATCAGGGATTTTCAGATCTCTGTTGCTTCCAAATGACATTCATCTGGTGTTGAGGTTGACTGCTATTTTCACTTGGCTGTGCAAAATATGTAAAAAAAAAAAAAAAAAGAAGGAAAGGAAAAAGCTGAACACAAAGGATGTTATAAGCTATTTAGCAGCGCTGTCACTGTGTGCACAAAGTCACTTTCCTCCTCGTTGTCAGTGGGCCGTGTGGAAAATGCCACCCTGACATTTTCAAATCTAGAGGAGGAGGGGTGAGGAGATGGTGGCATGTTGAGGATGTCCATGCATGTCGACTCCAGGAGGAACAGCTGCTGCCTTAAAGGCAACTAAAAGGGTTTAATGAACGAGAAAGAGAGTAGATTGTTTCCTGTAAAAGTGTGTTCTGCTTTAGGACATATCTCCACCGCTACGCTCTTCTGTGTATCAAGATGCGCTTCCTTCCTTTCTATCTGTCAGACGCCCCAAAACACCATCCTGAGGCGTTGCACATGGTGTTCACGTGCTGATAACGGGCGCCGATAATACACTTAAAAACTTTACTCCAAAGCTGTAAAAAAGCACTCAGCTGTGATGCTACGAAGCCGGCTGATGTTAACATGCTCCGGTGCGTCGCGTCTTGCTGCTCTTCATTCACCTTGTCTGATACTCCTCCGCACGCTGCTCTGCTGTCTGCCTGCAGTTCAGTCAGCACTTGGTGTCCGTCCAACTCTCTGCAAACAGACAGAAAGAGAAAGAAGAAGAAAAAAAAACACAGATGAAGAGAGTTTGAAGAGAATAATGAGCATCAGGAGGTTGACGTTTCCATTCTTGCATTCTCTGTGTGTCAGAATGCCACAGTTCACCATTACAAACTCCACTTAAGAGAAAACACCACAACAAACTACTGAAGGCGATACGCTTAATATGAAGCTAGAGGGAGGGTCAGACACTACAAGATCCTTCACCAGGAGGAATCCCTCATGGGTCCTGGCTAGGAATGAAGTAATACCATGAACAAGACAAGATAGTCTCATTCCAAAATGGACTGAAAGAAACGCTCCAAGTGGGTTCATTTGCAGCGATAAAACAAACAAGATCTTTAGCTTTGGAGATGCCAGTTCATTACCTTTGGACAGAGCCAGGCTAGCTGTTTGCCCCTGTTTCCAGTCTTTATGCTAAGCTAAGCTAACCAACCTTCTCATCTTACTCTCAAGCAAAATGACAGCATTTTCCAAAAATGCCAAACTAGTCCGATAAGTTTTGCCTGTGTTGGTGCACCGCTCCTCCTCTTCCTCACTCCTCTCTTTCTCCGGTCCAACAGATTCACTCTTAATGCATCTCTGACTCGGCAGCTCGGTTTTTCTGCCGCTTCTGATAAATGGGCCAATTACACTGCATGAGCAGATCTGCAGAGGATGGGAATTCCACCCATCGTAAATCATGGCAGCGGGCAACGCTAAAGCAAACGTTACAGCGAGGCATCCATTAACAAAAACCCGCGGCAAGCGGGCGAAACCCCTGAGCCAGAGTATTCTAGCGATGTTGAAACTGCTTACAGCTTTAAAAAACAAACCAAAGAAGAGCGGGAGATCTTACTGAACTGTACTGTCACCTCTCCTGATTCACTGGAGCCATTCGTCTACGCCGTTACGCCGGGTTACTCACTATATATCAGTGCAGTGAGTCACAAAAAGGAGCAGCGTGTGGGATTTAGTGCCATCTAGTGGTGAGGTTGCAGATTGCATCCAACTGAATACCCCTCCGCGCACCCCTCCCTTTCCAAGTGTGTCAGAATCAGTGTTGGTTTGTCCGTTCTGGGCTACTGTAGAACCACGGCAGTGCAACGATGTGAATGAAAACATAGTCGTGAATATTATATTCTATTTCTGACAATAAATAAGTATTTGACTGTTTCACAAAACAAAGCATGGGTTTTTATAAACCAAAATCAAATGTTCAAATCAGATATGTAAAACAAGTAAAGGAGACCAGTTTGTTGCTACCTGACAGTTTTCAATAAATTATGCTTAGTACTAAAAATGTGCTGAAGCTTCATACCCCAAAAGGTTGACTTTTGCCAGAGAAACCAGGGAAGAAATCCTTCATAAATCATGTTGTCAGGACTCAATACATAATGTTTCTTATGCCAAGTGGAAAAAAACCCCTGAAAGCATCAGCATCTCTCTCATATTCCTGCAGGACTTCTTTACAGTTTTACACACACAGACACTGGAGGCGTTTCAGGGATCTTGTTATACGGAAAACATATGACTTATTGCCATTATTGACGTTACCTTTCAGTGACCTGTAACTTGTGACATGATGTCATGTCTTCGGAGTTACATTTACATCTGGGAGTTTCCCAGGACAATCATCTGCTGTTTGTGTGCTGCTGGTTATGAAAGTAAAGGTTATGTGGGGTTTTTTTTTTAATATCTGTGTTTGTGCTTTTCGTTTGTTTTTCCTATTTACTATAAATCACTTTTCATTAAAGCAAACAGTTCAGCAAACCAGGCTGCTGTGTCTTAGATACGCGGATGTCTTTTGTCTCCCGTTCCCGGCAACCGCTGGTTTCCAATCACTTCCATACAATACAAAAATCTATTATTAACATGTTGAGCTTCAAGTTCCTGCTAATTGATTTTTATACTGTAAAAAAAAAAAGTCATGGAAAACAACGGCTGCCTGTAAAAACATCAGAAAATGTAAAATATACATGATTTGTGCAGCTGAATCTTGCAAAGCATTAAAAAGGTTCTTTAACTCGATCGAGGAAGCATCATTTGGAGGTTAATATTTGTCGCAATGGGGCTTTAATTCAATGCACCATGATATAAATGTTCTTTTTGCTCACTGCAGAAGATATTTGAAAAGCCGTGTACTGAAGCATTACCAAAGTGTCCAAGCGTCAAATTCATGACTCCACTCTTACATCATTCACTGTCTACTTTTCCCCTCCGCTCTTAGATCAGTTTACTGTACGCTGCAAGAAGGGCAAGAAAGCCGACTGCAAAATCATTTTAAGAAAACGTTGCTGAATCTGACTTCCCCGTGAACCGTTTGTGTCATCATATTTGTGTTGCAGAGCAGCGGCGAGAGACAGCGAGTGCTCAAACTTATCTTAATGCTTTGGCAATATTGTTCTCTACTTTTATGCCAGGGAAGCATCTTGAACTGAAGTGCGCTGCAGGAGGAGAAACGATGGGAAAAAGGTGCTGGTGATCCATTTCTCTCCTGTGTTCTAGCCTTCTGCTTCCCATCGCTCCCTGTGTGGCAGACAGGTGTTCAGTGATGGGACTGAAACTCCCCCAGCGTGCTCCGTCCTGCTGCTAACACCGCCCGATCAATCTGACCCCCTCCGCCATCCTTCCCCCCGCCATTTGGATCCGTTTTGAACCCCTTCCTCCGGGGCTTTCGGAGAGGGTCTGTGCTCGTGACGAGGCTGGCCCTCAACTCTGGGTATCGCTGACTTTAAAGGTGATTGAGCTCCACAGGAAACATCCTGGTGAGGAAAATATAATTCCTGGCCTGTCGAGAGTGATGATCTCTCAGGCACTCCCACATACGCTGACTCTTAGCCCGGTCCTCTCCCCCTTTCTCCCCTGTTCTCTTTCTGCAGAGCACACCTTACTTTTTTACACCATCCAAAGAGATAAATCAAGGTGGCCAGGCAGGGAGTGTTCTGTCCTCTGTGATGCCCAGAGTGTGAAATCAAGAGTGTGGTAATTAAAAATCTGTCCCCAGCTCAGCCATCTGGACCCCGGAGAGCCAGTGATTAACCTGCAAGGGTCTGCAGGGACCTGAGGAGACAGGATGGGACCCCTGCTCTGAGATAACCCAGGCTAAGTTTTCAGAGCAGATAAAGGTCTGCCCCCTTAGTTACTGTTGCTATGCATGTCACATTTTCAATGACAACAGTGGCAAAAAGATGTTTTCTTATTATTTGTGGATCTGACCCCTTGCACAAGACTGATAGATGTCTTGATTAAGAAAAAGCTGGGAAGCTACTTTGTTTAACGCACCAAAAAAAAAAAAAAGTAACTGTAAATGCTGACACAACACATTTCTCGATCGAGTCATGTTTTACTTCAAAACCAAAAATCTAAACCCCACTGCTGATTTTTCAAAAATGCTTTCAAAAATCATTATTATTACTTAAACAGAAAAGACAACAGTGATGCACGAGCATGCAAAGGCACTCGAGCGTATGCAGAAAGTCGGGTCATCACAGTGTGACTGAGTGACCGTCCTGCATGTGTCACAGGACAACGAGGTACAGGCTGTGATGTCACTGTGACACGGGACGCAGTGAAGGGCACATTCAGCTAAGCAGAGTGGTGAATAGACGAGGAGAGTTTACGCAGAATAAATAAACAGGAATGAAGTTTATCGGGAAGGTAGGAGGCCGAGATGCGACGGTAATATCTTCTTTCAGGGTGACCTCCACGGCGACCGCAGCAGAGGAGGGCGCAACACAAAACTGACCTCCGGAGTTATTAATGAACACAATCAAGATGGATATTGACTATTGAATGTAATACAGCACAGATCTCTGTCCTTGAATAGGAGATAGGACACCCGTCCTCTTACGTCTGCACGCCAAGATGAAGAGATGGGACACAGAGAGCAGAGCTGTCTGGGGAGATGACGGCGAGTGTGACAGCTGAGCCTCCTTCTCCATCACTATTTCTGTTAGAGACCTGGAGCTGACCTCCAGGCTCTGATCACAACAGTCTCTAACACCATTATTATACAGGAACAGTTTACTCCCAAAATAGTAGAGGTTCACTCTATACTGCAACATGATTAGATTACATATTTACACATTTAAGCATTATTTCCATTGATTTAACACAATAATGATGCTACTATGACTACTCCTACTGACTACCACAAGAACTGTATTTGTGAAAAACGTTTGTTTTATGCCGTACAATGTATTGTTAATTGACAAACAATGTGTATTTTAATAGAGTTTGTCCAGGAAAAGCATTAACTGATCCTAGCAACAGCCAAAGCTACCGTGTCGACTACTGTCATTGGCTACTGACTGGCCAGGACAAACCAAACCCACCCCGTCTCTTAGAAATAGGTTAGAATGAACACAATGTCGGGCTGAATGAATGAAGTGAATGGTAATTCAAGCTGTATTCTATCTACAGAGCCCGCCCACTTCACGAGAGAAGAAGAGAGAAAAAACCCCCACACAAATACAGATGTCTCGCTTGTGAATTGGCTTTCAAATGTTGGCACATGACAGGACCATGTTGCTTTTATCACATTAACAAACATTCCTGAAGAAGATTCGACATAGAACGTTCTCTGTGCATTAGCCTCCATTAAGTCGGACATTAACCCTTCCTCTTCCTCTCGCCTTCCTCGTGCCGCTGCCTCTCGGTCAGACCGCCACCACCCGTGAATATTCGATTAGCCCGGACATCTGTGCCACCCCAGCATGCACTGCCCTTCCTGCCATTTTAGAGATTGTGTCGTGTGTGCATACATATATCCTGTGTGTGTGTGTTGGGGGTGAATCTAGGTCCCAGAAGGGGGGAGGGATGAAGGCAGTGGCCCAGGAAATGATGCATCCCCCCAGGAGTCAAGAAGGCAGCAGGGAGGAGGCTTATTGCTCCAGGGAGCACAAATGTGATCTATTATGTTTATTAAATCAAACGATCAAGGCTCGGCATGATTCTTCTTTGTTGGATTAAAGCTGTGACCAAGTGCTTTTCCTCAAATGTTTAAAGACTTTGCATTTGAAACCTTTGATGTGTTACGTAACAGCAGTGTGGTTAGTGGGGTAGAAACAACGGCCGACACTGCCATCACAGGAACAACCATATACGTTAGAAGCAAAATGTGTTTTTGTGTGTGTGACCAGGGCGGAAAATTAACACCAGTCACCTGCCAAATAACGCTGGTGAATTCTGGCTGTGGGTGAGAGGGTTGTTTTTAAATTCCCCTGGACCAAATGTGCCAGAAATTGAGCAGTCATGCAGAGCTTCCTTTCCACTCTGGAGATGATATGCGAAAGAGGCGGCCAAATTTAAAAGGTTATCTTCCTGCCGTGTGTGCATCATAAAATTGTAGTTTCACCAAGCTTTCTTTCATATTTCAACGGTGAGGTATCAGCAGGATTTGTGCATTTTCCTTCAGTGAGGAGGCATAAACATACTTTTCCACTGGAATCAATCCGCAAGCCAAGAATAACACGGCCAGACTCCTGGGCTGTTAACAATATTACAAACATCCGGGCTTGTTTAGATTCTGCTGAGAGTTTGAGTGCGCTGGCCGTTTCTCCAACTGCAGGTTTGGCCCAAAGTCTTGAAAGTGATTTAGTCTCAGCTCTCGGAAACTTCCATTTGTTTGCCGACGCTTCCAGGGGCGAGGACTTGAGAGTTGGACTCGAGTCAGGCATAGATCACAAAAATGCTGACTTTGAGTTGCGACTTCGTCTTGACTGCCGGAAGACTTGACTGCCTAATGATTTAATAGTCACAGAGGATGCTAAAGAAGAGACCCGAGTTCTGTGAGAATAATTAAAGTCTCGTGTTTGGCCCTCAAGGACTACAGACTTGGTTTAAGACACTTAAAACATCTTGAGACTTGAGTCCAACCATAGTCACAATCAAGACTTGATGTGGACCTGACAGCTGTGAGATTTAACCACCTTGATGCTAGATTCCTTGTCTTGAAAACAAGATTATTCATGTCTTATGTTTTGCCATCTGGGCCTCAAAAGAATTAAAAACAGTCCTGGAGAGCTGGATTTGAATCAGACTTAAATCGCATAATAAAGGACTTGGAACTTCACTTGGTATATGACAGCTGTGAGACTCCCTAATACTTCAAGGACGGGAGACTTTTTAACTTGGCTGGACAAGGACAAGACAGAAATTTGGTCTAAAAACTTGGACTTGGTTGGACAAGATTCGACATGACTTGGGCTTTCCCCAAAAGACTCTCAAAAACATCTCTGGTTGCTTCCATCCAGACAGACCACAGCACGGTCCAATGAGCCTAAAACCTAAAATCAACACTGTGAGAAGCAAACAAGTGCAGCGAGTACAAAGGTTGAAGCCTTCAGTGCGTCAAACATCCTTCCTCCCTCATGTCACCTTCCCTCTGAAGCCTCGTACAGCTCTGAGAAAAACGTTGTTAAAGGGTAAACAGAAGGTTCACACAGAGATTACAAGAGGAGGAATTATGCTTTTAGGAAGCACAGCACAGGGCTGGATGGATTTCTATTGGGGGGAGAAGGCAGGGATGGGAGTGGAGAGGTCAAAGTGGTCAATAAGGCGTGGATGGTTCCATCGTTACTCCCTCTCTGCTTTCTATCTGTTACACTCGGCGTTTTCCATCTTGCTCCAAAGGATTTCGATGTTCCTCGTTTACCATTGGACACTGTGAGCTGCTCTTCTAGCCTCAACATCGACGTGTGTGAAACACTCCGTGGCCTTGGGGGCAGCTCGCCCTCGGGATACAGTTACAGATACGGAGATGCCCGGACGTCGAGCTCTTGCGTACTTCTGACTCGCTGCGTGCGTTCGCAACAGGCCAGGGTGTGCAACACACGTGATTGGCTGATTTAACGTGAGCTGTACATGACGATGCCTCCGTGTGACGAGCTGAGAGTGGAGGAAAAAAACAGCATGGCTGTGTTCGTTTTCTCAGTTTTCCTGTGAATGCACGCTGCTGTCAGCGACTGTATCTGTCTATGAGCAACATAAAAACAGCAAACCCCCCCGTCCTCCTCCTCTTCCTCCTCATTCTCTCCCGGCCATCTGCCTGACACAACCACGACATAGTGTGGTTGTGTCTGGTCAACTGCGTTCTCCTCGCGGTATGGAGGGCGAGAGTTGAGAATGGACCGAAAGCCTCTCGAGGCTTGTGGGATTCCTCCCTGGTTTTCTTTTGCATCCCCTTTCTCCACATCTCCCTCTTTTCATCCTTCCCTCTGTTTTTTTTCCCTCTCCCCTCATCGCCTCTGCTTGTGCAAACACTCTCGAAACAGATGCCCTTAATTCCCCCGTCTCCACATTGTAACATCGGTCCAATCCTGAGGGAAGGAGAAGGAGGGAGTCCATGCTCAGCTCACCTGACGGCAAGGAGGTTTTTATGGGATTTTCAGAGGGAGGAGGGGATTCCATGATGTAAACCAGCCAGCGGCATCAGTCTTACCCCTTGAGCGCTGACAAAACAGCGTGGAAAAAAAGAAAAAAACCCTCCTCCTCCGGAACACACCCCGTTTTAGATGCGATTGACCCAGATGTCGCCAAAACAGAAAAAAAAAACCCCAACCAAATAATATCCGCCCCACAGAAAAATAAATAAGAATCCTACCTTTTTGCTGTTGTATATGTCTGGTCTCTTTCCGTGACGTCAAACACATCCAGTCCTGTGGAGTAGTATCCACGCGTCCTCCCCTCTTTCTGTCACAAACAAACACACGCACAGTCAGTCAGTCAGTGAGGCAGGAGTACATCCACACACACTCCTCTCTCTGTATGCCTCTCTCTCTCTCTCTCTCTCTGCTCCAGCTGAGATCCTCCCTGCCTCCCCCCTCACTGAGTCTCCACCCTTCAGCCAAAACGCTCAGGCTGCAAGAAACTACCCTCCTCTTCCTCCTCCCTCCTTCTGTTTTCTGCTATCAGGACACACTCCCTTCGTCTCCCAACGGTCCACAGGAAAAGCCTTGACTGTCTCTCTAAACACCTACAGTAAACAAATGAATACCAAGACAGCTGGCAGTTTGGACTAGCTGGATATCCGTCTTGATAAATATTCACACTGGTTCCTGCATACGCTTCAGCTGCCCCCCCCCCCTTAACTCACATTTAAATGGTGTTTTTCTGCCTGCCAAATAAAAGGTTACTGTGTTTGTTTCCAGGCGTTGCATGAGAGAGAAAAAACAAAATTCATTCAACCCTCAACAACATCCTGCAGTACACACGACATGTGCCCTGCCAGAGTTGAGGCTTTTAATCTTTAAACCACTTGTTTATTACAGTGAAGCCATCTAAGATTAAAAGAAAAAAAAAAAAAAAAAAAAGAAACTGTCCCAGCAACTGTGCACCAATACACATAAACAAACAGCGTTGCTCTTGTGTTTGCATACGGGATTTTCTACATGTACAGGATGCACTCGACGAAGGTGAGATCCGCTAGATCAAGTGTGGGAGTGTGAGATGAGACCATATTATATACAAGTAATGTTATTAAGTAAGGAGGTTATGTTTTTGGTCCCATATGCTTGTGTGTTAACATGTCTTGTTTTCGTGAAATATCAAAAAATAAATACATAAAATGAACATGGTAAACGTTCTTACAACATATGCAACCAAACACCCATTTTAACATATTATATAAATTACGAACTTCCTAGTTTGTCTCTGAGTGCGCGCAAATATTCATGTTTGCAAGAGCGTACTGTACATCTGCTTTAATGCACGCGTGTGCCTGGCCTGAAGGTAAACTCAGCTACTGTTACTCATCTTCGCCCTTCTGTCTGCAACCGAGCATCACGTTTTCTGTGAATCACATATTCCTCCGCTTCATTCAGGCAGATGTTATTCTTCGTGAAACTTACAGTAACAGTGCACATCTGAGGAGAGCCGGAGAAAGGAGGAGGAGGAAGAGGAGGAAGAGGAGGGAGAATAAGTGAGTCATGGTTCCCGTGGAGGCAAACACAGGAAGGCTCTGTCACCAGGATACCACAGTGATCTGTGATAGCCCTTCCTGGGTGCCGTAAGCCAGTGGTTTCCAACCTTTAGCCGACGTTCCCAACAAATCATCAATGTTCAGGTTGCAGAAGCAGAGACAGTGACAGCGTGACCCTCCCACCAGATCCAGAGATTTGCTTATTTGTAATCTGATTACTAGGTTTTATTATCGGCTCTGAGGATCATCTCTGAACCTTGTGGTGTCGGCCCAGCTGTTTTAGTTAATAGGCTGGTTTATTAAGTGCTGTTAATCCACCTCAAAGATGAACGGGGGGGGGGGGGCAGATGTGATGGCTTGTAGATGTGATGTCACTAAAGTGGCCTTTTGTAGTGTGATGAACAGTAAAAGGGTGGAGCTGCTATACATGTCACCTTTCCAGGAACTAGGAGAAACTGCCGATGTGATGGTAAATGGACATACACTACATGTCAACGTTCACCCATTCACACACTGATGGCAGAGGCATGCAAGGTGCCATCCGCCCATCAGGATCTTCATTTGGGGTTCAGGATCTTGTCCAAAGACACTTTGACATGCGGACTGGAGCAGCCATAATGAGATTTTCTTAAGTTAAATCGGAGTGCAATCCTTCATCTTAAGTGAAAATATGATCATATTTAACAAGGTTCTCGCTCAACAATGGTGATTTTGGCTGAGGCAGTGGAGGATGAAGGATGCTCGAATGATTCTGTCAGAGCAGCGTTTATATGAGTGTGTATGTGTGTGTGTGTGTGCGTGCACGAGGGGTGGGGTTATTTAGACTGGCGGAGCGAGGCGGGGGGGGGCTTGGATTTCATTTCTGATTTGCGACCATCTGGCTCCTCCAGGCAGCTGTTGGCTCGAGCCGACCAGAGCCGCCCCAATGCCCCATGGGATTTACAGAGAGGTCAGCACTGCTGCTGGAGACACACTGTCACCTAATACTCTCAAACAATCAGCTCAAATGATCGCCCACACACACACACACACACACACACGTGCGCGCTCATAGATAGGGAGATAAGATGCATGGAGGTGTGCGGAAGGAAGACGATAAGTGTGAAAATAAAAACAGCTGCTGATGAAACATCATCAATAAGATCAGCAGAATTGTTTTAAATGTAAAAAAATGATGCACGAACGTGGTCTAATTCAACAAGACAAAAGAAAAAGAGAGGAGAGAGGAGAAAAGGGGGAGGTGACGGAGAGAGAGAGAATGGATTTCCCCCCTCTGTGTTGCCATAGCGACAGCAATGGATGGCGGATGACTGATTTCCGGTACAGCTGTGGAGCTCGGAGGGGAGAGAGAGGCGGACACGTTATCCATGTCGGAGGAAGGAGGTGGAGCTCTCTGAGGAAAGCACCCGTGTTTTCTATTAAACTGCCTTGATGACTTTTTGCACTATTTGTTCTTATCATTCTGGATTTTCTTTGAACAAGCTGCAGAGGCAGTAGTGGATAGTAAGTACATCTACTCAAGTACTGCACTTCAGGACAATTTTGAGGTACTTTTGAGTATTGTATGCTACGTTATAGGTCTACTTCTACTCCACTTGAACAAAAATCAAAATTACTCTTACATTCCCCATAATCATCCAAATACAATTAAAACGTATGACTTCATCTTACATTTTGTAAAGAAACTAGTTTTTATTGCATCTCTCTAGGAAGAGTTCCTACATTTCAACTATGGTATTTCTAATTTTACTTACGGGATCTGAATACTCTGAATCCACCATCCATTGGCCAGAAGTAAATGTGTTTGTAGTGAAGTACAGTAAAAACAAAATATCTCAACGCAAGGTCGACTTACTTGGTGTTTGGGAGGCTTTCGGCCACATCCAGCGGTGTTTCTCACAGTTCCTGGGTGTTGTAGTCCAAAGGCAGTGCGGGGTTGTCAGGCTGGCCAGCAAACTGTGTAGATAAAAAGGTTTAATGCCTCTTTATTTCACCTTTCAGGTTGATTATACAGTCATAGACCAAACATACTGTCAAGCTATTGGTAATTCAGAAGACGATAAGCAATATCAATAGTACATCCATCTGATTTACGTAGTTTAAGAAAATGCATTTTATTTTGATCAATAAAGTTTATACACAGCTGTCATTCTGCATTATTTACAATATTGAAATAGGATTCCACGTAAAAGTTTGTAATTATAGATTGAATTATTATGTATAGGTCATTTTAAGGTATATTTACCACAATCTACGAGATGGCAGTTGGCGCTACTCTGCTAGCATTAAGCTAGTTAGCTTTAGCAGTAGCTAACGTTAGCTAGCGTTAGCCATTTCTCCTCTTTTATATGTAAATGTTCTTTGCTACAGCCTCATTTGGTTAAATTGAATAACAAGCGGTTCATCAAAACAATTAAACTCGCTACTATTAAATGACAATAACAGCAAGGGGGAAAACAATAACTAATTTTGGTTTAGCTTAAGCAATTGCTAGCTGTTACTATTTTAATGATTTCTTTAGTAAATAGACGTCAAAAGGTAAATCTTAACTCACTGTGTATACATTGTTTACTTCAGTGGAGCTCAGCCTTCTTGTTTAACCGCAGTTTACTGAGTAAAAACACGATATGGGACCGTTAATTCGCTAAAATCTAAAATGACCGTATTACTCTAATCAATAGCATTAAAAATGCGCGCATTGATATCAAATCACGTCTGCGTCCGAAGCTCGAAGCAGGTTCTGGGTGCGCTTGTTGTTAATGTCCGGCTGCTTCCAAATGGCCCGGGTGGAGCTAGCCGGTATTATCATGATCAGAGTCTCATTACGGTGTACGCCGATCTAAATGAACAAGCACACTCTCTCGGCACAAGCAACACACATCCCCTTGGCTTGCATCCCACTGGTCAAAAGTTCATGGCTGGCTCTGATTGGTCTTGGTAACCAGGAAGTGGGACCTGAATTTTAACTTGATTTTGAGCTAGAAGGAGGATTTTAACAACAAGGTGAGTTTAACTAACCTTGACAAAAAATGTCAGGTCCATTCTCATTCTTCAAAGTGTAAAAAAAAACTATCTAAAAAGATAAAAGTATATAGTAACACTGGTATGATCCTTTAAGTACATTTAAGAGATACAAGGCCAATCTTTGAATAACTCCCACAGTTAAAATGTGTACTTTATTGTCCAAGAGCAAGATTAATTCATTACCCACATTTACTAAATTAAAACTTATTTTGGTGACTAATTGTTCTGCGTTTTGACATCAAGTCATTTGTGTTTGAGTTGACGATGCTGCTGGTGTCTCATGTGTCGGTCACTACCGCCACCTTCAGGCCAAACGCATACTTACAAGAACGTACCGGACCACCAGAGGGCAGCACACACTAATGAAACATTAGCACCTCCACTAAGGACCGACACAGACATGTTCTTATCTATTTAAGTATAATTTAATGGTAGTTTTAGTAAATATTTTGCATGCAACATACATAATATAATTACTTTTTGGAAAGAAAACTTCCATGGGTAGATTAATAAATAAACTGAATGGAACATTGTATTTTCTTGACATATTCTGTTATAATTCCAAAGAGTAAATAAACTTTAAAATCACCACAAAACATCAGACCTTGGGCAAATAAATGTACCTTTTTTATTGGATATTGAGGGCATTAGTACCAAGAAGGCACGGACCAGACTTCATCATAACAAATCATTTTTCTTTAACTACAGGGTGACAAAAAAAAAAAAAAATTCCTGAAGGGAGATCCTTTCACAGAAAGGATTATGGACACAGACATACAGACTCTTACTTAGTGTAAGTACGACCATATATGGAAGTCAGAAAAGGAAGTTGGAACACGTTATGAAGACTTTAAGGACATGGGTTATGACTGTATGGCAATGTACCTTAACACATACTGTTGTAATATAAGAAACTTATCCATCAAAATATTCATTAATGAGTAGGAATAATTATACGTTTAAAACAGTGAGAGAAAAAGGCGTAAGAAATATAGAAGTTGTTTTTCAATTACATAGCAGTATCAAATGTGTGTGTTTGTGACGTTACATAAAAAAGTGTTGTTTTTTTTAAAAACCTTGTTCAGACGCTGTATTGCCAGTGTGTGAATAGACATGGGGTTAGTTAAAGCTCATCTGGGATGAAAATAAGTCTTTTATGAGTTTGTCTGTACATTTAATCACATAATTTGTTTCTGATGGACGTCTTTTATAAAAAAACAAAACTCTGTGAGCCTCGGCTCAGCTCAGAAACACGTTGAAATCTTAAAATCATAACGTCTGCGGATGACATGTCACCCAGTGAACACCAAACATTTTGTTACCTTTGGATAAAGCCGCGTTTAAGTGTTCCTCTCTGTTTCCAGTCTTTACGCTAAGCTAAACTAAGCTCATCGTCTTCTGGTGTAGCTTCACATCATCTAACCCTCAGTAAGGAGTCAACTATATCCCAAAATGATGAGCTATTCTTTCATTATCGCGTCTCGGCAGAATCCAGTCTTTGTGAATAACTTAAGAGATCATACTGAACCACTTGTGTATGTAGAACTTGATGGAGCTTATGATGCAGTCTTTTCCTCCTGATTCAAACAGGGTTAGAAGTTGTGTTTTCACCACACACAAAAAAACACGATGTATGTGACAAAGCTGTAACTGTGGCACTTTGAGTCTGAGCTGCTTGATTTATGAATAAAAACACCTCGTTGGTTTTAATCTGCGACGACTTCCTGTCCTGAATTAACGGCTTGTAACGCATCCTGTCAACTGAACAGGCTACTGTGAGATTAAAAATGCTTAAAAACCAGTCGTTCTTGTTCCGAGCCGTAGACGTCACCCCGTCCTTAATACTGACACATACATTTGCTTGTAATACTGAATGAGAGCAGATTAACTGTCCGACATACACAAGTGTAGAGAGTTCATACAAAAATACAACATGTAAAGAGATTTCAGGTAAAAACGAGAGGATGAAAAATAAAAAATAAAAACATGTAACAAATTCCAGTTTGAAGTGATGGATGAAACGAAACGGAAAAGAGCAGAAAGGAAGACGTACATGTACGCGTCAAAAATGTTTGCTTTGTTCTGGCCGACGCCAAGCGGCCTCCATTTTGAGTCTGGATTACAGGGAAGCTTTCGTGGCTGCAAACTCGACGCAAGTCAGGACATGTGGGAACTTACTCGACCTCATTCCTCCCGGGAGACTCGGCGGAGTTCACAGGACATGAAGAAGTCTTTTTTTTTTTTACATTTAAGACGCTTAAGAACTCGCTTGAAGTGTTTAAATGCACGACATTTAAAAACAATGTCAGGCTTTGAAATTCTGATGGCTTGGATCTTTGAAGATGACTAAGGTGAGGGCGTGATTGTCAAGGCGAGGGTTTGACACCTGCATAGTGTGATGAAGGCACATCGGATGAAGAGTCCAGTCTGCACTTCCTGTGAAGTGAAGCGGCGCAGTAGAAGAAAAACCGAGGCTGCTTCCTCTCAAAAAGGATTATGGGTTCGTCTTTCCCCTCCCACAGTGACTTTGAAATGTTTTTCATCATTGGTTGCACACTGAGAAAAAAAATTGGCCATCGTTGATTTCCATTTCTTGTCTTTGGTTCGTAGCTCAGAGTGATTTTTTTTGTCCTTTCTGTCCTCTAGAGGAAATCCTTGATATGCTGAAAACAGAAAAGTGTTTAAAGAAGAAGAAAGAAGATGACACGATCCCTTTTGTTTCCTTTCCCACCGGGGAGCAGCTCAGGGGATGTTTAAAGATGCCCTTTGAACCAAGTGTCCGTTCCCTTTTCAGCCAGAGGCGTCCATGTTTGTTAGTCTGCTGTGTGTTATTAGTCTGAAGTGGTGAGTTTCTTCCTCCTAACAACCACCTCTCCAACACTCCTCGCGTTCCCTGAGGGCTGAAACACCTCTACGTCGGAGCCAAAAGGTCACCCTGAGGTTTCCGCCCTCCGGTCACACCACAAACTCAGGGACCTCGTCGCTGGTCAGATCCAGGGAGAAGTACTTGTTGGTTCTCTTGATGGGAAACGGGTGCTGTTCGCCCAGCATGCCGGCGCGTTGATCGGCGAGGCCCTGGTAGCCGCCGCCGTCGCTCAGCTCCTGGGCGCAGCCGAACGTGTAGCTGTGGGCGGTGTCCTGGCAGAGCTCCGCCCACTGTAGGCAGTCCTTCTGGTAGAGCCGGACGTCGTCTAGAGACTGGCTGTGGCGGTCGGTGGAAGACTGAGGCTTCCTGCACGCAGACGTCTGCAGGTGGGAAATTTAATATTATTATAAAGCTGCAGGCGGAAAATGTGAATGACTGAAAAGGAAAAGTCAGCGAAAACATTCTCTTCATTCGCTGTAATTAACTTTCCCTCCTCTATTGTACCTTCTGCTTTAAGCGTGATTTAAGTCACAATCATGACTACGGCAGCTACAATCTAATAATAATAATCTCCTATTCCATCATGAAACAAATATAAGACTCTGTTACTGTGGGGAATTTAATAAAGCATGTAATGGAACAATAAATTACCCATAAATTAAAACCTGCGTGGTAGATAACTGCAGGAGGAGTCATCCCCTTGTTACGGCTTAAAGGGCCAAAGAGGAGAAATCTTCAAAAAGGAGATCTTTGAGATTGTAAAGAAGTAAAAATGAGACACCAAAGTATGGTTTACCTTTCTTATTACCATGTCATTTTCATATTTTCAAGTGTTAATTAAAAATTTGGTACTATTGCTCCAATACAAGCACACATGCTGCTGTGAAACCCCTGGATGAAATCGGTTACCTGTGGCAGAGACTCGATGCTCTGTCCTCTCATCTTGACCACCGTCTCTGAGGAGCTGGAAGTGGACGAGCTGACGTCTTTTACTATCAGTCCTGCGGAGAACAGATGACAACGTTCAGCTTCAGGATGCTCCGCTTGGTGGCAGCCATTAAAAATAATCCCACAGATGAAGAATTAATTCATCATCATTCATAATCCCTTCTCAAAATCCAGAATAAATCACTATCCCACTTCTGCACGTGCTGCAGCTCTTCCTGTACCTGAGTATCCGTTGGTCTGATCGGGCGACATGGTCAACATGTCCTCGGTGATGTGGATGCACAGCTCCTGGTCCAGAGCCATCTCATGGAGCTCCTCGTAGTCTTTGGGGTCGTCCACCAGCATCTCAATCTCTGAGGGAAAAACAAAATCCAATCATGACCACCACTTTCATCTGGTAATCTGTAATCTGGTTGTATTGTTGGACTGCATGTCCCAGAAATCCCTTGCTAATAAGGTGGTTCTTATTGTGTTAATAACTAACTAATTAAAACATCACATCTACTCCTAATAAATCCTGCTGTCCTGGAAGTCACTCTCACCCTCATCGTCTAGAATGCGCTCCTTGCCGCTGCTCTCGATGCCGGAGGTGTGCGAGCTCCCGTGGCTGGTCGTGGACGAGCTGCAGGTCCGTAGCGGTCTGTGCGGGGCCTGACCCGGCGCCCTGAAGCTGTCCGTCTCGATGCCGGAGGTGTGCGAGCTGCCGTGGCTGGTCGTGGAGTGGCGGGACAGGCGTTTGTGATGCGACATGCTCCCCGCGCTGCTGCCGCTGGCCCGGGAACGCTTGTCCAGCTGGTCCATGTCCAGGTCGAGAGCATCGCTGATGTACGACTCCCTGTACTGCTTCTTGTCTGAAATCACAGGGATATAGACAACATACTGTCGTAAATAATAGCCCTGAATGCAAGTTCAACATTTTCTGGTGGATAAGATGAGAGGATAAATTACTCTCATATGAAATATGAAGCAACAGCCAGATGTTAGCTTAGCTTAGCACAAAGACTGGAAACCAGGGGAAACAGCTAGCCTCGCTCTGTCGAAAGGTAAAAAAAAGTCTACCTACCAGAACCTCTGCATTACTTATTATGTCTTCTTTTGTCTAATCAATATAAAGAATGACAATTTTTTTTTGGCTGAGACTCCAGGAAGTAACTGATCCTTTGTTGTACTTCTGAAAAAAGTAGCTGCTCGTTTTTGCTGCTAAATTAAAGGAATAATTTAAAACATCTTCCAAAATAACATCACTTCTGACCCTAGACGTGTGTGGCGGAGTCATCTGGCATTTGCATAGCATGATGAATTTGATATTTTGCTGTGTTCAGGACTCAACAAAGAGGATTTAGACCCCCCACGCCTCTCGCCGTAGAGAGGCTCACAGACCTCACAGGCTTGAGAGAGCAGGCAGACCACAGCAGGATGAAAGGTGCCTTGACTTCCATTCAAAATCCCTCAGGTCTGTGAGGAGGTGTGGACGTGTTTGTGTAACCACCATGAAACAATCAGCTTTGTTCTCGCCAACAACAAGAACCCCTCTCCTCTTTGTTCATTCTCTCTCGCTCGCTGAGCCGGAGAGGAGGACGAATTTCGAACGCTGCGTTTACGAACGGCAACTGACAAGATGAGACATGAAAGAAGAACATGATATACCTTCGTTTTCCTCCAAGCGGCGGACCTGTTTGAGAACAGGCTGCAGGTTCATGTAGAGCCGGTGGGAGTTGCTGAGCAGCTGCAGGAGGTGGCGAGAACGTACGGGGCAACCCGTGTAGTAGATGAGCTTGCGGGCCGAGGGCAGACCGTCGGGAAGGATTTCAAACTTCTTCCCCTGAGAGAGCGAGAGGAGCAAAACGGTGATTACAGGACTCGTAGCAGTTAATAATGGAAGATTATGAAAAAGTGGTATTTCAAATTATTACTGAGTACTAGAAAGGTCCTCAGGAGAGGACTACAGTCCATGTATCTGTTCTTCATTTCGTCGACACAGAAACGGAGCATTTTTTAGCAGTTTTGATGATTTTCCAGCGAGAGGACATGTTGGCTAAACACACGGAAAAACTAAAATGGCAGTATTGTACTTTTCTCCCGCGCTTTTTTTGGCAAAGGCTCGATGCAAAACAGCTGTCTTTAGTGTCAGCAGGGTTGTTTTCAATAGAGACCTTTAAACATTTCTGCGAGGGTTCGTCCTTTCAAAGGTTGGTTTAAAGCGCTGGAAAATGCAAAGAGCTGCACGTTTCTGACCACAAGACTGAGCTTTTGTTTTATTAAGCCAGACGTTTTTACAGAAACCAGCTCAAGCCATGTGTTTAAAGTCTACGCAGGGAAGCATGTTCAAGGTGTTCAGCTTTGTACTGGGAAATGAGTTCATGAAAACCAACTGCTCACTGACAGTTGCTTTACGATCAAATATAGAACATTCTCTGGGAAGGTATTCTCCAGGTTGAAAAGTGAAGCTGAATATTTGTCTTTTCACCTCAAACTGACGCTCTGCAGCTCCTTGTGGCCACTTGTGTGTACTACATGTTTTAGCCAGGCCTCGCATGTACATTTTGCTATTATTTTTAGGATAAGTTACACTACTCAGAGGGAAACTGGTTTTGGGAGTGGTACTTCACATGTTTCAGTTATATATAGGTTTTATGGATTGGTTTTAAATTCTCTTTCCCATTTTCAACACAAAAACATGTATTTATCGAGGATGTTTCCGGGATATAAGAACAATGATGCAACTCTTGTTTTTCTTTCTTATTTCAGGATCAAAAGCAGTTTTAGCACCACAATTTACCCCCGCTTTGAAAGAGTGAGTCAGTTAACCGAGTTAACTGTGACCATGTCATTTGGCAATTACTGTAATCATCACTTTGTTCAGTCATAACTATCACAAGGAAACTGAAAGCTCTGTTATAGTTTATCAAACAATATGGACCTTCCTTATAACCAAACAAACATGGTCGTATCAACCAAAGTCCATCATTAAAAGGAAATGAAACCTGAGTTTTATGGATATACAGCAGCATCGTCACACAACCGCCTTGAATAGGTTAATAACTAAATGGCAGACTCTCTATCAGACTCTTAGGAGTAAAATATTCAGAGATAATTCAGAATCCAAACATGTTGAAAAGGTACCACTTAGAAAAGTTTCTTCTTCCATGCAGTACACATGGTGAGTCCATCGAAACGCTCAGTTTAGGACAGCTGGACGCCCCCCTGCCCTAACAGGCCACACACATCGAAAACTCCCCGCGTCACCCACAGGGACGTTTTTATGCAACAATCCATCAAAAAGAGCAGCGTCAACCAGAGGCCACTGGCAAGGTCGAGGCTCCGACGTCATGGGACACAAGGGTGATCATTTCATTTCAGCTTCTACGGGGGAGTGGATCAACCTCTCACAGGCTCAGCGGATGTGCATCTCTCTTGTTGCCTCAGAAACACTAGAAAATGTCTCCCATCCTTCCTTTAAACCTTGATATAAAAAAAGGCGAGCTCAAGTCATCCTGGCCAAATATCCTGAATAGAAAAATCCCCCCGAAGCCCGGTGCAAACATCTGGTGTTTATTGACCCACGCGTCTCTCCGCCCCTTGCTCCGCGCTCCGGCTGGTTCGGGCCGTGTAGCTGCAGCCGCGGTGGCAGCGGTGTTGGATGACGTGACTCGTGGGTGGGGTGGAGGAGAAAGCCTGTTATTCAGCAGAAGGGTGGGACAGGGCCACGAGAGGCCCTCGACGTCCACAGTCAAACCGCAGCGGTTCACTCCTCACGACGCTGCAGACGGCAGACACGAGGAAACCGCCGGAAAAACAGGAATGAGGAAAACAGGATGTCTTCACGTTGGAACTGAGTGGCCGATACGACGGTTGTTTGCACCAAAATTAGGCCCCGAAGCTCACCACGAAGCCCTCTGGGACGACAAAGCACGTCTCCCAGGGGCCTTACACTCTTATAAAACCCCTTCCATTGTATAAAAATAGAGAAGTAGCCAAAATTAGAGTTGTTTTTTTC
Organism: Eutrigla gurnardus; assembly: GCF_963514095.1. Taxonomy (NCBI): domain Eukaryota; kingdom Metazoa; phylum Chordata; class Actinopteri; order Perciformes; family Triglidae; genus Eutrigla; species Eutrigla gurnardus. Next base: position 26,365,949 of record NC_139921.1, read on the forward strand.
TGTGCCACAGCCGTGGCAAGCAATAATGGCCTCTCTGGATTGTGATTAACAGCCGACTGGCCGTAAACGTGAAGCTGTCAAGACTGAAACAGATATATAGTAAGCTTGTCTGCCTTCCTGCGATAACAGAAACCCTATAGAAGCAAATTAACTGACTGCTGTGCTCAGCTTAACGACAGGCCGACTCACAGCACAGATGAAAAGATTCCACAGGATTTCCGTTAAAGGTTACAGGGACACCAGTGATATTTGATCAAATGAATAAATCCTGTTTATCGTATGAGAGAAAGTACTGCTGTGTGTGTGTGTGTGTGTGTGCGTGTGTGTGTGTGTGTGTGTGCGCACATACAAGGAAAGTCTTCCTAAATCCCTGATTAGTTCCAGAGGACTTGCAGGGCTGAGATAAAACAGCAGTGTGGAGAAAAGAAGCCTTTGCGCAAAAGTTTCCACGACCCTGAGTAAGAGCTGGGCTTTTGCAGTAAGCCCAGGGAAGTTTGGGTTTGTCATCCCTGGAGTGAGTAATAGAACAAACAAACTGTACAAATGTGTTGAGAAAAGTTGTGATAGTGCACCTGACTCACCACGAATACAAGTTTTCCCACGTTGGTCCAGGGGAAGTCGTACAACAGTTGCCTCACAGAGCCGACGTTCTACAACACGGAAGCACGTGAAGTCAATAAAAAAAAGCAGCTTGTTTTATGTTTTTGACTATCAATTTGTTCTGGTATTTTTCGCAAATCAAGACCCAAGAGTGCAGCAATATGGCTTATTGTTTCGTTAATTACTTTTTCACTCAGTTGCTTAATCATCGGCTGTGATATTTTTACAAAATAATTAAAAAAATAGCCGTCTTCAAAAAGCAGATTTGAGATCTATGACTGTATTCAGTTTACACCATACAATAGACAAAGACAGAGACTTTATTCTATAAAATGCTCAGGAGAGATTGAAGTAATCTGACCAACTTAACAACCACATTAGTCACCTTAATCTTCACTGTTAAGAAAAAGGGGGATTACCTGAAATATTTGGATTCCACGTAAAGTCAGTCCCAAAGTAAGGGATGCATCTACTTCCTTCTTGTCCTGTTAGACAGAGATGAGATCAAATATCCATCAGGCAACGAGTAAATTCAAAATTCAGTCAACGCACCAAATAGCCGTCTGAGATTGAAAGGACGGATCAGAGATCGCTGCTGCACGTCTGATCCTGCCGTCCACCGCTCACCTTGTAGAGTCTGTAGTAGTGGACCGTGACGTCATCGAGCTGCGCGCACTCCTTGATGTATTTGAGGTGCGCCTCTGAAGCCGTGAGAGCAAACTGGTCTTTGTGCATGTTCGGGATGTGCCTCAGGATGTACTCGCGGCCGCGCTTGGTTATCACCTGAGCGTGGAGAGAGAGAGTTAGACAGTCAGACACATTACAGCAGATTGGCAACAGGTTGCTCATGAGGGTGAAGAAGCTTCCCCGCCGCAGGGCGAACAGATGTCGACCTGGAGAAAGAGCCAGAGGCACCGGCCGGAAACACGCTCACATGCGGCTTTTTAAAGAGTTTCTAAGCACATAAATCTGTTGGGAGATTTACTGTAGCAGCGCTCATCATCCAACAATTTCCTGTCACCGCTGGTTTTCGAGTGGCGATAAGGAGGCTAATTACAGGAAGTGAAGGGCAATCAGACGGGTGTGGCAGTCAGAGAGGTGGAGGGTTGTTGTGAGCGGGAGGGGGGGTGCCAATGTGTCCAGAACAGCCATGCCAGTCAGAGCAATAATAAATAATAAATAAATAAATAATAACAGCGTGTGCCACTTCCAGGGACAGAAATAAACGTAGTGTCCCAGTTCTCATTATCCCACATGCTCAGATGTGGAGCTGTTGCTTGGTGTTTGGTCCGCGTGATGAATGGAAGGTGGCTACAGACCCACATGCTGTTTACACTGCAGGCCAGGACACCGAAGGCAGTCCCACAGCCTAAAACACACCCTCGCTGTGTATCTCAGCTTCTCCGTCAGTCACACAGCAGTTTACTTTTTAATTTAAGTCACTGATGCTTTACAAGAACATTCACCGTGACTCACTGGAGCATCACCGTGGGATGACGGAGCAGTTTAATACAGTAATGTGTTTACTTAATTATACTGAAACGTTTTAAGCTTCTTGTGTTCGCCACAACAAAGTAATTAGACATAACTGGGGGACCTTTAATGCACGACATGCCCCTCTCTATATCCCACGTTTTCCCGGAAAAAATGGCCAAATTTAGCATGTTCCAGTTTCTCCGGAGTGAGAATGTGTGTTATATTTTATTACACATTGATTATCTTTACGACATTTAAAAGGCATCGTCAAAAAAGAAATTCCTACACATGAAAACATAAAAAACAAAAGCAAAGGGAGCAAGTGCACAAAGCATTTTTGAATAAGAGTCAGAGAGAAAATATGTCCGGTATCGTGATATTAACCCAAGATGTGATCAGCTGCAGACGGACAGACAAGAGCCAGATGTGGTTTTGGTGTAAATAGGGACGTGCAGGATGACGGTGCGCCATCATTAATCATCTCTTCTTCTCTGATAAAGTTTGACATGCGAGTGCCCGTCGGACGTACTCACCCACGGGGGGAAGTAGGCCTCGGGTTCAAAGTACTTCCCAAAGTGCTTGTTACGTTTGAAGTTGCCGAGGTCGGCCTGCAGGGCGAAGGCTGCCAGCAGGAAGTAGGCCTCCTCCCTTTGGATGCACTGTGAGAGCAGCACCTGTTTCCTCAGGTGCCAGTAGTAGTAGTACCTGGCTGCACGGTCACTGCAGGGCACACGACGAGATGGGTTAAAGGTTAACTGATGCTGGAGCAGTGTGTGAAGTGTGTGTGTGTGTGTGTGTGTGTGTGTGTGTACGGGTGTGTGCAGTGTGTTACTTGCCTGATCAATCTCCCGTTCTCAACGTAATACTGGGCTCTGAAGTGAATGATCATTGGAGGCCCAAACTGATCAATGCCCTGGAAAAAAAGAACGTGACAATTATATATCAACAGCCAGGAAACCCTGTATGCCTGTCTCTCAAGCTGGACACTGGTGATTAGTAACTGATCAGGCATCAGTTAGAAAAGCATCTAAATGTGATTTCTTTCTTCTCTCGTTAAATATCGAAATATCAACAAAAAAGTAGAATCAGCGAATAAATAGAAAGCTCTACGAGACGAGAGACGGCAAAATCAATAACATCTAAATTAAGTTATTTGTGTTTTCTGATCCAGTTCAATAATGTTTATACACAATATAACATCTCTATCATTTCAGTTATGGGTCTTTAAAGTGATGGTAAAACATTTTACACTTGAGCCGGATGAGGAGATCCATACGACTCTCGTGTCTTTCAGGAGCTCCAATACTCCACTTCTAAAGCTGACTAGTGAGGAAATCAACAAAAGAAACACAAACTAAAATGTCCAAAAACTATTTTTATGTATATTCTATTTCTTGGTGACCAACATGTGGGCGCAGTGACTTCCTGGAGTTGTTGTTGTTGGAGAGGTTTCCAGGTTCTGGAGGTTTTTAGACACAAGTGCTGGAGAGATCTACAAACTGTTGTTCACATGTTGTGAAAAATATCTGGTCAAAATAAAGAAAAGGTCCTTTAGGAGAGAGTTTATATTTCCACTTCCAGTCAGCAGGAAATATCTGACGCTGAAGTGTATTTAGATGAATCCTGTGACTTCCAGGTAGGGGGATCTATTCAATCCGGTATTGGGACTTGGGCTGGCAAGTTTAGTGGTTTTTCCTCTCTTCACACTTTTACATATTTGACTGAAATCTCACCTTGCTGGCTTCTCTCTTCCATTCTTTGGGGCAGTACTTAGAAAGCTTCTGATCCAGCTCCATATAGATGTGTTCATTATCTGTCGGAGGAGGAGGAGAGGCACAGATTTAGCGCTGAAACTCATACTCCCGTGTGTGTGTGTGTGTGTGTGTGTGTGCCTTCAGAGAAATCCTGTTCAAAGACTCAGAGCCACATCAGAGCGCCTCTGCACTTCCCTTTGTACGCAGAGCCTCTGGTGTTCCTTCTCATTTCTTCACCTCACCCTGTCATGCATTAATACGCTCCTGAAGTGACTCCTTTCATGAGCTGCAGGCCTGGCGATGTGACAACTCAAGAGTTTCTTTACAATGAAACAGCGAAGGAAAAGGAGGGGCAAGGAGCAGAGCCTCTCTGGCAGAGCATCAACGCATTTGTAATGAAGACTCGTAGAAAGAGGAAGGGATGTCTTCTCTTCTTCCATTTTTTTTTAGTTGGGGGACAATTTGAGATCATCACCACAGAGACTTCTGCCGCCATCCCGATACAATTGAGGTCAGCGATATTTGGTTTGTGGCGCTGTTTCCAGAAAAAAGAATGCCTAATCCGCAGACTTCACTGTGAAAAAACGCCCCTTTCACACAGCCCGTTCAAGGAGGGAATGTGGTACCATTATCCCACCTCGCCCTTCTGTGTAAAGACAGGGGATTGTGGGGGTGGGGAAGACGGCGCCGTCCCGCCGTTAGGCCGGTAGAGGAGGCGGTGACCGGGACAGGTGGGACTATACGCACTCACAGACTAGATGCCGATGCTGATGAGTTTGGTTGTATAAAGCAACGCCAGCAGATCTTCTTTTACTGCGTAAAATGGGCTACGGAGAACTATTTATGTTTGTGCATCTCCGGGACAGAAGTAGACTAGCGCTCCGTAGAGATGGGATCTTTTAACAGAACACTATGTCAATTTACGTAGAGAGGAAACATTCTGAATGCTGCGTCATTTAAAACTAAACGGCTTACTTTGAATCGGGCTTCAATTAGTTCATTATCTAGTTGCTGTAAAAATGCGGAGAGAACCATTATTTTCTTTAACTGATAATATATCATCTTCCCAGAGTTCAAGATGCAGTTAAATTGCTTGTTTTGAGGCTAAAATTTGAGAGGCTGCAACCAGTGAAAAGTTATTAGTAACATTCATTTCTCAAACAGTTAATTGGCTTTCAACGTTGTGTTGATCCACACTGCTTCCACTAGCAATTCAGCCACTTTGACAAGTCTTTCTCACACTCATCAATGTTGGATGTGTTGTTTTTTCACGTCAGCGAGCAAACAAGCCGGTCTGCTGCGGAGGCTCTGCTCAGAGGGACCCTGGGTGACACACGGGGGACTGGGTGGCCTCTGTTTGCCTTGGGGATTTCACGCTGTTCAGACAAGCACTTCAGGAATGTCCCACAATCAGACCCATTGGCTCCTGCTCAACTGACCCGCTGAGCCCTCATTGGCTCATCTGGAGGCCAGCTGTCTGAAAAACACTGCCTTTGCAAATGACTCTCCCTTTTGCAGTTGCATACAGCTGTCACCTGCCGTCTGCTGCCTCGCCGTAGTGCAGACGCGGTGACTCATTGCGTACGCACGACCCTCGCCGCGCCGTCACCATAAAACAACGTGAGCCTCGGCCCGAACAATGGGAGCCAGTCAGGACGAGGAGGCCCCCGGGTTCCTGGGAGACCGCCATGACATGTAAGTGAGAGATGCTACATTCAGGGTAGATTCCTGTTTCGTAGCCAAGTTATTGGTCTGAGGAATGTAACCGCCCGACTACACTGTTTTTATGAGGCTCTCTTACTCTTTGTGACTACTTTCACTCCACAATTTGAATGATATAACCCTGCAATTTAAGCATTTATAAATAGAAATAAGGCTTTGTCCACACAACAGTCAGTTAAACAACAGCCGTTCAGTCGGTGGGTAAACATATAGAAAATAGATAGACTGCTAAAGGGAGCTGAAATGAAGTCTTACTCTGAATAACGCTGAGTCCAAACAAGTGACAGTCCTTCAGCCTCAGGAGGTCACACACCTGGACCAACAGCTCCTGGCACAAGGTCTTCACCTGTGGAGAGAAGAGGAGGAGGAGGAGGGTCGCTTTGTAAGATCATCGCTTCACCATTATATTACCAACACAGACATACATTCCCACACATAAACTACCCCAATGATAATGTCTGGTATCTCGTGTTGTTATAATCCACCAAATGCATTTCAATTCAAGTGGGAAGCTTCCGTTTTCAGCCACCAACGGTGAAACATTGTACACAGAGCAGTTGTTACAGAACGGAAATAAATCAAACAAGTCGGTTTTTGCACCACAAAAACAAAAACTGTGCTTCGTAAGTAGAGGCTTACAGCTGCCAAGATATACGGACTACAATTTGTTATGAAATAAAAAAAAAACCTCAGAGTGTATGAAATAGTTTGACAAGCTTATTCGTTTTCTTGCCTGGAATCGGATGTATTATAAACACAACAGCTAACCAGTTAGTTTAGCTTAACATCAAGACTGGAAACAGGGAAATCTGCTAGTCTGGCCTATTTGATGAATCTACATGAATTGTAAGAATGACCTGGGGGTCATGTGCTGCTACCTTCAGACAGAACCAGATGAGGTGTTCCCTTTTTTCCCAGTTTTTATGCTAAATATTTCGAGCTGTAGCTTCATATTTAAAAAAAAAAGAAGCAAATAAGTGCATTTCCAAAAATGTTGAACTATTCCTTTAATTGTGAAAAGAAAATATAGCAAAGACTTCCTGTTTTCCCACAAAATAAAATGGATTTTTATAATAGTTGCACCCTCAGCGGTAAGGAGTGCTGTAATAGGTTGAGAGCATCATACTCACATTGACTATGACATTGAGTGTGTCGTCATTGGGCAAAAAAACACAGACACAGCGGCGGTCCTGCATGGCTTTGTTGTTGTGGAAGTACAGTTTGTTCATCTTCGTGTGGCTGGGATAGGACAGGCCCCTCCGCCTGCTGTCGGGCTCTGGGCCCTCCGACGACCACCACCACCAACACCACCAGTCAGCGTGTCCCTGCTTCAGCTGCAGCCCAGTACAGACCCGACAGCACCTACGGGCTCAGCAGGCCAAGCAGCGCTCACAGGGCAGAGCATGGGGACCCGAGCTGCAGTCGGCCACTGTGGGGACACATGACAGAAGCATTAAATCAGCATTTCAGAATGTTTTGATTCACTAAAACAGAGATATAACTGACAAGCAGAGGGGGAGCGTTTCTGCTTGTGTCCACGAATATGTGACATCACCTCAGGGGAATGTGAGTGACTGCAGAGGAACATGTGAACATCTGTTTGGAGAGGAATTGATAAAAATGTAATGATGGCGTGAAGGAAACACAGATTCTGAGTGATTCATACCCCAAAAACGGTTTGATTTTAACAGCCGTTAAGAAAGAAATCAGGGGTTTGGACGTCGGCTGGGTGTGACTTTGTTGGCTCTGTAAACCAAACAGCTCCTCAGTTTCCTCCTGGCATCAGGTTTTTGTCAACCCGTTCAGATCTGTTGACACGCTCCTGGCTATTTGATTTGACTTCTTCACCATCTGCTGGCGAGTGTCAGACTGTAGCTTTGTGTTTGGGAAAATGGAAGCAAACACGTTATTATTCTGCGATGGTGTTGTTTTGTAAAGAAATCCATGTGGTTTTTTCACTAAATATAATAGAAGGCAAGCAAGAAAAGCAAAGTGTTTCCTGGAATGTGAAAGAACATCTGCACGCTGAATTTATGTGTTGGGATTTTTGAATTTATCCCAATTCAAATATTCACACTTCTGCTTCTAATTTATGACAGCAATGTTTTTCCTTATTCTCTACCAACTATATAGCTTTTTCCTCACACACACACACACACACACACACACACACACACACACACACACACACACACACACACACACACACACCTCCAACATTAACAGTTGTCGTTGGAGCAGCAAATAGCTCACAGCATGAACTGAGCCCGAGGACGTGTGAGCCCTTCAGAGGGTGTGAGAAATCTCAGACCAGACAAAAGAATGTAAAAGGAACAATCAATCTAGATTATCACTTCTTCCTGTCGGGAGTCACTCCACTTGAAGCCGTGCCGTCGTTACAAACAGATAGGACGGGGCCACGTTACAGAGTGAAAAACTATTAGCATATAAAAAAAAAGATGCAATGAGAGAATTTTAACTGCGACACAGAAAAGTCGCGGAGTTTTTGCAAAACACCGTAGCTATACACAAATAGTCAAATTCAAGTATCACTAAAATCTGTATATTTTCACTTGAATAAATGGGGCCGCGGTGGGAACAACACCAGAATGACCGACAGCAGCTTAGGGCTGCAGGCCTCGGACTTCTGCTGCAATGTCAGAAAGAGCTTTTTGGACTAAGTGCCCATTCAATACGCCTGCTGTCGACACACAACGCTGCTTTGTTGCAGCAGAGACAGGGGGCATTGTGGGCAACGCGGCCATAAATACACATACTGTTGACATACAGCATCAGCTCTCATTAACGCTGGTCATTGGATGTGCAGTGTGGCGGCCAACCACCCACTCAGCAAAGTCTGCTGATGAGCCATGACCGGGGGAGGCTCCCTGCGCCGCTGCTGACCTCGGCTAAACACTCCCCCCCCCCCGCATGGAGGCAAAAACATAGACATCAGATTGCACACATAATGACTACGTTCCCGCTCTCTTGCCACGACCATATGCCAGGTGCTACTATGGAACAGCTGTGTTTGATGGTAGCGAGGTTAATTAGAAGTGAGATCCACTAATACTAATTGAATCACTTCCCTCCATCGCTCGCTTTTCCCCCCCAGAGACGGAGAGTGACGCCAGAGAGCTAGCACAGATATAATATTTGTCAGACACAGAAAAACAATGGAGAAAAATTAGCCAACAAAGGCTGGATTTAGACTTGCAATGCGTTAAATTCAATCCCACCATAGATACTCAATGTGTACGTTTCTATTGTATTTGACAAGGAAGTGAACGGGTTTATATACATTAAACTTAAGGAATTTATTAATGTTGTCTTCTTTATCCTTTCTTCTTTTTTTCCTCTTCTTTTTACAGGGTTTGGAAATCTGTGAACAAGGTGGGAAACATTCACACATCCAGTTCCATCTCCCCGTAGGAACATTAATGGCCCTTGACGTGGGCTCGGGCTGAATTGGTATCATATTGCTTTTCCAGCCAGAAACATGATTCCCGACTTCCACGGACACGCATCCCACTCACGACTCGTTTATTACATCGCTGAATGCTAACGATGAAAGCGGACCCCTATGCTGGTCTCTCCTGAAGAGACGGGGCGAACCCAGACGTAACGAAGTCATCGCTGATGCTCCATTATGTCCATTATGTCATGTCTGGTCTAAACACGAGACAGCGCCACAGAGGGCATGTCCACTGTGAAATTAAAGGCTGGATTCTCTTACACGCTGTGTGAGATAATGAGATTACTGCTGCCCCCTCCACTTTCGCTGTCGTGCAAAGTGTAACGCAACACTGAAGTCCATCTAAAGCAGCCGACGGAGCTTCCTCCTGCCTTTCAAAGCGGTGTCAACGTGGCAAACCTCGGAGTCACCATATATCCCACACTGGGATGCCAGAGAAAAGGGCCTCTGTCACAACTACACCTCTCTCTTCCTCCCGTCACCACGCTGATTTAAACACAGCTTCAGGTACAGCATGTGTGAAAGCTAAGAGAGCGCAGGGTGATGCATACACAGCAATGAGAGAGCAGGAGAGAGGCAGCGCTCCAAGCTTATGCATGAAAAGAAAAAAAAAACTGCTGCAGTCAGGAGAATTCCTCACTAACATCTGCTTCTCATTCCAACAATGCAGCCTTTGATTCCCGATGCACACAACGAGCAGCGCCGCCGCCACCGCCGTCTCCATGCACCCGCATCCTCCGACAGCATCCGAACCTGCAGCAGCACACATGCACCGTAATCCAGGATTCCATTCAGTTCCACTGATTGCGTTTGCTTTGAGAACTACGCGGAGCGTTCAGGTGATCGATTAGTCGATAAACAGAAGAATAATCTGAGAAGAAGACATCTGAAGGTTGGAGAATTGAGTTTTCCACGATGACATTTTACGGGATCAAATGACTGACTGAGAAAATATTCAGCAGATTGTGTTTTTTTTCCTGAAGCCTTATGTCTTTTGCTGTTTGGTATCTTTTTATGAGCAAAATAATTCCCATATTTATTTGTCCTCTCCTTTAGATTTAGGGTTAGAGATGCAACAGACATCACCTTGGATTTGAGGAAACTGGGGTGGATATTTTTCCACTATTTTATAACCAAAATGATTCATCTAGAAAAGAATCGCTAAATGCAGCCCTACTTTGGATCATCTGTTGAAGCTGAAACAATAAATAAATGAATGAATGAATTCCCCAAACCTCTAAACAACACCTGTAAGTATTTAAAACTTCCATCTGACAGAAGTCAAGAAATGCCACAAAATAAAACAAAGTTATGGCACTATACTCACAGAATGAGCTAAAAGCAGACGTTTACAATGGGCTGGGTGAACGCCGCAGAAAAGACAAAGCAAATCCTAATTTGAGAAAAAGCAATCATGTGGGAGGAAGCCTGTTTCTTGGGCTGCAGATGCACAAACTGCCCTGCTGAAATATTTAAAGGGCTCCCTTTCAAAGGTCACGACTTTTATAAAAATAGTGCTAACAAGAAATCTGTTTATTCAGCTGATGAAAAATGCTGCTGAGCTGACGAGTGCCTCTAAATCACGAGATGGCATTAGCCTTCACTTCGGGACGTCCCTGCTCTGGGAAACGGAGGAGCTGTTAAAAAAATAAACAGGAAAAAGCACTCGTGGGGGCGACGTGCTTGACCACCCGGACCAATAAATCGCAGCTCATCCGATCGGGTTAGCTGTTGGGAAGGGGCAGTCACTACTGGAAACACGCTCATACGCGTATTCTACTTGGCAAATAAAGCAGTTCTGACTGTGATTATGTCGTCTTACATCTGACTTTCTCTGCTGTCAACAGACGGTGTAAACAAACCGGCTGATATTAATAGAGCCTGGAGGCATGTTGAGCTGCTCCCTCAAATAAATACCTGGATGTTATGTGTGTTTAGCCTTTAAGCCTAATCTGAGAAGCAGAGGGAAAACACACTGCACCATTTCTGATTCCCATGATGCCTTGCACATAAGGTCGTCTAACAGATATTCATCCATTCCCACTGAGCTGAACAGGGAGGATAAAGCATATGTTTCTGGCTCAGAGTCAAACACACATTTTAAAGACTTTATCTCACCTTGGTGAAGTGTAGGATCGGAATTATGGTCCACATACCACAAACCCCAGTAAATATAATATTCTTTCACACTCTATACACACTATAATCTTTATGTTTGCTCACACAAATCCAACATTTGAGAAGCAAAAGCCTTGTTGTCCTCCTCCATCAAATGATGCTCATTAACCTCTAAAGGTCAGGCCTGTACACAGCATGGCACAGTAACGCCGTTATGTAATTCACAAAGAAAAAGTCCAGGAATTGGATGGTGGGTGGCCTCGGGCTAAACCACAACGCACATAGCAAATGCGGCTGCAGGATTAACCATATGCTGAATCCTCTGGAGAGGCTGTGTCACTGGAAATGATGCTTTTGACTTTCCATCATCTTTTGTCCAGGAATGACTACGGATTAAGAAGCTGGAGTGCCTCCCCGCACGATGAATCACTCTCTTCTCGGTGGAGATATAATTATGAGAGTGACAGCAAAAGTCTTGATGGCAACCTTGAAAATGCCAACACGCCAGCTTCTCCGCCAACAGCCCTAGTGGAGCGGTGTGTTTAAGACTTGTGGCAAGAGCTATCAGTGTGCAGAGATGTGATGTGGCATATATCGCTGCTCATTCTCGCCAGAGGCTTTATGGACGGATACACGTTAAAATCAGGGCTGGGGATCTCGATTCTTGGTGGCACGATTCGATTCATAATGTGGAAAAGGATATATTAATATATCATATACCATATGTAGTCCAGCCCAATGATGCAAAACCATTTATTCATATTATTATATATTTAGTTTGATGAATTGCAGAAAAATAACAGTTTTGGCAATATTGATCAGCAGTACTGGCAGAATGTTATCCACAAAGCTATACAGCTATAGGTCTTCTGAAATGTAAGACCTGCTATGTCACAGTTGGCTGGCAGTGGTGTCCTGGGTTCAGCACTCTATGGATGATGCAATACAAACTACATCATAGTAAACTTCACTAAATCAAAAGTTCATTGTTCTCAAACTGCTGCTAGCTCTGCTCCACCACGATGTTAACGTAAGAAAAAGCTATTTTTGAGATCAATAATCGCATGGACTAATAATCCTTAAGTGTAAATCAACTTTATCCTCACCTTATAAAATATAATCCCATACTTTAATGTGTTTAAAGAACGATCAGGTCAAACATTTGACAAATATGTTTAAAAAAAAAAAAAGCTCAAGCTGCAAAGTTCAAAACCCGATGAACTCGGCGAAGAACAACTTAAACTTGGTTACCTATGGAATCATTATTTCAACATTCATAACATCTGGCTTCCATGTGGAGTGAGGACACACACACACACACACACACACACACACACACACACACACACACACACACACACACACACACACACACACACACATCTCAAACTGCCAACACTGCCAGACATGTTAGAACAGAGTCAGCAGTTGCTCCCTTCCCTCCCTGCATTCAGCCTTACTTGGGCCGAGCATGCGTAACCCAACAAACTGGGAATGGCAACGCAACACACTGCGGAGAGACGTCAACCCGACCATTACGCACGCTGGAAATAGAGCAGGCATCCTTAAAGGAGAGGGTTAAACAAAGAGGGTTAAACAGCGGGCAATTATAGCAAACCTCCAACCAAACCCTGTTGTTTTGTTTCTTCCGTTTTTGACAGAATTAATTGTTGCAGGTGATCTGATCGTTATTCATTGTGCAGCTTTTGTTCTAACACACACACACACACACACACACACACACACACACACCTGAGGAGAGTCACAACACTGTAAAATGTGCAGAAAGTTAGGGCAGCATTTCACGATATGGGGAAAAACTCGCCCAGTCACTTATTATGTAATGCAACGGTATTGTGCCACCATTTCCTTTAACTCCCGCCTGAAAATGACCTCAATGGAAAGGCAATGATTAGGACTGATTGTTCGCTCTACACCAAAACCTAAACAAGATTTACAATTGGAAATGCAACCGTGACACTAAAGTTATAAATATGCTGCCAGGAACTACTCCTAAACTCTGGTGTCCTGGTATTACTGACCCAGGACTGGACCCGGGTCTCAGTAACACGTCTACCTGCAACCAACCAAAACCAACGCAATATCCGACAGGAAACACTGAGAGCTGAAGTAAGAAGCATGTGAGATAATATCCTCGGGGGGACGCTGGCAGGTTAAAATCTCTCCACTTCCTTGAAAAGGACTCAAGCTTCACTAAGAGGGCCAAAAAACACAATCCAAGGAAAAGACACGAATGCAGGAAGAACCGAGCCATTTTCCTTCTCCTGTTCCCGTCGGTGCACTTGAGACGCGGATGTGACGAGTCATGCAACGTCCCTGCAGAGGCATCCAGGTCTCAAATGGACACGATTCCACAAACACCAGGACGATCTTTAAAAGCACCCCTTCTCTGGAAACGTGCATGTTTATCCCGCGGTACACGTTTGCATGCAAAAAGCGGCGACACGGATTAGATAGGTGATATGAGTGGGGAGCCCGGGGCACTATAACTTACACAAAGAAGTACTTCCGACCGCGTACACACCCACATACTGTAGACACGGTGGAGATAGCACATGCGATTGGACCGCGAGTGATAGAGTTTCTCCTTCTTTATGGCAATGACAGTAATCTCATCCACCCACAAGCCTCACTTAAGATTGTCCCGACACTCAAAACGTGGTTCCTCTTACATTTTATCTTCTGGCAAAAAGGCAGATTGAGAGATGAATTCGGGAGGCAGCATTTTTATAAACAAGCTTCTGAGATGGTTTGAAAATCCCCTCGTGGCGTGATTGAGGCTTGCCTGGGGAGAATTTGCATAGCGAGGAGATGATTATGTAAAAAGCATATAACAGGTTATCTCCTATGTATAGCAGCACTGATGCTTTCTTATTCTGCTCAGGTATTGTGTCTTAACAGTTTTTTGTATTCACAGCGTAGTTACGGCATTAGAGAAAGCCGGCCCCCTAGGCTAAAGATTCAGTTGAGCTTTGTATGCTTGAGTTTTAGGGAGGAAATCGCTGCTAAATTCAGAAGGAAAACAACAGTTCCAGCACTCACTGAGGAGTAGATTTAAATGGTAATGTCGAAGGTCAGATCAGAAGCAAATGTACGATAAAATGAAGGTTAAAATCCCAAGAACAGTGGGGGGGTGGGGGGGTGCCTTGTGCAATTATGGGCCATCCCATTACGCATTCCAACGCAGATTCATCTGAATGAGTCACCGACACACATACCAACCATCTTTGTTCACACGTTTCCTTTTTTTGGTTTCCTGCTCAGGGAGCGCTCTTCCTGTCCAGACAACACCTGAACCATCTCTCTCCCGTTTCAACACCACAACAAGACAGCGCCACGATCACAAAAACAACGTGAACATTTCCATGTCACGATTAGCCTGGCCCCAAAAATAATGGCGATTTACAATCTTCCTCCAAAACCATCCTGAAAACTAAATAATTCAAATAATGTCACTTTTTTTTGTGTGTGAAAAACAAGCGTAAGATCTTCCTGTATTATGAAATCCTATATCATCCCATCGCTAGCTGGCAGCTCAAACACTGTATGGTGGGGAATGGGCCACACAAGGTGGCTGATTAGTGGACCATGTGTACTGGATGAGTTTCCTGTGTCGGACAACTCCTTCTTGCAACAAACATCATTGTGCAACAATAAAAAAAAAAAACAATATGCGACATTCAAAATCTATTTACATTGACAACCTCTTTGCAAAGGGACATTAAAACAAGCAACCACGGGGCACAAAACAGAGATGACAACAGCAATCCTCTCTGCTGAAGTGCCCTTGAGCAAAGACACAACTTCCCCCTACGACAGCTCCGGGCAGAGCTCAACGCGTGACCTATGACATCTCTGGAAAGAGAGCAATTTGCACTAAAAGTAAGATTATTGTCATAAATGGACAGCATGTCCACACAGCTTAAAATAAGCCATTACCTTGTTCTTTTTCCCACTGATTGCTCTCTTGTCTAATATTTAAAGGGGGGGGGGGGGGGGGTGTTGACATTCCTGAGTGCTGAGAAAACAACTTTGTTCAAAGGAAGAGAAAAGGGGGGGAATGTGCAGCTCCAAACAGGATTTTGCATGGTTCACTCACATCATTTTGGGCTATTCAGGACGTCTACTTGGCAGCAGTGGTGAAGGTGACGTGTGGGGGGGCATGGCTGGCATGGCAATTACACAACAATAACAAGGGACTGCTATCTGTGTTGGGTTTCCCAAAGAATGTCTTAATATACATTTACTATGATGCTAACCGTATATAATGTTTTCCCTTGAGGGCGCCAGGTTGGGCAAAGTTAGTACGTAAAGACTGCGTGATGAAGCTAGTAGGCTACAGGATAACACCAAAAAGTGGGTAAACATTTACATTTTTTTAATGCCCATTAATCAAATATCCTACTTTATCCTCCTATAAGTCATGTAAAGACAACATTCCTCACGTAACAGACAGGAAAAACACCTCGTTACTCATATTTCATGGCAACATTCCCGATAAAATATCCCGGCAGCATCATTGATGAAGCAACTTTCGAAGAAAAAAAAATACGCATACACACCGATACATACATCAAATTAAACGGATTCGAGTTGCTGTAATGGCGACACGTTTTAAAGCTCCTGCTAGCAAAGAACCGTTAAGATTCCCCAGCGAAAGGATAAAAAAAAGCTCAAACTCACCTTTTTTTTAAGTGACAAAACAAGTTACTCCTTTATTTAAAAAATGAAATGGTGTTAATCCGAACGGGTTAGTTTTTTGTGTCGTTCTTACAAGAAAACTGAAGGAAAAGAAATCCACATTTGTTGGGGAGAATACTTGGATAAGTTTCGGGGAAGAGTCGCCGTTCTTGCCGCCTTCTGCCGGAGCCACATTCTGTCCCCGCCGGAGCTGTAACAAGTAGATAGGAATACATGTGCGGCGGGTGGACGCGGGGAGAGGGGAGCGGGACGGAGATACAGGTTTGTTTCAATCGATGACGCTCACGTAGTAATCACAGGCAAAAACATGGGATTATATAACATCAAAATATACCCAGTAATACACTTTACGTTGTTAGTGTGAGTGTTTATGCCCTCTAATCTCAAGAATTGCCTCGTGGCTCCCCCCCTTATGGAATACACACTTGGTATCGCCCACAGCCGCCTCTCATTCCATTCCTCCGACAGTTGGACTGGAACTCTGCCGCATTAATTTTGGAAGTCGGCGGGGAGAAATAGTAACGGCGTCGCCCGTATGCGTAGGTATTAAAAGTTTCGAGATGTAGGGCAGTTTATTTTAACAACCGCATCACCAACACTCTGCAGCTGGGCTGCTTTTATGTGACCTTCTTTTTTTTTTACCAGGATAATTACATAAAAAAAATGTAGTAACCCCTACATTTTTTCACAAGGATGAAGGAAGGAAACCAAGAG
The DNA here is from genome assembly GCF_963514095.1 of Eutrigla gurnardus. Taxonomy (NCBI): domain Eukaryota; kingdom Metazoa; phylum Chordata; class Actinopteri; order Perciformes; family Triglidae; genus Eutrigla; species Eutrigla gurnardus. The sequence goes on from NC_139921.1 coordinate 26,382,530, forward strand.
CCCATTATAAAACACCGTTTTATATGACGTGCAATTATCATAATGCAACAGCTTACCATAAGATGACTTTGAAGTTAATGAGAAGTCAGATTTTAAATATATATATATATATATATATATATATATATATATATATATATATATATATATATATATATATATATATATATATATATATATATATATATATATATGTCTAAATTTGCAGCAGGGTAAGTGAGTTTTGTTGCATCAAAGTCAAACTTTAAATCAAAAGTCAGTTAAATGAAGTCATTTTAAATAGAATCAAGAATTTCCACGTAATCTTTATTATAAATGACATCTCAGAATCAGATTTATTGCCAAGTGCATGTATAACAACAAAACTAAAGAAAAGTACAAAAGTCAAGAATCATAAATGTCAAATAGGGGAAACGAATGGTTGGAATGTGCAAAAGTTTTGCAGCATATTTTTGAATCATTGATTTCCCAGAATAAACAAGCAGCTGCAGACCGTCATATTTTTGTACTCTCTAACTTCTAGTTAAAACGAGAGCCAGGAAGTAGTTAGTAGGGAAACTAGGAATGTGGGAAGCCAAGAGGATGCTATTATATTAAAGCGCCGTTAACCGTAAGTAGGGAAAAAAAAGTCAAGCTCTGAGTGGACACCAGCTGTGCCACGATAATAAATGCACACATGCTCCATTTCCATGTTTATGAAGATAGATTCCTTGTGTAGTGGACCCTTATGCCCCTGTCCTCCCCCTTCACCATGTCAGCCATCGGTTTAAAAGTGGGGAGCGCCCCTCTTAGTTGACATGATGACCTGTAATTAGTTTCGGGGGCCCGGACTCGACTCAAAACGGCTTGTCAGAGAGAGAAATGGAGTGGCAAACATGAAACGGGGGCATGGAAGTGTGCCTGGTCAAGTCGGGCTAAATCCCCTCTGGACAAAGCTTTGAAGTGACATCAGAAAGGAACCCGTGAAGAACAAAGCTACCAGGAGACCATTATCTTCAAAAAAAAAAAAAAAAAAACTGCCACAAATCCTCAATCCCTGGATCAGACGCCAAACTGATCAGGTTACTGCGAAAAGAGTCAAAATGTGCATCTTTAGTGGACGATTGGGAACGGCATACAAGTATCACAAATCAGTTTCATTCATAATTCCTGTTCCCCGAGCAGTTTTCCATGCTTCTCTACCCACACTCCCTTGTGTACTGTTCATATAAAGACTCTTTGTCTGCTGTAACACACACAAAAAACCCTCTTTTCCAAACAAAATCCAAAACCACTGTAGCGAATGCCACCTCAAATATGACACATTTGACATGTTGCATGGCTTATATTCCCCGTCTTCCTCCCTCTCAAACCGCAGAGTGCTTCCACTCTTTGTTTGCACCCCCCCCGGCCTCCAGGCCCCCCACCCCGGTGTTGATTAGCTGTCTCCGGCTGGTTGGTGGAGGTGGTGCAGCAGCAGCAGCGGGGAGCAGGTTACAGGCTTTTGGTTGTGGTAGTATCTGACTAATTGAAATAACTCCCTCTGTGTTTCCGTCTTCCCGGGGGGAGATGAGAAGCCCCGCCCCCTCACAGACGTCAGTCATGCTCGCAATGATAAAACACAGAGAAAACATTCATCATAACCATTTACAAAAGCTGTAAACAAACAGAGAGGAAATGCTCGGCGGTACAAAACAGAAATCATGTAACAGACGTTTTTTATGCATTTGTGCAAACACGTCAGGGTCCAGGATACATAATCCAGGTGACGAGGACTCGAACTACAGGGCCAAAACATTACACAAAGCCCCAAAACAGCCTCCACTCTTCTGGTTTGAGGTTTTCACAAGATTTTGGAAACTGCAACCTTTGCAATCTTATTTCGTTTTCGTACTTAATTGTATTGCGGTGACAATTATTGCATTTGGAAGGTGTTGCGGTGATTTTACTGGAAACCTTAATTCCTCCGCACACAGCAACAATTATGCATAACCGAACTCGATAACCCTTTCATTTATTTATTTATTTATTCACGTTTGCTCCAGAAGAATGCTTGTAAATTGCTGCAGTTTATTTTTGGTGTTGCTCGGAGGTGAAATCCAAGAAGCCGTGAATTCAGTCAAAGTGCAGCGTTTTGGTGCTTGAGAAATACACGGCAGTGTTGCCGAGCGCCGGAGGGTGAAGAGAGGCGGGAGACTTCCTGGCTGTGGGTGCCAGTGGTCATGTTTAAGATGTTTTTAAGTTTGAATTTCCATTCCAATCCCATTCTGATGCAATAAGGCAGATGGCCGGCCAGTTGGATCCTTGATTCAATATTCCCACCCCTCGGGGAAACAGGGGAGGGGTCTCTGCTCAGAGAGGTTACGGTGAAAACAAGGTGCACTATAGAATCCTGTCGCCACAACCGAACAACAGTTGGAAAAGTTTTTTCGGACGGACTTCTTCATCATCTTGCAATATTGTAAAGTGAGTGCGGTCGTAATTCTGAAGCCCCTGGCGCGCTGTAAAGTTAGCCGAGGAACAGTGGAGGATCCCTGCAGGCAGGCAGCTAGATGAGGGCATTGATCTGAGTTATTGTGCCAAGGCCCCTTTTTTCAGATGCTGCCTGAGAATTCATTAATTCCTCTCCGTGGCACCAGAAGTGGCATCGTAAGCAGAAATAATGGAGGAGAGATGAGACAGCCTGTTCCGTTGTGCAATTATCGTACAACGCAGTGCAGCTTTTGACAGCAAAATGTCCCAAAACTCTGCGAGTATTTTCCTGGTTTCCCCTCTAGATATGAACATTCTTTGTTCTCGTTGTTAATAAAAAACGCGATTCACCAACAGCACTTTGTATTTTCCTTCTCCTCCTCATTGTTTTACAGAAACAATCGCTGCTGTATTTGCTGAGACAAAAGCGAGAAGTCACACTCACATCTGCACAGTCACCGGAGAGAGAGAGAGAGAGAGAGAGAGAGAGAGAGAGAGAGAGAGAGAGAGGGGAAATATAAACAAAGGAAGAAAGTGAGAGAGTAAAGGACGGGGGTGGAGGAGAGCGGGTCACCAGATGGTACAGTGCAAAGAATACACAATGGGAACACGACACTGGATTCGTTCACTGTGTTGATGTAAGCTCATGCTGCAGTAGCATACGTAGCTCACATGTAGCATTACATCGGGATAAGCATCCCTTTAATACTGTGTATGAGATTGTATTTATAGAAACGTAGAGCCAGTATATTGGCAGGCCTTCAGTGTTGGGGGGGGCAAAGGGTTTAGAGGAATATTTGTGTTAATCCATCCATTATCGATCACTGCTTATCCCGCTAAGTCGCGGGAGGGTCGGTGCTGATCCAGCTCACATTTTGGGGCGAAGGCGGGCTTCACCCTGGACCGGAGGGGTCACCGGTCCATCACAGGGCTGACAACGCTGACACGGGCCGCTACCAGTAACCCGCGTGTCTGTGGGAGGAAGCCGGACTCCAATACATTCATACGAATGTTTTACTACTCTCTTAAAAAGGAGACAAATGTATTGCATAATTGTGGTTTATTACAATATTGGTCTTGCTTTTTGCCATATTTTCTATGGGCCATGATAATTCTGCGCTCGCCAAAGGTAATAAAGTTGCTGTTGACCTTTGTTGTCCAGTACGGTAGCTTTATTTAAAACCTCGGACCGCGTGTGACGTGAAACTGTCACGTTGCCATTACTTTGGTGAGCATCATGTCATAAACGACCGAAACATAAATGATCCTTTAATTATCTTTAGATAAACACACCTGCCTCTTCATGAAGATCCTGTGAGATTCATCAGCACATTAGTGAATAAGTGAATATCAGTACGGCGGTCAGTGATGGTGAGGAATACAGCAAAGTGAGTTTCTTTTAGCTAGCTGGTGTTTCATTATGATATAAAACGCTGAAAAACATGTTTTGATGGATGGTACAACAACTTATATTTTGTTGGCATCCAACGCTCTCATACAAAAGAGACCCCTGCTTGCGTCGTTTTGCAGCCCTGAGGAAACCTGAGCCTAAACATTTATACCTGTGTGTGTGTTTTGGGTGCGGAGGCATGTTGCTGTGTTTTGAAACGCGAGCTACGTGGCTAATGTAGCAACACAGGGTCGCGCTAGGAGACCCGAGTCAACGCGAGCCAGATCCAAGCACCAGCTGTCATACCTGGCCCTCGGCCCCGAGTGTTCACACGGCCTCCTGGCAGGCTGTCAGCTGGGGGGGGGGCACTGCTTCCCTCACAGTCATCTCCATTATAAAGAAGAGCACCCGTTTATTCAGGGAGAATCTATTCTGGTGTGAAAGATATAAAAAAATTACAACAGAAGAATAAAAGAACACATAAAAAGAATAACATAGAATAGAATAACAATAAAAGATACATTTGGTAGAAATAAGTAAACTAAAATAAGTAACATGGTGCGTGAGTAACAGAAAAAGTACTGAAAAGTTGCATGCGATATTTTGTAAAAGTAATATTGCAGATGGTTGGGATATTGTTGTTGTTGTCAGCGTGGGCGTTTCTGCCGTCGTTCCAACAGAAGGGCGTCTCGCGCTTCATTTCCCAGCGATGTGTGGATCATTAAAGTAGCAAACACTTTGAATACATTTCCATCCTCATAAAACATTTAAAGACATTTTATTGAAGTATTTTAACACGCAGTGTTTACAGCCTTCTTTTCAATCAGCACTTTTCTCCTTCGCAGGCCACCAACCGTTCAGATCAGTGGAAACAGCAGCAGACATGTTTTTCTTCGCCTCCAGTCTCCAGTCAGAAGACGAAGAAGCATTTTTCAACATTTCAACATTTCTTCAACATTTTCAGGCCAAGGACCCCAAAGTGACCCGGCATAGGGACCCCTTTATTACATATCGTATAATGTTCCTTATTAAACCTGCCGATAATAATGTGTAGTGCAGCCTATAGTGCCATGTATAACAGTACTTTGTAATGATGTGATAATCATATTTTAATTCTATTCAACACATAATATTAAACCAACAGGGAGATTTAGATTTGCTTAATATAGGTTGTGTTCATGTTAAGGTGGATCATTGGATGTATTTACATTTTTTGGTTGAAAAAAAGTTTGGGGATCAAATAATTTCGGGGACCCCCTGCAGTAACTCTGCGGACCCCGTAGGGGTCCCGGACCCCCTGTTGAAGATCTCTGAACTAAGATCTTAAGATATTCACGTAAACAACATTTTTGCACCATTTGCCTTTATTATGTTCATCAGGTTCATCTTTTCCAGAGCATCCCTGTCATAAAGATCACTGACGGGTATACGTGCTAAATTATTAAATCTAGGTATTGAATGCAATCCTGCGTAATTGCAGGATGCACGATTTATCTGCGCTCCGCCCCGTGTGTGGCCCCCCGAGCACAAAGACGTCCGGACAGGGAGAGCATCGACTACGGAGATAGATGGCTAATGGAGCTTTTTTATAACAATCGTAAACAACTATCGATTTCCTCTTTCTCTGCCGGAGTCGGTTCAACTTCACAAGTAGAGATGAAGACTCGGAGTGGCTCGGTGCCGGACAGTCGCAGCTGTTCTCTGTGCCTTTGAGCAAGGTTAGTGAGAAGGAACGGATGGATGGATGGATGGTCGGCCGTTCCTCGAGCTGAGGTCAACGGAGGCTTTTGTCCAGATTTTCGCCTGTGCTCGGCTTTACAAAGAATTCCCTGCCTCGTCACCGCGAGTCCCTGCAGAATGTAGTTATTGTAAACGTGTAGAAATAAAAATAGCACACGGCCGAGCTATAAGATCTCAACACCTGGGGGCCGGTGCACAGGCCGGCGACCTGCGCTATTAATAACCACCATTTATTAATATTAGGTGTTGTCTGGCAGCCAAGGTTAAAGTGTGTCAGTGAAAAACTCCCGAGCAAGCGGATGCCTTGTGACTGATGTCAAAAACAAGCAGGACACCTTGAAAGCCCCCCCCTCCACCCAAACGTCCATCAGCCACCCAGAGATACGGGCGATTAGCTGCTCTCTGAAAGACTCAAAGTTTAGTTTTACTTCCTAAACCGAGTGGCACATCCGGAGTCCATTAACCTGAATTAAGATGTTTACCTTTGGGTGAAATCGGCAGCTCTCAGTCAGCAGGGGTCATTGCCCCCCCCCCCCAACACAGGTCACCTGGTTGCTGCTGAGTCATAAATCACCTTGTCCAACATCTCACATCGAGGTTTTTTGTCACGGCGGGGATTAAGAATAACTGTTGTTGCCGTGTATCCGGGATAAGTGTTGATTGTAATCACTGATCCTTCCCGGGCGTAGAGGTCAGAGAGCTGGAGGCTGTGGAAAGGCAACAAAACCCCCCCCCAACTCCATCTCCTCCCCACCCCCACTGCATGGAATGTGCATGTATGTTTACTCCCCGTTGTTTACTGTGTATCTACAGCACAAATGTTGCACTAGCTGATGGACAAATCCTGCAGAGTAAATGAAGATGCATGCAGGGTAATGTAACAGCAGCTCCAGTATTCTGGGTTATAATTGACCGGTGGGCATTTGTTTGGTGTTATCAGATGGAGTGAGGTCTAAAGCAACTTTACAGGTGAATGGAGAATCTGAATGCACGAGAACACTGACGACATTAGTTAGTCTGAAGCACATCCGTGCAAATGTTCAGTGAAGAAGCTTGAATGAATCCGTGCTGGTCACTTACTTTGTGGGTGAAGTGAAACAAACTGTAAACAACAACACTGAGATGGTTTCACCTCCTAAAATCCATGCGGTGAACTCGTTAGCAAACAGTTTACACATCGCTCTCAGAAACGAGGGAAGGGCTGAGGCTCTGCCCACAACCATTTGCTTCATGCATGGGTGCTTTAACCCCCCCCCAAGAAAAAACTGTGATTGTGACCTGTGATTGTTAGGGGTCACGCTGCACCACATCAGCCCCCTTTAAAGGCATCATAAAGCAGAGGGGCTGCAGGACTATGGTCCTCGTGGCTCCGGGGGAACCTGTTTAACCAGAACCACGGTAAGGGAGGAGGAGCCCGGGATAAAGAAGGACACTTTTATAAAAAAGGCTTCTTGCTAGCACACTAACTTATCAGGAGGAATGGTTCTTGGTGGATCATTACACCATAGAAGGATTCTTCCAGGTGGAACCTTTCATCATGTTTCTACCTTTTATGTTGGGTTCTAGATAGAACCCTTTGAAGAGTTGTTAAAAAGAGTTCTTATGTGGGGAAAAGCCAAAGAACCCTATAAAGTTCTTACATTGAGCAACATTATCATCTGTTTGGTGCATTAGTTTCTGTATCTGAGATTTATTTTTATTCTTCATGAACACAGTTGCCTGCTGTTTATGGAAACGACGCCGAGATGATGATGATGATGATGATGGTGATGAGAGCAGTGAGGCTGAATCAAAACCACATTAAAGTTGCTAGATGATGCTAACAACATCCTGAAGAGCTGAGGGGAAGTGTGGAATATTTTCCAGATTATGCAAACAGCCTAAGCCATCTGATCGAGGATAATCCTGAAGCGATCGCTGGTAAATTCAAGTGGTTTTCTAGTCATTTCAAAGATTTCCTTGTTTTCCCGGTCAAAATGCAGAGTTGAGATGACGGCGTCGTACAGATCAAAGATGAAGGGAACAGACTGTGTGTTTTTTCTCATGTTCTCCCATCAGATCGGATCTGACAAGTCCAGCTCTGGTTTGTGGATCTGTCTCTCTCGGTCTCCTCTTGCCTGTTTTTCCTGCAGCAGTCGTCCATCCAGCGACGCTGACGTGATATGAACAATATCAAAAGAGAAGCTGAGCTCCCGTCGTCTTTGTATCGTAACTCAGAGACGCTGTGGGGAGCGAGGGGCCACGGCTGGGTACCGCGGCAGGAGAAGCCAAATGTCTCTTCAGGCACAACGTCCTTGAGCTGCTGGGATTTTATTATCTGTGCTGAGACTAAATCAGTGTCCTTGACTGTATCCTGTAAACACAGTCTACCATAAAGGACAAAACAGGATAAAATAGAGGACAGAGAGAAAAACATGGAGAGAAAGAGGCCATTTCAGTAAACACTACAAGTCATTTCTATTCCTTTGATATTCTGGATTTTGTATATGTGTTGATGTTTTATGTAAAGCACTTTAATGACCTTGTTACTGAAAGGTGCTATACAAATAAAATTGCCTTGCCTACATTGATCACTGTGTTGAGAGGAAAAGGGAAAAGGCATATATTTACCTTCACTGGAGAGGTGTTTGGGTTTCGGACAACCTCGTCCAAAGTCCAGAAACTTCCACAACTTTCCAACCAAAACTCTCCGTGACAGTCGAAACCGAAACACGCAGAGTGCAAACAGCAGTCTGACCTCACAGGTGCTGTTTGACCTTGGATTCCTGCAAGCGTGTCGTTTTTGTTGCCAGAACGAAGGCAGATTACGACGCCCGGAGGATTATAAATCCCGTGGACGCACGTCGCCAAGGCTGGGAAATGATCCTCCGCCGTTTCCCCCCCCCCCGTCAGTAACACTACAAACACCGGCGTAGACGGACTGGCCGCCCTCCCACACCACTCCCACGTGTTGTGTCTCCGCAGGCAGCAGATAGCAGCGCGGCCAGCTGGATTACATTTTTTGCGTGTGAAGTGTTTGAGGATTTGACAATGAATCAGCTCGAAATCACAGATTAAGAGACGACTCTTAAATCCTAATGCTAAATACGACCACGCTGAATTTATACAACGGCTCTGCTTCTCATGTTGATGTGACACCTGAGTGGAAGTATCTCTGACTCAGTGCTATTCTCAGAGATACTGGATTCACAACTCTATGTCAATCTCGTTATTAAACTCTGCGTCACCTGATGACTAATATAGATGCAGACGTCTGATTTCGGTGATTTCGCCGGATGAAATGATAACTGTCGCTTTATCAGTTAGCATCCGGATGATCCATGTAGAAGGTATGAAACTTCAATCTGATCTCCATTCAGGAAACAAGCATTGCTTCCTGAATCAACTCGACACCCACTGTCGCCCATAAAGTTGGAATGTTTTGTTTTCAGACACAATCCTCTGTTTATTCCTATTTAATCAGTCATCGCGTGCAATGATTACCTGATGTGTCCCAATCAACCAGGTGAAATTAATTCATGCATTTGTTTGGTGCTATAAAAGACATTTGCAAATTATTCTGACTTCATGGGCGACCCTTAGTAGGTTCCTGTACATGATAACATCTGGATTATACCCATAATGCTATGCAAATTACCGTATCTTAATGTAAAGATGCTTTGCGGTCGGTTCATTGGTTTATTTTGTGGTATTTTTACTGTTAATCATCAGTGAATTATCAGTGGAAGTGTGTTTCTGAAAGAGGGGCCGTCTCCGGAGCATCATGTGTCCACACAAAGACGTGATGTTTGCATCCTAAGCATCCCTTTAAACGCATCGCTGTCATGAGAGGAGCTATAAATAGCGGCCTGGATGAACGGTTTCAAGGCCCTCGGGGTTGTGCAGGAGGCACGTTGGTCCTGCTGCACACTCACTTTTAAAGGTTTAAAGGTTTCGTTCTGTTGTCTTTGTAACAGTGATTATGTGAGGAACAACAAAACAAATAGATTTACCGCTGAGAACGAACGAGAACAAATCATCCTGTTGAGTTAATTAACAACTAATTGCATTTTCAGATTGATTTTTCCTTCCTGCCAGGGAGCCATTCATCTTCTGTTCATGTAGGTTTAAATTAAACTTTATTAAGTGAATTAAGGTAAACTTCATTCTGATCGTGTTATTGATGTTATTGATGTACGGTGATGCGGTTGTGTGTTCAATGGGAAGCCCATATGTCACAAAATCAAATAATAAAGAAAAAATAAATTCTCCATATAAGGAAGATAAGATGGGAACCGATGGCTGCCTGGAATTAGTGAAATTAATCTGAACAAGATTCATGATATTCTTTGATTCTTTAATGTATTACTTATTTAATCCAGTGTTTTTTTTAATGTATTACTTATTTAAACCAGTGTTTTTTTAATGTATTACTTATTTAAACCAGTGTTTTTTGAGTGGATAAATAATGATCGTCCTGCCCGAGGACACATGACCGGGGATGGACAACCCCCCGCTTGTTTCAGACAGCAGGTCATCCACGCTTCCTGCCCCTCCGGTTTGTTACAGTCGGTAATTGTACGGAGACGTGACATTGACGGAGTGCAGGGTCATTCATATCTGACATCAGGGAGGGGGGAGGGGGTCAGCGTTTACACTGCCCCCCCCCCCCCCTGCTGCCCGTCAATTACATCACCAGCCTGATTACATCATCTCCCGCTGGGACTGGTGAGACATGCCAGCGTCTCCTCCTGATTGGTCCTCTGCGTCCTCCACCACAAGATGCGGTTAGATAAACTGGGGTGATGGTGAGGAGGCAGCGAGGAGCCCTTTGTTAGCGTCTCCATTATTATTATTCAGCACAACTGCAGGAGAGTTCAGCCAAAGTTAACAGCTTCACTTAAAGACATTTGATCTCCAGATCGGAGAAATGTCAGCTTTGATCGTGTGTTTTTACCCTTCAGGTAGGGTTCGCGTGTTTGGAAAAAGTGCTCGGATATCGTGTTGCACATTCTGATGTTTAGCAACGATGGCGCTCGGTGAAACATCGGGATTAGCGGAGTTATTAAAATTAATTGTTAGGGGAACATGTCCGTACCAGATTTCATGGCAATCCAACCAATAGTTGAGACTTTTCAGTCAAAATGTCAAACGTGAACTTCATTGTTGGCACTACAGGATCCATTCAGGGGACTCAGTAGGGGGATCATCCTCTGGGGATCATGAATGTGGGGATCTTGAATGTGGGGATCCACATCCGGACCCCCAGACCCCCCCGCCTAAACAGGACCGGCCTACATATCAAATGTAGTGCACGTCTAATTTTGGACACGACAGATTTTTTTATTCCTCTGTTTTGTCGATTTGACATTTTTGAACAAATAAAAATCATTCGACATCCTGTTCTGGTCCCTCGACTTGTTTCGTACGGTTCAGCGTGGGCCGATAATTGTGTCAGTAAATGTCATCAAACACTGAAATTACAACAATCGAGGAAATTGCTTTTTAAATTATTCATGGCTGGCTTTTTAGAAGCCTTTTTTTCTTCTTCTTTTTTTAGGAAAAACAAAATGGAGGAGACGGCAAGGAGAAACAGGAAGTAAACTGAGTCGTGCTCACTAATTTCACCTGTCATTACCCCCACGAATAAAAACGCCTGTTTAATCTGCTTTGCCATCAGCGGATGCCTCTATTAGAACAAAGAAACACACTGGAGCTAATGGTTGGGAAAGATTGTCTTTTCATTCATTTAGAGACTCTCTCTCTCACACACACACACACACACACACACACACACACACACACACTAGGGCTTGCGGTGATGTGCCTGTTCTCTCTTGTGGTTTTATCGTCGGGTTTGATCTTTATTTGCAGCCTTTATTCTTTGCAAAAAACAACTTTTTGATGTGTGTTAAAAGCGTAAATAAATCCGGTCTTCTTCTTTTCCACGGGAATGCGTGATGATCTTACCCTCATTTTAAACACACAAAAGGCCGTTTGAAAGGAAAGTCGATCGTCACATCTGGAGACCTTTCCGCATCGATCCACCCGATCTCTCGAGATGTTTCGTGCTTCACAGAAATGAGCAACAGGCTTTTCCGGAGAGACGAGAGAGAGGAGACTCGAGCTCTATTAAGAAACTCATGAGTGGAAGTTTCCTGGATGCGTAACAAGACGTAACGAGCAAAGTGAAGAGTTATGATTCTCCAAAGTGAATGAAGTGACTCACGCTTCGCCTCCCTCGGTGGAGCCGGCAGGAGACTCGCAGCGCAGCAGCTGCTTGTCTCAACAACATCCATAACACACAGCCGCAAACTGCTTACGCTTTTTAAAATCCATCAGGAGGACGTGTCTTGATCCTGCGGAGTAGCTCCAGCTACCCAATAAATCCTCGGGGAAGGAAGCTGTCTTGTAGTCTTTTCATAGGATAAGTTACAAAAAGCACCATATAATAGGTTGAAATCAAGCAGGAATCCATAGAGGATATTTAGAAACCTCTTACTATTCAGTCAAAATCACCCCTGGGTTTTAATATCATGCAAATAATGGTCAAAAACTACATTTCCCCCCCTTAAAGGGCCAGCGTGTTGCATTTAGTAAGGTCTATTGACATAATAATATAATATTAATAAGCGTGAAGTTTCAGTTGGTCGCAATCCGCAACCTCAAGGTACGTTCACACCACGAGGGAGCCAAGCACAAACTCACACCTTCACCGCAGCGATGTCACCAAATCCTACACACTGGCCCTTTAAATGTCCCAGTAAAGGCGAGTCCACACCGGAAGAACTGCCCGACTCGCGTCGGTAAATGAAGTCGGGCTACTTAATATGGCCGACTCGAACAACGACATGGGCGGTTCACACCTACGGAATTACAGCCGACGCCATACGTTCCGCGATTGCGCAAGATGTAATGTCTCCAAAACAACAGGCGGCGCTAATCTGTATTGTGGGCCGGAAGTAGCCGAGAGAGTGTGTCGACACCTTCTTCGATTCCACCGTTTATCTGGTATGTTTACCATCGTCACTTCCGGGCTTCACTGATTCGCTAGTCAAGCTGCTAGCCTCCACCAATCAGAATGGTAAAAGAATGACCGACTCGAATGGCGGATTATACATTTGAATCGGCTGAAATTAACGCCGACGTGGGCCGATTCGAGCGACCACACCAAGGAGACTCATGTCACGGACGCCGACTCTCTCAAAGACGCCGATTTTCGGTCCGGTGTGGACTCGCCTTAAAGGAGTCATCACCTGGTTTTATACGTATCCAGCCCCCCTTGGATCGCTTTGGATCAATTCGTAAAACTTATTAGAAAAAAAAAAAAAAAATTTAATCAAACATTGAGCTTGTTCTGACCCTTTTTCGTACCGCGATTTTATCACGCGAGATTACGCGCGAGGTTTTGACTGGTCCGGATGTGCATTGTATAATATGTAATGAGGCGCGCGTTGATTCGCCGCAGGAAGGACAGAGCCGGGGGGGCTTGCCTGCATGCAGACTCCAAAACATAATGGCGGCGCTTCAGCGATTTCAGGTAGCGGACGGGGCGGGGTTGGGTGGTGAAAGAGGGGTGGGCTTATGCAAGTAGCCGCCACGGTGACGTCACCGAAGGCGCAGAATCAAAATCTCGTGCTTTAGGAATGCACACCCTTGTGTGCTATTCCTGTTCGGAAAAAGAGCAGAAGCGAAAAAACGGCGCCACTTTCAAACTCCAGCCTTTCAGGCAAGTTTCAACTGAGGTCAAACACAGATATGCATGTTTTAACAAGAGAAATGGCGATTTCCAGGTGATGACTCCTTTAAGAGACGTTAAAACCTGCAGAAACAAGCCGTAAACGCAAAATTGACATATTATAATATTACCCGGTAAAGTTGATGCAGCGCAGTTGTTACAGATCGTTGCCTATTTACACATCCAGTAGACACGTTAGCAACATTAGCATTGAATTTAAGTCTTGATTCTGGCCATCTGATGACAGTAAGTCCATAATTCACTCCTTCTTTTAGCTTAGTTTTGGCCTCCACCGACTCTGGAGGGAAATATCTGGCACTTAACCTATCTTAGGCTAGCTTATTGCTAACTTTTTAGTTCTTTTGGCTGAAGGTAACTGCTGTGCCTGAAAATGACTAAACAACGACAGGTGGCCTCCTGTGATTCAGTCACACATATTTGGTCACTTTATAGATAAATTGACTAGAAGTCCTGCAGATACAAAAACACAATTATTCAAGAAAAAACTTGATTTGCGAATGAAGACGTTAGGCTGCCTCCTACTTTCAGGCATTTAGACCCTCTAAGAGTCACACAGAAGGAGCTGATTACGGTCTTCCTCATTAAAACAAGTCTAAAGTCTTGGCCAACCCCGGCACACGACGAGTAACCATGAAGTAAAACACCGAAGGACGTTCCCTGTTCCTAAATAGATTAAAACACACCTGAGGGGACGTTCCCTCGTAGCGTCCTGGCGCTGAGTCAGCGCCGCCGCAGGCTCGTCAGGTGTTTACCGCCGAGTCGGAGGTTCCTGGCTTTTGATTGGCTTTCTTTTGTTGCCCCAGTGACGCAGCTCAACGTCAACATGACAGGACACGAGAAGACAACATTTCTTAACCTGAATCGGTGACTCCTGTGTTTATTCTTCTGCAGTTTATGATGGAGGAAAGGTGATAAGGATGTTTGTTGAGTGGTGCTTCGTACGCCGGCGTCTACACTGCTGCACCGCTCTACAGGGCCCACTATAATGTGTGGCGGCGCGTAATTACAGTCCTGCTAGCTGTTTAGTTCAATTCAAAGGCTTGTTATTATTTTACAGCTTTGTCCTCTGTTGTAAACGTGCTTTACTGTATCTGGCGGGACGGTTGTTGTCGGGGTATACAAAGATCAACAAAGGGAGCTATTAATCCCCCGCAGGTCGGCCTGTTTCTCTGTCATCCGGTAATGGGCTAATTAAGGAGAACAGTAACCGTGGGAGCGCCACCCACCTCGTGAGCACCGCTCTGGGAACCATATACCTGTTGGATGTCTGCTTCAAAGACATTTCTTTTTCTTTTTCTTCACGTTAATGACGTGAAAGAAACTGCTCGGGCAGGTTTCCAAAATAACCTTGTTTCATTATAAGCCGGTAGGAAAGGATGACCTCAGACTACTGTATAGATTCAAATTCAATTTTTTTCCCTCTCAAAGAAAAGAAAGTAATTTCCTCATCAGCCAACAGTAAAGGATCCTCTCTGTATAAATGGGTTGGTTAATGACGTTTAACTGGGATTAGCACTATTAACCTTTCACCCTTAGATTGTTGGTTCTGCTAAATTATTTATTCTTCTCGCCCCAAAAGAAAATGACCTCAGTGTATTATTTTTTAATGTCTTTTATTTTCATGTTGAATTTAAAGCGAAGCAGTGAATTCAAACACCTGAGATATCAGATGGGAGGAAACAATATTGACTTGTGATTGGTCACCCCGTCACCCTTATTTTTGGAAACACACAAAAACCGTTTCTCCTCTTTAAAGACATTCGGCAATGATTAACTGGAGTCTCGTTTCCTCTCTGGGAGCCACTTCACCTCCGGCTGCCGTGTGATCTCGTGCTGTGCGTTCACCCACCCCCCCCCCCTCCCATCAATAAATTACCTCACTGATCAAACTGAGCCCTCAAACAGGCAGCCAGTCAGCTTCAAAGCACCTGTAGACCCAACTCCTCCCTCCACATTCGTCTGTCTGTCCCCACTGAAAACCAGCGTTACAACGTATTAACGAGAACCTTTCAGGTCCACCTACACAGCACCTCGTTGCTCATCACGACTTCCATTTATGTTCTACTTAACCTTTCACCAAAGTGGATAACCGTTATTAAACAGATAAAAGTCATGCATTCAAAGTGTGAGTTAAACACAGACGTGAAAGTGACATTTACCTTTGAGACCGGGATTTAGGATTTAAAGGAAAGAATTAAAATGGATCCATTTAAACTAAAAAGTTAATCAATTCTGTTTCTGAAATGACTGGAATCTGTTATGTTGCATCGTATGCTTGCCTGGAGAAGAAACTTCTATACTTTGGCTCTTTGCAAGCAACTCATTGGAATTAATTAATTGGAAGTTTACCAATTAAACACTCACGCTTATCCCTAAAATGAGCAGGCTGCCAGATAACATTGTCCCGTACCTCCTAGAGGATTAATGAGACCTGGGATTAATTAATTGCATTAGTTAATTAAAAGAAGGCAATTAAACACTTTAGCTACTGTTGCCAGGTGGCTGCGTTCAATCACTGCAGAGCGCATTGTTTGCTTTGCTCCAGGCAACACTGTTTTTTTTTTCTGCAGCCAGTCTGGCACCAAATCTGGAGGCCACAGGCTTCTGTAAACAACCCTCGCCTGTCGATATGTTTACAGCTTTCCTCCTTAAAAAAAAAACATACTTCATTGTATCCACGCTGCTCCTGATAATAAGCCCCCGCAGGGTCACGACGCCTGATCTGAAAGCCAGCTGAGGTCATCCGCTTCCTGCTAATTGTCAGGCAGATCAGTGTGGCAGCGGTGATAAACTGGGCCAGGAAACTGGCGGACTGGGAGCTGCAAAGTGGAGCCGGGGGCGAAAAGGGGGAACCGGGGACACGGTGAGTTGGAAGAGATGGTGGTAATGGAGATGGTGGTGATAGCGTTTCTCTATCGCTCACAACACTTCTCTTAAAAAGAATGCAGCTCCATCGCTGCTTTATTTCCGTCGTTCCTCTCCACTTTCTATTTCAGGCTTTTAACGCTGCAATTTTCTCCTTCCAAAACAAAAGCCTGCATGCCTCTTAAATGGCAGCGCTTCTGATTGGCCACATGAGGAAAAAGTCCCCACCACCTGCCTTTCATGCTGAAGCCACAAGACAATAAGAGGAAACTACATGATCTTATCTGGCGGTCAAGGATAGGGAAGATTAAATCCATTCCGACCCGGGGGGGGCTCAGGGACAATCCTGCATTCACGGTGCTCTATCTCGTCTTTTCGGGGTCCTTGCTGACTCTACAGACGCAGGAACGCATTACAAACAGCCCCTGGAACGACGCGTGGAATAAACACCGCACATAACCAGAACCAGATGTTGAACCCGGAGAGCTGATCCCGCTCTGGATTGGGCTGATCCCCCCAAAGCGTCACTGAGGCAAACCAGCTCCAGCTTTAGTCCTTTAGCAAAACAGGGTCTCTTCCTGTGCCTCACAAGGAGCAACT
Source organism: Eutrigla gurnardus (assembly GCF_963514095.1). Lineage (NCBI taxonomy): Eukaryota > Metazoa > Chordata > Actinopteri > Perciformes > Triglidae > Eutrigla > Eutrigla gurnardus. The sequence continues at coordinate 26,399,314 of NC_139921.1, forward strand.
ATTCCTGTTCCGAGGCCCTTTGTGATGCAATGTATGCGTTCCATTTAGGGGATATCGGTGGCGTGAGGCGGCTGAAGTGGCGTCTGTGAAGCGAGGGCGGTGACTACGAGGTGTGTTGCTGAAGCTAGCGTTGGCCTGTGAGCGACCCGAGCTGCGGTCCAGAATATTTGACCGGCATATAACTCAGATTACATGGGGGTCCCGGAGTGCAAGCACACATAAAACAAGACAGCGAGCTAAATGCTAACATTAGCATGCTTACATAACAAGCTGATGTGTAGCAGGCATGACGTTTACAATATTCACCATCTTAGTTAGCGTGTTAGCATGCTAATGTCGCGCCAAACACAAAGTGCATGCAAAGAAAATAACTATGCTAAAAAAATATTCCAATTGCATGTGAATTTTCCATCTAATTTTTATTACATGAGTTCATAAAGGGTCACATTTAACTGCTTTCATGTTGAGACAGTGTGAGTAAATTAAATCACTTTTAATGAATTAGATTAAATTAATGCAAGCTTCGTGTTAAGTTTTACATGTGAAGTTAAGGGGAACTTTTTTGTGTTTATTCAACATTCAAAGTAACATTCACTTGATTTGTTTACACTAATCATATTTAACTTATGTAAATTTGTTTATAGGCTTCAAGAAGCTTGTTGAGTCATTGGTCTAATCAGTCTGAGGCTAATGAGAGTGTCCTACATTCTGCAGGTATTTGGTCATAAACATAAAGTTTCACAGTTGCTAGTGGTGTGAGAGGAAATATTAAGGGCTCACCAAAGTTATTACAATCCATCCTCAGGGAGAAATGAAATGCCTGGACCAAACTGCATGGCAATCTATCAAATAGTTATGAGATATTTCAATCTGGACCGAAGTCAAAAGGCTTATCCTCATGTAAACATAAACTCTGCACAAAATGTATAATTCAAAAATAAATGATCTCAAGTCGGCTAATGAAGAAATATTCTAGAAAGCACAACAAGCATGGCTTTACAAATTGAGGCCAAAGATATACTTTTCCCGCATGATAAATAATCCACAACTAATACTGAACGAATTCCTCCTGGATGGAGAAACATTTTTCAACATTTACAAATTGAGTTGCAAATTATTAACAAACATATGTATTTGTTTTACATATATCTGCTTGTGGCAACTGAAGCATTATTTATGGGTTTTTTGTTGTTGTTATGCTTAGTCAACTCACAGTATTGTCTGATGTTTTAGTGGAGAATCGTAGGTTTGTTTAAATATGAATTATTGAAAATGTCAACATTTCATTGTCTTTGTTAGCAGAACCCACTTTCTGGATTTATAAACGTTCCGTGGAAGTATAAATGTATTTTCTGGGAGTTTGAAATTGAGATGCACTTGAGGAGACAACAAGGCCCTCGATATTTTTGTGAGAACCTGAGGTATTAATGACAGTCCGTAAATCTGGAGATGAAAACCGCGATGGCTGTCTTGGCAGGAGGAACATGCTTTTGTTGAAACTCAAAACTGGTCCGGGGAAGTTTGGAGAGGCAACAACCCTGTGGGATCAGTCTCCATGGCCCGCGTATATTTTCACTGAAAACAACAGATTTTCACATTCCGCAGCATCATTTATTCATCTGACAAGCATTATGGTTTCAGGCTTGCGTTATTAGATGATGCAAATTTCATTCCCCTCGGGTGGAATCTGGCTCGTTCCGTGTGGGTTTTTTCCTCCTTCTTTCTGTCCCCTGGATGAAGTTTTGAAATGAACTAGTTGGTCCGGACCTCGACTGGATCCGCCCTCGTTCCTCGGGAGGGAAACTGCTTCCATTCCTCTTCCAAAAGTGAGATTTAGAGCCGCAGCTCCGGCCTTGCTGTTACACAGCCTCGCATGCTGACGTTAACTACATACGCAGCACTTTCCTGCCGGTCAAACCTCAGCCTCCGAACCCACAGACTATCTATTAGACTCAAAATGAAGCTGTGCGTTTGTGCTTGTGGCACAGCATTCCAGTAAAAAAAAGAAATAGTACAGGAGATGATGAATAATCAGGGCCAAACTGACTCATACATGTGGCTGTGCAGCAAATCACATATGCACATAAGCTTTGAGTTTATGGTTTATTCTGGTTAAATGTGTTTGTTTTTTTCCTGATTAGTTAAAGTTGGAATATTTTGTTTTCAGACACAATGATCAGAGTTTGAAGGAAAGTGTGAAATGAGTCAGAAGTAAAAAATGCAAGATAAGGGGAAAAAAGTGTTGCCATGGTTACTGGTTGGAAAATCAGCTTTTGATGGCGTATCTCGTGTCAAACAGACTATTTGACCTATAGAGACGCCGGAGGACATCTATAGAGTCCAGGAATGTGAACCTGGGTTTCCTCCCTGTCCTCGTCATGTTCTCTCCTCACGGACCCACCAATAACAACCCCCCCCCCCCCCCCCCCCCCTCCAAGAGGGGTCACGTGTTTGTTCCCCCGCCCAAGTCACGAGCTAAATGGCCAAACTTCATACCAAATAATTAGCCGTGTACAAATCCCACCGTGATATAGTTCAGCCCCAAAAACTGAAATGTTCAAATAACCCCCCATTATGGTTCCGACCGCGGAACAACACAAATAACAAGAGTCATTCGGCGCCCCAAACGTCTCGTGCATCTGTCGTCCACGCTGAGGCTTTGATAGGTTCTGGGTTCGCCCGCAGAGAAAGCCAGATCCCCCCCCCCCCCTCTAAAATAGCTGGCTGTTAAAGTAGATGATGTGTTTAAATGTGCACTCTGTTGAGGAGATGCAGAAGTGGGAATTTCCCAACATGTCACTGAATGTGGGAACGCAGGGAAAAGGAGGCACAAAACAAATCAGTCTAAGTGGTGGGGAAAGGAAGATGTCCTTTTATTTTAGAGTAGATGTTTACACTGTTGTTTTTCAGAATAGCACTTTATTCAGTTCTGCTTTTCTAGATTTTCTTTTTGTTTTTTACTTGAAGCGTTGTGATTGGATGAGAAACGCGGCTGCTGGCTGAAGTGATGCCTTACTAGCACGGTTAGGGATGTATGATGGTCAATGAAGAGTGATTTGTTTTATTTGTGTTTTCTGTTTCTTTGGATTCTGACCCCAAACATGGTCGTTGTGTTGTTTTGAACACTTCCAAGTGAATTTCGGACTGACACGCGATTCAATGGTCAGTCACACGCGGACCTTTCGAGTTACGACCCATATCATGTCATGCCAACCACTCGGCCGTGCATCCAGCGAGTTAAGCGCTCTGTTTAACCTGTATATTGGCTCGACGTGTCCGGACCTGCAGGTGGCTTTCACTGAACGATGCAGCTGCCTCCTCAAACACAGGCGCTCTGACGAGCCTGCAGAGTAATGTGAGGCTTTGTCTCTCGGCTCTTTTGTAAGATACTCAGTCTGGGATTTGTCCGAGTAAAGCTTCTTTAAATACTTTTAGTGTTTACGAGTTTTGTTTAACAAGCATAAAAGAAGAAAAAGACAACGGTATGCTGAAGTGCCAATCCACATAAAAACAGGTCAAAGCAAAAACCAGGAATTTCCTAATGGATTTGTTTGCGGTGACCAGTAAAAAGCAGAAGAGCATAGGTGGGTTGGCGTGGTGCGAGGCGGGCGGCAGGATGTCAGCGGAGCTGTGAACAGGTTACGGCCTGTCCTGCATTTAGACGGCTGGATCCGAGCTGACACGCAGGAATGCGTCTCCATATAGAGCGTGAAATCTCTGCAACGCAATCCGCTCCGTGGGCTCGAACACGACGGGAGAAAGAAGAATTTAAAAGTCTCGGTTTGTGAAGAGCTCAAGGTTTAAAGTCTGCAGTGATATCATGACTGCCGTCGTTACGTTCTCAGGTGGAAAGAGAACAAAAAACAGGCGGCGGGCGATCAATCCAGGTGTTTCTCAGGGTTCAGGCTGGGATTCGTTGGTGGATTTCTTCACATTGTGTTCTTTGAGTTTGATTTATTCATTGGGAGGTTTTCTGTTTTTCATTAAAATGCAGTTAAAACATGTTAAATATATCACGTTTGTGGAAGGGCCAGGGAGTTTCAAACATATTCATGTATTTATTGCCACTTTTAGCATTGACGCTTATATAAAAAGGTCGTAAAATGTTTATATATGTGAAAATACAACTGATAACAAGTTAAATATAGTATAACATACTTTTACATCCTTTTTTAAAGTTTACGTCTGTGACATCATTTCTACTTTTGTTTTATTTGGTTTTCTAAAACAAACTGCTGCAGTTGAAAGCTCTGGGAAAAGCTATAAGGGGACCTTGAGTTAGGATTATGTTTTAATGTCCACATTGATGGATTATACACTTTTTTGTGTTAATTTAATGTTGCTTAGTTTAGAAAACCTGCAGGTACGTTTATAGCTTTAAACTCCGCCAACATCATGAATATAAACCTTTTACAGCCTCAATATTCCACATACTTTCAGTAGCTTCATCGACACGTCAATACATTTCATGATGACGATGGAGAAATATCAAATCAATAAAGTTAATACAGTATTGATACAACAGAAAAGAAACCCTGAGTTGCTCTTTCCTCCAGACATGAAGGGAATTCTTAGAGGAGACGAACAGCAATCATCGTGGCGTGAACCCTCCCGACCTCGGCTGCCTGAGACTCGACCTCTCACCCCCCGACTCACCCCTTGACTCACCCTCCCCGGCTGCTGTGGAGCTGATTGTGGTGTAAGAGGGCTGGAGACTCAGGAGAAATGAATCCTCCACATGCTGCAGGAGGAATGTCATGGTCCATACGGTCCAGAGTTGCCCCCCCTGGGACTTCAGGAATCCGGGCACCTGTGAAATCCAGCGGGGGGGGGGGATCCTCCTTAAGTGCATCTGCAGACGACTCGGCTGGGGGGAACGGCAAGATGCTTGATTTGTCTTTCATGCGAGTGAAAGACAAATCAGTGCGGTTTCTCCACATGTGTTTTGATGTTCTCGTTCCATCTGTTTCTAGTTTTCTCTTTCTGTTCAAAACGGACGTGAATTACTTTCAGTTTTCACCACAGACGAACACGCCTCACTACAGCCCTGCTAGCATCGGCATGCTAACATGCTAACAATGACAATAACACGATGATGTTCAGCAGGTATAACCATGCCTTAACTTTAGCTGATGAGGTTAGTGATAATAAGTGCTGAGGCTGATGGGAATGTCATTAACTTTAGTTAGTTTAGCAGATATTTGGTCCTAAACCAAATTATTGGACAAATTCTGAAGTTGACTTTAGCATTGAAAAGGTAAAGGAGCATTACCCGACAGTCAGAGTATTAATAACGCAGCAAACAACTATCGGCTCTGTACAGAAGTAGAGTGAGAGAAGAAGAGGAGTGATGTCTACCTGAGCACTTTCCCTCCGTGTGCGTTGTTACCAAAGCTTCTCCTTGCTTTGTTTGAACAGTCGGGCTGTACTTTTACTGCATGTTCATTCGACACCCCGAAAGACAGCGTGGTTGTGGAAGCGTAGCAGTCTCTCCTCTTAGCGCTGTTAGCGCCGTTAGCTACCAGCTGTCGGTTCAGCTGTCGCCATGTTGAGAGCCATTGAGAGGCAATGGAAACACTCCCGATCTTTAAGCACCTTTAGGGGTTCACCAAAGTGATTTTTAAAGCTGCTATGAAATACATTTCCCGTACAGTTTAACATCCGTCTGGAGCAGTTTTACAAGAGAAGAAAGTGTAAAACACACGAAAGGTGTAAGACGCGAGTGCAACGCGCCGGATGTTTTAAAACACCTTGTAAACCACCATCATAAGGCATCATCAGAACATATATATCGCCCTACGACTACAGTAGCTCCGCTTTATGATGAGAACAGTGGCTGGAATTTTAAAGAGGAGAGTCTGTGAAGTTCACGGGATGGCAAAACTGGACCTTTTGATGTGCTGCACAGTCGAATCAGTGTCAGCGGAGCCTGCAGGCGACGTGTTGGAGTCACATTTCATAATCTCTGTGTGCAAAACCTTTGAAGCAGTCGGGCTGCACTTCATGAATGACAACAGAAACAGCCTCTGCATGAAACAGTTGAACGCACTCACACACACACACACACACACACACACACACACACACACACTCACACACACTAAACAGGCGGCTTTCATTTGAAAAAGCTCTAAAAAATGCTAAACTGGTGAACATTTAGCAGCTAATAGCAGATATGTCACTCAGGAAATGGTGGAGACCAAAACAGAGCAAAAAGGAGACTTAGGTGTTTATGGTTTGTTGCATTTACTCCAAGTGGGAAAAAAAATAATAGTGCAGCTTTCACCTTCTATACATGAGTGTACAGTGTGTTTTGCATGCATATTTGCACTTACTCGCAGCAGTGCAGAAGATCACAGAGGAAACTGTAATCTAAGGAAACCAGAAAAAGGTGGTGAGAAACACAACAATGGCAGCTGTGGCGAGAGATGAAAGCAGCCGACTTAACTTAACGTCTGTTAACACAGACAAGAAGACAACGAGCACGAGCAAGTCATTTTCTACAAGAAGAGAGTCGCGTCGGCACATTTTCAGCCAGGAAGCTTCTGCATATCATAAAAAAGAGAAAATGTGACTTTGCAAACTTTTTTTTTTAATCTTTTCCGTCTGCAGTCACAGCGTGTACTTCCATCTCTCTGCTGTGAGAACAGCCTGCACAGGGTTATATAATCCATAATGTACGGCTGAATCTACTTCCTGCAGCTGCACATGTATTTAAAGTAACCGACTACATTCACTCGAGTACTGAGGCACTTTTTACTCCACTACATTTATTTGACTTTTAGGTTAATATTTGACACAAATCACACGTGATATGAAATCTAAGACATCATTGAAGGTTTAATCAGAGTCTTTTGTCAGATGCTCATTTACTTTTACATATATTATACTTATTTACTTTCTAAACGTTTCCTTTTAATGATTGTTCTAATAATCCAGCATTTCACTAAAAATCAAAGATTAGAGAAAAGTCCAAACAGAAAAGAGATTTGTGTTTGTGTTTTTTTTTCTTCCGTCTCCCTTAAATCAGCCGACGACCCCTCAGGTTCATCTTTGAATTTTTAAAACGCAGGTCTTCTGATAGAATATGGGATTTTCTTTGCTGTAAGATCAGCTGTGTGACACCGGCCAGCAGAGACATGCACCGACTGGCGTCCTTCTGGGGGACGAACACGACTCGAGAGCGACGCGTCCTCGCGTTTCCAGGGTTCAATCCATACTTGACGGGTGGAAAGTAATGAACGTGTCAAAAGACAGAGCGAGTCCATTTTAATATTCATCGGCTGACCGCGGACAACATGAAACATGAGCCTCTAATAAAAAAGATCATTACCGAGGTGAGTCCGTGGCTCTGAATTAGAATGAGGAAGGTCATAAAATCTGTCCTCCATCGTGGTCAGGGGCCGATGATTCCTGTTTGCTCCCTGCAAAGTCTCAGCTCTCGGGCCGGTGGACATTTTACCATAATGTTATTGCACTCAAAATCATATTTCACCGAATGTCTAACTATGTCATAATATCTTAATCAAACCATCTCTCTGTACTCACTATATGTAGTATAGATGAGGGTAACGGTTCTTTTTTGACCCCAGAAACAAAAATTATGCTGACTCATGGTCGGATCACTCGCCAGCTTTTCCATGAGATGCATTAAATTAACTTCATTTGTCAGTTTTTACTTTCCTTTGGTTTATGTTTATGTAACATCAGAAAAGGAAAAGATGTATGATATACATAAACAATATGTGTTTATTCAACGTTCAAAGTAAAGTTTACTTGAACATATTTAAGTTTTTGATAAGAATAAACATTTCATTTTATATATTTCAGGCACATTTTACTGAAAAATATTGTTTCATGTTTATGGGGGCAAAGAATAGTTTTTTTGTGTAAAGTCTATGACGCCCATTAAATGATTCAGCTCTTTTTAAAACGATACTACGACCTCCTGACCCAAGTATGACTCGGCGATACTAGAAGTTCACCTGATTTTTGACAGCTGACAGCAATTTGTGTTGCTGTCAAGTGACCCGACGTCTGGTGTCTCCAGTTCACACGCAGCCAAAGTCTCTCCGTGCACGAGCGCCGCACCGGATAATTGCATTAGCTGACCTCAGATCTGCTGACTGTGTGCTAAATCATCACTGCAAAGACAGAAGAGGACACAAGCAGGGAGTCGACGAGTTATGGATTATAAACTTCCTATGGAGTCACTTGAACCCTTCTATTATTTCCCGAGCCCTTCCCCTTAAAAATACATGTCAACAAACCCCGGTCCTGCAATTAAGCGGCTCCGAGACACGGCATCTGCTGCTGACGAAGTTCACTAATCGTTCCTCTCGTGTAAAACCGTGTAATTATCTCGTGGCGATGGAGGGATCTTCTCTCTGCGAGGATGTCACGACTGTGCAGAAATAGTTTCCTCCTCCTCCTCCCCAAACAGCGACAGCTCTCCGGAGAAACACCGAGCCGAGTCCTGATCCTGTGCTTCAAAAAACCCTTTTCCTCACACTTTGTCTCAAACGTAAACAGGAAGTAGGAGCTGTGTGGAAGTATGTTGTGAAGGCTTCTGGGAAGTGTGGAGGCCGCCTTGAGGTGGATCAGAGGAGTTGGCTGTTCTACACGGTGGATAAGTGGGTAATAGAGATGTTGTTGTAAACTCACAGCATCTAAAAAAAAAAAAAGAAGAAAGAACGGTCTCTGCACCGACCTGATTGATATCTGGTGCAGCAGCAAGTCACGGGACGGTTGCCAGTTTGGATGCGATGAAGGATGCTGGCAGGGAGGTGTCTTCACCTGAAATTAGTCTACGTGATACTTTCACATTTAATGAGATGAGTCATGTACACTTTTTCATATTTACAGCTCTTTTACACATCATATCTACAACAGACTGTCAGATCTCTGTACGGCTGTAATCTATATGATACGATAAGCTTAAGGGAGTGCAGTGAAGGTCAGATCTGAGGTCACGGGCAGACAACACAACCTCGGATGTCCGCCAGGATTAACGTGCAGCATAAAGTTATGACTCGTCACATTTTAGGCTCAGACAAACGGCAAACTGACATCCCGGCCCTTCGCTTTTCCATTTGTCCATTTCCTGCGAGGAGATTTAAAACGTACACACACACACACACACACCCTTCCAGACTTCAGGCCAGATTCGTCTCCCCCTGCTGACCCGTGATGACGTGTAAACCGGTGGGTGTGTCTCATGTGTTCGTTTAGGGACTTTCAGAGGAACCAAGAGGACCAGATGTGTGTTTGGTGTCAGGTGACGCAGCTCCAAAACAAACGTGCAGCTCCATGGAGACGGCTGCACGTTCCGAGAGTAAACTTCTTGCTCCAGACCAGAGGAGTACATCAACACCTCTGCACCTCCAGTATATTGACATAAATCCATTTTACATCTTTTGCATGAAGTTTATGAATGTGTCTCTAATGATAAGGAATGTGTTTAATGGGTTTTATTTTAATTGAACCAGAGGAATATGGATCTGGGAGAAGCCTTTTCATGCAGTTTCCTTCTTGCATGAGTAAAAAAAAAGCCATTTATTTTCCTCTAAATGGACCTCAGTGTGTTTCTCTGCCTTGCCGGGAACCTGAACTGGCCGACACACTGCAAACCAGTTATATCCTCCAGTGTGTTTATACTTCAGGGAGCGTGTGCTGCTATTTTAGTATCCTGCGTTCAGGCGAAGAAGGCGAAAAGGGAGGGCTTTCCTCTCGGGCATGACCACGACGGTTTCCTGAAAACATACCTGCTGTAGACGGGAGAGGAGACACAACAGCAAAACCTTTGTGTTCCTTCTTTATTTCTGTCTGAGCCGGCGTGTAATTATCTGCCCCGCGAGGAAGTGACACGCAGCCCGTCCATGTAAACACGGGTGAGCAGAGGGCGGCGTTGGTGGAGGGAAAAGTATCATTTTGGTGGAGTGTAATCATAGTGGAGAAACAATTAGTCACTAAAGAGTGAGACAGTGTGATGGATGGAACGGTACACTGGACACGTGAAGAAAGAGGCGTCGTAGCGCCGACATGGCGCCCGAGCTCCAGACTACAAACTTAGTCATGGCGGCTAAAAGAAGAAAAAAAATGGTGAATTCAAAGGTTTACCATTTTTTCAGGATTTTTTCCAGATGTGACTTCATTTTGCCAACTTTGATGCATTTCTAATGGGATTACATATCTTATGTGTTTGATAGATTGATGTTTGATTCATTTGTCACAACAAAACACAATATATGACAAACAGAAAGTGTTTGAAAACATTTCTTAAGCATATATTTTTTTATTTTGCTGTTTTAAAGGATTCCTCCTGCATGTGCTTTACTATTAATATCATGAAATCTGCACAAATGTGAATAATTTTGCAAGATTGTTGCGTTTACACAATGCCATGTATGTTCATATAAAGTTGATAGAAACAACATACATATACGTGGCATTAGACGTCAAACGATGACCTCAATATCATTTGCAAATTCTGAAAATAATCTTAAAAAATGGAGAAAGTTTAAATAAGTAAAAAAACAACAACAGATATTTGTCTTCTCTACATGTTTCTCAACTGAGAATATTTTAAGTTTTGAATAACTTCTAAATCTACGAAGGATTTGATGGATTTCTGAACTTCAGACGGTTTGAGATACAAAACTTGAGACCAACTGGAGTTTGTTTTAAATAAGAAGCAAAGATTTAGAGAGATGGAAGGCGGACAGAACAGAACCCACTGTCCCCGCCTCCTGGTTATCTTCCACGGCATGTCAGACTGATGAATAATTCATCGTTACAAGCCCAAACAGAGAAATCTCCAAGTCTTCATCTCCTTTAGAGGTTTAATGATCTAACCGCACAGAGGACACCGAGGGGACACGCCGGCTCGGAGAACAAGTGCTGCCTTGTTGAGCGCTCAGATCGCACCTCGCCGGCGTCCAGTAGTCCACTGATCATATAACACTGCCTTGTTTTTCTCATGGATTTTTGCGGTTTGAGCAGAAAAACCCTCCTGGCTACCGGCCCGGGGGTTTAAAATCCTCCACAAAAAAAGACGTCAATCCAAAAAATGCCTCTTCTCCTCTTCGTCCTGCATACTGGAGAGGCGCCGGAGTCTTGCTTAATGAAAACTTTCAAGCAGAAAAAAGGCCCTTTGCCAATCAAGTTAACATAACTCATCATTTGTTGAAGTATGCTCCCATCACTGTTACGAGACTCCACCAAATATGAAGCTGCCAAAGCAGAAGTTGAATTGATT